>NC_091440.1:96766758-97366758 GCF_964237555.1 Oryctolagus cuniculus | reverse complement strand
CCTGGCTGCTCATTATGAACCGTTATCTGGGTTTAAAGAAGTCAGGTGTCTTGTCACCACCACACACATGTCTGGTCAGGGTGCAGCCTGGGCATCAGCATTTTTTAGCTCTAGCTCCCCAGGTAGTCTGATCCTGTAGGCAAGGTTATAAACTGGGCGGTGCCTGTGGCAGAAGAACTTGGACATGCACGTCATATCTTCTGGGGCATCTGGGTGAGTTGGGCTTCTGGTTCCAGAGTGTGCCGTGGAGCCTGCTACTGGCGGGGCTGCACTGAGTAATTAAGGCCTCCTGCCTATTGGCACTGCCTTGTTAAAGTTAGATTCCTGTAACTTTGTGTGTGTTTTAAGATTTATTTATTTATTTGAAAGAGTTAAACAGAGAGAGAAGGGGAGGCAGAGAGTGAGAGGGGATCTTCCATCCGCTGGTTCACTCCCCTGATGGCCGCAATGGCCAAAGCAGCGCTGATCCGGAGCCAGGAGCCAGGAGCTTCCTCTGGGCCTCCCACACGAGTGCTGGGGCTCAAGGACTTGGGCCATCTTCTACTGCTTTCCCAGGCCATAGCAGAGACCTGGATGGGAAGTGGAGCAGCAGGGTCTTGAACCGGCACCCATATGGGATGCTGGCACTTCAGGCCAGGGCGTTAACCCTTTGCTCCACAGTGCTGGCCCCAACTTTGTGTGTTTTTCTGTTGTCTTCCTCACCATAGCCCATACTCCCTTGTGCTTTGAATTCCAGCCTCCCTGTCCACATTCAGGCTGAACCCCTCAACTCTCCTCACACTCTCCTTGGGTTCTTCTCTTCTGTAAGTGCAGGTGCATCGGTCTCTCTGACCCACCTTGGGATAGAGCCTTCCTGCTGTGTTCCCCTGCTGTCCTCCTGCAGTGTGGCTTCCCCTGGCCTTCCCAGAGCCACCTGCCCAAGTCTCTGCCTCATCAGGTCATCCCACAGCCCCCAGGCTCCTCCATGTAGCAGCTGGCCTCTGCGTCAACCCTCCTGAGAGACTGGTTTCCATTGGTGCCTCGGTGCCACATCCTCCAAGTTCTCTCCTACCTGCTCTTCCATTTTTATCTTTCGCTTCCCAAAAGGAGGCATTTCTCAAGACCTCCATCCGGTTCTCCTCTTTATGCTCCTTCCACTACATGATTTTACTGGTACCTGCAACCTCATTTGTAACTCTCTGCAGACTCAAATTTCTTTTTTATGGCCGGGGGTGGGGGGTGGGGGACAATGGGTTGCGAGAGGGAGACAGACTCACTGCCGCCTCACTTGCCACGACAGCCAGAGCTGAACCAGGTTGAAACCAGGAGCTAGGAATTCAATTCAGGTCTCTCACTTGGGTGGCAGGGATCCAAGTGCTTGAACCATCAGCTGCTGCCTCCAGGGTGTGCATTAGCAGGAAGCTAGACTCCGGAGCAGAGCCAGGACTTGAACCCAGACACTCCGGTATGTGATGTGGATATTCCTTGTAGAGTCTTAACTGCTGTGCCGAACAGCTGCACCCTCCATCTTTGATAAAGATGACCTTGTCATGCTCTGCTCACTCTTTCCAAATTGCTACTGGAAATTGTCACTGACATGTTCTGCCATTGTTTTCAAAAGTTTTATGATTTTTAGTTTTCAGACTTTGCTACAGCTTAACTGTTGAGTTTAAAGTCATTTCCTAGGAGCTGGCATAGTGGCTTAGGGGGTTAAGCCACTGCCTGTGACACCAGCATCCCATATAGGTGCTGGTTTGAGTCCTGGCTGCTCCACTTCTGATCCAGCTCCCTGTTCATGCACCTGGGAAAGCAGTGGAAGATGGCCCAACTGCTTGGCCCCTGCTGCACATGGGGCTCCTGGCTTCTGGATTCAGCCTGGCCTAGCCCTGGCTGTTGCAGCCATTCAGGGAGCAAACCAGCAGATGGAAAATATCTCTCTCTCTCTCTCTCTCTCTCTCTCTCTCTAACTGCCTTTCAAATAAAAAGAAAAATGTTCACAATAATACACCTGCCCCACTTCTACCCCAGTGCCTTTCACTCTTTTTGCTACAAAGAAGAGGGACAGAGAAAGAGAGATCTTCCATCCACTGGTTCATTCCCCAAAAGACCACAACAGGCAGTGCTGGGACAGATTTAAGCCAGCAGCCAAGAGCTTCAGGTGCAGGGACCAAGCACTGGGCCATCTTCCACTGCTTTCCCAGGAGCATCATCAGGGAGCTGGATCAGAGCTGGAGCAGCCAGAACTCAAACCGGTGCCCATATGGGATGCCGGCACTGCTGGTTGTGGCTTAATCCATTGCACCACAGCGCTGGCCTCCATTCATTTATGTTTAAATGAAACCTAGCTTCGTTGCTCACTTTTCTTTCTGTCCATGTTCCTGCTTTTTTATGCTGGTAAAGTATACATAGCACAAAACGTTTCCCCGGCACCATATTCATCTCAAGGACTTTTTCTTGGAACCGAATTGAAACTATATATGCATTACGTGCCAACTCCTCATGGCCCTCAACACCAGCCCCCGTAACCATTTTTCTGCTTTCCGTCTCTGAAGGCCCCTCCTTTTGTGACTTCCACCCTCTAGTTCATTCCCCAACTGGCCAGGGCTGGACCGGGCCGGGCCAAAGCCAGGAGCCAGGAACTCCCTCCAGGTCTTCCACGTGGGTGGCAGGGTACCAAGCATTTGAGCCATCCTTTGTTGCTTTCCCAGGCACAACAGCAGAGAGCTGGATCAGATGTGGAGCAGCGGGGACTTAAACCAGCGAGCACTCCAATATGGGATGCCGGCATTGCAGGTGGAGCTTAACCTGTGCACCCCAATGTCTGCCCTTGTGTTGAATTTTTCAAGTAACTGCCATACCGTTTTCCATGGCAGCTGCCCTGTTTTACATTCCCGCCAGCAAGGCTTAACGCTTCTAGTTTCTCCACATCCTGGCCAGTACTTGGTCTTGTATGTTGTGCTATATTGTTTGGATAATATGCATCCTCATACCTGTGAAATGACACCAACTTGTCCTGTATATATCGTCCTCCCTTCATGTGAAACTGCAACTTTGTGTTCATGGCCCCAGCCAAACTGCTCGCTCCCCTCTCCTCCTTATCTGCTCACCCCTTCCAGTGCCCCTGGCTA
Organism: Oryctolagus cuniculus; assembly: GCF_964237555.1. Taxonomy (NCBI): domain Eukaryota; kingdom Metazoa; phylum Chordata; class Mammalia; order Lagomorpha; family Leporidae; genus Oryctolagus; species Oryctolagus cuniculus. The sequence goes on along the minus strand of NC_091440.1, from coordinate 97,363,651 downwards.
AGGTGAGGAGAGGACCTGCTGTCTGCCCCAGGCATGTTGAGTCAGCTGCCAAGCCCTGGGGGCTCACTGTCACACCTGCCGGCACCCTGAAACTCCTCAGTAGCTTCCTGTGTCAACTTCCCACTGCCCACCAGGAAAATGGAGAACAAATTGCCACTGCATCAATACCATTTATGGGCCTGGCACGGGCTGAGTGCTCCGCTTCTAAGTACCCGTCCCTGTTCATAGATGAACAAGCAGGCACAGAGAAATTGCCTGTCTGGGTTAGGTCACACAGCTAGTGAGCACCTAGCAGGATTGAAACTGTCCGAAACAGACCAATTCTAAATCGCACTCGCCTTGACAGCTGTGTTTGATCCTGACCCCCTCATCATAAACCTGCTGTCCCCTTCAGATGAACAAAGTGCCAAATTAAGTGACCAGCCTCCAGCGAGGGAGTTAGTGACTTGAGAGCTGGGATCTGAATCTGAGTTGCTGGCTCTATCATCTGCTGATTGTTCATCTCTCCCAGACTGGTGGCCTGACCCCAACCTCCTGTCCCATCTGACCCCACATGGCCACCAGCTTCATTCTCACGCCCCCCCCCCCCCCACTACAATGCCTGGGCCTTGCCTCCCATCAGGCAACCTGCCACTACTGAGAGGCCAGGCTTCAGTGTCATCTCTGTGGCCTTACTTTTAGAATTCCATCAACATCTCAGCCTTCTTTTCACCCCGAGGTTGGTTGCCACTTCCTCCCCGAATCCTTTCCAGTTGTCCAAACTGCAAGAGACCCTCCGGAATGGGCACAGCTCCAAGCTCACCATTCATGGTGACATTGTTGAGGAGAAAAAGTGCCGAAGAACTCTGCCGCCCTCGCACCGCTGAGCGCTGGTACCCCCAACTCCCTGAGACGGCGACTAGCAAAGCGGGCACTGGGAGTGTTTGCCTCGCATTGATTTCCCTTGTTTGTCCACCTCCCTGGCTTCCAGATCGCTGAGTGGGTCGGGGGAAGCTCCCTTCACTCCTCAGACCTCTTTCCAGCCTGAACTTTTTGCTGAGTTATCCTAGTTTGGCACCTGCTGGCCACCTGAGGAGGTCCTGGCTCTGGGCGAAGGGGAGCCTAGTAACTCCCTGCTGCTAACTCCCTGCTCCTCTCCTGCCCTGACATGAAAGGGCTGCTGGGGGGAGGAAGAGGGAGGGACAGGAGGAGGGAAAGCCAGCCGGAGCAGCAGGGGCCCGCATTGTGGACCAGCTTTGCAATCCCCGGGCTCTGCTTGGGCCTCCAGAAAGACACAGCATCTTCCCGAAAGCAGCTGGGTGTGTGTCTTGTCTGCCTTGAGCCCGGACTTGAGAGGAAGGGTCTTCTAGCGAATAAGTGGGTGTGGGAGGGGGCGGGGCAGCCAGGGGAAAGGTCTGCCATCTCCTTTGCTGCCCAAAGCAGGAAGAGGGGTGGGTGGGCAGTGGTAAGATGTCAGCTGCTGCGGACGGGGACTCCAGGCACCCCTAAGCAAGGCGTACCCCAGAGAGTTCTCCCCTGCTATGCCACTAAGAGCAGGTGGATCCCTCTCTGATACCCCAGCCCAAACCCAGCTGCTCACAGCACGAGGAAAGGAGCGGAGCTGTGTGTGTCAGGGCTGCTCAGTCAGGACAGGCTCAGGGATTCAACGGCCGCTGGTGTGCAAAGGCCCTGGGGACACAGGCCGAGGACTGTCTCAGCTCGCTCGTTACAGTTCACTGGTGGGCTCCAGGTCAGGAGAAAGTGCCCGTAACTCAGCGGGCTAAGTGCTGGAGCCGAGTCTTAAATAGGATCAGAGAGGGGGCTCAGAAAGGCTAATGGGAGGAAGTGACATCCAAGCTGATGCCCAAAGAACACTTTGTCATCAGCCAGCAGTAGATGGGGAGAGAGCATCCTGGGTGAGAGGAACAGTATGTACAAGACTCTGAGGTTTGCTGGGAAGCAGGAGGAGATCAGGGTGGCGTGGGAGGCGAGCTTGGTGCCACTAGCCAGGGGCCAGGTCAGGCCAGGGCCAGGAGCAGGGAACCAGTCCTAGGAGCTCTGCACGCTAATGAGGCACTGGAGGCAGAGAAGCTGTAACTGGTTGGTGGGAAGTGTGCCCAGCGGCCGTGTGCATAGATCTGGGGGGAGTGAAGCTGGAGGCAGGAGGCTGTCAGGGGCTCCAGGCAACAGGTAGGGGGGTGGGGGGGTGGACGGAATAGCAGCGGCCGCCAGACACAATGGCTCATGAGACACATGGGACAGAGCTTGTCCACCTCTGATGAACAACAGGTCTTCCCCGCTCCAGTGTGAACCAACAATTTTGTTTTGTTTTTAAATTTTAATTTGAGGGAGAGAAAGCAAGAGTGTTTTTTTTGTTTTGTTTTTTTGTTTTTTAAGATTTATTGACTGATTTATTTGTTTGAAAGGCAGTTACAGAGAGATCTTCCATCTGCTGGTTCATTCCCCAAATGTCTGCAACAGCCAGATTTGGGCGGATCAGGAGCCAGGAGCCTCCAGGTCTCCTATGCAGGTGCAGGGGCCCAAGGACTTGGGCCATCTTCTGCTGCTTTCCCAGGCCATAGCAGAGAGCTGGATCGAAAGTGGAGCAGCCAGGACTTGAACCAGCGCTCATATGGGATACTGGCACTGCAGGTGGTGGCTTCACCCACTACGTCCCAGTGCTGGCCCCAGGATCAACAGTTTTGAAAAACAAAGGTGAATTACTAAAAAGATAGAACTTTTGAAGATAAAATATAAGCCTGTTTTTTATTTGAGAGAGAGAGAATGCTCCCACCTGCCTGTTTGTTTCCGAATGCCTGCAGCTTGCCAGGCCTGGCCCAGGCTGCCGAAAGCTGGGAGCTGAAAATTGAGTCCAGGTCTCCCTTGTGGGTGGCAGCGACCTAAGGACTGGGCCATCGTGTCTGCCTCCCAAGGCCTGCTCTGGCGGGCCCTGCAGCCAGGCATCAGGCCCAGGCCCGCTGGCGTGGAACCACCAGATTACATGCCCACTTTTCTCATACATCTCTAAACAGTAAGTGACTGCAGAGCGCCATAAAAAGTTTCTTATACTCACAGCCCAGGCCAAGCCACGTCCCCATGGGAGGCACTGGCTTCAGGGGGTAGAATTGAGAACCCAAAGACTGCTCAGCCATGGGGACATCAGAGGAAAGGCGAAACCAAGGCAGCTGGGCAGATGTGGCCTGGGTACCCGGATGGATGGCGGTGCTGGGCTCCGAGTTGATGACCCGGGAGGAGGAGCAGGTGGGGAGGGCTGCCGTGGGCAGGAACAAGGGTTGACTGTTCTGTGTGCGTGGGCCGTGAGACAGGGACTGCCTGCAGGCAGCTCAGATGGTGATGTGGGTGTCGGGGCAGAAGCCTGGGCTGCAAACACTTGCAGGTGTGAACCACTGGACTGTGATGGTGCCAGACGCCCAGGTGGGGCGGGGCCGGTGCAGGCTCAGTGTGAGGTGGGGAGGGAGCCCGGAGCCTCAACCGGATGCCTTCTGGGGTCACAGGAATGGAGTGTGGGGCATGCAAGAATGAAAAGAAGGAACCCGGAAGGCTTGGTGTACCTGCCTAGCCTTTGGCCGCTGAAGCTGAACTCCATGTCACCAGTTGTGTGTGGCACAGTATCCTGAGAAAGGGGGTGTTAAGAGTCACTTTATAATTTCCCGTGCTTTCTGAATATTCTTTTAACTCTTGAGAACTTTAGGGAATGGAGCGAGTGTTCACCTGCTCACTCCCTAGCATGTCACTTAGCTGTTCCCTAGTGACAGGAGGGAGAGACTGGTTTTGGTGGGAGGAGCAGGAACAGGCTGAGCAGCCCTGGGACGCAGGTCCTGGAGGTGAGAGTGGCCCTTTCTGGGCTGCGCTGTCGGCCACTGAGCCTGGGCGACAGCCATCCTGGGCCACCTCTGTGTGTATGCCAGTGGTGAGAGGAGCAGGTGCCTGGAAATGGGGCAGCTGCGGGTCGGAGGATGAGCCTGGGGCCCGCACTAGCAGGTGTGGTGCGGGGTTGGTTAAGCCAGGTCCCCCGTCACTAACCCCTGCTGGTCCCCAGTGAGACCACTCAGGGAGCCTTGGTGGTCCCAGGCCCTGTCCGCAGGTGGCTTCCTGGTCTGGCTTTCCTTCTCACTCAGTGCCTCGCATTGCAGACTGAGCTCCTTCGTGGTTCTCCCTTCTTCAGCCCTGCACTGTCACCTCCTCCCCAGCTGGCCCTGCCTTTCCCTCTCCCTGCCCTTGTCCTTCCTCCATACTGCATTGCTTTCCCATAATGGCCTCCTCACTGGCCTCTCACCTCAACTTCCCTCAATCTAGGCTTCCAAAAGAATCGTCTTACCTCATTCCCTATGGGGTGTCCCTCTCAGCACTCAGTGTTTTCTCACTGCCTGTAGGACTGAATGAAGCCTGTTACTTGGGATGGGGAGAGGGCCCTCTGTCTCTGGCAATCAAGGGTCTCTGCGTCAGGCCTGGCCTACTTTGCAGCCTTTCTTAGTTGTTGACTTTGTATTTATTTGAAAGGCAGACAGAGAGCTCTCATCTACCGGTTCACTCCCCAGATGCCCGCAACAGCTGAGGCTGGGTCAAGCCAAAGCCAGGACTCAGGAATTCCATCCGAGTCTCCCATGTGGGTGGCACAGACCCAGCCAGTTGTGCCATCAGCTGCTGCCTCCCAGGGTGTGTATTATAGAAACTGGCATCTGGAGCGGACTGGGGTCTCAAACCCAGGGAGTCCGTATGGGATGCGGCATCCCAGGAGGTATCTGCAGCTACAGCAGGTGCCCACTCACCTTTGCAGCCTTCTTCCCGCAGTTGGCACAGGTGGGGGTGCCCCAAGCCCTCTGCATGGTCCCATCGTGCTCACACAGTGCTGACAATCAGGCTGCCTCCCCTCTTTTAAACTTTCCCTAGGCCGTCTTCTACCCCCTCCTCCAAACCAGCCCATAATGACCGTGCACGCCTCTGAACCCTTACACACTCACTATCTAAGCCACTCAACTGCTACTAAATGGAGTTTGAGTTTGTTGGTTCATTGGTTTTTAACTTTTTTATGTATGTATTTGAAAGGCTGAGAGGGGCCAGTGTCATGGCATAGTAGGTAGAGCTGCAGTCTGCGGCATCGGCATCCCATAGGGGTCCAGTTCAAGTCCTGGCTGCTCCACTCCCAATCCAGCTCCCTGCAAATGTGTCTGGGAAAGCAGTGGACTGCACCCACATGGGAGACCCACAGGAAGCTCCAGGCTCTTGGCTTAGGCCTGGCCAAGCCCCAGCCATTGCAGCCATTTGGGGAGTGAACCAGTGGATGGAAGATCTCTATCTCTCCCTTTCTCTCTGTTACTCTGCCTTTCAAATTCTTTTTTTTTTTAAAGGCATGGATTTAAAAATGTTGTTGCCCAAATAAATTTCCTTTTAATTCCATTTCCACGAAAAGTCCTTTGTGCAGTATTTTGTCCCATACACTCAAATGTCAGTTCAGTTAGCATCTGTGAAATTGCAAATGCGTTTGTCTTCCCAGCATAAGGGAACCCAGTATCATGGCCAGACTCAGAGGCAATGACACAGAGCATATTTACTAGGTTATTATCTTTGTAAAAAATGATTTTATTTATTTATTTGAGAGGCAGAGTTATAGACAGGGAGGGACAGAGAGAAAGGTCTTCGCATCCACTGGTTCACTCCCCAAATGGCCACAGTGGGCAGAGCTGGGCTGATCTAAAGCCAGGAGCCAGCAGCTTCTTCTGGGTCTCCCATGTTGGTGCAGGGGCCCAAGCACTTGGGCCATCTTCCGCTGCTTTCCAGGCCATAAGCAGAGAGCTGGATTGGAAGAGGAGCAGCCAGGACATGAACCAGCACCGTATAGGATGCTGGCACCACCAGCAGAGACTTAACCCTACTACACCACAGTGCCAGCCCCTAGGTTATTATTTTTTAAAAACATTTATGTATTTATTTTAAATGCAGAGAGAGAGAGAGAGATCTTCCATCAGCTGTTTCACTGGGTCTCTCAGGTGGGTGGCAAGGGCCAAGTACTTGGGTCAACTTCCACTGCTTTCCCGGGTGCATCAGCAGGAACTTGGATTGGAACAGGACTGGAACTGGTGCTAGTAGCAGCTTAACCCACTGTGCCACAACACCAGTTCTGGGTTTTTTGTGTTTTTGTTTGGAGTTCCAGTTGTGGCCCTGGTGCATCTGTGTCCCAGTGCCTAAGTGGTCGCTTTGACCATCCAGTTCTCCAGAGCCCCGTCTCCCTTAAAGAAGGCAAGGGCGCCATCTGCTGGCCAAGCACCTGAGCCTGGAGCACACTTAGCCAGGGAGTGTCCCTTTCTTCACCAAATTAATTTCTCAAAAAATCCTTTTATCTTTTTTTTGGCTTGATTTGTACTGGTTTTATTTATTTTTGTTTTTATTTTTTTAAAAAATTTATTTTACTACTTGAAAGGCAGGGTAACAGAGAAAGGGAGAGAGAGAGAAAGAGAGAGATCTTCCCATATGCTGGTTCACTCCCCCAGTGGCCTCAGTGGCCAGGGGCTGAGCCAGACCAAAGCCAGGAGCTTCATTCAGGTCTCCCAGGTGAGTGCAGGGGCCCAAGCACTGAGCCATCCTCTGATGCCTTCCTAGGTGCATCAGCAGGGAGCTGGATTGGATGTGCAGTAGCTGAGACTCGAACCAGTGCCCGTATGGGATGTGAGTCTTGTAAGCTGACCCTGTTTTTTGTTTTTCTGACTTTTTTTGGTCTTTTTTTGTGTTCACCAGATTCTTTATCAGGGCTTTGAGCTCCTCGGTGGGGGACTATGGATGTCCCAGGGCCGCTTTGCTGTGGCCTCTCCCTTGCACAGGGTCTCCAGGGCTCTGCTGAGAGCACTGGGGAGGAGCTCCCTGGGCCAGGTGGGCAGTGTTCATGCCAGGGCCAGAAGCAGCAGATTCTACACTTTGTGATGACAGGGACCGTGTTCTGCTACCCAGAACTGTGACTGGCACCTAATAGCCACTCAACAAATATTCGTAGAACAGCACTGAGCCTGTGGCGCTTGTGGTTCCTGTTGCCAGATTTGGGACTGTGTGGTGATGTGATTCCTTCAAACCTTGGCCCTGGGGCTGGAGGAGGTGTGGCAGGGAGGCAGCTGTTTAGCACAGTAGTTCAGACGCCTGGATCTCACATCACATGGCCCCGGTTCGAATCCTGGATCAGCTTCCTATCCAGCTTCCTGCTAATGTGCATCCTGGGAGGCAGCACGTGGCGGCCCAAGTATTTGGGTCTCTGCTTCCCCTATGGGAGACCCAGGCTGAGTTCAGGGCTCCTGATTTTGGCCTGGCTTATTCCTCTTGTGGGCGTTTCAGGAGCAAACCAGCAGGTGGGAGCTCTCTTTTCCTTGTCTTTGTGTCTCTGTCTCTCTGTTGCTGTGCCTCTTAAATAAATAAAATGAAAAGCAACCACCTTGGCTGGCTGTCCATTTCCTCTTGGTTGACCCTACTAATAACCCTTGTCTGCGGATCTGCGGATCTGCGACCGCTGCAGGGAAGCACCCAGGCTGCTCTGACAGATACTCTCCAGCAGTGGGCGCTCCTGTGGCTGAGCCGCTGTCACTTCCGTCCAGTGGAGGCGCGATGGTGGTCCTGGCTTAGCATGTCGCCAGTTTGCTGGCTTCTCTTAAACACCTCTAATCCAATAGCTGGAGAACCACCATTTCCAAAATAGAAACTTAGCTGTGCGGGAAGCAGCAGGGACCATGGCTCCAGGGCCAGTCACACTGTGTTCAGGTATAATTTCACTCTCTGGTTCAGACGGACGGGGCTGGCTCCTGCCGCTTTTTCTGACAGCTTGCTGGAGCTGGCTCTCTGCAAGCACAATGCACTTGAGTCACCTGCGAGCTCCAGCTGTGGAGGCGCAGGGTCGGAGCTTCGAGTGATGACAGGGGCTGCCGCGCAGGAACTGGTCCTCACAGCCTCTGCCCTGCTCTTCTGCTGAGTCCAGCCTTAGGCGTCTGTCGCTGGCAGAGGCTCCCTCCCATTGCTGACTTTGGGGATAGGACTATTGATTCAAAGGATCTGAACTCAGTTATATGGAGCCCGAGTTGTGGCTCAGTGGGTGAAGCCACTGCTTGCAATGGCAGCATCCCCTATCAAATACAGGTTCCAATCCTGGCGACTCCACTTCCGATCCAGCTCCCTGCTAATGTGCCTGGGAAGGTAGCGGAAGGTGGCCTGAGTGCTTGGGTCCCTCCCACCCACATGGGAGATCCGGATAGAGTTCCTGGCTCAGCCCTGCTTGTTGTAACCACTTGGGGAGTGAACCGGCAGATGGAAGATTCCCCCCCCCCCATGATCTGCCTTTCAAATATATCAATCAATAAATCTAAAAATAAAAACCTCAATTCTTGCAAGTTAAGCAAGATTTACTGACAGGACATTTGAATGTCTCACGGACCTCGGACAGGGACGCAGCCGGCGCCAGGGCTTCAGCGGCCATCAGGAGGGCTCCCTCTTGCTCTCCACAAGCGTGCCTGCTTGCTTTTCTAGAGTTTCCTCTGCCAGCGGGTCCATGTGTTACATGCCATGGGTCCGATCACCACGCCGGTGTCCACTCTGCTCCCATATCACGTCTGGTCCATCAAGACATCCTGTTGAGGGGTAGGCGTTGTGGTGCAGCTGGTTAAGCCGCCTCTTCCGGCACCCACATCCCATAATAGAGGGCCTGGGTTCAAGTCCCACAGCCGGGCGCCAGCAGTGATGGCTCAGGCTCTTGCCTGCGACCGTGTGGTTGATCTTTCTGCTTCCATCCTTGGCCCTCTGCTCTCTTCTCAACACACAGCCAAGATCCAGAGCAGTCACTGCTCTGCTCTCAAGTCTCTAGTTGCTGGGGGCAGGTATTTGGAACAGTGGTTAAGACACGGCTCGAAAGCCGGCGCCGTGGCTCAACAGGCTAATCCTCCACCTTGCGGCGCCGGCACACCGGGTTCTAGTCCCGGTTGGGGCGCCGGATTCTGTCCCGGTTGCCCCTCTTCCAGGCCAGCTCTCTGCTATGGCCAGGGAGTGCAGTGGAGGATGGCCCAGGTGCTTGGGCCCTGCACCCCATGGGAGACCAGGAAAAGCACCTGGATCCTGGCTCCTGCCATCGGATCAGCGCGGTGCGCCGGCTGCAGCGGCGGCCATTGGAGGGTGAACCAACGGCAAAGGAAGACCTTTCTCTCTCTGTCTCTCTCTCTCACTGTCCACTCTGCCTGTCAAAAAAAAAAAAAAAAAAAAAAAAGACACGGCTTGAGGGGCAGGCGCTGTGGTGCAGTGGATTAAAGCCCTGGCCTGCAGTGCCAGCGTCCCATATGAGCGCCAGTGCCAGTCCCGCCTGCTCCTCTTCTGATCCAGCTCCCTGCTATGTCTTGGAAAAGCAGTGGAAGATGGCCCAGGTGCCTGGGCCCCTGCACCTGTGTGGGAGATTCTGAAGCTCCCAGCTTGGTCTGGCGCAGCTATGGCTATTGCGGCCATTTGGGGAGTGAACCAGCAATTAGAAAATTTCTCCATCCCCACCCCCCCATTCTTTCAAACAAATAACATAAATCCTTAAAAAAACAAAGCAACCAAAAGCACCACCCGGGTCGCTTGCAACCCATTCCGGAGTGCCCGGTTCAAATCTCAGCTCCTCTGTTTCAGATTCAGCTTCCTGCTAACACATACTCTGGGAGGTCGGGCCCCTGCCACACACACACACACACCACACACACACACACCACACACACACACACACACACACACACACACACACGGCCTGGATGGAGTTCCAGGCTCCTGGCTTTAGCCTAGCCCGGCCCTGGCTGTTGTGGGTATTTGAGGAGTGAACCAGCAGTTTAGAGCACTCTCTCTCTCTGTCTCTCTGCCTTTCAAATAAAATCAAAACATATTGATTAATTAAAAACAAAACCCACATACTACAAGTACTTAAAAAAAAAAACACACCTTTCTCCAGTTCCTCCTCCTTTCACACTGAATAGGAGCCACAGGCCTCAGGGCCTTTCTCATGTCTGGTGCTGCCTGCCCTCCTGGCTGCAGCCCTGGGCTCAGCTTGCCCTCGGGGTCTTTGCACCTGCTCTGCCCTCACTGCCTCTGGGTCCTCCAGGCCCGGCTCTAGAGTCCTGCCCCTACGAGCCCGCATGGACAGTCCCATCCCCCTTCCCTGCTGAAGTTTTTCTACGCGTAAAGGATTTACTCATTCCCCTCTGTCTCCTCCTCTTGAATTGGAATCCCCCAAGATCTAAGCCTTAGTCTGCATGTCCCAGACCTGGTGGAACAGTGTCTGGCAGGCAGTACTTTGTTCTTGACCGGAAACACACCTCCAAGAGAAAAACTGGTCTCATCTGCCCTCCACCCCGCCCCCCCTTAAAAAACAAAAAATACTTGGAGACAACAAAGCACGGCAGGCAGCCTCCGGCACGTGGAGAGGGGGCGCCCTCATGCGGCTTGCAGGGGTCCCGCTGCGCGGGGCGGCCTCGGAGAGAGCGGGAGAGCTGGGTCATCCCTGTTGTCTCTGAGCGCGCACACTAGCAGGAAGCTGGGGTCAGGCACTGGAGCCGGGTGTTGAACCCAGGCACAGGGCTGTGGGATGCAGGGGGCTTGGCCGCTCAGGCCGATCGCCCGCCCAGTCCTTCCCTCTTGCTGCCTCATCGCTCAGAGCATAGGCTGGAGAGTTCTGATCTGAATCTCCCAGTTCAAAAGGCCTAGGAGGGAATGAACAGCAAGCAGGCAGGGGCACCTGTGCGGTTCTTCAGAGCACGAGTGGGTATTGTTTTTGACCACTTACAGAGGAGGAAGCTGCGGCCCGTGGAGGTGGTGGCTTGTGCGCCGCAGTGAGGACCGCCTGTGCCCACTCTGCCCCAGGAGGCACCCCCGCTTCAGCCGGTGTGGACGGCAGCTGCACCATGTCCGCCCAGGACCTAAGGTAAGCGCTGGCTGTGCAGCCCCGGGGGCAGAGTGGCTGTGTACGAGCCGTGGCTCAGCTTCCAGGTTCCTGCAGCACGAGTGAATCCAGGGAGGGACAGGTCTGTGCAGTATGCACCTACACGCACACACACACACACACAGGCACACACGCTCGCCTTCCATGGGACTGAGGTCCTGGAACCGGCCATCCCGACCCTGCTGTTCCCACGGGCGGGGGGCTCCATGTCGCTGTCTGTGGCCGGCCTCCCTCCCTCACGCCCCTGTCTCCTCCCCTTGGCCCCAGCATCGTGGCCAAACTCATCAATGGAGGCGTGGCAGGGCTGGTGGGCGTGACCTGCGTGTTCCCCATCGACTTGGCCAAGACACGCCTGCAGAACCAGCTTGGCAAAGCTTCGTACAAGGGAATGTAGGTGGCGGCGGGCACCCCTGGGCCGGGCGTGGGCATATGGGGGGAGGGTTCGGCTGGGTGTGCTCAGCAGACACGCGCAGCCCCCGTTCACTCCCGGGCTTTTCCTGCTCTGCTTCTAGGATCGACTGCCTGGTGAAGACAGCGCGGGCCGAGGGCTTCTTGGGCATGTACCGAGGTGGGCTTTGCGGGCATCGCGGGGACCTCAGAGGGGGCCCGGGGTGTGGAGAGGGGCCCCAGACCTCACGCGAGCTTATAGGACACCAGGCAGCAGTGTTCCTTCTGCCCAGGCAGCGGCTGCAGAGGGGCCTGGGAGACCAGCGTGCCCTGCCTCCACCTCCCATGAAACTTGTGCACGCAAAAGAGGAAAACATGGGGGAGAGACGAAATGGAAAGGAAACTCAGTTCCTGCTGGCCCCGCTCCCTGCGTGCTGGCCGGGCGCCACCAGGCAGGCAGGGCCGGGGTTGTCACTTCTGGGATGGCCTTCACCTCTCGGCTTGGTGTTTCACTTCCAGGGGCCGCGGTCAACCTAACCTTGGTCACCCCCGAGAAGGCCATCAAGCTGGCAGCCAATGACTTCTTGCGGCAGCTGCTCATGGAAGATGGGTATGACCGCGTGGGGCAAGGGACAGAGGCCATCCCCTGGAAGTTCAGGGATGTGGGAAAGATGTGGGGTTGGGGGTGGGTATTGGACTAAGAATATGTTTACCTGCCTGCCTGAGCTACAAGGGAGTCTTCAAAAAGCTTGTGGAAAATGTGAAATTTACAATTATGAAAATTTTGAATTATGCATGAACTTTAAAATGTTTTTGTACCCAAATAATTTTTATTTTTATTTTTAAATGTGTTCATTTATTTATTTGAAAGACAGAGGAATGGGGTGGGGAATGCAGAGAGAGAGCTTACATTGCTCTTGCTCACTCCCCAAATGGCCCCAACAACCAGATCTGGGCCAGTCCAAAGCCAGGAACCAGACTCCATCCTGGTCTCCCATGTGTGTGACAGGGGCCCAAGTATTTGGGCCATCTTCCTCTGTTTTCCCAGGTGTGTTAGCAGGAAGCCAGACTGGAAGTGGAGCCACACATTCTGATATGGGATGCAGGTGTCTCAAGATATGTGTGTGTGTGTATAACATTTATTTATTTGAAAAGCAGAGCAACAGAGGGAAAGAGAGATGTTCCATTGCTGCTTCACTCTCCAAATGGCCATAACAGCCAGGTCTGAGCCAGGCTAAAACCAGGAGCCAAGAACTCCATCTGGGCCTCCCAAGTGGTGGCACAGGGGCCCAAACACTTGGGCTGTCTTCTGCCTTCCCAGGGGCATTAGTAGGGAGCTAATTCAGAAGTGGATCAGCCAGAGATCCTCACTGGAATTTCAATATGGGATGCAGGCGTCACAAGTGGCAGCTTAATCCACTGCACCACAATGCCAGCCCCCAAATGATCTTTTAAAAAGATAGGGAGAGGGGCTGGCGCTGTGGCATTGTAGACTAAGCCTCTGCCCGTGGACCAGCATCCCATATGGGCACTGGTTCATGTCCTAGATGCTTCTCTTCTGATCCAGCTGCCTGCTCTGGCCTCAGAAAGCAGGAGAAGATGGCCCAAGTCCTTGGGCCCCTGCACCTGCGTGGGAGACCCGGAAGAAGCTCCTGGCTCCTGGCTTCAGATTGGCCCAGCTCTGGCCATTGCGGCCATCTGGGGAATGAATCAGTGAATGGAAGATATTTCTCTCTCTCTCTCTTTCTCTGCCTTTCAAATAAATAAATAAATCTTAAAAAAAAAAAAGAAAAGAAAAGAAAAGAAAGAAAAGACAAGACAGTAAGATAAAAAGAGGTCTCATCTGTTAGTTCACTGCTCAGCTGCTCACAACAGCTGGGACTAGAACCAGAGCTGGGAGCTGAAAATGCAACCCAGGTCTCCCAGGTGGGTGGCAGGAGCCCAATCACTTGAGCCATCTCCACTGTGTCTCTGCATCAGCTGGAGTCAGGAGCCAGAGCCAGGACTCGAATCTGGAGACTCTGATGTGGGCTGTGGCCGTCTTCATTGGTGTTTCAACCGCGAGGCTAAACATTTGCTCCAAACTTGGCTTTTTTTTTTTTTAAGATTTATTTATTTATTTATTTGAATGGCACAGACAAAGGGAGAGAGAGAGAGAGAGAGCGCGCATGAGAGAGTGCACTTCTATTAGCTGGTTCACTCCCCAGATGATTGCAATGACTGCGGCTGGGCCAGGCCAAAGCCGGGAGCCTAGAATTTCATCTCCCACGTGGGTGCAGGGCCTCAAGCCCTCGGGTCATCTTGTGCTGCTTTCCCAGGTGCATTAACAGGGAGCTGGATTGGAAGTGGGAGCAGCCGGGACTTGATCCAGCGCCCATATGGGATGCTGCCATTGCAGGTGGTCGCTTAACCCTCTATGTCACAGCACAGGCCCCCAAACTTGTCTTTCCATTCTGTTTTCCATGAAGCCCCTCATAAATCCAACTACTTATGGCTGAGGGTTGGTGTGTGAAGGGGGAGAATGTGCAGGTATGATTTGGGAAAGAGAGAGACAGACAAGTAATAGATAGAACATACAGAATGTATACAGATATATTCACCATGGCACATGTTTAAAACTTGGGTCCAAATGCTTCCTAGTTCTCTGCCTGCCTCCCGTCTCCCAAGTGATGCTGCCTAAAGGGCCAATGAGAATCAGGTATCGCCATGGGGCGTGCCCTTGTGAGATGCCTTCAACCTCTACACATGCCACGGCCCTGCAGCCTTTGTTGTACATACAGCCTCCCGTCTAAGGGTGGGCCCGAGGGCCGGGTGACTGTCTACCCTGCTGGGCGAGTGGCAGCCAAGGGTGAGAGGGCACACCACAAGTACGCCACGTCCCACCGCGTGTGGCTGGGGTGGCAGGCCCGAGACTGAAGGGCTCCGACTCCCGCTCCCGTAGGATGCAGCGGAACCTGAAGATGGAGATGCTGGCCGGGTGTGGAGCTGGCGTGTGCCAGGTGGTGGTTACGTGTCCCATGGAGATGCTCAAGATTCAGCTGCAGGACGCAGGGCGCGTGGGTGAGACCTGTCCCGGCTTGACGTGGGCTGAGCCTAGAGCCCCCACGGCCCACGGCCCACTCTGACCTGCGGGACCCTGTGGACCCAACCAGCTGTTGAGGCTAATGGCAGCATAATTACGGTGACCCCTTCAGAGTTTCTGGCTCTAAGTAGCAGGACGAGAATCTGGGCCCAGGAGGGGCAGACGTCTCAGGCCCAATCCTCCTAACAAATCGCCCTGACAGGCAGGTGCGAGCTCCTTCAGACCGCAGGCGTCCGTGACCTGCTCACTAACTAGTCAGCAGGTACTTTACGCTGTAGAAGTCTTTCTTTTCTGCTGGTTTTCCCTGGAAGAGAAGTTAGGGCCTTTCCCACACCCTGGTCCTCTCTGAAATACCCGGGGCGAAGCGGTGGGAGCAGAGCTGGCCAACGAGCGGGAGGAAACTCTGGTTTCCTCATAGGGAAGGCCTGCGGCCCGTCCTCAGGGCTGAACCCCTGATCCTGAGTCGCGTGAGCTGAGCCGTAAAGCCCCTAGCCAGCGCCGGCGAGGAGGAGCTGGCTCTGGTGAACGCGGGGACCCTCCCTCCTGCAGCTTGGCTGTGCACATGGGCCGTGCTAGAACTCAGCCCAGTTTCTCAAAAGGATGCACCGGCCTGAAGCAGACCACATGGCAGGAGGAAAAAGGGTTAGGTGCTGAAAAGTCCCCGGTGTGCTTCCCTCTGCAGAGGGAGGAAGCCCTGTGAGCGTTAGCTTTTCAAACCCGGCGTGAAGTGCGCCTGAGAGGATGGTGAGGGAAATCACGCTCCTGGGAGTAAACCTCGCTGGAGTCCCTCGCCGAGGCCTGCACCTGGGTTACTCCCGTAGGAAAACAGGTGCGGCACCTGCTTCCGAGCCTGAAGCACGCACTGCACTGCCAGATGCCTCGCAAAACCGGGGGCGCGACTCTGGCCAGCATTTCCTTTTAGCAAGGACTGAAAAAGTTTTTTAGAATCCGTCCAGTTTCAGGGCAGTGAGTAGAACTCACGTTTCAAGCACTTTTTAATTAAAATGCTCACGGAAAAAAACCATTCCATTCTAATTTGTAGATATTGAACTCAGGAAATGGGCCCTGAAGCAGTCGACCCAAACAGATTGACTTGTAAAGCATCCCATTCCCCAGGCCGGTGAAGGCTCTGAGCGGCCCCCTTTGCCTACTCTCGGGGTCCTGGGGGAGGTGATCCCCGGATGGACAGGGCAGTTCCGGTCAAGTTCTGCCTGCGTGGCGTCGACGCGGGCTCCTCTGCGGCCAGGTGCTGAGGGGGTGCAGCAGTCTAGAGAGGCTCAGGGGTGGTTCAGAAACAACAGGGCAAAAGCAGTCTTAACAGGAGAAGGAATTGGGGGTGTGCTAAGCCTCCTGTAATGAAACCTGGGGAGGCAACAGCTGCACCCGCATCAGCACGCCAGGGACTGTGGATGTCCCTGCAGCCCACAATTCATGTTCTAAGGCTAGGGTGTCTTCAGGGTTCTGGGAGCGCCTCACTGTGCCTGTTGGGGTCTGGTGGTGATGGGGGTCTGTCCTTTCCTTTCAGCCGTGCCTCAGCAGGGTTCGGCCTCCAGGCCCTCCTCCTCCAGGTCCTACACCACAGGCTCGGCGTCCAGCCACAAGCGCCCGTCGGCCACGCTCATCGCATGGGAGCTGCTTTGCACTCAAGGCCTGGCTGGTCTATACAAGGGCCTGGGCGCCACTCTCCTCAGGTAAGCCTTTCTCCTTGACCTTGAGGGGGCCAGGGGGCTTGTTGCCTGGTCTCTCGTGTGCTACCAGGACACCCAAGTGCAGGCTTGCATGCCCTCCCCAAGCTTCTGGCTTTGCCCAGACCTAGCCAGGGATGCACACAGTGGGTACCTGAGGGCTGGGTTTAGGCTCCCTCCTCAGTGACCAGGCCCACGTGAGTCACGGGTATCTGGTGGCCCAGAGCCAGCCCGAAGGACTGCATGCAGTTCACCCCGCAGTGAGAGGTCTGACCCCGCAGCTCACCGGGCTACTTAGCTGCTTTCCCTTCCATTCGCCTGCCCGTTCTCCTTTGCAGAGTGTGGTACCCAGGCTTCAGATCTGCAGCTAGCACCTCGTGCAGGTGCTGGGCGGGACAGGGAGGCAGCTCCCCTCACAGTACCCTTCACCCCACATCAGCACAGGGGCACTGTGGCGTGCTTACCTCTGCCCCCCAGCAGGCCCTGGTTCAGTTTCCTCTTCCTCTTCTTCAGAGATGTCCCTTTCTCCATCATCTACTTCCCACTGTTTGCCAACCTCAACAGCCTTGGGTTCAGTGAGCTCACCGGGAAGGCGTCCTTCGCCCACTCCTTCGTGTCAGGCTGTGTGGCAGGTTCCATAGCGGCCGTGGCAGTCACCCCTCTGGACGGTGAGTATGTGGCAGAAGCAGGGATCAGGCGTCTGGGGTCCAAGGGCCGGCTGGATTTACACGTTGGGCATTTATGATGGACTTATCTATGGGATCAATAGCACTTTTGCAGTTTTAGGAGAGAAATAGTCCCAACCCTGAAAACTCTCTTGGGTTGCAACCTGGGGCCATTGGCAGAAATGCACCCTAGGTCTTCAGAGAGAAAGTAGGGCTCAGAGACCTTCCCCTGTGTCCTAGCACTGACCACTGCCCTGGCCTTCCAGGCGGAGCTGGGAGCCTCAGCAGTGAGAGGGGCAGGGCTCCCCCGCCACACAGGTGCTTTTACAGAGAGTAACCTGAGGGTAGGGTGGCTTCCGAGTCCCTCATTTTCCACAGGGGCCGAAGAGCGAGCTCTTGGTTACAGCCCACACAGCTGCGTCGGGGAGGGACCGCGCGACCACTTGTTCACTTATTTGAACTCTCGCTTGTCTTAGTTCTCAAAACGCGAATCCAAACCCTCAAGAAAGGCCAGGGTGAGGACGTCTACAGCGGACTCACCGACTGCGCCAGGTGAGAGCCCAGCACCCTTGCGCCCTGGGTGGGGGCCAGTCCCTGAGCATGCGTCCGCGCTCCCGCACCACCGCCCAGCGTGATTGGCAGGTTCCAGTCTCAGAACCCTGTCGGTTCCCTCATGGCTCACGGCAAACAGCCCGTGCTGGGCGCGTTTCCCCATCCCTCCCGTCCAACAACAGCATCTCTTCCCCAGTGCGGAGTCCCTGGTCCCTGGCCTTGCCCCAGCTGCCCAGTAACCACACACACGCAGCACGCAGCCGCCAGGGTGCCACTCCCGCATGCTTGGGGCCTGGCCTTCAAATGCTGAGTGGAGGGCGCTGCTGGGTGCTTCCCGCCCGTCAGCTCCCCAGGCCCTCCCTGCTTTCCCCCTAGGAAGCTGTGGATCCAGGAGGGGCCGCCTGCCTTCCTGAAGGGAGCAGGCTGCCGGGCGCTGGTCATCGCACCGCTCTTCGGGATCGCCCAAGGCGTGTACTTCATGGGAATCGGAGAGCGCATCTCGAAGTGCTTCGAGTAAACAGAGATGAGCTCGGGCCCTCCCCTCGCTGCATCCCTGCAGCCTGTTTCACCCAGACTAGAGGCCGTGAGGCTGCAGCAAGGTGGCTCACGCACGTTATACTTTGCCCGCTAACTCGTAGCCCTGCCTTGGCCTCGGAAGACAACTCGCCAGCAAGCCCAGGGCGGCCAGAGCTGCCCTGGGTGATGCCTGCATGGCAGGGACGCTGAGAAACCCCTGCCCACCCGGTTTCAACACAGCAATGGCACTTGCTCCGGCTGTATTAGCTGCAGGATCTTAACCCACAGTAGGGCTGAGCACTTTAACCTTTCCGTGTGAGACTCCAGCTCGGCGTGCTTGAGTAAGTTTGAGGCTTTGGTTTTTGTTATCTTGAACTACATAACTGATAGTCCTAGCACTGGCTCTGGGGAAGGGACAAGTTCAAGGGGACCAGGAAGAGCCAGCAGGGACCCTTCAGGTCAGGGCGCCTGGGGTCGACCCTAACTGGAGAGCCTGGGAAAGGCCGGGCAGCTGAAGCCAAGGGGCACGGTCACAGTCTGTAACCCTGTGCCCGGCGGACGGGCTGCTGGCCACCCTCCAGTCCACGGCCAGTCAGAACCAAGGCTGCATTAGGAAGAAGCCGCAGCAGGTCACTGTCACCCACTCTCCAAACGTGCCCAGGAGGCCGGAGGGAAGAGCATAGAGCTGCACTCGGGCACTGGGTTTGGTGTCTGTCACCCTGTGCGCCGTCACCCTGAGGAACCCAGTGCTCCACCTGTGCCTCAGTTCCTTCCCCATGTGACTGCCACAGAGGAGAGCAATGACGTCACACAGGAACATCTCCCTTTCCTGGAAGCTGGTGCTGACTTTAGTCCCCACTGCATTTAAACCCTGGGCTAATGAGAAAGAGCTTGGTGCAGAGTGGGCGGCCCCGTGGCCCCAGCCGCAGGCTGTGGGATGGACACAGCCCTGCTCCAGCCCTGCCCCCTGCTCCCTGGCAAGACCTTGGCAGCTCTTAGCTGTCAGCCGGGAAAAACCACCTCCTGGGGAGTGGGAGGTCGAGAAGGGCCCCTGGGAAGGATTTCAAGGACAAAGTACCCCACCCCCAAAAAACAGCTTAACTTGCTTTTCTCTTGCTACCAGAACTAATAAAAACAATTTTCCCAGTGTAGTTGTACGACTCTTCCAGAGCGTGTTACTGTGCCCGTGCCGGGGGAGCCGTGGTGACTTAAGGGACTGGAAAGGCCACTTCTGGGTGACTGTCTGGTGCAATAGCAGGGAGCCCCAGAGGACCCTGATGGGGACAACGGTTTCCCGAACTGACAGCTGCGAATCGCCAAATGCTGAGGGATCTGGAACATTCCTTTTCTATGTCTTTCAGGAGGAACTTGAGTCTCTCAAACCACATGTTTAGTGCCTTACAAAAGAACTTACAATGAAATCCACATCAACTTTTGCTTTAATAAATACAGGGGTACTCACGGCTTGGATTTTAAACCACAGTAGCAGAGATGAGGATGGAACAGGCCACAGTGAGTGAAGCCACTGTTTCTAGAAGGATGCATTGCCCACATGCGCTTTAGACGCAAAGAGCAGGGACTTCCACGGCAGAGCACAACACGCGTCACCACCTGGGAGTGCGGAGAAAGGGAAGAACAGGAGGCCCGTGCAGTCCACAGCCGCCTCCCGCCCTCCCTCTGTGCTGCAGAAGCAACAGAAGCTGCAGCCTCCCCACGAGCCAGAGGTAGTTCCTGATCACGTCCAGCGAGTCTCTAACAGTAACACTCAGGCCAAGGGCACAGCGACAGAACGGAGAACACTGATGAACAGAGAACCATATTAAAGCGGCAAAGAGGGAGCTAGTAGATATTCTTGCTTCTTCAAACATCCTCAACTCCACATCATAGCAGCGGACCGCGGAGGGGCTCCACCTCCCAGAGGCTTAGTCCAAAGCTTTCTATTGGTATTAGCACCAAACACAGCGCCCCGTACTTCTGGCATCCCCTGTGAAGACACAATGCAATAAGTAAGTGTAGGGAACTTAGAACTCAGGCAGAGCTGTGCGTCCCACCCGCAGCAGGGAGCCACCCACCTCTGCGTGGCCAAGGAGGTGTGCATAAAGCTAAGTGCACCCAATCCATGCTGTGCTGATCTGCACTCCAACAATCCTTGGTGAGAAACTTAACTGGGGATCTGGGGCTTAAGGCTGACTGCTTGGGGCTGGTGCTGTGGCACAGTAGGCTAAGCTTCCACCTGTGGCATCGGCATCCCTTATGGGCGCTGGTTTGAGTCCCAGCTGCTCCTCTTCCAGTCCAGCTCTCTGATGTGACCTGGGAAATCAGTGGAAGATGGCCCAAGTCCTTGGGCCTCTGCACCCATGTGGGAGACCCAGAAGGAGCTCCTGACTCCTGGTTTTTGGCATGGCTCAGCTCCGGGTGTTGTGGCTATTTGGGGACAGTGGGTGGAAGACCTTTCTCTCTGTCTCTCCTTCTCTCTGTCTGGAACTCTACCTCTCAAATAAATAGATTAAAATCTTAAAAAAAAAAAAGTCTGGGTGAAGCACTTGTTCCTGCAGCTGATGAATTCTTAGGCAAACTTCTATTTATTTTTTATTTTTTTGACAGGCAGAGTGGACAGTGAGAGAGAGAGAGACAAAGAGAAAGGTCTTCCTTTTTCCGTTGGTTCACCCTCCAATGGCCGCTGCGGCCGGCATGCTGCAGTTGGCACACTGCGCTGATCCGAAGCCAGGAGCCAGGTGCTTCTCCTGGTCTCCCATGTGGGTGCAGGGCCCAAGCACTTGGGCCATCTTCCTCTGCACTCCTGGGCCACAGCAGAGAGCTGGACAGGAAGAGGAGCAACCAGGACAGAATCTGGCGCTCTGACCGGGACTAGGACCTGGGGTGCTGGTGCCGCAGGCGGAGGATTAGCCTGTTGAGCCGCGGCGCCGGCCAGGCAAACTTCTAAAGCTGTGCTGTCCAGTGTGTTAGCTAGCATCCACCTGTGGTCGTTGTGCGCTTAAAATGTGGCTAGTGAGAGGGAGACACTGAATTTTAAACTTTACTTAAGGATGCCCATGTGGCTAGTAGCTGCTGAATTGAACAACAATGCTCTAAAGTTTAAGTTACCAAGGTGATACTCAAGGTCAAGTGCGTCAGCTATTAAGTACTTGCAGAACCAGTAAGCTGAACTTGAAGTGTCAGCAAGTGACTGAGTTAGCAGCCATAGAAGATCACCACCTGTTTTCCAGGCTGTTTCCAACAACACATTTGTACAAATCTGGAAACATCTGAAGGGCCAGTGGCCTTGTAATGATTCTTCTAAACAAGTGTTTACATTAGTTCCTATCTTTCCAGTCTGCAGCTCTGCATGCAAGAAAACGTACATGTTAGCAGGCAGCCCGAGGCCTCCCACCTGCAAGTGGCTATCAGCACCGTACAGTGCCCCGACATGCTTAATCTCATTCTTCTTAGGAAAATGTCAAAAAGTGTGAGTGAGAAATCCCAAAACAGTGACTAGGTCTGTGTTCTGTGTAGCACTTCAAAGGGACAAGTGGCAGCCCCACTCACCTGTAGGGCTGTGAGGTCTGGCCAGCTTTCTAGGGTGTTGGAAACTTTTGTGATCCGTGTTATAGATCTTAACTCTACCAGCTCTACAAAGAAACCAGGAACAGCAATTTCTAGATTTAAGGAAGACAGACACACACAATATGTTGACTGTATTCCCTTGGAGGAAGTCATTTTGGTGTGTGGCTTATGAAACAAAATGGCATAAAATTTAATTCCAAAAGATTGTGAAGATTTCAGATATTCAGGTCTATAATACCAAGTGACCGCTGTGTGCGGTTTGCTTTTTTTTTAAAGAATTATTTTAGGTGCCGGCGCTGTGGCGCAGTGGGTTAAAGCCGTGGCCTGAAGCACCGGCATCCCATATGGGCGCCAGTTCTAGTCCCGGCTGCTCCAATTCTGATCCAGCTCTCTGTTGTGGCCTGGGAAAGCAGTGGAAGATGGCCCAGGTCCCTGGGTTCCTGCACCAGCATGGGAGACCCGGAGGAAGCTCCTGGCTCCTGGCTTCGGATCGGTGTAGCTCCAGCCATTGTGACCAGTTGGGGAGTGAACCATTGGATGGAGGACCTCTCTCTCTCTCTGCCTCTCCTTTCTCTGTGTAACTCAAATAAATAAATTAATTAAAAAAAGAATTATTTTATATGAGAAGCTGAGTCGCAGAGAGAGAAGAATAGAGAGAGACAGAGACACGGGGGAGAGGGAGAAGGAGAGGGAGAGGGAGAGGGAGAGGGAGAGAGAGAGAGAGAGAGAGAGAGAGAGAGAGAATCTTCCATTTGCTGGTTCATGCCCCCAAATTGTCACAATAGCCAGGGCTGGGCCAGGCTGAAACCAGGAGCCTGGTGCTTCTTCCAGGTCTCCCATGCAGGTACAGGGGCCCAAGGACTTGGGCCACCTTCCACTGCTTTCCCAGGCCATTAGCAGGGAGCTGGATTGGAAGTGGAGCACATGAACCAGTGCCCATATGGGATGCCAGTGTTCCAGGCGGCAGCTCTACCTGCTGCACAATGCCAGCACCTGCTGTGTGCGCTTTGATTTGATGTACCTAGTTTACTTCTCCCAGTCAGCCTTCTCCAGCAAAATAAAAAGGGGAGGATTTCACCTCAGTTTGCAAGTAGACAGAAGGGATCTACTGATGAGACAGAGTCCTCATGGGATTTTTTTTTCTTGCATATTTATTTCAAAGGCAGAGACAGTGAGAGACCTTTCATCCACTGGTTCACTTCCCAAATAGTGGCAACCACTAGGGCTGGGCCAGGCTGAAGCCAGGAGCCAAGGACTCCATCTAGGTCTCTGACATGCATGCGGGGACCCAGACACTTGAGCCATCTGCTGCCTTCCCAGGTGCATTGGCAGGGAGCTGGATTGGAAGCAGAGGAACCAGTGCTCTGATATGGGGCGCTGGTGTCACAGGCAGTGGCTCAACCCCCTGTGCCACAACCCCAGCCCCAAGTGAGATGTTTTTTCAAGCCTCAGCTCTGCTAATTACTAAACAGTAATGACACATAATGTTCATAATTGCGTGTTTATCAGATAAAGACAGCACTGCTACCTTCAGGCAAATTAACCTTCCATGTCCCACCTCCAGCCACACCACTGCTGTCATTTCTTTCCTCAGTGTTTCTCGGCATGTAGAAGCGTAAGGTAAACATGTCAAATTCTATCACACGGAAGTTCAGGAATTAAGATTCGTTTGCTATATAATATTATCAAATACTCCTGGCAGGGCCCTGATTTGTAGCGCGGAGGCTGAAGTCAGCATCTGTGATGTGAGCATCGAATGTGGGCGCTGGTTCAGGTCCCGGTTCCTCCACTTCCAGTCCAGCTCTCCGCTCATGGCGCGGGGAAAGCAGCAGAAGATGTCTGGACCCTTCCACCCACGTGGGAGACCTGGAAGAAGCTCCTGGCTCCTGGTTTTCCCACTAACACTGACTTTCTTGTAACAAACAAGCAAACAAACAAACAAAAATCCGTGAAATAGGCCATCAAAGACTGGGAAAGTTTTGTGAATTTTCTTTGGGAAAGAACCTTTATTTCACTCTCTGCTTCTTGCCCATTTCTTTGTGTGGGGAGCAACTCGGACTAGACTAAGTTACTGGAATTAAGACTTATTCTATGCATCTGCTCTCCCACAATATGGCGCTGAGAAGGGAGAAGCAGCTTCTACACAGCTGCCTCCAGTTCAACCAATAAACTGTAGGACCTGCTCCTGATTGGAGGAGAGCAGCGTACTCGGCGTGTGGGTAGCAGAGTTGGGATTGGCGGAAGAGGACTATAAAGGAGGAGAGAGACAACATGCACCAGGAACATCTAAGGGGAACATCTATCTGAAGGAACACCTGTGCAGCCCCCGAGAGAGCCGGCCGGCGGTGTGCCGCTCCCCTGCGGAAGTGGGGAAAGTGGCCAGGGGGAACTGCCCTTCCACGGAGGTGGAAGGGACGGCAGCCAACCCGGGAAGAACCAGCAGCAAACCCGAGGAGGGCCGAGCAGACAAAAGAACAGCGCAGGGTCCTGTGTCGTTCCTCCATGAAGAGGGGGAGCGACACTTTGTTTCATTTATTTTTGGATTTCTACCTGACCCCCTGTCTGGGACACAGCTCTTTGTCCATGTTTTGGGAACAAGGGAAGGGAGACCACCATCAAGTGAGGCTCCCTAGACATGAAGCCCAAGGCTCCCCGGGCCTTTATTTAATCTCCCCAACAACTTCTCACCATCTTGTGAACACGAGAAAAGCAACTGCACAGAGGCAGCCATTCGGCCTGGTGGTTAGGACACTGCGAGGGATGCCTGCATCTCACATCGGAGTGCCTGAGCCCAAGCCCCAGGTCCACTCCCAATTCCAGCTCCTACTAATGTGCTCCTGGAAGGCAGAGGTGATGGCTCAAGTACCAGGGTTCCCTGACACCCCTCCGGGGGACCTGGACTGAGTTCTGGGCTTCTAGCTTCGGCTTGGCTCAGCCCTGGTTTTTCCAGGCATCTGGGACCAAAAAAATATGATAGGGTAACTGTCCTGGCAACATTACTTTAAATGTGCATCAGGCCAGCACTGTGGCTCACTAGGCTAATCCTTAGCCTGCAGCGCCGACACCCCAGGTTCTAGTCCAGGTCGGAGGGCCAGATTCCGTCCCAGCTGCTCCTCTTCCAGTCCAGCTCTCTGCTGTGGCCCGGGAGTGCAGTGGAGGATGGCCCAAGTGCTTGGGCCCTGCACCCGCATGGGAGACCAGGAGAAACACCTGGCTCCCGGCTTCGGATCAGCACAGCGCACCGGCCGCGGCGGCCATTGGAGGGTGAACCAACGGAAAAAGGAAGACCTTTCTCTCTGTCTCTCATTCTCTCACTGTCTAACTCTGCCTGTCAAAAAAAAAAAAAAAATGTGCACCAGGCTAAGTCCTCAATCCTTATCTGCAATTGTGACATTCGAAAAGCTCTGACCACAAAACAAAATCTAATTCATATAGCTCCCAAAACTGAACTGGCTTTGGGCAGCAACCAGCTGTGAGTCTTCCCTTGTTTCTCCCTCCTAGGGTGAATATTGCTGTGTTTCCATGCAGGGGGAGTAGTGTACTGATTATAGGGGTGTGGCCGCCACACCGTTGGAGCTATTACGTGACAGGCAGTCTAATATATAGTACTATTTCTAAACGCTGAATTGAAAGCTCACCCGGCCCCAGAGGTTCCAGACCAGGACCAGGGGTCTTTATGAACCCATTACTGACCAGCCCCTGAATCGTCTCTCACACCCTGTCCGCCCCTCCCCTCTGCAGCACTTTGCACACTAGCTCTGTGTGGGAGCCGAGTGCACCCCCGGCGTTGTGTTAGGTGCTGCTGGGGCACAGCCACATTTCTGCTCTCTAAGAAGTCAGAGGTAGGTGCTCTGTGCCAATTCAGAGATGAGGAAGTCGAGGAGCAGAGAGAATAAACAACCAGTGCCAGGTCGCTCGGCTAGCAAGTGGCAGAATGGAGACTCAAACCCAAATCGGATGACGGCACTTACTGGGGCACGTGCCCCCTCGGTTTCCAAAGCTCTCTCGTATCCCTGTATGAAGCGCAACTCGTCGCATTTTCCAGGTGCAGTCCAGGTCCCACAGCCGGTCAAAGGCCAGGTCAGGGCTCAGACCTAGGTCTTGGAGCCCTGGGACTGCCTCTCTTTCCACCCAGTCTGTAAAGGGACCCTGTCGCCCCAGTCTCTCCACCGTGTCAGGGGTTCCCAGTGCCCACCCCAGCTGGGCCCACAAATGTTCTGCCATTTCCTCACAGTCAGCCACTGGTGTTGGCCACTCTCTCCCCAGTTATCTTCTGTAAACCACAGTGGTCCTTGTTCTGGGTTTCCTGCGTGTCTGATGTGGAGATCTGTGCCCGGCTTCGGGTTCTGGGTACAGTAGAGCCACCTCCGCAGGACAAGCAGAGAGACCACAAGCTGGACCTCAGACCCGTGTCACCAGTAACCATAGAGAATGGCACAGCTGCGATGCCACACAACCACACCTCTACCCTGTGTGTTGCAGGAAACACCAGTTTAAAAAGACCCAGTATTGGGCCAGCATTGTGGTGCAGTGGGTACAGTGCCACATGTGACACTGGCATCCCATATTCCCATGTGAGTGCTGGTTTGAGTTCCATGGAAGATCTCTGTCTCTTGCTCTCTTTCAAATAAATAAATGATTTTTAAAAAAAATTATTTGAGAGGTAGAGTTACAGACAGAGAAAAGGATAGACAGCGAGAGAGAGAGAGAGAGAGAGAGAGAGAGAGAGAGGTCTTCCATCCACAAGTTCACTTCCCAAATGGCCGCAATGGCCAGAGCTGGGCTGATCTGAAACTAGGAGGCAGGAGCTTCTTCCAGGTCTCCCATGCAGGTGTAGGGGCCCAAGCACTGGGCCGTCTTTCACTGCTTTCCCAGGCCACAGCAGAGAGCTGGGTAGAAAGAGGAGCAGCCAGGACTCGAACCAGATGCCCATATGGGATGCCGGCTCTGCAGGCAGAGGCTTAGCTCACTATGCCACAGTGCTGGCCCCATAATAAATGAATCTTAACAACAACAGCAACAAAAAGCAAGCCCAGGATAAAGGCCACTCTGCTTCCGAGATGCCGGCAGCGGGCGCGCTCCTGCCACGTCCTCGGGCAGGCAGTCTCCTGATCGAGCTGGACGTCAACGTCCTATTGCGGAGGTGACTTTGTACGTAGGGATTGCTTTCTGCATAGTGCCCAGGAAGAGAGAAAACAAGAGTTTTTTTTTTTTTTAACTTTTATTTAATGAATATAAATTTCCAAAGTACAGCTTATGGATTACAATGGCTCCCCCCCCCCATAACTTCCCTCCCACCCACAACCCTCCCCCCTCTCGCTCCCTCTCCCCTTCCATTCACATTGAGATTCATTTTCAATTCTCTTTATATACAGAAGATCAGTTTAGAATATATTGAGTAAAGAGTTCAACAGTTTGCACCCACACAGAAACACAAAGTGAAAAATACTGTTTGAGTACTAGTTATAGCATTAAATCACAATGTACGGCACATTAAGGACCGAGATCCTACATGAGGAGTAAGTGCACAGTGACTCCTGTTGTTGACTTAACAATTTGACACCCTTGTTTATGGCATCAGCAATCACCCTAGGCTCCAGTCATGAGTTGCCAGGGCTATGGAAGCCTTTTGAGTTCTCCGACTCTTATCGTATTTAGACAAGGTCGTAGTCAAAGTGGAAGTTCTCTCCTCCCTTCAGAGAAAGGTACCTCCTTCTTTGATGACCTGCTAACAAGAGGTTTTAATAGGAGCCATGGAGCAGATACTCCCTCCATCAATAAGTTATGCACACAAAAACGTTCTTACGTATTTCAAGTAAGATTATAGATGCACGGCTGCTGGGTGGTAAAACTGGGCAGCCACTGAGGAAAAAGGAGTAAAACAAGAGCTTGCCCGCAGGAGGGAAGGCGGGAGAGAGTTCCGTGAAGAATCAAAGCTATCAGGTGTGATGCATGGAGGGCAGGAGACACATCATCACTCTAACCCAAGCAGTGCCAGGAGAGGGAAGGGAGGGGAGGAGAGGGGAGGAGAGGGGAGGAGAGGGGAGGGGAGGGAAGGAGAGGGGAGGAGAGGGGAGGGGAGGGGAGGAGAGGAGAGGGGAGGGGAGGAGAGGGGAGGGAAGGGGAGGAGAGGGGAAGGGAGAGGAGGGGAGGGGAGGGGGGGGAGAGGGAACCCAAGTGTCCATTAATGGAGGGTTGGATAAGCAAAATACAGACATTGTGGAATACTATTCAGCCTGGAAAAGGAAGAAAATTTTGCCAAGTACTACAACATGGATGAGCCCTGAAGACATGAAGAGTGAAGTTAGCCAGTCACAGAGGCCGGATGCTGTATAATATCACTTACATGGGGTACACGGGACAGGGCAGGGGACTGGGCAGAGTTTCAGTTTGGGAAGGTGAGAAAGTTCTAGAGATGGATGGGATGAAGGTTGCACAACAGGATGAACGTACTTCATGCCACTAAAATACACCTTAAATATGTTTATCACAATTGAAATGAGCTCACCAGAAAAAAATAGATGAAAATGTTTTTATGCTGGGGCTGGTGCTGTGGGGTAGTGGGTAAAGCCGCCGCCTGCAGTGCCAGCATCCCATATGGGCACCAGTTTGAGTCCTGGCTGCTCCACTTCTGAACAAGCTCTCTGCTGTGGCCTGTGAAAGCAGTGGAGGATGGCCCAAGTGCTTGGGCCCCTGCACCTGTGTGGGAGACCTGGAAGAAGCTCCTGGCTCCTGGCTTCGGATCAGCGCAGCTCTGGCTGTTGCAGCCATTTGGGGAGTGAACCAGCGGATGGAAGACCTCTCTGTCTCTGTCTCTGCCTCTGCCTCTCTGTAATTCTGCCTTTCAAATAAAATAAATAAATATTTTTTTAAAAATAAAATGTTTTTATACTATACTGCAATTATCGTGGCAAATCTAATTAGTAGTAGGAAGTCCCCCCCACCCTGCCCAAGATTTAGAAAAGGAGAGAGAGAGAGAGCGCGCTTCCATCCATTGGTTCACTCCTCAAATGGCCAGCACTGGACCAAGTTGGAACCAGGAGCCTGGAACTTCTCCCAGATCTCCCATATGAGTAGTAGGAGCCCAGGCACTCATACCAGCTTCCACTGCCTCCCCAGAAGCATTAGCAGGGAGCTGGATCGGAAGTGGAACAGACAGCATTCTGACTCTAATACTGGGAGTTGGTGGTGTAGGGGCAGCTTAACCTGCTGTGCCACAACACTGCCCCAGGAAGTCCTGTCTTCAAACATTGTACACACTCCATATCCATGGAAATAATAGTTTCTTAAAAGAGTTGAAGGAACTTCAATATTTTCTTCTGAAAATATTACTGGTTGAACAAATTTATGCCTACATTTAATAGTTCCCTGGCCCTGACATCTAATACAGCTCACCACTGACACTGGTTTGCAGAAGTTTCAAACACAGCTTGTGTGGCTTCCAAAAATATCCCCGTGTCCTCTAGAGGGCGCTAGCTGGCAGCTCAGACCTGCGTGGGCAGGATGCCATCCCCATGGAGCCTTCTCAGCCCCACTCTGCTTCACGGGATCACACAAGAGGCAAGGTCAGCACAAAGCAGGACCCAGCCTACTGAGCTGGCTTACAAACCTCAGCCACGATTTATTACAGTGAGAGAAACATACTCACGTATCCCAGCCTACACATTCTCCTTCCCAGGAGACAAGAATAAACTAAGGATACAAATACAGATGTTTTAACTTAGAAGAAGAAATGTAATAGCCAGGGGAGTTAGTACTTACATCCTTGCCCGAAGTTATGTGGAAGAATTTTCATCTAAAGAGTCACTTTTGTTGTTGTTTATTTTTCTGAAAGGAGCAAGAGGGGAAGGGGCGGGGGAGACTGACTGACTGATTGATTTCCCACTGGCTGGTTCACTCCTCCAATGCCTGCTGGGGCTGGGTTAGGATACAGCCAGGAACCTGGAACTCCTTCTGGGTCTCCATGTCAGTAGCAGGATCTCAAATACTCTCCCATGAAGAGTAACTTAATGATACAGAATCTGAGTTGACCAACTTCTTCCGGTATTCTTTCTCTAGTTATATGAACTTACATAATTGGGTCAGAGCCTAATTTGTCTGGCAGTAGGCTGCCTCTTTTAAGATTCGTGCTGTAGGGCTAGTACTGTGCTGTGGCATAGTGGGCTAAGCCTCTGCCTGTGGCGCTGGCATCCCATATGGACGCTAGTTCTATTCCCAGCTGCACCTCTTCTGATCCAGCTCTCTGCTGTGGCCTGGGAAAGCAGTAGAAGATGGCCCAAGGCCTTGGGCCCCTGCATCCGTGTGGGAGACATGGAAGAAGCTCCTGGCTCTTGGCTTTGGATCAGCCCAGCACCAGCCATTGCAGCCATCTGGGGAGTGAAACAGCAGATGGAAGAATCTCTCTCTCTGTCTCTCCCTCTGACTCTCTGTAACTCCGCCTTTCAAATGAAATAAGTAAATCTTTATTTTATTTTATTTTTTATTTGACAGGTAGAGTTATGACACGGACAGGTGCTGAGGGTGGGATCAACTAGTGGACATGAAGGCTGCGCGGGTGGCCAGCGCTGTGGTGTAGCAGGTAAAGCTGCCGCCTGCAGTGCAGGCATCCCATGTGGGCGCCTGTTCAGGTCCCGGTTGCTCCATTTCTGATCCAGCTCTCTGCTATGGCCTGGGAAGACAAGGGAAGATGGATCAAGGGCTTGGGCCCCTGCACCCATGTGGGAGACCCAGAAGCTCCTGGTCCCTGACTCCTGGTGGGCCATCTGGGGAGTGAACCAGTGGATGGAAGCCTTCTCTCTTGGCAAGGCCATCACATCTGCCCAGAAAGCTCAGACGGCTACATGAATAGTGTCCCTGTCACCTGCCACGCCATCTTGACAGCTCAGAGCTGTTTGTCTCAATGGACCATCAAAGTGCAATGATGAAACACTGGTTAATGGTGACAATGCATCGTGAACCTTTCAGAAGGAAAGGAGAACATCCAGTGGGGCTATTAGTAATCAGCTTGACCAAACATCTGTCCCAGAACTTTAAAACAAAGCTTAGTGAGGGGGGAAAAATATATATATATATATATATATCTACCTGTGTGGATGCCAGGCGTGGCGTGTAGTGAAGCTTCAGTCCCTGTTTCTGCTGTTGTTATTAAGAATTGTTATGAGTATTATTATGGGCACAACCCCAACCCCTTGGTGTCACTGCTGTGTCCCTTAGCTCCAGAGAGCTGGTGCTGATTCCATGCCCCCTGCGGTTTAGGGGACGATGGCCAATTTGTCAATCTATGCAGGGTGAATTCATTGCCCTGAGCTAACAACGAATGTTCCAGGAAGGGGCTGTCAACCCTTCTCACAGCCATCTTTCCATAGAATGTAGTTTCAGTAGAAAGCCCTGAAAGATTCCGAATGCCTTCTGTCCACTCAGCCCCAGCACGATAAATATGCAGCTTTGGAATCTTTTACAAAATGGTGGCCAGAAGGAGGGTAGCGGGCTGCCTGTGGTTCGTGGAAAAGGAGCCCATCAAACCACAAAGTTTCACCACCAACCAACTCTGAAAGTCATACCGGTGGACATTCATTAGACAGATTCATTAGCAAGGCTCTGCCAGGAGGTGTGAACACTTACCATGGATCACCAGGAGAGGGCACCAAACCCCAGCTCAACCCCTTGCACACAGGGCCACAAGGAGCCCCGGTTTCCAAGGTTTCCAGAGCATTCCCAGAGAAGAGTAACTGCAGTCATCAATCTCTCTGGGTTGCTACCAAGAACCTCACAGATGCCAAACCCTGAAGACGCTCAGTGGCGTTACAGCGAATGGTGTAGTATGTGCCCAGAACCTAAAACCTGTTGTGTCCTCGGGTAGACTTCAACATCATCCCCAGGTGACTTGTAACGCCTAACCCGATGTAAACACAATGCAAGGAGCAGTCACACTGTACAGACTGGGGGATGAGGACAAGAAACAGAAGTCGCAGGGCAGACATGTTTACCTTTTTCGGAATATTTTTGATCCGAGGTCGGGTGACTTTGCCAATGCAGAATCTGTAGGGTGTGGAGGGCCGGCTGTGCACACCAGGGCATAACCTTGCACCGTAATCCAGTTATGCAGATTTTAAAAGCCTGCTGCCCTGTGACCCCCCCGCCCCTTCCCCTCCTTAAATGTTCTGGCTGCACCCTGCCCTTCAGTGACAGGGCTAGAAAATGGGATCCAAGGATTAACGACCCGAGTGAATGACCCCCCGGTGAGCAGTGAGAGCAGCTGCTGTCCTTATCTCTGATGCTGGCAGCAACCCTGCGAGGAGGTGTGCTTGTACCCCGGGCTCTTCCCTGTGCTGTTCTTCAGGAAGATTCTTTCACAACGCAGAAGTGGTAAAGCCAGAGTGTAAAGGAC
This sequence comes from Oryctolagus cuniculus, assembly GCF_964237555.1. Classification (NCBI taxonomy): domain Eukaryota; kingdom Metazoa; phylum Chordata; class Mammalia; order Lagomorpha; family Leporidae; genus Oryctolagus; species Oryctolagus cuniculus. Next base: position 97,331,889 of record NC_091440.1, on the reverse strand, counting down.
ACCCTCAAGGTCACGGCCTGCATGTAGCACTTGCTAACCTTTCACCATAGTTGTTGAAGAAATTCTTATAAAAATTTATTTGAGAGAGAGAGAGAAAGATATATATATATATATATACACACACACATATATATAGAGAGAGAGAGGGAGAGAGAGAAATATAAAGAGAGAGAGAGAGGGAGAAATCAAACTTGAATTGGCAGATTCACTCCCCAAGTGCCTCCAACAGCCAGGCTGGGCTGGGCTGGAGCCAGGAGCCCATGGGAGTAGCAGGGACACAATTACTTGGACGGTCACTTGCTTCCTCCCGGAGTGGGGATTAACAGGAAGCTGGAATTGGAGGTGGTGCCAAGATTCACACCCAGGCACTCCTGTATGTGGGGTGAGTGTCTTAACTGCTAGGCCAAATGCCCACCTCATATTACAATTCTTGAAATAAGTAATGCTGTCTTAACCACTGCACCAAACACCCACCCCTGCCATGTTGGCCTTAAATACAAAGGTGCTTCAAAAGGTTCATGAAAAAACAAAAAGGAAATGAAAAGCTAAGTTTGCTGTCATACAAAACCTTTTTGAAATCCATGTACTGTGGGGAGCAACTGAGACTAGACTAAATTACTGGAACTAAGACTTATTCTATGCATCTGCTCTCCCACAATATGGCGCTGGGGAGGAGTAAACTTCTACACAGCTGCCTCTCACCAATTTGACTGATAAGCTGCAGGAGCTGATCCTGCTCCTGATTGGAGGAGAGCAGCGTGCTTGGCGTGTGGGTAGCAGAGTTGGGATTGGTGGAAGAGGACTATAAAGGAGGAGACAACAGGCACCAGGAACATCTGAAGGAACACCTGAGAAACATCTGAGCAGCCCCCGAGAGAGCCAGCCAGTGGTGTGCTGCTCCTCCGCGGAAGCGGGGAAAGCGGCAGGGGGTGCCGCCCCTCCACGGAGGTGGAGGGGCCCTGTGGAGGGGCCGGCAGCTAACCCGGGACGGCATCGTTCCTCCGCGAGTGAGGGAACAAACAGTAGCTAACCCGGGAAGGGCCAGGCAGAAAGAACAGCGCAGGGTCCAGTGTCATTCCTCCACGAATGGGGGAGCAACAATGTACCATTTTTTCACGATATGCATTTTCTGTGAATGTTTTGAGGGTCCCCTGCATCATAGATTTCAACACCTTTTATACCAAAACAAACATCATTTTTTTTTTTTTTTTTGACAGGCAGAGTGGACAGTGAGACAGTGAGAGAGAGAGACAGAGAGAAAGGTCTTCCTTTGCCGTTGGTTCACCCTCCAATGGCCGCCACGGCTGGCGTGCTGCGGCTGGCGCGCCGCAAGATCCGAAGGCAGGAGCCAGGTACTTCTCCTGGTCTCCCATGGGGTGCAGGGCCCAAGCACTTGGGCCATCCTCCACTGCCTTCCCTGGCCACAGCAGAGAGCTGGCCTGGAAGAGGGGCAACCGGGACAGAATCCGGCACCCCGACCGGGACTAGAACCCGGTGTGCCAGCACCGCAGGTGGAAGATTAGCCTATTGAGCTGCGGCGCCAACCACAAACATCTTTTGATTCCATTTTACATGAACTTTCGGAAGTACTTTAATACTTTTCTTTTTGGTTTAAATATTATTTTACTTTAAAGATTTATTTATTTGAAAGACACAGCAGGAGAGAGAGAATAAGATAGAGATAGAGATAGAGATAGAGAGAGAGAGAGAGAGAGAGAGAATGAGAGAGAGATCTTCCCATCCACTGGTTCATTCCCTAAGCGGCCACGACAGCCAGGTCTGGGCCAAGCTGGAGCTAGGAGCCAAAAGCCCAAGCACTTGGGCCATCTTCTGCTGCCTTCCCAGTTGCATTAGTAGGAAGCAGAGCAGCTAGGACTCTACCTGGCACTCCGATAAGGATGCCAGCATCTCTGGCAGTGGTTTCGCCTGCTGCACCTGCTACACCGCAACACCAGCCCCTGCCGGAATATTTTAAAGCATGATCATCACTCAGTAGGTATCTTTAGAAAGTGGCACTTCCCACATCATCACAGTGTCATTATTATACTGAGGGAAATCAGCCATGATTATTTGATATCATGTGATGACCAACCCACATTCCCATTTCCCACTTGCTGTGAAATGTCTGTCGCAGCTGATTGGTTCCCACCTGACTCCAACGCGGCCCACTCTCAGCTCTATAGCTCGGGTCTCCTTCCTCCAGTGCAATTCTTCTCACGCTGCTCTGCCTCCACTTTTTAAAAAAATGACACTGATGTTTTTTTAAAGACCTCACCCACCATCTCTAAAGTTGCCCTCTGGGCTGTCTGCTCCTTTGTGCATAACTTCTTCTGTCCTGCGTGTTTCCCATGAGCCTGTGCGGGAGCTGGCAGCCTGATTGGATTCAGATTAAACACTGGGTCGGGGGGGGGGGCGGGAAATGCCGTAGATGGCACTGACAGTGTCACCCTGCATCACACACAATCACAATGTCCATTATTCCTCACCCGAACTCTGGTCCCTGGGCTAAGGGGACGACGGCGTTGTCTCTCTTTTATAAAGTTCCATTTCCCCCTCTGTGATTGGCAAGTAAGCCGGAGGTTGATGCAGGGGTGCTGCGTGAACAGACAGGTCCCTATCAACAGCTCACGGGGTGGTGTCACTGTTGGTAATCATTGTCGTAAGTATGTTTCATTTGGATTTGTTGAGTGGCAATTGTTATATTCCGACAATCCTTCTCCATTCATTAGGTGATGATGTTTTTTATAATATGAAGCTCTCCTGCATTGATCTTCCCGTCTGCCCCCTGCTCTGAAGTCTCTCTCTTTGGGTACCTGTCGCTCCCCCTCTTCGTGGAGGAACGACACCAAGCCCTGCCTAGGCTTCATATCCGAGTCACGGCACCATTATGTCGCTCCCCCTCTTCGTGGAGGAACGACACAGGACCCTGCGCTGTTCTTTCGTCTGCTCGGCCCTCACCGGGTTTGCTGCTGGTGCTTCCCGGGTTGGCTACTATCCCTTCCACCTCCGTGGAAGGGCAGTTCCCCCTGGCCACATTCCCCACTTCCGCAGGGGAGCGGCACACTGCCGGCCGGTTCTCTCGGGGGCTGCACAGGTGTTCCCCTTAGATGTTCCCCTTAGATGTTCCTGGTGCATGCCGTCTCTCTCCTCCTTTATAGTCCTCCTCTGCCAGTCCCAACTCAGCTGCCCACACGCCGAGTACGCTGCTCTCCAATCAGGAGCAAGTCCTACAGTTTATTGGTTGAACTGGAGGCAGCTGTGCAGAAGCTGTTTACTTCTCTCCCAGCGCCATATTGTGGGAGAGCAGATGCATAGAATAAGTCTTAATTCCAGTAACTCAGTCTAGTCCGGATTGCTCCCCACAGGTACCAACATTCAAGAGGAGGAAATGGTGCAATGGGCATCACTGTGGGTGTGGCAAATAAAGTTCTTTGTGTTTTTTTCTGTAGTTCTCCTCTCTCTCTCTCTCTCTCTCTCTCTCTCTCTCTCTCTCTCTCTTCTATCATGGGATCATGGATTTTTATATGCATATATTTAATGTGTTTTAATCAATAGTATTCATTAATCCTTTTGGCATTCAAATTGTATGGACTATGCCCAAGCCTCTTCAAACCTGCTCTTGTAAGAAATGATCCTTTAGTGAATTGAACTTGAACTGATTGCTTAATGAATTGAACTTGATTGCTTAATGAGTTGAACTTGATTGGTCAATGACTTGAAGATACTGGTAGTAAGTTAAGGGATAGGAGAATCAGAGAAAGAAAAATCCATAGAGCTTGAGATGCAACCATTAAGGAGAAATCAGAGCCAATTAACTCAGGATGGGATCACACAATGGCTCAAAGTCAAGACCAGAGACAGGGAGGTGGGGAACAGGTGCCAGGAGGAGCCTCCCGCCACACTGGGGGAGCTGACACCTGTGGGAGCCACTGCTGGATCAGAAGCCCATGTGCTGCACCGGAGGTTGAGAGAGAGAGAGAGAGAGAGAGAGAGAGAGAGAGAGAGTCTCCCTCTTGCCCGGAGGCTTAAGCAACCATAACAGTTGGTCCAGCAGGGCTGGCGAGAGTGGCATGGTGGCATGGAGCAGGAAGTGCTGTGGCCAGTCCCAAAGGTGGGTTTCAGTGTTGGATTGACTCAATTAACTGGGGAAGCAGTGGCAACAGGCCGGCGCTGAATGGGTGATCAGCAGCCAATGCTGCATGCCTATGATTAAGCCGTTTTCTCTCCGGGTGTATTAGAGAAACGACAGGAGGGCTAGTGGTGAGGCTGCCTCATTCACCCCGTCTCTGGGAAGAGAATGAGCATCTTCCGTGTTCTTAGATACACCCAAGGAACGCTCCGCCACAGCGGGGTCCTCTGTCTTCCTGTAATGGTGGGAGGGTCTTCCTTACCTCTGCTCTCATTAGTGCTCAGGTCACAGTTTAAGGTTTGTATTTTTTGCATGTTTTAACCTGCAAACCTCCTTCATCCTTATCTTTAAGGAGCTGCCCCTACAAGCAGTATGTTGTTATTGCTTTTGAAATCCATTCTGATGGGCGTGGACAGACATTTGGCGTAAGGGTGAACACACTCACATCCCACCTTGGAGTGCCTCAGAGCTGCTTCTCAGCTCCAGCTCGGATCCCAGTTTCCTGCTAACACAGACCCCGGGGAGCAGTGGTGATGGCTCACGTAATTGGCTCCCCGCCACCCAGCTTGTGACTCCGGCCCCAGCGCTTGGGGAGTGAATCAGTGGATGGGCGCTCTCTCTGTGCATTGTCTCTTTCACTGTTTTTTTTCCAATGGCTGCACCTGTTCCAATTCCTCTTCTTCCCCATTTTGTCTTCTGGCTGGCCTTTATTTAGGTATGCTCTCTTTCCCACTTGTGGACCATGAAGAATACAACAAGCACCCTTGGCTGACTGGAGTCCAGTATAAAAGGGCACGTTGGTCGCTTCCCGGGGAATTCAAAGACCTTATCTGAAAGTCCTTTCTTCCTGCCTTGGTAACTGCAGCTGGCATGCTGCTGCTCTTGGTATCTTTAAGACCCTGTAAAGCAGCAACGTGATTGCTCCCCAGCTTGCTGTTGAGTTCACCGCGATCATATTTCCTCCTTCCAGGGATTTTCATTGCTTCCTGCATTCCTGTGCTTTCTCCAGAGGTCGTTTTTCTTTCTCTAAAGAACATTCTCTGGTATGTATGTGCTGGTAACACTTGGCCCAGATTTTGTTGTCTGGAAATAATTTCAGCTTGCCCAAAAAATTTTAAAGGATTTATTTATTGTTTAATTTGAGAAAGAGAAAGAGAAAGAGAGAGAGAGAGAGAGAGAGAGAGAGAAGAGAGAACTTCCATCTGCTGACTCACTCTCCAAATGACTACAATGGCCAGGTCTGGGCCAAACTGAAGCCAGGAGCTAGGAGCATCTCCCAGGTCTCCCATGTGGGTGCAGGGGCCCAGGGACTCGGCCATACTCTGCTGCTTTCCCAGGTGCATTGGCAGGGGGATAGATCGGAACTGAAGCAGCCAGGAATTGAACTGGTGCCTACATGGGATGCTGGTGTTGCAGACGGCAGCTGTATCTCCTATGCCACAACGCCACCCTGATCTCATGGTTTTTGACTTCTAGTGTTCTGATGAAAGTTAGCGGCCAGGGGCCAGTGCTGTTGTGTAGAGGGTAAAGCTGCTGCCTGTAGTGCCGGCATCCCATATGGACACTGGTTCAAGTCCTGGCAGCTCCACTTCCGATCCAGCTCCCTGCTATGGCCTGGGAAAGCAGCAGAAGAGGGCCCAAGTCTTTGGGTTCCTGGACCCATGTGGGAGACCTGGAAGAAGCTCCTGGCTGCTGGCTTCAGATCGGCACAGCTCCAGCTGTTTCAGCCATTTGGGGAGTGAACCAGCAGATGAAAGAGCTCTCTCTCTCTGCTTCTGCCTCTCACTTTCAAATAAATAAATAAATAAATAAATAATTCTTTAAAAAAAAAGAAGAAGAAAAAAGAAAGTTAGCGGTCAGTCTCACTGTTGGTCTCTGATGGCGAAACCTCCCAGCATCCTGGTTTCTTTTAAGATTTTCTCTGCTCCGTTTTTCAGCTTTCATCACTTTTATGATACTATGCCTCACTTTGCTTTTCTTATACCTCTCCTGCCTGGGGATCCTATTTTGCTGGATATGTGACCCAATATTTTTAATCAGCTTTAAACATGTCTTTAGATATTGCTTCTTCTCCATTAACTCTCTGTCCTTCTGGGACCCCACTAACATGTATCCTAAGTCACTTCTGCTGTGAGCAATATGGCTCTGTCTCTCCCTTCTGTGATCTTTATCTCTGTTTCTCTCCATGCTTCAGTCTGTATATTTTGATATTCTTTTAAAATTTAACTTAATTTTCAAGATTTATTTAGTAATTGAAAGGCAGAGCTACGGGGTGGTGCGGTGGGGGGAGAGGCAGAGAGAAAGAGAGATCTTCCACCTGCTGGTTATTTTCCCTCCTAAATGGCTGCAATGGCTGGGGCTGGGCCAGGCTGAATCCAGGAGCCAGGAGCTTCACCTGAGTCTCCCACATGGGTTCAGGGGGCCGGGCACATTAGCAGGAAGCTGGAGCAGCTGAGATTCGAATCAGCATTGCAAGTGGTGGCGTAACCTGCTGTGCCACAATGCCAGCCCCTTATATGATATTCTTGACTAATTTTCTCTTAAGGGCTATCTAATCTGCTGCTAAATCCCTCCACTGAATTTTAACTATAATTTCTGTATTCAACCATTTAAATTTTTTTTGCAACTTGTGACAAAATGTTACTGTCTTTAATAGAAAGTTGATTTTGTGAATCAATTTAAAGATACCCCAATATAAAAATGGATAAAGGTAAAGGATATACAATTATATCAAAGTAATATATTAAATAACTACAGAAATTCAAATCAAAACAGGAATTACCTATTTTTTTAAAAAAAATTTATTTATTTATTTGAAAGGCAGAGCTAGAGAGAGGCAGAAGCAGAGACAGAGAGAGAGGTCTTCTATCCCCTGGGTCACTCCCCAGATGGCCACAATGGCTGAAGCTGTGCCGACCTGAGGCCAGGAGCCAGGAGCCTTCTCTGGGTCTCCTACACAGGTTCAGGGGCCCAAGGAGCTGGGCCATCCTCCACTGCCTTCCCAGGCAACAGCAGAGAGCTGGATCAGAAGTGGAGCAGCCAGGACTCGAACCAGTGCCCATATGGGTTGCTGACACTGCAGGCAGTGGCACTAACCACTATGCCACAGCGCAGCCCCAGTAATTACATAATAAGGGCTACAAAAGGACACCACGAACTGCTGGTGGGAGTAGAGGCAGCCGTGGCACTCAGACCTTGGTGGGTCCTTTGAAAGTATCAGAGCCTTGTAATTTCCCATCCAATATTATAAAGCTTTTTAAAATTTCTAAACAGCAGAAAAGTATTGCTCACAGTTCTAGAGGTGAGAAGCCAAGACGAGGGCGCCACAGATGCAGCGTCTGGTAGGGGACTGCTGTCTGCAGCAGAGGCGGCACCTGCTTGCATTACTGTCCCCAGCAGAAGCAAGCGGGAGCCTCACACCTCTTTCATAAGGGCGCCAATCCCCATCCCTGTGGGCTCTGCCCACATTCCTCAATCTCTTTATTTTTAAGAAAAAATTTTTAAAAAGTTTAATTCGTTTTTTTTTTAAAACAGATTCAATGTGATTTGCAGATAGGACTCTTTTTTTTATTTATGTGAAAGGTAAAGTTACAGAGAGAGAGAGAGATTTTCCATCTGCTGGTTTAATCCCCAAATGGCCACAATGGCCAGGGCTGGGCCAGGCTGAAGTCAGGAGCCAGAAGCTACTTCCTGGTCTCCCACATGGGTGCAGGGGTCCAAGGACTTGGGCCATCTTCCACAGCCTTCCCAGGCCATAGCAGAGAGCTGGATTGGAAGTGGAACAGCTGGGACTCGAACTGGTGCCCATATGGGATGCTGGCGCTACAGGAGGCTTTACCTGCTATGCCACAATGCCAGTCCCACCATTTGAGCTTTTTACACTTAACAGTTCACATCTGAATATTTCCGTCTTGTTTAATTCCATGACCATCTTTTTTTTTTTTTTAAAGATTTTATTTATTTATTTGAGAGATAGAATTACAGATAGTGAGAGGAAGAGACAGACAGAAAGGTCTTCCATCCGCTGGTTCACTCCCCAAATGGCTACAGTTGTCGGAACTGGGCTGATCCAAAGCCAGGAGCCAGGAGCTTCTTCTGGGTCTCCCACATGGGTGCAGGAGCCCAAGGCCTTGGGCCATCTTCTATTGCTTTCCCAGGCCATAGCAGAGAGCTGGAGTGGAAGAGGAGCAGCCAGGACTAGAACCGGTGCCCATATGGGATACAGGCAGAGGATTAACCTACTGTGCCACAGCGCCGGCCCCATTCCGTGGCCATCTTAATCATGGTCATTTCAAGATCCATGTCTGATCATTCCAGTATCTGGGCTCCCGAGGGTCAGCTTCTGTGCTGATTGTGGGGACTGTGCTTCCTGTCTCAGGTGGAGGGAACTCCAGGGCCCTTTCTGCTGGGTCCATTTCCAGGCCTTCTGGTCTACCCTGATTTCGCCTAAGATTACAATTGTGCTATTTCCTTATGGCTTACATTTTCAGACCTCGTTGCCATTTCAATGGAATTTGTCTGCTGAGCAAGAGCTTGGGGTCCAGAGCAATGGAAAGATTCTGCCCTGAGTCAGTACAGCCCTCTGTGATGAGGACGGGCAGTTGTTACTTTTCTCTGTGGCTCACCATCTCAAAGCCCTTCTTAGGTTCTAAGAACAGGAGCCAGGGCCACCCTCAGCCCAAAGACACGACCTGCTCTTGCCTGCCAGAGGGCCCCACCTAGACATTGTGGCTGCAGTGAATGCGGCAGAGGCCCAGGGGGTTGAGCCCCCCGCTGGCGGAGTGGAGGCGGCAACGCTGCTTCCAACAGGTGGGACAGCAGCAGGTGCCTTGGCGTCCACGTTAACTTTGTCCTTACATAAACCTGGCTGTCGTGGCAGCCCCTCGGCAACTCCCAGAGTCTTCCCTTCCACTCTGTGAGATACTTGATGCTGTCCCAATAGATTCCTGTTCTCAGGGTGGGTTTTTACGGTTGTACTGTGCAAACACGTACCACAGCTAGCACAGAGACCGAGCAGGTGAACGCCCAGGGATGCGGGTGTCTGCTCCACTCCTCGCAGAGGACCAAGCTGTGAGGTGATCGAATGTCAGGCTCAGCCCCTCCCGGCCAGGGGAAGACCAGGGGATGCTGGGTGTATGCAATTGTCCTGGAAGGGCAGAATACTAATTTAGGTCCCATATCGGGCTTGAAAGAACTCATTTGGGAGAACGTTTCAAGAAAGGAAGAGAACAATGCACAGATATGGTTAGAGCAGATGCAAGTTGGGCTCTGACCTTGACCTGGTGTGGGGCCTGTGGCCAGAGCAGCTGCAGGGGAAGCAGTGCTATCTACACCTCCTGGGCAGAGCGCCCCCTCTTGGGAAGGTGCAGGGGTCTTCTCTAATGCCCTCCTGCAGACCTGTGCTCATGGGACAGCCAGGCTCTGGCTCCCTCCTGACCCTGACCCTGACCAATGCACCACCCTGGCCTGGCCATTCCCAGAACAATGCTGAACTCGGCTTCCAAGGCCTGGAGGGTGGAGAACTTTAGGAGACCATGGTGTCAGTTCGGGACACCTCTGTCCAGTTTTGCTGTCAGACCCCAAGTTCCAGGAGGGCAGGGGAAGTCCCTTCAGCTCTGTTCCCTGTGCACACGGTAGGCTCAACAAATCAGCAGTGATGTGCCTGTCCAGCTTCTGCTGCTCTTTGCCAACACTTACCCCAATCTGCTGGGTCTGGGCGGATGAATTCAGTGACAAGGCACACGTGGAGTCAGAGCAGGGCTTCCGAGCTGAAGTTCTGGGCTGGGCCAGGCTGAAGCCAGGAGGAGCTTGCAACTCCATCTGGGTCTCCCACGTAGGTGGCATGGGTCCAAGCACTTGAACCATCTTCCACTGCTTTCCCAGGGAGCTGGTGGAGGAGCAGCCGGGACTTGAACCACTGCCCATCTGGGATGATGTTGCAGGCATCAGTTTAACTGGCCATGCCACAGCTTCGGCCCCTAGAAGGGCAAGTCTCGGCGGGTGGCTCCTACACACTTGTCAGGCCAGTGGATTTGCTCCACTATCGGGATTCTGGCATGCGTTTTTTTTTTTTTTTTTTTTTTTTTTTTTTTTTTTTACAGGCAGAGTGGACAGTGAGAGAGAGAGAGAGACAGAGAGAAAGGTCTTCTGGCCAGTGCCGCGGCTCGCTAGGCTAATCCTCCGCCTTGCGGCGCCGGCACACTGGGTTCTAGTCCCGGTCGGGGTGCCAGATTCTGTCCTGGGTGCCCCTCTTCCGCTCTCTGCTGTGGCCAGGGAATGCAGTGGAGGATGGCCCAAGTGCTTGGGCCCTGCACCCCATGGGAGACCAGGAGAAGCACCTGGCTCCTGCTTTCGGATCAGTGTGGTGTGCAGGCCGCAGCGCGCCGGCCGCGGTGGCCATTGGAGGGTGAACCAACGGCAAAAGAAAGACCTTTCTCTCTGTCTCTCTCTTTCACTGTCCACTCTGCCTGTTAAAAAAAAAAAAAAGAAAAAAAGAAAGGTCTTCCTTTGCCGTTGGTTCACCCTCCAATGGCTGCCGCGGCCGGCGCGCTGCGGCCTGCACACCGCACTGATCCGATGGCAGGAGCCAGGTACTTATCCTGGTCTCCCATGGGGTGCAGGACCCAAGCACTTGGGCCATCCTCCACTGCACTCCCTGGCCACAGCAGAGAGCTGGCCTGGAAGAGGGGCAACCGGGACAGAATCCGGTGCCCCGACCGGGACTAGAACCCGGTGTGCCGGCACCGCAAGGCGGAGGATTAGCCTAATGAGCCGCGGCGCCGGCCCTGGCATGTGTTTTTATCCATGTCTATGGTGTGTTTGCCCCATACACTTAGAATGCAAGCTGAGAGTGTTTTCCCACCATGCCCCAGGGTCGACACAAGCCTGGAGGTTTCGGCTTTTCTGTTCAAGTGCCTTTAACACTGGAGGAGAGAGCACCTAACTCAGGGTGTGCTCCCCAGGCAGTCTTCCCATGCACACATCTATCAGCTTGCTAATTCAGTCAGATCAAACATCTGCCCTTGGCGAGTGCCCTGGGGCTCCTCACCCCTGCCGCCACGCTGGCCTGCTGCCTCCTGCCCTCTCCTCCTCCTTGCTCACAGCACTCCAACCAGACTGCTTCCTCCTTACTCTTCCAACACTGCAAACCTCAGCACCTCCCCCCACCCGCCCCCACCTCCAGCTCCAGGCCATCTTGCAGCTTTTTTTTTTAAAGACTGATTAATTAATTAATTTATTTGAAAGGCAGAGCTACAGAGAAGTACAGGCAGAGAGAGAGAGAGAGAGAGAGAGAAATCTTCGATCTGCTGGTTCACTCCCCTAAAAGGCTGCAACAGCCAAAGCTGAGTTGATCTTAAGCCAGGAGAGCCTGGAGCTTTCTCTGGGTCTCCCATGTGGGTACAGGGGCCCAAAGACTTGGGCCATCTTCTACTGCTTTCCCAGGCCACAGCAGAGAGCTGGATTGGAAGAGGAGCCGTGGAGACATGAACCAGTGCCAATATGGGATGCTGGTGCCCCAGGCAGAGGCTTAGCCCACTATGCCACAGCACCAGCCCCATCTCTCATGGCTTTTTTCCACAGCCTGCAAATGATTACAACATCCAGGGCTAGGCCAGGCTGAAGCCAACAACCAGGAACTTCATCTCGGTCTCCTAGGAGGGTGGCAGGGGCCCAAGTACTTGGGTCATCTTCCACCACCTCTCAAGACAGGTACCTTGTTAGCTGGAAAGCAAGGAAGCATCTCAGACCCTGCTCAGGTCCCCCAGACCCTCTGATCTAAGTCTGCTACAGCTTCAGCGTGCTGCTCCCCAAAGTTCCTGTGTTGGGCACTTTATTCCTCCATGGGGCAGTGCTGGGAGTGGGGTATGATGGGAAGTATCTGGGCTATGGGGCAGAGCCTGCATCTGTGTCTTTGTCACCTGAGGGAGCTCCGCCTTTCTGGGGCGGGGAACCAGTTGGTATGATGCCAGGCTGCCTGTCACACGTGGCCTCTTGTGCCTGTATCCCCTCACCCTTGGTGCTTTTGCCCTGGTTGAATCAGCACGAGGCTTCCACCAGATGTGACTTCCCAGCCTCAGGGTCCAAAACAAACCTCTCTGCTTTGTAAATTACCTGTCTCATGTATTCTATGATGGATGGCGGCAGTGCCCTATAATTTGGCTTTATGTTACTGGTACACACAGTATGCTACCACGTGGAACCTCAGGGAAGCACGTCTTGTCTTCCTGGGGAGGGCGGGCTTGCACTCTGCAAACCCTCTGGTAATGGGGCACTTCTTGTTGGCAGGTACTCCTCTGGGTGGCCTGCACCCCTGAATGTTGGCCTCATGGTGGTGGTGGCGGTGGGTCTTCCAGCCCACGGGGTCTCTACATTCTGCCTTGGACCGTGTCCTGCGTGCCCCTCCACTCAGAGGGGCAGAACGTGCCAGGCAGGATGGCAAGGGAGGTTGTTAGTAGGAATAGATGTAAATGAATTGACCCAGAACCCTGGGGCAGGAGTCCACGAGGCTGAGGCTTAGATACAACATCATGAGAGAAAATAACAAATCCAAGTTCCAAATCAAGGACTTAGCGTCTGCAGCCTGAGCAGTTGCTCTGCCTGGGATGCAGGGATGCTGGGGATCAGGAACAGGAGACCCAGGACAGGGGCTGGGGTGCAGTGGGTTAAGCTGCTGCCCCAGACACCGAAGTACTGTATGGGAGTGCCTGCTCAGGTCCTGGCTGCTCCACTTCTGATCCAGCTAAGGTGTCTGGGAAGGCAGTGGAAGATGTCCCAAGTCCTTGTCCTTCACCACCTACATGGGAGACTCAGGTGGAGTTCCTGGCTCCTGGCTTCCTCCTGGCTCAGCCCTGGCTGTTGCAGCCATTTGGAGAGTGAAACAGAGGATGAAAGATTCTCTCTCTCTCTCTCTCTCTCTCTCTCTCTCTCTCTCTCTCTCCTTCCCTCCCTTCCTTCCTCCCTCCCTCCCTCCCTCCCCCTCTCACTGTCACTCTGACTTTCAAATCAATCAATCTATAAACATTTTTAAAACAATGAACAGGGGACTTGGTTTCCAGGCTCTACGTGGATCACTCCAAGCTTTCTCCTTAGCAGGAGGCACTGGGCTGCAGCGACTCAGACACAAACCCACACGAGGAAACCCCCAGCCCCATCTCTGAGTCAGGGTTTGGCAGCTGCTCACTCCGCTTTCATCACCGTACACTCTGTGAGCCTCTAGACAGAAGGGGCGCTCATGCTGATTTTGCTTAAAAATAATAAAACAACTGCTATTGACTGTAACTCATGCAAACAGGGAGCAGCAGGCCGGGGAGGTGTGGCCTTGGGGCTCCTGAGTGCGGGTCTCAGCTCTGCACCTGTGAACACAGGAGACCTCATTTCCTCACCTGGGAAAAAGGAGATCACAGCAACGACCTGGGGTCCACGGTGGCTGTGAGGGAGGGGAGCATGAGAGCTTGCAGGTGCTAGGTGCACGGCTGGAGGCTCAGGTGAGGCAGAGGGAGGGCAAGGCCAGGGATCACTAATGAAGCCCCTTCCTGAGAATCCCTCCCCATAAGGAGAGTCCTTGGGTGGCTTCGAGAGCAGGAGCTGTGCTTCTCGGCTGAGTCAGGGTAATAATAATAGTCACAGCCATGGTGCTGGAGGTGTGCGCGGTGTACCAGATGTTCCCCACATAGATGCTGCTATTTCTGATCGTGAACCTGACATTGTTAATGTTCACAGCAACTCCGTACTGTTACACCTTTCAAATTAGGAAACCAGCTGTTCAGTAATTTGTAGGGCATGCCAAGGCTACGAATTGAGCTTCAAGCTGGGAGCCCCACCCAGGGACCTGAGACGGAGAGACAGCAGCTGCAGGAGCCACGGTCCTGGGGTAGCTCTGTGGCTGCACAGAATGAGGCATGGCAAAAGGACCTCCTTGGCAGATGCACATTTAACCCGGGCCCTGCAATTCATCAGCACCGTGGCAAATCCTTTCCTAAATGTTCTTGATTGAATCCTCATTGCCACCTGCTGTGAGAGTATGAGTGGCAGCACCAGAGCCCACAGGGAGAGGTGGGGTGGCTGCATGTGTTTCTGCTGGGGGCCTGGCTTGCTCCCTCCTCCTCTCAAAAAGCCGGGATGGGGCTGGTGCTGTGGTGCAGTAGGCTAAGCCTCCACCTGCCACACTGGCATCCCATATGGGTGCTGGTTCTAGTCCTGGTTGTTCCTCTTCTGATCTAGCTCTCTGCTATGGCCTGATAAAGCAGTGGAAGATGGCCTAAGTCCTTGGGCCCCTGCACCCATGTGGGAGACCCAGAGGAAACTCTTGGCTCCTGGCTTTGAATCAGTGCAGCTCCGGCCATTGTGGTCCATTGGTGAATGAACCAGTGAATGGAAACCACCCCCCACCCCCAACTTCTCCTTCTCTCTCTGTGTAGCTCGGACTTTCAAATAAATAAATAAATATTTTTTTTTTTTAAAGAAACCGATGTATCCTTCCGAAGGGTCTTTCATATCATTTCAGGCCTCAGGATCTGCGTGACTGTGCAACGTCACCGACACGTAGGTCATGCTTCTACTCCACACACTTTGCTTTCGTGCTGCAAGACAAAGGCCTCTCTGCCTTGCTGCCGGACTGCGACAACGGCCCCAGGTCCCTGCAGAAGGCTCAGCTCTCTCCAGTCCTAAAGCTCTCAAAAGTCTCGGGGCTGAGGGCTGAGGGCAGATATTTGCTCAGAGTTCTTCCTGGCCACTTCCAAGAGTGTGCCTTTCCCTCCCGGCCTAGGGTTCTAACAGGTTTCGGAGGCCTTGTTTCCGGTAAGGGCTCACTCTTGGTAGACATTCTGAGACATCTTTGTGTGGACAAGACTTTCTTTAGCTCACAATTCAGCTGTAGTTTGCATGCGGCTAACTTGGCCCCTGGTCTTGGGAATTCGCACCTCAAGCTTAGCCATCTGTGTTTGACCCCTTTGGGTAGTTCCTTCGCATTGTCCCAGCTGGCGCTGTCCAGGTGCCATGGAGTTTGTTCTGTTGGTGCAGCGCCAGCATTGCTGAATCTTGACTTGTGCATAGCAGCGTTTCATTGCTCCGCTATGGAGCAAAAATTTGCCTCAGGAAGTGACATCAAGCCTTAAGTCTTAACGGCATATTCCTTCCAGAAGTCATTATTCCTTCTTACCTTAGAAAGGGAAACCGTTTCCATAGAACATAAGTGCAACAATATTCATAGCAGAAAACTTGGTAAGGAAGAAGGCACAAGCCACCACTCAGTAATAATCAGTATTAATATATCGAAGAATTTCCTTCCAATTCTTCTCCTATGTTATATGCATCATGTGCATATTAAATGTGTATTTAGTTGTTTTTAAAGTACATCTATTTAGACTCATTTCAGAGTGAATTATTGCATTGGCTACTGGTATTTTTTTTTTAGCCTTTGCTTCCTTTGTAGTTTAGGAGTAGCAGTTGACCTATTTCCTATTTTTTTTTTAAGGTTAGCTCAGGGGCTAGCACTAATGGCACAGTGGGTAAAGCCCCCGCCTGCAGTGCTGATGTCCCATATGGTCACTGGTTCGAGTCCTGGCTGCTCTACACTTGTGATCCAGCTCTCTGCTATTGCGTGGGCAGTAGAAGCAGTAGAAACAGTAGAAGATGGCCCAACTCCTTGGACCCCTGCACCCACGTGGGAGACCCAAAAGAAGTTCCTGACTCCTGGCTTCAGATCGGCGCAGCTCCGGACGTTGTGGCCATTTGGGGAGTGAACCAGAGGATGGAAGATCTCTCCCTCTCTCTCTGCCTCTGCCTTTGCCTTTTTGTAACTCTGCCTTTCAAATAAATACATCCTTAAAAAAAGAAAGATTAGCTCATTATCCTACCACATTTCTTGCTGGGTTGGTTCTCTTTTCTCTTAATTTCTGATGTTTCTGTTGCTTCTTGGAAGAATTTTACTGGAAGGAGGCACCTCCCAGGCTACTTACTGAACTAAATTCCCGCAGGTTCTCACTTTTCTTTGCTTTACAAATGAAGAAATGCAAGAAGTGTCAGAGAAAATGACTAACAGGCCTGCGATTAGGGACAGAGCTGGGATACATTCCATCTCCACTGAAGGTGGCGCTGACTGGCAGCCGAGATTCTGAAGTTGAAATGAAAGAAGGCCAAGGACAACGCACTCTGCCTCATCTGTGTTTTCTGTAATCGCTGTGCCCATGGGCTTCAAACCTCAGCTACAAGTGGATGACCCCTGCCGCTGGGTCAGAGAAGGCCCCGCAATGGACGCCGGGGCGGGGGCCGGTGGCCCACACGCTGCAGTGGGTGACAAGCTCTTGGAGAGAAATGGCAGCACAGGTGCCTGTCACACAGCTTTTCCCACCCAGTGGCTCAGAAACAGCCACTAAGGGCAGCAGACTCCCCGCCGCAGCCATGGCAGCTACAAACCCACGGGAAGCCTTGGCGCACAGTAGCAGGGACCTCTCCTGACAGTCCCTTGTCAGGTAGTCAAAGTTGTCCATGATGACAGCCACAAAGAGATTGATGATCTGCAGAGAACAAGGAGTAAAATGAGGCACTCGAAGAGGACTTTCCTACACCCTTGCCTCTTGAATCTACCTTGCCAGCTAGTGCCCTTGCTCAGCAGAAGCCAAAATCTCTAAATCCCAGCATCACGTTGCCATTTAAACAGCAGCTCCTAGATCCTGGGTCTCTTGGACATAAACTTGACCTGGCTCCCCTGAGAGTTGTATGTAATGAGCCCACATGTAGGCTGGACATCTTCCCTTACACCAAGTTGCTGGGACAGGCTATCTTCTTTTCCTCACTCCTCAGCAAGGTTCCAAAAGACTGTAAGCTCCCTCTAGGCCTCCATACATCACCTCTGTCCTCTGGGACAACCCCACCAGGACAAGAGCCAAGAATGAACAGAAAGATGCTGGCTGAACTTGCTCTTGCTCTGGCCCAGGGCTTCCTGCCTGTATCTTTGTGTGGCTGGGCATTCCTAAGAAGTCAGCTTCTCTGATGGGGTTACCCTGATCATGAGCTGCAGAGACCAAGGTGCTGGGCTGCCCCGTCACTGTTGAGGCCCTCCTTGGCTTACCAGGAAGGCACAAAGCATGTAGAAGCTGATGAAGTAGAAGACGGTGAAGCTGCTGCCGCAGGGGGTCTCCCCTTCTGTGCTGTTGTGGGGCTCAGACTCTGGGGCACACTTCTTGCCTGGCATGCAGGCCAGCATGATATCCTGCCAAGCCTCCCCCGTGGCACACCTGAGGGAGAGGTGAGAGAACCCAAGATCCCTAAAGCCAACCTCACTCACAGATGCAGCTGGAGCCCCCCGCCCCCTCCCCATGGGGAATTATTGAATGAGTGTGATGTTTATCACTCCCTGAATGCTCTGATGCAGTCATAAAAGATGAAAACATATAGCATAATTTTGAGTGTTCTGAAGTTTTAAACAGCGACACATTATACCTTTTCTATAAACGCATCCTTTTTGGCTCTCAATATTAAATTTTTGAGGTTTAGCCACCTGGGTATATTTTAGCTCTAGTGCCTTCATGTTAGCTGCTGTACAGGAGTACAGTCTATAAGCACAGCATTAAGACAATCCAGAGGTGGGTATTTGGCTTAGTGATTAATTAAGGTATCTGCTTCCCACAGCAGAGTACCCAGGTTTGGTAGCCAACTCCAGCTCCTGATTCCAGCTCCCTGCCAATGCAGACCCTGGGAGGCAGTGGTGAGGGCTCAAGTGATTGGGTTCCTGCCACCCACGAGAGACCTGAATTCAGTTCCTGGCTCCTAGCTTTGGCCTTAGCCCAGTCTTAGCTGACTGTGGGCATCTGGGGAATGAACCAGCACATGGGAGCTCCTGCCCTATCTGTCTCTTCCTCTCAAATTAATTTTTTAAAAAATCTACCTTCCTGTTAAGGAATGTTTAGAATTTTGTTTTTAGCTTTATTTATTTATTTGAAAGACAGAATGATAGAGAAGGAAAGACAGACAGACCTTCCACCTGCTGATTTACTACTCAAAAGCCCACAACAGCATGGGCTGGGCCAGGTCAAAGTCAGGAGCCAGGAACGACACCCAGGTCTTCCACATGGGTGGCAGGAACCTAAGTACAAAGTCCATCATCTGAGACCTCCCAGGCTCATTTTAATCTAGCAGGAAGCTAGATTAAGAATGGAGGTTGAGGGGCAGGCGCTGTGGCACAGTGGGTTAACGCTCTAGCCTGAAGCGCCGGAATCTCATATGGGCACTGGTTCAAGACCCAGCTGCTCCACTTCCAGTCCAGCTCTCTGCTATGGCCTGGGAAAGCAGTAGAAGATGGCCCAAGTCTTTGAGCCCCTGTACCCATGTGGGAGACCTGGAAGAAGCTCCTGAATCCTGGCTTTGGATCGGCACAGCTCCAGCCATTGCGGTCAATTGGGAAGTCAACAAGCGGATGGAAGACCTCTCTCTCTTTCTCTGCCTCTCCTCTCTCTGTGTAACTCTGACTTGTAAATAAATAAATATTTTTTTAGAAAATTGGAGCCACTGGGTGGGAAAAGCTGTGTGACTTGGTCCCAGGCACTTCAATATGGAATTTCAGGTATCTCAAATGGTGGCTTAACCCACTGTGCTATAATGCGCTCCACCCCTTTTCTATTACAAATAACACAGAAATAAACATGCAAGTCCACACTGTAGGTATCTGCTTAGAAGTGGAACTGCTAGTTGAAAGTACATGTGCCTTCACTGGTACCAGGCATTTCTTGCTCTCTAAGTGTTTGTCCAGTTTCGACTCCCATCATCAGTATGGGAGAAGTGTTATTAGAATTGCATCAACTCGTGGTATTAGTAGTGAATTCTTAAAAGTGTCATTCATACAGTAAGTGGCAATGATATTTAATGGTTTTTTAAAATTATTTTTATTGTTTTGACAGGCAGAGTTAGACAGTGAGAGAGAGACAGAGAGAAAGGTCTTTCTTCCACTGGTTCACCCCCCAAATGGCTGCTACAGCCCGCGCGCTGCGCTGATCCTAGCCAGGAGTCAGGTGCTTCCTCCTGGTCTCCCATGCGGGTGCAGGGACCCAAGCATTTGGGCCATCCTCCACTGCCTTCCCAGGCCACAGCAGAGAGCTGGACTGGAAGAGGAGCAACTGGGACCAGAACCAGGTGCCTCAACTGGGACTAGAACCTGGGGTGCTGGTGCCGCAGGTGGAGGATTAGCCCGTGGCGCCAGCCCTCTAATGGCTGTTTTAAAATGAACTGAAAATTTTATCTTCAGTTAAACTGCATGTTCACATTTGAGCTTGTTGGACTCTGGGTTATTTTGGTTGTTCAATTTGTAGGATTATTTATATTTTCTTCATATATCCATCTTTTGGTAATTATATGCATTACAAGAATCTTCCTCCAGTCTGTAGCTTGCTTCTTGCTCTATTTGTAGCATATTTTGATGAATCTAAGTCTTAAATTTCAATGTGGCCAAATTCCTTTTTTTTTTCTTCTACATTTTATGCTTTTTGCATCTTACTTAAAAACCCCATTCGGTGGGGGGCTGCATTGTGGCATAGTGGGTAAAGCCACTGCCTGTGATGCCAGCATCCTGTATGGGCACCAGTTTGAGTCCCAGCTGATCCACTTCCAACCCGTTCCCTGTTAATTCATCTGGGAAAGCAGAGGAGGATGGCCCAAGTGCTTGAGTCCATGCACCCATGTGGGAGACACAGAAGAAGTTCCTGGCTCCTGGCTTCAGTCTGGGCCAGCCCTGGCTATAGCAGCCATTTGGGGAGTGAACTTGCAGATGGAAGATCTCTGTCTCTCTGTCTCTCTCTCTGCCTTTCAAGTACATAAAATAAATCTTAAAAAAAAAAGCAGCCTTCAGTGCTGGCATTGTGATACAGTGGGTTAAGCCACCACCTGTGACACTGACATCCTTTCTGAACATGGGTTCAAATTATGGTGCTCCACTTCTGATCCAGCTCCCTGCTAATGTATGTGGGAAGGCAGAAAAAGATGATGGCTTAAGTGCTTGGGCCCCTATCATTTATGTGGGAGACCCAGATGGGAGTTCCAGGCTCGGAGCTTCAGCCTGGCCCAGCCCTGGCCATTGCAGTCATTTGGGATGTGAACCAGTGGATGGAAAAAAATCTCTGTCTCTCCCCTTTCTATAACTGTGCCTTTCAAATAAATAATAAATCTTTAAAAAAAAATCCTTCCCTATTCTAGGTCACAAAGGTATTTTCCTCTATATTTTTTGAAAGGTTCTAAAGTCTTTTCACAATAACTTATAAACCTGAATTACTGTATTTTTGTGTTCAACATTAGGTATGCATATGCTTTTATCTCCCGGTGGGAGCTGGGGCAAGGAACCGCTTCTGTTCTGCTCAGAAAGACTGGCGACACACTGGAGCCAGAGGCCTGGAGCCCTTGGCTTCAACCCTGCCCCGCGGCCCCAGTGACAATGGCCGGGAGATCTCCCTCGCTTTTGAACGTTGGGTTCCACCCCTGCCACGCCTCCTGAGAGCTGCTTGCCAGCGCCACGAGCGCAGTGACGCTCACCCGCACGCACGCCGGCACGCACGCGCAGTGTTCAAACTAACGGAAGGACCAGACCGGCGGCTGAGGGGCCTGGATGGCAGCGGGGAGTGGGGTTCCTGCTCAGGTGAGTTTCTCCAGTGTCTTCAGGATGCGCAGGGTCGGGGCCAAATCGAGGGCAGTATGGACAGCGTGGGTGGCGAGCTGGAGTTCAGGCTTCAAAAGGTCCACCTGCGTGTCCGTACGACCCCGTCCCCTCCATTACAGCAGCCCGACTGTGCCCACTTCACCAGCCCGGCTGTTAGGGCAGGAGCACCTTCGGGGAGCTGTGGGGGTAGGCAATGGACATGACAACAGCAGGCGGCACAGTGGGCACAAGGGCATAGAGAGGGGGACAGGGATGATGACATGAACCAGGAGATGGTAGCCAGGCTCCTGTTCCCCGGCCTGGGTACCCTGAAGCCCTTCGCCAAGGCAACCGGGCCGAGACCCTGGCTGTGGATCTGAGGCCCAGAAGCATGCTCTGGAGGCGATGGAGGACATGGCAGCTGGAATGTGGCTGTGATGTGGAGACAAATTCTGTGGAGGGGAAGATGGGGCAATGCCATGGTAAGGTCTACCTCCCCCCAGGACACCCACGTGGCCAGTGTCTCTCCACTATGGCCACACCCCTCCATACCTCCAACCTCCTACCCCTCCCAGTATCTTGGACAGTGTTTGGAGGTCCAGGAGCACATGTCATTGGTGGTAATGGCAACTGGGCGGCAGTTTGTGGACACGTACCATAGAGGGGAGTATGAGGACAATTGTGTGAGCAGGTCTGTGCCTAGACCTGAGGACCCCACCCCCAGGCACCCTGTCCCATCTGCCACCTCCACTTGCTTGCCTACCCCTGCCAGCCTGACCGTGGCCCATCTGATAGCCCTGAAGTGGTTTGGAGACCCAGGGGCTCTTGGCAGGAGGCAGCAGGGATGCTGTGGAAAGTAGGATTTGAGTGGAGTCATGGCTGGACAGGGTCATCAGTAATGGCTGATGGTAGCGAAGCCAGGGTTACACTTACACCCTGTCGCCCTTGCCCCTGCTGCCGTCCCCACTCCTGCCTGAGAACTCCCTCTGCAACAGCCCAGCACAGGGACATATGTCAGCACCCAAGACAGGCAGGCAGGAGGCAGGACAGGGCTGGTAGCACAGGAGCCGTGAGTGACTGAGGGCCTTCTGCTGCAGCAAGTTGGCAGCTGTTGTGGGGAGGCCCAGCATTTCCTGCAGGGGCAGCCATTTGCTTCTACTCTGCTGAGCTTCACTGCCTGTCTCTTCTCGCTTCCACCACACACACCTTCTACCATCCCAGTCAGACCCCACCCCTCTAATAGCCAGTTTTTCCAATGCACAGATGCAGGGACAGGCAGACAGCCAGGCAGGCAGATGGCAGGCTGTTTGGGGCTGACTGCTGAGTGGCCAGGTGGAGCGCAGACCTCAGGTAAGTTTGCTGCTGGCTGGCACAATGGGCTTTAACAGGGTACACAAGGCAGGGCATGTAGGTGTGGGAGATTAGGGAGTAAGAACCAGACCACTGATGTCTGTCCTCTCCTACCTCTGCCAGCCCTGTAACAAACTGCCTGCCAACTCTTGTGGACCATGCTGGAACAGACCATAGTGGTGTGAAGTGAGGACATCGGGGCCTCTGCTGTAGCACTCCTTCTCCCCGTGGCTGACATGTTAGCATCACCTTGGAGTCTTGTGCCTGGAGCAACACAAGTGTGAAGAGCAGCAGGTAAGGACTGACCTGACCCAATATGCACAGGGAAAGAGCTCAGAACCTGGAAGGCAGAAGCACTGGGGATGGAGAAGCCACCAGGGCCCAGGTTCTGCTGCCAATCCTTATCCTCAGTGACTCTTTGTGTTCCTTGGTGGAAATCAAATGGTAGGTGTGGAGCCTGTATCTTAGAGCAAATGGTAGAGATCTGCTGTCCATTTGGGGTAGGTGGAGGCAGGCTGGGCAGTAGCCCCAGAAAGCCTGGGACTAGCGTGAGGAGTTCTGTTTGTGCAGAACAGTGCTCTGGCCTGGTTCCCTTTTCACAGTCAATCTCCAGGCATAACTCCCGGCTCTGCCTCCTTGCCTGGGCACGGGGTGCAGAAGGTGTTGTGTAAAAGTCACATTTCCTCTGTGTGCTATGGTGCCCTGGTCTTTAAAATCTGTGGTCTCTAGGGCAGCTACTCTCCATAGCCCACTGTGGTTCAAGTCCTAGGAGGGGCACCTGGAGGCGTGGCCTGCAGGACCCCAGGACAGCTCAGGGCCAACACTTAAGAAGCACTTTTGACCAGCTTGGGGTGGGGCAGGGCTTTGTGCCACCAGTGTTTCTCTGGGTGTTGTCAAAGTGTTGGTGCTATAGGATCCCGGCCTCAGGCATCCCCACCCCCAAAGCATAGACATTCACAGTGATATTTAGTCATGTGGGAATGGTCACTCAGCCTGCTCTCTCTCCCATTTCAAACCATTACCATGCCAGCACTGTGGGATTCCTGGCTGCCATAAATTGCATTAGATGACTGTGGTATTTCTCAGCCTTCCTTGCATCCTGAACTCAGTCTGTTCCATTCACTCACCAAGCAAATCACTTGTTACTTGAATACAAAAACCCTGTCACAATGTCTGTATTTAAGAATCACATGCAGGGGCCGGTGCTGTGGCTCACTTGGTTAATCCTACGCTTGCAGCACCGGCATCCCATATGGGCGCCGGGTTCTAGTCTTGGTTGCTTCTCTTCCAGTCCAGCTCTCTCCTCTGGCCTGGGAGTGCAGTGGAGGATGGCCCAAGTGCTTGGGCCCCTGCACCCAATTGGGAGACCAGGAGGAGGCACCTGGCTCCTGGCTTTGGATGGGCGCAGTGCCAGCTGTAGCGGCCATTTGGGGGGTGAACCAATGGAAGGAAGACCTTTCTCTCTCTCTCTCTCTCACTGTAACTCTACCTGTCAAAAAAAAAAATAAATAAATAAAAAGAAAAGAACCAAATGTGCCTTCAGAGGGTCAGCCATGTGGCTGGATTTCTCCCAGTTCTGGTCCTGTGGTTTCATGGCCAGGGGTGGAATGGAAATGAAAGGCAAGGCAGAAAAAAAAAAAAAAAAAAAAAAAAAAAGAAAGGCAAGGCAGTGCGAGTAGGTTCATCAAGACCTGGCCGACCTCCATCTTTCCAAGGGGACTAACTTTTTATTTGATCCTTTCTATTCTGTGGTGAAGCCTGTAGACTTTGAATTTTTAGTATTGTATTTTCAGTTCTAAATTTTCCCTTTGGGTTTTCTTTTTATATTTGTTTTGTGACTTCCTGTTTCTTTGTTGAGCTTTCCATTTTTTTTTCCATTTGTTTCAAGTGTGCTTGTAACTGTTCATTCATTCAAAAAAAATTTTTTTTATTTGACAGATGGAGTTAGATAGTGAGAGAGAGAGAGAGAGAGAGAGAGAGAGAGAGAAGGGTCTTTCTTCTGTTGGTTCACTCCCCAAATGGCCAGCGCTGCGCCGATCTGAAGCCAGGAGCCAGGTGCTTCTGCTTGGTCTCCCATGTGGGTGCAGGGACCCAAGCACTCGGGCCATCCTCCACTGCCCTCCCGGGCCACAGCAGAGAGCTGGACTGGAAGAGGAGCAACCGGGACTAGAACCTGGCACCCATATGGGATGCCAGTGCCGCAGGCAGAAGATTAACCAGAGCAATGGCGCTGGCCCCTTCATTCAAGCATTTTTTACCACAAGCACTTTAAATTCTTTGTTGAAAGGTTACAGCATCCCTGTCATCTCATTTTTAGTGTCTGTTGATTCTCTTTTTTCACTCCCTTTGATATATTCCTGGTTCTTGGCATAATAAATTATTTTCTATTTAAACTTATACATGTTTTATTCTTTTGATAATTTGAATCTGATTTGCATATTACATTTAACTGGAATGGTATATCTAACCCATTTACCGTGTGTGTGTGTGTGTGTGTGTGTGTGTGATTGAGACTTGCATATGCTCGATAGGAGTAAATATTCAGCATAGTTGTTTCGATGATTGTTTTTTAATTCTTAATTTATTAAATTATAAAAAGTTATTTATTTGAAATGCAATTCCAGAGAGAGGGAGAGAGAGAGAGAGAGATCGTCCATCTGTTGGTTCACTCCTCAAATAGCCACAATGACCAGGGCTGGGTCAGATAGAATCCAGGAACCAGGAGCTTCCTCTGGGTCTCACACAGAGGTGGCAGGATCCCAAGTACTTGCACCATCTTCCTCTACTTTCCCAGACACATTAGTAGGGAACAGGATTGGAAGTGGAACAGCTTGGACTCAAACAGGCACCCATGTGTGATGCTGACGTCACTGGCAGCAAGCTTTACCTGCTAATGCAGCCCCAGTTTCAATTGGTATCTTAATTGATAACTTACTGATATCTTAGTCCCTTTTTTTCTGCTGAAATGAGCACAGAGGTTACGTGAAAGACCTAACTAGCAGATCCAGGTCTGAAGGATCAAGTCATCCCATGAATAATTTGTTTTTTCTATTTCATCATGATGATTTTCTTTGGATTAGGATTTGCCTGGCTTCAGCTTAGCTAGATCTAAACTTCTCTTTACTGTGTTCTGTTTGTTGAAATGCAGCTGTTTAAAAGTGTTTAAAAGAGAGGAAGTGATTTTGATATTACATAGTGTTGTCATCTGTAGCTTACAGTTTAACTCTTTAAAACCCATCCCATCTGTGAATTGGCATATCTGTTTCTGTTTATGAAAATGTCCTTAATTTCTTGATGAAACAAACTATTTTCAATTCTGATTGCTATGAAAAATAACAGAAGATAATTTGCTTTGTAATGAGCTTAATAGTTCAATTGCATACGGGCAACATGCTATATATGAAAAATTACTAACTGAACTACAGGCATTAAATACTGAAAAATTAATGGTTTATTATAATTTATTTTATTTAACAATCTTGGAAGTTGGCAGCCAGCAGCAGTTCCATTGTGACTGATTTCAGGTCGGGGAACAGAAGACCTCTGTCCATTGACCTGGAGGAAAGTATTGAATTTTGGACTGGTATTCCCCAACTCCTGCAGTGGAATCCAATATAAGAGATTATGGGTGCTGAAAATAAAAAAAAAAGGAGCAAGAACATTTAAATATTGTAATGTCCATGCAGTAACAGCCATGTTGAGTGGCCCTGGTCAATGAGCTGAAAATGAAGCCAGTGAGGCCAATTTTAGAAAGATCCCTGTACATGTGCTATCAAAAGCATGCATGTATTTTACCTACTCCAGTTGTTGTCTGTGTGCTCAAGGGGCAGCCCTCTTGGGTGGAGGTCTGAAGGCCAAGAATCACTATGGGAGTGGATGACCCCGGGGACTTAACTTAGTGCCAATCAGTGGAGTGACAGCACTTGTTCTTCTTCTTGCCCGTTTCCCTTCCTCTGTCAAGGTTACTGCAGACAGTCGATTGCTTGAGCAGATAGTCACCAGACATTACAATATGTAAAAGTTCCTGCTCCACTTTTTGTATTCAGCTCCCCTAATTTCTCTTGGATTCCATTGTTGGGGTAGGGCAAATACCAGCCCAAAATTCAATATTTTCCTGTAGGTCAAAGGAACTTGCCCTCACCCATGTCTACTTGTTTGTGGCCTGTGATAGGGACATGGCAATACAGAGGCACATGGGGTGTTTGGGTTGGAAGATCTCAGTGTGTAGCTTCCTAGTGCATGAGTTAGCCTAGCCCTAGTTGCTGACTGTTGTTTTACCTCATGGGGAGACTTAGCTCTTCATCTATACATGTAAGGTGCTGTTTGCAAATGGTGGGGTGGTTGAGAAGTCCCACTCAACATCCTCTTACATAGCCACCGTGCAGGTTGATGTGGTACTCAAGGTGACAATATCAGGCACATCATGGGAAGGCTGCAATTATTGCAGTGCTAAATTTATTTGACACTTATTCTTTGACTTAGAGGCCCTGTTCCATTTCCACTGTTTTACATAGTACTGTGATAATCATTAGAGCTAGAACTTGTATCTTTTTGAAGGATTTCTGTAAATGAAATTTCTAACTCATTTATTTGTAAGACTTTTGATGCATGAAACTAAATTGACTGTCATGAAGGATGGATTTTTGGCCTCCCCGATCTACACTGATGTTGAAAATTACAAATATTTTATGAAAACGTGACAGAGTTCGCTAGGGGACTGTGGGGCCTGAAGTCATCTGGAAGTGTCTTCCTGCATCTGCCACCAGACTCAGCACCCTCCCGTGTCGTGTCTGCATAGCTAGAGTCTCAGTATTTCTGAAGCTGCACTGGAGTTGAGCCTGACTGGGTGAGAAGGAGGAGTGTGCAGGATGCTGTTGGGGATGAGGACCATGTCCTGTTTCCTTGTTTACGCCGTCTTTCCCCATAGGGCCGGAAGGAAGGGGCCAGGTTCTCTTTACATCCACTTCCTGAGTGGCCAGGGCTTCTATATCAGATCCTCCTTTGCAGCTCAGGCTCATTGCAAGCAAGGAGATGGTGCTTGTGTGTGTTGTATGAGGAGACATTGTCCCATCAGGAGAGACAGACTAGGAAGCATTTCCCTTGTGACTCAGGGGTGGCAGGTGTAACTGTAGACTAGCTTCCTTCCTCCAGACCGCATTTTCACAACTCCTGCAGCATCAGGCCGTTTGCAAGGCTGTGCCAGGACGATGTGGGGCACTGTCAGGACTCTCAGTGCTGCTTCTTCCCTGCTGCTGACTAAAGGAATAGATCCTGGGGCCTCAGCTTTCTGTGAGTCTTCTGATCACAAGTCTTCTGATTGGTGGTTATTAAAAGTTGAAATAATTTTTGCATCTCTTAGGATAATTAAAATGTTTTATCCTTCATCCTTTTGATGTCACATATCACATTCATTGATTTTAATTTTTAAGCAATTTTAAAACCCCATTGATGAATCCCACCAGGATTATAGAAATCAGCTCTTAACTGGTCACTCTGTGTCCTCCTTTGCCCATCCATGTACTTATTCTCTGGTCAGCAGGCAGAATGAACCTGTAGAAATTGAAGTTTGATGCTGGGCCTCTGCTCAGAACCTGTCCCCACATGACTACTCACTTCATGCAGAATAAGGACTTGTGACCTTCAAGGCCCAATCACTACTTTTTCTGTCTGTCTGCATCTGCTCCAGTCTCTTTACTATGTACTTACCACACTGATCAGTCTCTTGTTGACTGTTCTCTGTGCTGCTCCCCTCATCCCCTTCTGTGTCAACATAGCCATATTAGTTCACTCAGAATCATTCCTGAGGCTGGCATTGTTACACAGTGGATTAAGGCTCTACCTGGGATGCCAGCATTCTGTATGTGTGCCTGTTCAAGTCCCTCCTGCTCCACTTTTGATCCACCTCCCTGATAATGCACCTGGGAAGGCAACAGAAGGTAGTTCAAATGCTTGGGTGCTTGTCACCCATATGGGAGACTCAGATAGAGTTCCAGGAGATGGAAGAGTCTTTCTCTCTCCACCCTCCCTGCCCCGCTGTGTGTGTGTGGAATGTCTGTTTCTCCCTCTCTATATAAGTACCTCTATTTTTCAAATCCACTGGGAGTTAGAAAAATCCCTTCTTCAGTAAGCATTCCCCAGCATCCCATCTACAGCTGCACACTCTGAAGTTTCTCTCTCTTGACTTAATTTTTTTCTGTAGCATCTGTCATTACTTAAGTAATTATTAGTCAGATTTACATTACAATAATGAAACACTTGTAAAAATATAAGGAGAAGGTTTTATTTATTTTCAGCACACAATTTGGATGTTCGAGTCTGAGATGAAGTAGCCATACTTATTGGCTACTGTTGAAGGTGGTGGGTGGCAGTGGTGGAGCGTAAAACATGGGTAGAAGAATCATATGTCAAAACATGATGCAGAGAGAGCATCTGGGCCCAACTCATGCTTAACCAACCCTCTGTTGGTTTAGAACTATCCATCTTCATTGCCCCTTTTCAGCACTCTCTGGAGGTGCTTAATTGTACAGTGTCCTTAGAAATAGAAATGAACCATCATTATTTGTAGATAATATGATAGTCTATGTAGAAAACCCAATCTATAAATAAATTATGGTAATTAATAACTTTAGAAAATAGGCTGGATGTAAAAAAATCAAGCATTAGTGTATTTATTACAGTTTATTCTGACAAAATATTAAATAATGTTTGATAACTGAAGTTATTAAATCTAAATTTTTGTCCACAAGAAATTTGATGAGGAGGGAGAAAATCAAACCTCAAATAGGAGGAAATCACCCTATATAACATATGTTTGACAGATAAGTAGTAGAGAGGATATACTAATATATTTAGCATATATTAAAGATAAGGAAACTGAAACTCAAATCACAATGAAAAATTTCTCAAAATTAGCTCAAAATTGGGAATGTGAGCAATAGCAAGGATTGGGAATGTTTCAGAGAAATGAGAACTCTTATACACTCCTGGTGGAAGTATATATTGGTGCTTTCATATTACTTAATAATTTTGTCCTTGCCCTGTGCCTTGGAGAATCTTGGCACAAATGGTTGAGCATATATGATTGCAAGAATGCTTATACTAGTGAAGTTTGCACTGGAAAATAATTATTGCTTCTCAAATATCCCTCAACACTAGAATGGGTAAATACATTTAAGACATTATAGTCAGTTTGAAACATATACTAAGAAAATGTACTGTTACATGTATTCATGATGTACTAATCTCAAAAGCATAGTGTTGAACAAAAGAAGAAAGTCACTGAATACATGTACTATGACTAAATTTATATAAAATTTGAAAATATCAAAGATAATGGAATCTTGCATAAGATTATACATGTTTTCCGTACATGACAGCTGTGCCAGCTCTTGTGCATGCGCCCAGGAGCCCAGGAACTGACCTAAACAAGATGCCATATTATCACTACTGTGGCAGTTGCTCAGGTCCACACACCTGGCAACTGGCAGTAAGAAAGCACCACTGTGAAAGCAGAAGGAGCTGTGACCATGGCTCTTATGCACATGATCCAGGGATTCAGCCAGAGGGAAAAATCCACATTCCCTATTGACATCAAGTCTGGCTGGGAAGATTGACAGGAGATTGGGTACCCACATAGGCCTAGGAGGTGCTCCCAGCCTCTCAACATATCACAGGCTCTGGGGCTCAAACCACCTAGGTGGAGTACCCATAGGGAGCTGCCTCTGGGAACATTGTTGCTGTGCTCTAGATGGGACAGTCTAACAGGTTGGAGTGGCTCCCATGTACCCTGTGACAATGGAAGCCTTGTGTGCTGAGACTGTGGGAATTCTGACTGCATGAGAGAGTGCAGGGTGTAGCTGGGTCTCTGGGCAATCAGTGTGAGCGGCTCCACATGCTCAGAGCTCTCTGATTAACTGGGTCATTACAACAGAATCCATGCCGACACTGAGAACTGCACTGATTCTTTGTGTGGTTCTTACAGCAGCTCAGACAAGTATTACATCCACTATGCGTTAATACCCAGGCATTGGTCACATTGGAAGAGAAAATGAGGGTGTGATTATGATAACAGAGGTGATAAAACACTCCCTGCTAATAAAAAAGGATGTATACCATGCCCAGCTTGGGTGTCACCCTGGATACTTGCCCAACCCTATAGCACTGACCAAAGCTCTCTGGCCACACCCAGCACCCACTTCTGGGTTTTCACTGAAAGAGCAGACACTCTACCAAGCCACAGAGGAATAAACCAAAGATAAAAGCCATCAGAGAAACACACCAACAAGTGTCTCCACAAATGCCTTAAAATAAATGCAGAAATTCAAGAAACAGTAAGGAAGACCACATGATGTGCCCCCCCCTCCAGAACAGAACAACACTTCAGTATCAAACTTTGAAGATGAAGAGATTGATGAAATGACTGAAATGGAATTTGAAAGATGAATCATAGGATTACTTTGAAGCAATGAGAAGCAAATTCTCAAATTAGAACATACATGACATGAATGAAAAATACTCACAGGAAATTGAGATTTTGAAGGGATATTAGAAATGAAGAATTCAGTGTATCAAAGAACAACAGACTGGATGAGGCAGAAGAAAGAATATTTGATCTAGAAGACAAATCTTTGGAAATATATTAGTCATATACACACAAAAGAAAAAAAACAGAAAAATTAAAAACAATGTTCAAGATTTGTGGGACGCTATAAAAAAAAACCCAACATGTGGATCATAGGAGTTCCCGAAGGTGTGGAAAGAGAGAATGGATTATTCAATGAAATAAT
Organism: Oryctolagus cuniculus; assembly: GCF_964237555.1. NCBI lineage: Eukaryota > Metazoa > Chordata > Mammalia > Lagomorpha > Leporidae > Oryctolagus > Oryctolagus cuniculus. The sequence goes on along the minus strand of NC_091440.1, from coordinate 97,301,006 downwards.
TACAGAACCTCCCTAATTTGAAAAAAGGGATGTCTAAATACACGAGGATGATAGAAATCCTTATAGTCATGACCAGAAAAGATCTTCACCATGACACATTGTAGTCAAACTTTCAAAAGTAAAACAAAAGATTCTAAAATGTGCATGAGAGAAATTCCAAATTAATTTCAGAGGATCTCCAATTAGACTCACAGCTGACTTCTCATCAGAAACCCTACAAGATAGGAGAATGGAGAGAAATAGCCCAAGTTTTAAGAGGAAAAAAACCTCTTAACCCAGAATACTGTACCTTTCAAAGCTCTCATTTATGAATGAGCATGTATACTAAAGATCTTCCTTGACAAACAGAAATTCAAAGAACTTGTCACCACTCACTTAGCCTTAGAAAAGATGCTTAAGGATGTGCTAAACACAGAAATGCAGGTAGTAATAACTATGAAAGAAAATGAAGGCAGAAAATCTCCCAGTAAAAGTACAAAGGAAATACAAAGCAAACATTGGAGTATTCACAGAAGAATGGCTGGGCCAAGTTGTTAACTATCAATAGTAACCTTGAATGTAAATGTTCCAAACTCTCCAAATGAAAACTGCAGGTTGGCTAAATAGATTAAAAAACAAGACCCATCTATTTTTTGCCTACAAGAAAATCTCTTCACCAACAAAGATATATGGAGACTAATAGTGAAAGGATGGAAAAGATATTCCAAGCTAATGGAAAGCAAAAGAGAGTAGGTATAGTAATCCTAATATCAGATAAAATAGACTTTAACACAAAAGCTGTTAAAAGAGACAAAGAAGGGCACTCTGTAATGATTTAAGGGATCAAATCAACAGGAAGATATAACTATAAGACATGTGTGTGTACCAAATGCCAGAGTACCTGGCTGTTTAAAAGAAATGTTAATAGATCTAAAGGGAGACGTAAGTTGCAGTACAATAGTAATAGGGGACCTCAACACCTCACGTTCATCAATGGATAGATCAACCAGAGAGTAAATCAAAAAGAAACAACAGAGCTAATCTACATTATGGACCAAATGGACCTGATATCTACAGAACCTTTCATCCTACAGTTGCAGAATTCACACTCTTTTCATCAGCGCTTGGAATTTTCTCTTTGATATACCATATGCTAGGTAATAAAGAGAGTCTTAGCAAATTAAAAAAAATCAAAACGACATGTGTCTTTTCAGGCCACAATGCAATGAAGTTGGAAATTAACACTAAAGAAGATATAGAACATATACAAACCCATAGAGACTGAACAACATGCTTTTGAATGAACAGTGTGTCATGGGAGAAATAAAAAGATCAAAAGAGAAGTCAAAAAGTTTCTGGAAACTAATGAAGACAATACAATATATCAAAACTTACGTGAAATGACAAAAGCAGAGTTAAGAGGGAAGTTAATAACAATTGGTTACATCAAGGAATTGGAAAGGCACAAATAAAGGAGCTATGAATACATCTAAAGGATTAGAAGAACAACAAACAAAAACCCAAATTAGTAGGAGGAAAGAAAGAATTAAAATCAGAGAAGAAATAAACAAAATGGAAACCAAAAATAAATACAAAAGATCAGTGAATTGATACATCATTGGCCCAACTAACCAAAAAAAAAAGGGGGGGGGGAGGACCAAAATCAACAGAAACAGAGATAAAAAGGGAAATTTAACAACAGACAACACAAATATAAAGAATAATTAGCAATTACTACAAAGTGCTGTATGCCAACAAATAAGGAAACCTACAAGAAATGGATAGTTTCCTGGACACACATTATCTACCAAGCTTGAGTCATGAAGGCATAGGAAACCTAAAAGACCAATAACCAAGAAAGAGACTGAATCAGTAATAAAGACTCTCCCAACAAAGGAAAGCCCAGGACCAGATGGTTTCACTGCTGAATTCTACCAGATATTTAAAGAACTAATTCCAATTCTTATCAAGCTATTAAAAAACAATGTAAAGAGAGGGAACCCTCCCAAATTCCTTCTATGAAGCCAGTATCACCTTAATTCCTAAACCAGAAAAAGATACAGCATAGAATGAGAACTATAGGCCAACATTTCTGATTAGCATAGACCCAAAATTCCTCAACAAAATACGAGTTAATTGAATCCAACAACATATCAGAAAGATTATTCAACTGGATCTAGTGGGATTTATCCCTGGTATGTAGGGATGTTTGAACATTCACAGATCAGTAAATGTGATACATCACATTAGCAAGCAGAAGAATAAAAACCATATGATTATTTCAGTAGATGGAGAGAAAACATTTCATAGAATGCAGCATACTTTCATGATGAAAATCTTAAGCAAATTGGGTATAGAAGGAACATTCCTCCTCACAATCAAGGCTATCTATGAAAAAGTCACAAACAGCATCCTAAAGAATGTGGAAAATTTGGAAACATTGCCACTAATACACAGAACCAGACAAGAATTCCCACTGTTACCATTACTATTTAATATTCTAATAACAATTATAGTAGAAAGTCTTAACAATAGACTCAACGAGGTAGAAGAAAGAATACCCAAGCCAGAAGACAGCTTTTTGGAAATAACTCAAACAAAAATTTAAGAAAAAGAAAAATTAAAAATAATGTTTGAGATTTGAAGAATATCAGAAATAACCAAACATACGTGTTTATGAGTTTCCAAAGGAAGAAAATAATGGATCAGAAGGCATACAGACTGAAAGTGAAAGGGGCCTGCCCCGTGGAGTAGTGGGTAAAGCCGCCACCTGTGTGCTGGCATCCTATATGGGCATCAGTTCAGGTCCCGGCTGCTCCACTTCCGATCAAGCTCTCTGCTAAAGCCTGGGAAAGCAGTAGAAGATGGCCCAAGTCCTTGGGTCCCTGCATCCACGTGAGAGACTCAGAAGATGCTACTGGCTCCTGGCTTCAGATTGGCGCAGCTCCAGCCATTGCGGCCAACTGAGGAGTGAACCAGCGGATGGAAGACCTCTCTCTCTCTCTCTCTCTGCCTCTCCTTTTCTCTCCGTGTAACTCTGACTTTCAAATAAAATAAATAAATCTTAAAAAATAAGAAAGTGAAAGGGAGGAAAAAGATATTTCAAGCTGATAGAAACAAAAAGTGAGTAGGATTAGCATCCTAATATCAGACAAAATATACTTTAACAGAAAAACTGTTTGAAGAGACAAAGGGAGACATTATGTAATGATTAAGAGATCAGTTCAAGAGAAAGATGTGACTATATATTTATATGCACCCAATTATGGGGCAAGTGGTATATAAAACAAATGTTAATGGGTATAAAATATATATTCCAATATAGTAATAACAGAGAACTTCAAACCCCCCTTTCATCACCAGACAGATCAACAAAAGATCTAATCTACACTATTGGAAAATGTACTTCATTCATATCTACTGAATATTTTATCACACAGTTGCAGAATGCACACTTCTTATCAGTGCATGGACATTCCTTTAGGATAGACCGTATGATATGCCATGAAACAAGTCTCAAAAAGTTTTTAAAAAGATCGAAATCATATCATGCAGATGTTCTGAACAAAATGGAATGAGACTAGAAATTAGCAACTTAAGAAACTCTAGAAAACATGCAAACACATGGAGACTGAAAAACATGCAACTGAATGAAAAGTGAGTCATAAATAAAAAAAGTAAAAAAATTCCTAGAAATGAAAGATGAAAACACAACATACCAAGACTTTTGTGATACTGTAAAAGCAGTGTTAAGAGGAAAATGTATAGCTTTAGTGCATACATCAAAAACTGAAAAGTCATCAAATAAACGATCCTACAGTACATCTCAAGGATCTAGAAAAACAACAACAAACCACACCCCAAATGAGAAGGAGGAAAGAAATAATAAAAATGGGAAAAGAAATGAACAAAATTGAGACCCTCCCAAAAAGAAACTAGATATCAGTGAAATGAAGAGCTACTTTTTTAAAAATAAGCAAAATCAATACACTGTGGCCACACTAACCAAGAAAGGGAGAAGGCTCAAATTAGTAAAATCAGAGATGAAAATGCAGATGTTAAAGTGGATACCACAGAAATAGAAAGAATCATCAGGGATTACTACAGACAACTGTATGTCTACAAATTGGAAAAATCTAGAAGAACTGGATTTCTGGACAGATGTTTTCTACCAAAATTGAGTCATGAAGACATAGAAAACCTAAATGGAACATTCAAGACCCAGGTGGAATTGATACCCTCCCAACAATGAAAAGCCCAGGACTGGATGACTTCACTGGTGAATTCTAACAAACTTTTAAAGAAGAACTAATCTCAATTCTTCTCAAATTATTTTTAAAAATTGAAAGAAAGAGAATCCTCCCAAAATCTTTCTATGAAGCCAGCATCACCTCAATTCAAAATGAGAAAAAGGTACAACAGAGAAAGAATTATGGGCCAATATCCTCGAAGAACATGGACGCAAAAGTTCTCAACAAAATACTAGGTAATCCATTTCAACAACACTTGGAGAAATTCATTCATCTGGACCAAGTGGGATTTTTGCCTAGCATTCAGAAAAGTATCAATATATGCAAATAAATAAGCATGACACATCACATTAGCAAGTTAAGGATTAAAAACCACATGATTATGTCAGATGCAGAAAAAATTTTTGATAAAATACAACATGAATTACATACACTTTGATGGTAATGTAAACTAGTACAACCATTATGGAAGACAGTATGGTATGACTCAATTCTGAAAATGCATCTACCATATAACCCAACCATCCCATTCCTGAGAATTTACTTAAACTAAATGAAATCAGCATATGAAGAGTTATCTGTACCCCCATGTTTAGTGCAACTCAAATCACAGTTGTTAAGATACTGAATCAACCCAGATATCCATCAACAGATGACCAAATAAATTGTGACACACACACACACACTATGAAATACTATTCAGCCATAAAAAGAATGAAATCCCATCTTTTGTAACAAAATGGTTGCAACTGGAGACCATTACGATTACTGAAATAAGCCAGAGGCCAGTGCGGTGGCATAGTGGGTAAAGCCACCGCCTACAGTGTTGGCATCCCATATGTACACTGGTGCAAGTCCTGGCTGTTCCACTTCCAATCCAGCTCTCTGCTGTGGCCTGGGAAAACAATATAAGATGGCGCAAGTCTTTGGGCTCCTACATCCACATGGGAGACCTGGAAGAAGCTCCAGGCTGCTGGCTTTGGATTGGCCCAGCACTGGCTGTTGCAGCCATTTGGGGTATGAACCAGCAGATGGAAGACCTTTCTCTCTTTCTCTCCTGCTGCCTCTCTATTTCTCTGCCTTTCAAATAAATAAATAAATCTTAACAAAAAAATAAGTAAGCCAGTCCCGAAAAGACAAATATGTTATCCCTATTTTTTGGTAACCAATATACAGACTATAAAAATCTATACTATATATGAGCAAAATTGACATTTTGAGATTTGATGATTGTTTATAGCCCTTCATTATACTCCTGAGGAATAGTGATTTTTCTACTTACTATTTGTTGAATTCTTTATTTAGGGTTGAGCTTGTGATTATAAAGCAAGTTGAAAGTATGTCATAACAAAAATTAAAAATAAAGGAAGGAGGAGGGGATGTGGGAGTGAGGGAGGGTTGGGTGGAAAGTATCACTATGTTCTTAAAACTGTATGAAAGATGTGAAATCTGTTCCCTTAATATAAATTTTAAAAAGCAAAAAAATACAGAGAATCACAAATTCTGATAAGGATGTAGGGCTAGAGAACTCTTGTATACTGTTGTTTGGAATGTAAATTTGTTCAGCCACTCTGGGAAATAGTTTGGAGATTCCTTTAAAACTAGAAATGGAACTGCCATGTGAGCCAGCAGACTCACTATTGAATATATACCCAATATACATGAACTAATTAAAGAGATACCTGCTCAACCATGTTTACTGCAGAAATGGAACAGTGGCCAAAACATAGAACCTACAAAGGTGTCCATCATCAGATGAATGGATAAAGAAGATGTGCATACACACAATAGAATAGTGTTCACCTGTAAAATGATGAAATCCTCAGCTAAATGGATGGAACTGGAGGACCTCATGCAACATGAAATGAGCCAGATAATGAAAGAGAAATAAAACGTGTTTTTCCTTTTATATGGAACATAGAATTAAGAAAAAACCTCATTCCTTCTGAGCACAATGTTGATTATTAGAGGCTGGGGTGGATCGGAGGGATAAAAGGATCTTGGATGTGGACTGGGTTGAAATGCTGGATGTGACTCTGGATCTTGTGCCAGAGTTCGATGGATCTTGGCTGGGTAGAGGACAGCACTCTGGTTCTTGTCCTGCCATCACCACTGAGCAGTCATAAATTGTTCATTTTTTATAAAGTGAAGGATTCATATATAGCTCAGCTGTGGTATAATTTATAGTTAGGTAGAACTTGGTCCTGACTTAACCCTGAAAGTAAGAATTGTCATCTTCTAATCCAAGATATATGTAAGTAGTCCCCTTGAAACTCCAGGTGGATGCAAGGGAGCTGCTGTCTCAGGAAGCTAGAGACAAGAGTAGCCACCTCTGTACATGCACCTTGACACCTTCTCATCCTTTTGCTGAAAGGATTCTGTTTTCTGGAAGAGGCCAGGTACCTGCTATCCACGAGTTACCCTTTTGTATGTGGCACGTTAGATTACTGTGGCTGAACGCTGGTTTAGTGTCTCTTAACCATGAAAAAGTCTGCTGCATATTTATCATTTCTATAATCTGGAGGTGGATGCCTGATCATCACAAAGACACCAGCAGTTATTTTTCTGTATTTTAACGAAGATAAAGGACATCTCAGGTGGGCCTACTAGCTTTCATTTGAGAAATCCTTAGGGCACTGGCTCTTAAGTGGGGGTGATTTTGCCTTGCAGGAGTCATTCATCACTCTCAGGAAATGCTTTTGGTTGAACATCTCTAAGGGGAGGGCTACTGGCATCTCATTGGCAGGGGGCAGGGATGCTGCTAAACATATTATAATGCACAGTACACACCCATACCATTCTCTGCAGAAAGAATTATCCTGTCTAGAATGTCGATAGCACTGAGATTGAAAATCACTTCCTTGGGTATTATATGTCTCCTTTGTTCCTGAAAGCTCTTCGTTTCTCAGAGGAGTAGTTACTTTCTCTGATTTTGGTACTTTCTATGCTTAGTATAACAGGGAGTTAAATATTTACTCTGCTCTGTACAATTGGGGAAATTGTATATAGATCTAAGCAAAATTGACTAGAGTTTTGTAGGGGTGGTTGTGTACTGAAATTTTGATGTCAGGCTTCCAGGGTATGGGTTACAACTCTGCATTTTCTCATCTGTGACTTGGACAAGTTACTTAACTTCTGTGTTTTATCATAGGGGATAAAAATCTTTAATTCACTGGATTGTTATTAAGATGAAATGATTATTTATTTAGAACTCTTATTGTATTTTTTGGCATTTGGTAAACACGAAAAAGATAATGGTTTAATCATGGGCCTATCATGGGGACTTTGTGGACACTTAGAATAATGGTTTGGATAAGGTGTACCTATCCTTGTATCCATATCATGGGTATGGACAGAGATTCTTCCAAAGAGGCAGGGGGAGAAAGCACCTGTGATGAATGCCATTGAGAAATGTCAGAAAGGTGGGTACATTTCTCTGCTAAGGGTGTAGGAGAAGGTATGTCAGGTGCTATAGAGGTAATCTTGAAACATACTGCTTTGGAGCCTTCTGGGTAGATTTAGAAGAAATGACCCTACATTTTGAAATCAGTGTGGGGAGCAGGATGTGCCCTCTGAAAGTCAGTGTTGTAAATACCAGCCTTATTTTGAGGTTTAAACATTTATTCTTACAATATAATTGTGTGGATCTAGGTAGTTCTGAACTCACAGACTTCTCTGATGAAATTGTTGTCCTTGCTGGAGATCTGAAACCCATTTCCTAGGGATTGAAGGCAGGAGCTACAAGCCAGCAGATGAAGGATGGGTAGGAAATGGCTTGGTTTGGTTCTGTAATGTGTAACATATCAACAGCTCATGGGTGTGGTGGGATACCTCCACCAGGAGTGAAGAGATTGCAGCTGCCACTTGTGGCTGAGACTTATGGTGTCATGACCTAAGAATGATAATGGGGCAGGGAAGGGAAACCTTATTGAAGGCTTATTTCAGAGATTAAATGAGCTGGATTCAATAGTGGAATTATGTGTAGAGAGTGAAAGAAGCCAGGGTCAAGCTGGCTGCAGTGTTTTAGCTGTGGTGACCAGGTAGACAGATCTTTCTAGTCCTGTCAGTCTTTGAAGGTTAAAGTAAGATAATTTAAGATAATATTTGGCACATTTTAAGTGAGTGTTGATTCATCATGAGAGTCCTTGTCATACAGTGTGGTGATTAAGGGTAGGGAGCTAAGATTTGGATCCTAAATCCCACTAAGATGGAAGGCACCCTTAAGCAGGTCACTTTGCTTCTCCTAACACTGTCCTCTCTACTACACTGAGGACACTGTATGCTTCCTATTATTATGACGATCCAAAGGGAGAATGCTGGCTAGTACTTTTCTTTTTACTCTACTTTTTTGTGTTCCTGGACACCAGGCCAAGTCGAATGATGATTTCTGTATAACACCCTAAAAATCATGCTGGAGATGTTTAGGTAATGACATTGAGGCACAGTTTAGGAATACCCAACTCAGTCTGTGCCGCCTTCCTAGAGTAGAGGGACCCACCTGACCATAACGTGGAACATCAGGGACTAACCAGATCATGGGAGAAGCCAGTTTTGTGAAGGAGGATCTTGACTGAGCCAAGAGCAAGGCATGTGAGATGGCAAGTGTATGTGGACTGGTGAGCATTTGACATCACTGGCACTGTAGTGTGGAGCAAGGACAGTTGGCCAGTTTGGGAACTTGAGCTTTATTTACAGGCATTGAGAATACATGCATGGGTTGTACTCAGTAAGAAACAGGTGATGTTTGTGTCTCGAAAAGATGATGGTGATGCTTATGTACATGATTGATGTGAGGTGGAGGGGAACTAAGAGACGATTACAAAAGTTCACAAGAGCAGTGATGTTTACCGAAGAGTTGATAGTGGCTGTTAAATGACTTGGGAATCAGATTTTTCTAAAGTAGTAGAATAATAGAATAGGATCTGCAATATAAAATCTGGTGGCTGATGCCATTGGAGGTAACATTTTAAGAATGAGAGGTTTTTATGGTTAGAAATATTGTTAATTGATTTTAGTAATAAATATTTTGTGTGAGAACTTAAGGAATTCAATTTTGAGATGGCTTTCATAAATTATAGTATATCATAGACAGTAACTAGCACATACTGAGAAATTAATATCTGAAGCCATGTTCCTTTAGACCTTGTTGGAATTTCTGTCTCCTGATTTCAGCCTGGCCCAGACTTGGCTCTTTTGAACATTTGCAGAGTGAAACAATAGATGGAAGATTGATATCTCTAACTGGCCTCTCTCCCTCTCTCTATGTGTCACTCTGCTTTTCAAATAAATAAATGTATCTTTTAAGTTGAGAAACCTTGTGATTTTTTTATCTCAATACTCAGAGTCAGAGAAGTGTATATTACATTGCAAATCCAAACTTATATGTCATATATAATATATTTTAGATAAAGATATCATTTGTTATCTCCTCTAAAAGTAATTTATAATTCAGTCATTTGCCTTTTCTCCCAAAAATGTCAAAAAAGGAAATATTTCATAATGTTACAAATGTTAAGCCTTTCACAAATTTTCTCATAATGGAAGAGAATCTTCTTTAAAATTTTAAAAAATTACTTTGCATGAAGATTCATCTTTTTTTTTATACTTTCAGTGTATGCTTGTATATGTTTGAGAGATGTGTATATAACTGTAACCACCATCACCATTCATATACAACATTTTTTTGTCCTTAAACTTTGCTTTGGGTCTTTTTGCAGAAAATCTCCCCCAGTCCCATCCCTCACCTCTGCCCCAGGCACTCACTGATCTGCTTTCTTTTTGTTTATTTAATTTATTTGAAAAGCAGAACAGAGATAGATATGGGGACAAGAGATATACTCCATCCTTTGGTTCATTCCCCATATGCCTTCAACATGTGATACTTGGCCATGTCAATGCCAGGGGCTGGAAAATCAATCTGGGCCTCCCATACTTGAGCCATCACCTGCTGCTTCCCAGAATCACATTCGCAGGAAGCCAGAGTGGAGGGGTGAGCGGAGACTCAAATGGGGAGAGCACCTTCGAGTCTTTCTCTGTCCTCTTTGTCTATACCTCTTTGTAGTTGAATCAAGTCCTCTTTTTACTGCAGCTGTTGAATCAGATACACTTAGTGTCTGTCACCTTACGTTACCAAACCCTGGTGTTCTTCACCTCCTCCCACCTTTGTCCTGTGAAAGGGGCAGTGGTTCTGCCTAACTGAAGTTACGTCTTGTTCCTCCTTTCATCTCCCCAACATGGTTCCCTTTCTACAATCCAAACACTTGGCTATTTATTGCAAAGTTCTCATATCCCTGTTAGCAAACAAAAAATTCTGAACTATATGTACAGGTATCTTAATGCACTTCAAGGAACCTGCACAAAATTGTTGGAATGTCAGCAAAAACAAAATATTCTAAGACTGGTCATACTAATGTATAGTTACATTTCATTTCCTAGTCCCTTTCTTTTTTTTTTTTAAATATTGAATATTTATTTATTTTTTTCTAATTTTTTTTTATTTTTTGACAGGCAGAGTGGACAGTGAGAGAGAGAGACAGAGAGAAAGGTCTTCCTTTTGCTGTTGGTTCACCCTCCAATGGCCGCTGCGGCCGGTGCACTGCAGCCGGTGCACCGCGCTGATCCGATGGCAGGAGCCAGGTACTTCTGGTCTCCCATGGGGTGCAGGGCCCAAGGACTTGGGCCATCCTCCACTGCACTCCCTGGCCACAGCAGAGAGCTGGCCTGGAAGAGGGGCAACCAGGACAGAATCCGGTGCCCCGACCGGGACTAGAACCTGGTGTGCTGGCACCGCAAGGCGGAGGATTAACCTAGTGAGCCGCGGCGCCGGCCCCTAGTCCCTTTTCTACTCTAAGACAAAATCGATTGGACTTTCTCTATATTGCAACTACATATGTGTGTGTGTGTGTGTGTGTGTGTATAAAGAGTACAAGATTTGGATCTTATACCTGAGTTGCTTGTAGCTGGAAGTACCATTAAAGTAATGTAGTCTATCGTTAAAGCATGTGACGTAGACTGATGTTAGTTAGGTGTTCTTCCACAATTTTAGTGATCAGACCATTTAAATCTCATATAAACTTGTTGGAATGGAAAGAAGTAGAAAGATTCTGTTTCCATAAATATGTGATGACCTTAAGACTAAAACCAGATGAATGAGGAAGAAAATGAAAGGCTGCTGTCATTAGCACACACATAAAAGATCTAAATAGTAAGCTGAATTCTGTAATATATTGAAATGGTAATATCTGTGATCCTGTTTATAATTGAAAAAAAAAAAAAGCTCACTGTAGGCACCCTATTAACAGATTCAAGGCAGATGAAGATACCGTCTCGGTAGATGCAGATAGATATAGAACAAATATTTGTGTTCACCACTCATTAATAAAATAGCTCCTAGCAAGTGATAAAGGAAGCTTTCCTAATTTGCTACAGAGAAATTGCAAAACACTTTAAGAGAACATCATTGTCAACATTACCACTTTTAGAAAATGATAAAACCATGTAGAAGATAAGGATACCTATTCCCACTATTCCCACTCCTCTTCGGCATTTTATAGGGATTCCTAGAGAGGGTAATGAAGAAACAATGAGAGATTTATGGACTAGAAATGAGGAAACATTAATGGGGTAGCACACTATCTTCATAGGAAACCCTACAGTATATAATCATAAATTATCCATATTAGAAGTAATAGGTGAGCCTCTCAGAGTGACTGGATATAAGATCACTGTAAAAGATCAAACTCATTTTTATATTCCAACCACAAATGCTGAGGAAACTTCACTTTATTCATTTTCTACATATGTATTTATATGAGTGACAGCTCCCCATGTTGGTTTTCTTCCCAAATGCCTGTAACAGCAGTCAGAGCTGACATCAGGAGCTGGGAATTCAGTTCAGGTTTCCCACGTGGCTGGCAGAAACTCTCTCAATTGAGCCTATACCACTGCCTCCCAGGGTCTGCATAAGCAGGAAACTGGAGTGGGGAGCCAGAGGCAGACATCAAATGCAGGCTTTCCAGTGTAGGATACAGGCATCTTAACCACCAGGCTAAACACCTGTTTCCAGAAAACTTAGAATTTTAAATGATATATTCATTTTTGTTTATTTGAATGGCAGACTGTCAGAGAAAGGGGAAGAGGGAGGGAACGAGAGACACACAGAGGGAGAGAGAGAGAGAGAAACTGGTTCTGTCTCATCAATGCCTGCAACATTTAGAAGATAGATAGATAGATAGATAGATAGATGTCTTGCACAAGTGAGATTACAGCATTTACTAGAAGTGAGAGAGTGAACATACATTAACACATGAGTATGGGCTACTCCACATGGAGAGATACCCAACATGAGTGTACCAGAGGGTTGCCCATAAAAGAAAGAGTAGTACCTCCAAGCATGGGACATGGCAGAAAGAGGCCTCTCCCTCATTCTCAGCCTCTTTTATGAGGTAGCAGATAAACTGGGTAGAGTCTTAGTATGTCTAAAGGCCTCAGGAATTTTACAACACTTATTTGTGAAATTGAAATTCCATGTCGTTGTGGTTGACTCCTTCCTGGTTCTGGATGTGACACAGGTAATCAAGCCAACAGTTAAAGAAACAAGCCTTACATTGCAGTGCTGTAAGGATTGCAGTTCACCTAGACTTTGTAACCACAAGCAGGACCAGGTCTAAATTCCCAAATCTTAACTGTTCTCTAGAGATCTTTGCCTCCTAAACAAGTCAGATAATTCTGAAGCATTTGCATTAGTGAGTCATGCTGACCAAATGTGATTTTGTGTGCTTCTTGCCATAACTTCTTAAAGTCTTTTCTTTCTCCTTTCCTACTTGTCGCTAAAAGCTTCCACATGAGAGTTTCTTGTGCCTTAGGAAACCTCTGTTGTTGGGACATTTAAAGCAGCCTGCACACTCAGTTTTTGTCGATACCAAAATACAAAGTTTCACTTTGGGTATACCATCTGTATCCCAGATTCTTTGTTAGTCTTCTGTAGAAAAGTGGGGTTCCCTCTTCCTGAGCATGGATTGTACTTACAGTCTTGTTTCTAATGAATAGACTGTGGTGGAAATAACAGGGTGTCATTTCTGAGACTAATTCCTAAAAAGGCATGTGGTTTCATCCTTTTTCTCTCATTTGGGTCATTTGTTCTAGGGAAGCCATCCACCGAGTCATAAGGAAATCCAGGAAGCTCTTTGCGGAGGTCCCCATGGGCTCCAGCCAACAGCTGTAGGAGTGAGCCCTTTTGGAAGCGGATCATCCACCTTCTTCCCCACCTTCAGATGACTGCAGTCCTGGCCAGTGTCTTGACAGCGTCCTCATGAGAAGCCCTGAGCCAGGACCAGCCAGCTAAGCCACCGCTGAACTCCTGACACAGCAATTGTGAGGTATTTCAGTTGTTTTAAGCCACCACATTTTGGGGATAATTTGTTATGTGGTGAAAGATAACTGATAGACTATCGCGAAACATTTCATACTTAAGAATACATAGGCCTTTTGTCCATCTTATAAAATAAGCCCATTAGCATTGTTTAGTTCTTTGAGATTCTTATTTTTCTGTTGTTATTTTTTTGGATTTTCTTGGAAGCAGAGATATGCGTTAAAGATATTATTAGCGTGTTTTTGTTTCTTCACTCTTCTGGAGTTTCTACCTTTGGGAAGTTGTTGCAAAGATATCAGTGACCATCACATCTTCTTAGTAAGTTCTTGTCTTTAGCAGTAGAAAAGTTTTGCTTGACTGTTACCCTGAGATTAACATTATAACCCTTGACTTTTGAAATTTTTAATTACCCATTATATCCTTCATTCTTTTATTTCAGGCTCTCATATACAACATGGAGTTGAATTTTACTGTGTGAGCCAATCTGAGAATCTTTTCCTTTTAATAGATGATTTACACACACTTTTAAAGATTGATACATCTATTGTATTTGCTCTCCATTATGTCATTTTGAAAGAAATTCCTTTTAAAAATAATTACTTAATTGGGAAGCAGCAGGAGGAAGACAGATAGGGAGAGAGTGAGCACACATGTGGGAGAGCACAGGCGGTAGTGCTCCCATTGGCTAGTTTACTCACAAGACTTGCAATGGCCAGGGAAGCTCAATCAAGGTCTCACCTGTGAGTGGCTGGAAGCCAGTCACTTGCTCCATCACTGCTGCCTCCCAGGGTCTGCATAGCAAGAAGCTGGAGTCATGAGCAGAGCTGAGTCCAGGTGCTGCACTGTGGGGAGCAGGTGTGTTAAACAGCGTCTTAACTGCTAAGCCAATATACACTGCTCATTTATGTCATATTTATACATACTAAAATGCATGGTGTTTTATTACTTTCCATGTGTTTATATATTTTTGTAATTGTCTCATAGTAGTCACCTTTTTAACAATATTCATATGTCCTTCAGCTTCCCTTCTTCAAACATTGACTTTACCTGGAACAACAGTGAGAGCACCTGAAACCTCCTCCTTCTCCCTGTGGGGCCTTTCACCATCCAGTTTTAGTCAATAGTATTATGTTTCCTAATGTTTATTGTCCTGTCAAACATATTTTGGTCATAATACTCGGTTTGTTGTGTTCATTATTTTTAAATTCCTTAAAGAGGGAGTGAAATACAGAGAGAGAGCTCTCATCTTCTGGTTCACTCCCCAAATGTCCACAATGGCTGAGGCCAGAGACAGGAGTGGGTATTCCCTCTAAACCTCCCACGTGGGAGGCATGACCCTTACCACTTGAGCCATCACCTGTTGCCTCCCAAATTCTGCATTGGTTCAGAAGGCGGAAGCAGAAGCTGGAACTGGGAATTGAAATCAGGTACCTTCCTATGGGATGCAGGTATCTTAGCAGAGGTCTTAACTAGCATCTCGACTGCTATGCCATATGCCCACCTCCATCCTTTATCCCCACTTTTTGCCTGTGAGACAGTTGGTGAGCTAATTCTGCTTCTGTATCTTTCCTTTCTATATATTTTTGGTTTTGTTAGTGCTAATTTTTTAGAAATAAATTTACTATTCTAGGGAAGCAAAGATTTATTTTCTCATCATAGCTAGGTTCTTGACTGAGACCCTTGAACCAAAAGGTAAATAAGAGAATAGAAGACACTTTGATTTCATGTGAGTGCTACATGATCTGGTAGCACTTTTTTTTTTTTTTTTTTTTTGATGGGCAGAGTAGACAGAGAGAGAGAGACAGAGAGAAAGGTCTTCCTTTGCCGTTGGTTCACGCTCCAATGGCCACTGAGGCCGGCACACCACACTGATCTGAAGCCAGGAGCCAGGTGCTTATCCTGGTCTCCCATGGGGTGCAGGGCCCAAGCACTTGGGCCATCCTCCACTGTACTCCTGGGGCCACAGCAGAGAGCTGGCCTGGAAGAGGGGCAACCGGGACAGAATCCGGTGCCCCGACTGGGACTAGAACCTGGTGTGCCAGCGCTGCAGGCGGAGGATTAGTCTAGTGAGCCACGGCGCCGGCCTGATCTGGTAGCACTTCATAAATGAAGACCAAAATGGGAGAAATCTGTCTATTTCTATGCTTAGTTTGATGAAGGTGTGAACAGTCATAGGGAAGTGTGATTGGAAAATAGAGGGGTTTGAATGAACAGGAATAAACTGAGGGGAACTGAGCAAGTCCACTTGTCCATATTCTCCTGTCCTAAAGTCTTAAGAGATGATGATGGTTCTTTCCTCTGGGTATAGTGAAAGTGTCTTCAAAATGAAGATTTAATGACCAGTTTCAGGGAGATGGGGAGGGGATGGTGAGAGTGACCTTCTTGTTTATGCTTTGTTCTCATACCTGAAGGTGCTGTGTTTTGGGAAGAATTTTTTGAACCCCTCGTTATTCTAACCTCCACTTTTGTTTTAGTTTTAGACGTACAGCTAAATATAGTCAACACTCCTGACTTGTGTCTTTGCACTTGTCTCTTTCTTTTGTTTTTTAAAAATTATTTTATGTTTTTTAAACATGTTGCCACCTTCACTTCTAATTTAGATATTATAAACATATACATGTATGCTGTTTTATTTTTGGAAACAGGGATATTATTATCACAGAGTATGAAATTCTTGACAGTTGTCATAACCTGGAGACCAAAGAGTATATTGTCATTTGCAAAGTATGATTTGGTGAAGAAATACTTGTAACCATATGCCAAATTATATGTCATCCATACAAATTTTTATTTTCTCATTATATTGATATCCACAAATAAGAGAAAATATGATATTTGTCTTTCTGGGTCTGGCTTATTTCACATAGTATAATCATCCCCAGTTCTATCCATTTTATTGCAAATGGCAGGATTTCATGATTTCTTATGGCAGAGGAATATTCCATAGTGTGGATATACCACACTCCGTTTATCCAGTCCTCAGCTGGTAGACATCTACATTGATTCCATGTCTTTGCTTTTGTGAATTGAGATGCAATAAACATGGGAATGCAGTTGTCTCTTTCATATGCTGATTTGATATCCCTTAGACATATTCCTAGTAGTGGGATTGCTGGGTAGATATATTTGTATTTATCTGAAGAATTTCCATACTGTTTTCTGTAATGCTTGTGCCAATTTGCATTCTCACCAATGCAGTATTAGGGTAGCTTTTTCTCCATAACCTTAACAGAATTTGTAAGTTGTCCATTTGTATTCATCTTTTGAAAAATCCCTGCTCATATCCTTTGCCTATTAATGAACTACATTGTTTGCTTTGTTGTTTTTTATTTTATTGAGCTTGTTTTATATTCTGGATATTAATCCTTTATCAGTTGCATGGTTTGCAAATGTTTTCTCTCATTCTGTCAGTTGCCTCATCAATTTGTCAGTTGTTGCCTTTACTGTGAAGCTTTTTAACTTGGCATAATCCCATTTGTCTATTTTTGCTTCACTTACCTGTGCTTCAGGGGTCTTATTCAAAGTCTTCCCACAGGCCAACGTGTTGCGCTATGTTCTCCTGCAGTAATTTGATTGTTTTAGTTTTTAAGCTTAGGTCCTTCCTCCATTGTGAGATGATTTTTTCCTGATAGTTCTCTTCCATAAATTTTTTATTTTACTTTTTAATTAGTTTTAACAGATTCAGTGTGCTTTATAGATACAATTCAAAGAACATAATGATACTCCCTTCCTCCCTCCATCTACCTCTCACCCTCCCACCCTCCTCTCTTCTTCCTTTTTTTGGTTTTGAGATAACATATTTTAAATTTATATTACAATAAAAAGGTTTCATACTTTACCAAAGAAGTTTAACAAGTAAGAAGAAAAAGTTCCTAGTTTAGTGGGAATATAGGCAGTGGTTATAAACAATCATGGAATGGAAAAAAATGGCCATTTCACTCGTAAACAGTAAATTTTAAAGTAATAAGAAATCATTAAACTGTAGTAGTATCACATTCTTAACCATTGGTTTCACAAAGGTATAACACAAGATTTTACAAAACTAAACTATATTTGCAGAGCTGCACAGCAGTGGGTCAATAGAAAGAGGGCTCTTCCATCCAGTGTTTCACTCCCCAAATGGCCAAAACAGCCAGTTGTTTGACAGGCTTATGCCAGGAGCCAAGAATTCCATCCTGGTCTCCCATGTGGGTTACAGGGTTCCAGAAACTGGATAAATAAGAGAGTAGCCAGGACTTGAACCAGTGCTCTGATATGGGATGCCAGAGTCACTAGCAATGGCTTAACCCACTACACCATTATCATGGACCCACTTTTAAAAGCTGAAAGAAAGAGTGAGAGAGAAGGACAAAGATCTCTCATCCACTGGTTCACTTTCCAGGTGAAAGCCAGGAACTGGGTTCCTTATCTAGTTCTCCTATATGGATGGAAAGGACCCAATTACTTGAACTAATACCTGCTGCCTCCCAAAGTGTGCATTAGCAAGAAGCTGGATTAAAAGCACTCTGATTTGGGTGCTGGATTCACAAGCAGTGTTCTAACCCACTGCACAATAATCACGGCCTAGTTAAAGCATATTGACAGGAAAAAGAGAGAGATTTACTATCCACTGGTTCATTTTCCAACTTGAAGCCAGAAACTGGGTATTCAATCCAGGTCTCCCATGTGGATGTCAAGGACCCAAATACTTGAGTCTTTTACCTGCTGCCTCCCAAGGTGCACATTAGTCAGATGCTGTTTTGGAAGTAGAGTGGCCAGGACGTGAACCAGGCACTCTGATGTGGATGCAGCATCCCTTGGAGCAAATTAACTGCATAATTAATTAACGATTTGTGTAAATGGATGCACTCCTCCCTCCATTTACTTATTTCTCTTTGGTTAGAATTCCATTATCAAAATGTTGTCATTTCCATGTCTTCTAGAGTTTTTAACCTTTATATTTTTCATATGTTCTTCCTTCCAAATGTCTTTTTAAACTAGTCAACAGTGGGAAAATAAATAACCATATTCAAAAAGATCCCAGGACTCCAACAGACATTTGTCAAAGGAGGCACACAAATAACCAACAGATATATTAAAAATGCTCAATGGTATCAATTATCAGGGAAATAATTAAGTGAAAGCATAATGAGATTATTACCTCTCACCTGTTTGAAGGTTCTTATCAATAAGATGAAAAGTGTTGTTTAGGATTTGGAGAAAAGGACCCACTTGCACACTGCTGGTAGGAATGTAAATTAGTATAGACATTTTGAAAACTAACATGGCAGTTCCTCAAAAAATGAACAGTAGAATTACCAAAGAACTGAACAGTCCCCACTGCTGGGTACATGCCAATAGGAACTGAAATCAATACATTAGAGAAATGTCAGCACGTTCATGTTCACTGCAACAGTAATGAAGATATGGAAACAACCTAATGTCCACCAGCAGATGAGTGGGCAATGAAAATATACTGTATGTATTCCACATACATAATGGAATACTGTTTGACCTTTAAAAATAAAGAAGGTCCGGATCCAGTGCTGTGGCCTAGCAGGTAAAGCTGCCTCCTGCACTGCCAGCATCACCTATGGGCACTGATACGAGTCCCTGCAGCTCCACTTCCAATCCATCTCCTTGCTAATGGCCTAGGAAAGCAGTGAAGAATGGCCCAAGTGTTTGGGTCCCTGCACCCACATGGGAGACCCGGAAGAAGCTTCTGGTCTTGGATTGGTCCAGTTCTGGCTGTTGCGGCCATTTGGAGAGTGAACCAGTGTATGGAAGATCTCACTCTCTCTGTCTGTCTCTCTCTGTAACTCTGCTTTCAAATAAATAAGTCATTTTTAAAAATTCTGTCATATGCAACAACATGAATGTATCTAGAAGACATTCTGCAACCATCTATAAACAAAGTTTATCACTACTTATTTTCAATTTTGCAAAGCCCCAGCTACCCCTCCCCCTTAGAGAAGTAAAGAATTTTGATGTAGCATACTATGTGCCACCTATATATTTTTCAGCAAAGACTTAATGACAAAATGCAAAAAGCCAAAAGTCAAAGAGAAATAGGATGAATGAAAAGCAAGATGGCAGATTCAATCCTTCTTTTTTGATTTTTGTTTTGTTTTAAATCAAATTGTCAACTCTTATTTATATAAGGTAATCAGATTTCATGTATTTCGTATCTACAGATTTAGGTGAAGAGTGATACTACTCATCCTACCCTCCATCCTGCCCATGCTCCAATCTTTCCTCCTCCCTTTCTTATTCTTTCTTTTAATTCTGACAATGACATATTTATAATATAATTTTATTATAATCATATGAACCCTCTACTAAGTAAGGAATTCAACAAAAAGTAAGAAAACAAAACACTCTTCCACAACAATAGATATGAGGGCCATGGCATTGTATGTCTATACAAAGGCTATCAATTTTTGTGTGTTCATTTTCTACTCTGCAATGTTAACAAACTCTTATGAACAGTGAAGCCATGTGGCCCTGGGCTTTTCTTTTTTGGGAGAGTCTTTGTTGCTGTTTTAATTATTTGGCAGTATAGATTTTCTAGGTCTTCATGCCTCAATTTTGGTAGATTGTGTTCACGAATCAATTCATTTCTTCCAGATTTTCAGTCTTTAGGCATAGAGCTCTTTGTAGTAATAAATGATTTTTTTTTATTTCTGTGCTATCCATTGTTATATCTCCTTTTTCCTATCTGGTTTTGATTTAGGTTTTCTTCCTCTTTTTTTAATTTTTCTTTTGGTTTGTTGAGGCAGTGGTGTATCAATTTTGATTGTTGTTTCAGAAAAAAAAACCCTCTTTGTTTCACTGATCTTTTACATTTTTGTTTCAGTTTTGTTTATTTCTTCTTTAATTTTAATTATCTTTTCTCCTCCTAATTTTGGGTGTGGTTTGTAGTTTTGCTAGGTCCCTGAGATGCAGTTGTTACTGGGAATTTTTTTTTTACTTCCCTTTCTATTTTTTCTGTAACCCACTACTTATTCAGGAGCTTGTTTTTCAGTCTTCATGTGCTTCCATATTTTGTAGAGATTCTTAGGTTTTTAATTTCATGCTTTATTCCATTGTGTCCAAAAGCAACATTATGATTTCAATTTTTTTGAATTTCCTGAACATGTTTTATGGCCTAGCATATGATCTATCCCAGAGAAAGTTGCATGCCCTGATGAAAAGAATGTGTATTCTGGAACTTTGGGGTCAGATGTTACATAGATATTAGTTAGGTCCGTTTGGTCCATAGTACAGATTTGTTCTCTTGTTTCTCTGGTAATGCTCTCTCTGGTAGTTGATCTGTCCATTGGTGAAAGTGGAGTGTTGAAATCCTCCCTTTCTATTGTATTGGAGCCTATGTCTCCCTTCAAATTTATTTGAAAGTCAGAGTTATACAGAGTGAGAAGGAGATGCAGAGAGAGAAAGAGGTCTTCTGTCCACTGATTCACTCCCCAATTGGCCACAATGGCCAGATCTGCGCTGATCAGAAGTCAGGAGCCTGGAGCTTCCTCTGGGCCTTCCCATATAGGTGCAGGGGCCCAAGGACCTGGGCCATATTGTACTGCTTTCCCAGGCCATAGCAGAGAGCTGGATCAGAAGTGGAGCAGCTGGAACTTGAACCGGCACCCATATGAGAAGCCAGAACTGTAGGTGGTGGCTTTATGTGCTATACCTATAGCTCCTATAGCTCCCTCTTTTCCATAGATTTGCAAGTCTCCTTCTCCAGCTCACCTCCCACATACAAATTTCAGAGATGGAAACTGGGACAAATCAAACCTTTGTCCTACTTAAGCTCTAGTCCTGGTCATAATTGTGAACCTGTGTGTTAATTGCTTGTTTGTTTACACCTGTTTATCTTCATTTCTAAAATAGGAATAGCAAAATTGTGAACACTGTGTAAGGTAGCCTATGTGAAATATAACTTGTGACACACTGTGCAAAAAAAAAAAAAAAAAAAAAGGTAGCTCACTTTTACTGAATACACACTGAGTGGCAGACATTGAGTCAGGCACTTTCCACATCAGCTCATCTTGAATTTTTAATAGCCTTATCGGGTCGGTGCTCTTATCCTTGTCTTACATATGGTGGAACTGAGGCTCAGCAAGCACAAGTGTATGGGCACGTGCTGTGGTCTGCAGGTTACACTTCTTTTTTTTTTTTTTTTTTTTTTTTTTTTTTTTTTTTTTTTTTTTTTGACAGGCAGAGTGGACAGTGAGAGAGAGACAGAGAGAAAGGTCTTCCTTTGCCGTTGGTTCACCCTCCAATGGCCGCCGTGGCCAGTGTGCTGTAGCCGGCGCACCGCGCTGATCTGATGGCAGGAGCCAGGTACTTCTCCTGGTCTCCCATGGGGTGCAGGGCCCAAGCACTTGGGCCATCCTCCACTGCACTCCCGGGCCACAGCAGAGAGCTGGCCTGGAAGAGGGGCAACCGGGACTAGAACCTGGTGTGCCAGCACCGCAAGGCGGAGGATTAGTCTAGTGAGCCGCGGCGCTGGCCTGCAGGTTACACTTCTACACAGGATACCCACATCCTATATCAGAGTGTCTAGGGTTGAGGCCCATCTCTTCCTTCCAATCCAGCTTCCTGCTAATGTACCTGGAAGACAGCAGAAAATGGCCCAAATGCTTGAGATGCTAGCCCCGAAGTGGGAGACCAGGATCAGTTTCCTGGCTCCTGGTTCTGGCCATGTTGAATCTATGAAAGCTTAAGGAGTCCAGGTGTGTTAGCTGGCTTGTGGTGAAAGTCACTTGAAGCAGACAATCCGGTAGCAGAGCCAGTCTTCTTACCCATCATCCTGACCCAGTGTCAGGCACTTACTCTTATCTTCACCCATATTAGTTTTGCTTTTTATTCTCCCATCTTAATGCCTCACACAGCCCCCTCCTTCCTTCGTTTTTCTTTAATTTTTGCAAAAACACTTCAATCCACTGTGCTACCAAGAACTTTTAAGGTTTTTTAACTTTCATTTTATTTTAAAGGCAGAGAACTTCCATCCAGTGGTTCACTCCCCAGATGCCAGAAGCAATCAGAGCTGTCTCAGGTCTAAGTCATGAGCCAGCAACACAGTCCAGCTCTCCTGCTGTGTAGCATGGATCCAAGCACTTGCACGTATTAACCAGTGTGCAAAATGCTCACCTGATGAAGAATTTTAGGAATGTGCCAAATAAGAACTTTTATTAAAAAAAGATTTATTTATTTATTTGAAAGAGTTACACAGAGAGAGATGGAGAGGCAGAGAGAGAGGTCTTCTACCTGCTGGTTGACTCCCCAGGTGGTCGCAATGGCCAGAGCTGTGCTGATCTGAAGCCAGGAGCCAGGAGCTTTCTCCCAATCTCCCACGTTGGTGCAGGGGCCCAAGGACTTGGGCCATCTTCTACTGCTTTCCCAGGCCATAGCAGAGAGCTGGGTCAAAATTGGAACAGCTGGGACTTGAACCAGCACCCATATGGGATGTCAGCACTGCAGGCGGCAGCTTTACCCACTTCACCACAGTGCCGGTCTCCCAAATAAGATCTTGAAGAAATGTCATACACCCCTCTTTCTCAAGTTTTGCCATCCCCATTTCTGCAGGAGAGAAAAGAGGCATTTCAGCAAAATTAAGTAATTTTTCTAAACGCCATAATTAATGAAGAGCAAATCCGGGACCCTGATCTCTCCTACCACAAACCAACATGAGTAGTTCCCAAAAGCATGAACCCAGATCACCTGGCCTCCATCATGAGGCTGCTTTTGGAAGTGCAGATTGCAATGTGCTTCCCCAGACCTTGGGAATGATGTCTTAGTGATATTCTTCTGGAATATGCCTTAAAAAAAAAAAAAAAAAACCAAAAAAAAAAAAAACTCAGGTAACTCTCCTTTTACTGATGTTTGAAAACCATTGTGCTAACTACCAGAATGGGGATGAAGAGTTTCATGTTGAAAGAATACTAGCAAAAGGCAGAAAATTAATAGTTTTATTTTAGGGGTGGTGAGTAGTCTGGGGGAATACAGAAGTATGAAAGAATGTGACGAGATGCAGTGAAAGATTGAGAAAAGAATGGCTGTGTTATGGAAGATCTTCAAAGGTATTAGAGTTAAGGATGTTTTTCTAGGAGATAGAAAGCCATCAAATATATTTTCCTTCATATAAATGAATTTCAGGTTCCATAATAAATAAATCATAATGCATTTTTAATTAATTTTGAGCACTCATAATATACATGATCTTCAAAAAAATTTTGGCATGCAAATAAGTTAGCAATTCTATTTACTGTGAACTTTTTGAAGTAGCTCTGTGGTTGTATTATGTGTGTGTGTGGTATTTATTTACTCAGGTGAATCCATAAGATTTACCTGTAATTTTGTTCGAAAAATTGTTGGTCTTTCTGTCTGTCTACTTGGAGAGAATAACTTTGCTATTAGGTCTTTTTTATGAGTGGTTATAGTTAATACTTTGGAAGTTACTGTATAGAGTGATCATTAAATACTTAAATGTATTAACATTTAACATTTTCCAAGAAGGCTCTTTTGCCCACCACCTGTTTCAATTTACAGTACATATAGTACATATACATAGATGTTTGAGATCCACTCCCCGAAATTTTTCCACGGTGAAATAATATCTCACTGCTTGGAAATATTTAATTTCACTTCAAAGTTAGGTATTTTATTGTTAATAAATCTTTAGTGATAATTCATTTTAATAATATCAATTCTCAGTCCAGGGAGAACCAAAAGGTTTATCTCATTCTTTCAACGTCCTGGAAGTTTTAGCCAGAGCCATTAATCAAGAAAAGGAAATGAAAGGGACACACATTGGAAAGGAAGAAGTCAAAGTAACCCCCATTTGCAGATGACATGATTCTATATATAAAGGAACCAAAGATCTGCACGAAGAGCCCATAGAAGCTCATAAGAGAGTTTGATGAAGTTGCAGGATATAAAATTAACACACAAAAATCAATAGCTTTTTCATACACAGTTATGTATGCTGTTTGGAGTGCCATGGCTGAGAAGGAACTTGGGAGATGAGTCCCATTCACAACCCCTACAAAATAATTTAAATACCATGGAACAAATTTAACCAAAGAGATGAAAGATTTCTACAATGACAATTACAAACTATTAAAGAGAGAAATAGAAGAAGACACCAAAAAAAAAAAAAATCTTCCATGTTCAAGGAGTGCAAGATTCAGTATCATCAAAATGTCCCTACTACTGAAAGCAATTGATAGATTCAGTGTGATCCGAATCAACGTACCAGTGTCATCAATGATGTTACAATTCCTATAGAAACCGTTAATAGCTAAAGCAATCACAAGCAACAAAAACAAAGCCAGAGGCATCTCAGTACCTGATTACAGGACATTCTACAGGGTGGATATAATCAAAACAGCCTGGTAATGACACAGAAATGTGTAGAGCAGTGGAAGAAAATAGAGACCCCTGGAATCAATCCACACATCTACAACCAAGTAAACTTTCACAACAAAGCTAAATCAATCCCTGGTGAAAGGACAGGCTCTTCAAAAAAAGGTGCTGGGAAAATTAGTTCTCCACATGCTGAAGCATGGGAAATGAGGACTCTATCTTACACCTTAGACAAAAATCAACTCAAAATGGATCAAAAACTTAAATCTACAACTGATACCTTCAAATTACTAGAGGAGCACACTGTGGAAACTCTATAGGACATTGACATAGACAAAAACTTCTTGAAAAAGACCCCAAAAGCACAGGCAATCAAAGCAAAAATAGTCAAATGGCATTACGTCAAGCCTCGAAGATTCGGTACTGCAAAGGAAACATTTAACAAAGTGAAGAGGCCACCAAGAGAATGCGAGAAAATATTTACAAGCTGTGCAACTGATAAAGAATTACTATCCAGAATCTATAAAAAAATGCTCAGAATCACTAGACATCAAGGAAATGAAAATCAAAACCACAATGAGGTTTCACCTTCACCCCAGTTAGAATGGCTCTCATAGAGAAATCAGCAAACAATAAATGCTGGTGAGAATGTTGGGGAAAAAGTGCCCTAATCTGCAGCTGGTGGTAATTCAAGCTAGTATAACTGTTGTGAACGACACTATGGAGATTCCTCAAAAAGCTGAAAATAAGTCTGCTATATGGGTATTTACCCAAGGGAAATGAAATCAGCTTATGAAAGAGTTATCTGTACCCCCATGTTTATAGCAGCTAAGAAATGAGATTAACCCAGATGCCCATCACCTAATGACTGGGTAAAGAAAATGTGGTATATATACACTACAGAATACTACTCAGCTGTAAGAAAGAATGAAATCCTGTATTTTGCTGCAAAATGGATGCATCTGGAAACCATTTTAGTCAGTGAAAGAAGCCAATCCCAAAAAGACATATACCATATATTTTCCCTGATCTATGGTAACAAATAGAGTGCAAAATAATGTAATGTGTAGGAATGAAATTGACATTTTGAAAATTTATTATTTTTTACACCCCTACCTCTACTATTGAGGAAAAGTGTTTTTCTTTTCATCCTAATATTTTTGAATTCTTTACTTAGTAGAGGATTGATCTTTCTATTCATGAAAACTGGACATAGAATCACTAGATCATTAGAGAATTATGTACCTGGCACACTGTATCAGGCTATAGGCAGTGTACTTGTGTAACAGGTATCCCAGCCTAACTGTCTGTTTGAAATGCCTCAATGATGAGATTCCTAGCTGCCATGTGTAGCTGTTAAGGGAGCCCAGAATTATTGTGGCCTGATTTAATACTATCAGGTAACTTCTCTGAGTCTCTGCATCAAACAAGAGATTTTCTTTCTCTTTTATAGAAGTTTATTTATTTAAAAGCAGAGAGAGAGAGAGAGAGAGAGAGAGAGAATCCTCCATCCCATGGTTCACTCCTCAAATAGCCTCAATGCCCAGAATTGGACTGATCAGGAGCCAGGAGCTTCCTCTGGGTCTCCCATTCCTCTGGGTCTCCCACGAGGCTGCAGGGGCCCAAGCACTTGGGCCATCCTCTGCTGCCTTCCCATGTGTGCCACCAGGGAGCTGGATTGGAAGTGGAGCATCCAGGTCTCAACCAGCACCCATGTGGGATGCCAGCACTGCAGGTAGAGGCTTAACCTTCTGTGCCACACTGCTGGACCTGACATTTGTTACAAGTCTTGTGGAGAGGAATGAGGCACAAACATCTTGGCTTTGTTGGCATCAGAAACTGAAGTCAGTATCAATGGCTTTTCTGTAGAAGGGAATCATGATTTCAGCACCCGTTAGGAAGGTAGTTTCTCTGAGGCTCTGGGCAGGTTATGAATGAAGATAGACAGTAATGTTGTAGGCGTTCTTGAGTGCCTGATATCTCCTCTAATCAATGTAAGGATCTGTGCTGCTTGTGTGCTGTCACTAGAGAGATGGGACTGAACTGTCCTGAGTGGCTCCCTTGAATTATCTAGGTGTCTGGATTTCTCTGGAAGTGTCAGAGCCCTCTATCATTCGGATTTTGCTATCAGTGAAAACAGTATGATCTGTCTTCAAGTCCGGAGTACTGGGTTGGACCAGTGGTTGAACTTTCAGAGAAGAAATCTTGCCAATCTTTTCTTCCTGGCAGAGGAGGACATGCCTTTCTTGGGGCATTCCAGGGACTTAGGGTGACCATACCCTGGAGCATGCCAGGATGTGGGAGGGATCCTTGGTGGGAAAGCTTCCCCAGGGAGGGTCAGTGGTGCCAGAAGCTGCGCAAGGGCAGAAGGGTCCTGGAGAGAGGGGGGCTTCCCAGTGGAGACAGGAGGCTGTGCAGAGGAGGTTCCAGACTCCAAGAGCTTTCCAGGGAAGGAAGACAGACCAGGAGCCAAGGACTGGCCAGGAGAGAGAGGACCATGGAGAACTGGGCTCTTTGTAGAGGTGGATGTTGTTCCAGATCGAATAGGCCACCTGGGAGTGAGCGGGGCCTTCATTGCTGGAGGTGGCCGGGCAGTTTGAGGAAAGTCCTGCTTAGGCCTCACTGCCTCCAGCTCAAGGGGCTGCCCTGGAGTAGGAGGGGCCGTGTCAGGGGTAAGGTGGGCCCCCTGAGTCTGAGTGTGGTGAGAGGCCAGAGTGGTCCTCAGGGCCGGGGCCTGCTGAGGAGTCATAGTCCCCGCAGCCTGGGCCAACTGAGGGGTTAGAGGCCTTATAGCCTTGGCTTTTTTTTGGGGGGGGGGGTCAGAGTGGTCCCCAGAGCCTGTGTTTGCTGAGGGTGAACTGTGATCCCCAGGTCCTGGGCTTGCTAGGGAGTCAGAGTGTTCCCCAGAGACTGTGCTTGCTGAGGGCTCAGAGTGGTCCCCATGGACTGGGCCTGCTGATGGGTGAGAGTGGTCCCCAGGGCCTGGGCCTGCTGATGGGTAAGAGTGGTCCCCAGGGCCTGGGCCTGCTGATGGGTAAGAGTGGTCCCCAGGGCTTGGGCCTGCTGGGTGGTCAGTGTTTTCCCCAGTACCTGGGCCTGCTTGGGGATTAGAGTGATCTCCAGGGCCTGTGCCTGCTGATGGGTCAGAGTGGTCCCCAGGGTTTCTGCCTGCTGGGTGGTCAGAGTGGTACCCACGGCATGGGCCTGCTAGGAGGTCATAGTTTTTCCCCAGGGCCTGGGCCTGCTGTGGGTTAGAGTGGTTGTCAGGGTCTGGGCCTGCTGGGGGGTCACAGTGGTCGTCAGGGCCTGGGTTTTCAGAAGAGTAAGAGTTTTGTACTTTGGATGGGCTTTTGGGTAAGCGGGCAGGGCTCCAGGTGGTGAGGACTTGGTGAAGGGGGGAGCGGCGTTTGTGTTCAGCTCCAGCTGTCTCTGTCTTCAGGCCCTGGCTCAGCTTCTCCTCATTCTTCTTCGGGACCACCTCTTGCTGGTTCATTGTTTGCTTCCCTGCTTCCAGCTCTTGCTGCTTGGGCTTCTGTTCTTGCTCCTTTCCCGTTTGCCTCTGCTTCTCGTGTTGGTCAGAATGCGTCAGAGTCCTCTGTGTTGGCTGCTCCTCCCATACCTCTCCTTCCTGCCACCGTTGCTGCTTGTCTAGCCCTTGCTTTTCTTCCTGCCTCTTGATCACAGTCTCTGCCCCTTTCTCCATTTTGGCCTTGAGAATTGCCAGGTTTTCAATTTCTTCCCTTTTGAATGGTTCTCCTCCCTGGCCGTGGTGCTCTTGAGAGACGACTTCTCGATGGCATCTGTTTTCTCCTGTAGGAAGGTCATGATGGCTCTGAAATGCTTCCAGATTGTGCAGTTTACTTTTGTCCTCAGAAGCTCCCAGGGGTCTTCAGATTCCGAGTCTTCAGTGACTGTTGTGTGTAATGAAATAGGCCTCTTGGTGGAGGAAGGTTCAGATTGGAGTTTCCTGGCATGTGCTGCCACGCTGGTTGTTCCAGTTTTCCCATCCAGGCTCCTTGTCTCAGCGGAAGGGAAATACAGTCTCTCTGCTTTGGTGGATGTCCTGGTTTTATCCCTCCTCTTTTCTGGTGTTCTCGTGGCTCAGAGTACTGGTTAGTTTTGTCCTCCTTACGGGTGTCCTCACTTAGTTGAGACCCAGAAATCTCTTGCACATGTTGGTCTTTTTTCTGCTTCTTTTTTCTTTCTGATATTGGCCAGCCCTGTCGTCTGGATACACAGCTCCTCTCTGCCCCGGTATTTTTGTGCCAGCAGTACCTTCAGAAGGCCCAGGTCCCCTTTGTTGATTTTCTTCAAGTCAAGGGTGTTGTTGTGCAGGTAGGTCTGGGGTCATTTCAGCTGGGAATGTAAATAAAGGAGCAGAGTCCTGCTTTATCTCATAGGCTTTGATCTTTATTTGAGCTTTATTTGGGGGAGCTAATCTAAAATAATTTTAATTCCCTTAGTAAAATATTTTCCGTACTGTTCTCTCTGTCACCTGTAATGCCATTTGGCCAAGGATGTGGGCAGTCATGTGTATTCTTGATGGCCTATAGTACCTTTGGATTGAATTAATTCATAATTTTCTTCTATTTCTTGCTGTGTTTGTTGAAGCAACTAATTTGTGCTCACTGAGGTCACATATCATTCTTTGGGACAGCTCTTTTTCTGTTTCACACCTCTCAAAAACATACTGTCACTTATAATGTTAGAAAAATTTAATTGTTCAGTTAGGGCACTGAAAGCTTTAGAAATAATTAGTGTTTTTGATGAGATGTATTTAATAACAATATTTTCTAATTTGTTGAACATTGTACAGCCTATGAGTTCCTGTAACATATTTTGATTTTCCAAAGCCTTTGTGTTTGTTGCAAATTGATCAGCAATCATTTTATTTGGTCTTATTGCATAGGCTGTTGCAGGTCACTATATGAATCTTTGTTTCCAAGTTTTCCATAGAGCACCTCTAGATACTGGAAGCTAAAAAAAAAAAAAAAAAAAGACACACAAAAGAACCCCATAAAACAATACAATGAGATTGCATTGCTTCCTGTCTATGCTCTGTGTTTAAGCCTAATGAATTTAGAGTAAATTAACAGATAACTGTCAGTTGAAAGATTTTTTTTTTTAAATTTTTTGACAGGTAGAGTGGACAGTGAGAGAGAGAGACAGAGAGAAAGGCCTTCCTTTGCCATTGGTTCACCCTCCAATGGCTGCCATGGCTGACGCACCGCGCTAATCCGATGGCAGGAGCCAGGTACTTATCCTGGTCTCCCATGGGGTGCAGGGCCCAAGCACTTGGGCCATCCTCCACTGCCTTCCCTGGCCACAGCAGAGAGCTGGCCTGGAAGAGGGGCAACCGGGACAGAATCCGGCGCCCCGACCGGGACTAGAACCCGGTGTGCCAGCGCCACAAGGCGGAGGATTAGCTTAGTGAGCCGCGGCACCGGCCAACTGTCAGTTGAAGATTAATCAGAATATGTTAGCTCTGGGGCTGGCATTGTACCCAGCAGGTGAATCCACCACTTTGCATGCCTGTCGTCTCATATTGGAGTGCTGGTTGGAAGTTCACCTGCTCTGCTTCTGATCCAGGTCCCTGTTGAAGAGCCTGGTCCCCTGCCACTCCTGTGGGAAACCCAGATGGTGTTCCAGGCTCCTGAATTCAAACTGGCCCAGCCACTTTTGAGTGAACTAGTGGATGAAAGATCTCTTTCTTTCTGTCTCTCCCTCTCATGCTGTCACTCTGCCTTTCAGATAAATAAATCTTTGAAAAAAGAAAAAAGAGAGAAAACTGTAGTTCCAACATAGTGTTGTTTTTAGAAATGTGTTTTCTTACTGCCACCTGGAGTTAAGGAGGTGATCTCAGTTGTGAGATAATTAACTAACTTCTACTTCCAACGTTGGGATTATATATAATGCAAATCCAGATTTTTCCCTGAGTTTGGGTGTGCTTGATGCTTTCAGTTTTCTCTTTGAGGTTCCTGTCTCTTTGTTCTACCTTGTGTTACTACTTAGCAACTTTGGATTTTTCAAAAGGCCATAAACAGTTGACACAATAGGCAGAAGGGTCACAGAACAGCTAAATAGGAAACTCACCAACACCCCCCCCCAAAAAAAACAGTGACTCAAATGTCTGTGTCCCTGCCAGTCATGTGGGAGATTTGGATTGTCAGAAGTGTATCAATAGAAAAAGTCCTAAACACATAAATCTAGGAAGTAAAATGATAGAAACAGATACACTTTGAACTCTGTAATCATGTGGGAGTTGATGAGATTATACTAACATCTGACAAAACAGATGTTAACACAGAAGTAATGGTTCTAGAGGCAGTGAGGGCCAATTCATCTGCAAGCTATAATGATTATAAACGTAATACATAATGCACAGCCAAGCCTCCAAATACACATGGGATGTGATGTTGTGATGTAATGTAAAGGACAAATAGATAACCACAATAGTTGTGTGTTCAGTTTCACATTCTAAGTAATAGGTAGAACATGGGGCCTGTGTTTGGTTCAGTGATTGGATTTCAGAGCTCTTTAAATGTCTGAAAGTCATTTAACTGGACACTTAACATGTATGAGGTTTTTTTTTTTTTTTTTTGACAGGCAGAGTGGACAATGAGAGAGAGAGACAGAGAGAAAGGTCTTCCTTTTTTTTGCCGTTGGTTCACCCTCCAATGGCCGCCACGGCCGGCGCGCTGCGGCCTGCACACCGCACTGATCCGATGGCAGGAGCCAGGTGCTTATCCTGGTCTCCTATGGGGTGCAGGGCCCAAGCACTTGGGCCATCCTCCACTGCACTCCCTGGCCACAGCAGAGAGCTGGCCTGGAAGAGGGGCAACTGGGACAGAATCTGCTGCCCTGACCGGGACTAGAACCTGGTGTGCCGGCGCCGCAAGGCGGAGGATTAGCCTAGTGAGCCGCGGCGCCGGCCCAACATGTATGAGTTTTATGATCTGAAATTGTATCTCCATCAAGCTGCATTTTGAGAAAATTTGCAAAATCACCAAGTAAGCTTAGCTATTTTTTGCTTTAGTTTCTTCTTGTGCTTAAGGAAAGAGATGCTAATGCTACATAGTGTATTGACGTTGTTCTCAATGGCTCTCAGTGTGTCTGGAAGCATCTCCATTTGTACTATCCAGTGGTAGTGTTCTTCAACATCAAACACAGTTATGTCAGACAAAATAACATCTTGAAGAGAGGAGAAATGTTATTTTGTGCATGCAAGTAAATAATTGTAACCATAATATGAGATAACTACTAAGTAAATAGTAAGATGCAGTAATACATGAGTGTGGTTATCTTGCACTTACTACTATTCTGAGGCTTCTCTGAATGAAAAAATTAAAGATTTGGAGTAGCAGGTGGAATGGTAATTTTTGTGAGTCATGTTTAAAGGTGTCTGCATGTGTTTGTTCCTAAACTGCAGGGAGGTAGGATTCTAAAATGGGTGTAGATGCTTTCATATTGGGTATCTAAACCCACATCAATGCCTTTGACCAGTTTTCTAGTGTTTCCTACCCTATTACGGGACATTTTTTATATAAAGATAAAATTCTTTTAAAAGAATATAATGAGGGTCCAGCATTATGGGGCAAATTGCAAGATTCTGCTTGCAGTGCCCGCATCCCATGTTGAGTGCTGGTTTGAGTCTTGGCTGCTCTGCTTCCAAATGCTCTTGTTGTGAGTGCAGTAGAAGACAGAACAAGTAGCTGGACTCCTGTTACCAACGTGGGCTCCAGGTTATGGTGTGAACCGTCTTGGGCCATGGTGGCCATTTGGTGAATCAATTATTAGATGAAAGTTTTTCTCTCTCTCTCTCTGCATCTGTGCTTATTATTATATCCTTGTTTGTTGTTTAATTGAGCCAACATCTATTCAGATCTATACTGTTCTAGGTTCTGTGACTACAGCGTTGACTTCAAGATCCCTAACATCATGCTCCTTACATTCTAGTGATAGCAGACAGGAAATAAAAATTAAAAGTTATGTAGTATATCAGATATTAAAGATATAGACAAAAATAAAGGTAAAGGGCGATAGCAAGTGTGAGATGATAAGGAGTGGATATGTTCAGAAAACACATTATTGTAAAATGAAAGTTAAGCACAGAATGAGCCATATGACTATCTAGTGTAAAATATTCCAGGCAAACAGATAGTAAGCATAAAGATATTGGGTTGGAACATCACTGGCTTTCTTGAAGAAAAATAAGGAAGCTAGCATAATTAGCACTAAGGAAACCAATGTGTATTTTTTAAATAGTTGCTTTTAAATTTTTTCCCAAAGAAACGTTTTATTTATGGAATACAAACTTCATGCATTTCATAAATACAATTTTAGGAATATAGTGATTCTTCCCATCATACCCACTGCCCACCCACACTGCCACTCCTTCTTCTACTCCCTCTCCCATTCCCAGTCATATTCTCCACTAAGACCCTTTTTTGATTAACTTTATACACAGAAGAACTACTCTACACTAAGTAAAGAGTTCAACAATTTGCACAGAAAAATATAAAAAGACTGTTCCTCAATAGTTGAGATAAAGGCTGTTCAATGTCATTGCATCTTGAAGTTAATCTCACTTCTTTTTTTTTTTTTAAACTTAATTAACTTTAAAGAAGCACCAAAGAATGATACATCTTTTGCCAGCACTTAGACATAATTATGATACAGCTCTTTGAGGACAGAGGTCCTGCATGGAAAGTAGTGCAGTAACTTTTGTACTGGGAAATAGGACAGTCGCTTTCTAAACAGCTTCCTTAGTGTGTTCTTCTTTAATCTGACTAACCCTTCATAATTTACCTGACGGCTCCTCCTTTCTCTTGGCTGCTGGGTTCATGTGTTGTGTCCGAGCTCATTGCTGCACTTTCACTCCTTCCACACTGAACCACAGCATCCCTCTTCCCTCCATAGAATTTCCTCTGCAGTCTTCTCTCCCTCTCTCCCCGAGAATGTACTTCCTCCATCTCCATTTTTTTTTTTTTTTTTTTTTTTTTTACTGTTTTCCTCTATCCTAAAGCACTGCACCCTTTCGCTATTCCACCATCTTGGAATCCTCAATTTTTCTCTGAAACACTTCTGGAAACTTACTCCATTCTTCTAACCAGGCCGGAATGTTGACAAGTGTCTCTTCTCTGTTTTCAACATTCTTAGCATAAGTAGCCAACCTCTCCAAAAACATGGTTCTCCGTTTCTTCATATGTGCTGTAAAGGAGATAGTCCTTCCAGAGGGCAAGTCAAAAATCAAGACTGTAGCCAGCCATTATTTGATGCACAATGCTCATGATTTTACTCACCTGTGTTTTAATGTCTTAAAGGAAAAAAGTGATAACACATAAACAAAAATCTTTGGAGGAGCGAATTATTAAATTTTATTTAAAGGAGTGTAAGAAGTCTCAATAAATAGAGTGGTACACCATGCACATGGATTGAAAAACATTAAAGGTCACATGGGATTAAGCATTAAGCATTAAGGTTCACCAGATTAAGCAAGAAACTCATTATAAATCCAGTCAAAATTCTAACACTTTTTTACAGTTGATTGTAAACTTCTGAATCTAGTTACAGAAATTGTACAGAAGAGCAAATGACTAAGAATACCCAAGACACTCCCAGGGTAGAAACATTTGGTAGTGATGTTGGAGGTAGAATTAAGATTGATTGTTCAACATTATGATAAAATATGGAGACTTTATAGTTTTATTAAGCTCTTTTTCTAAAATTGTGGTAATTAGGGCTTTCTAGTATTGCAAATTGACCAATGAATCCAAATGGAAACCATCATCCACAGAAAGCTGATTTATGAAAGAATCAGTTTTACACATCAGTGGGGAAAGAATGAACTTTCCAGTAAATGGTGCTGGGACAGCCAGTTATCCATATGGAAAAACATAGTAAATTGAACTACTGCCCATACTTTTCACATAAAGCAGTTTAGGGCTACCTATAGACAAATATGAGAATGGAAACTGTAAAACTTTTACAAGGTTCTAAACAATATATGTTTAGGTAGCAAATGATTCCCCTTGCCAAAAGCCAACTTTTATCCATCTATTAAAAAGAAAGAGAAAGATCTGCATGATGTGAAGTTATTGTCAAGCCATAAAGTTTTTAAAAAGTACAAAACAGCATCTGTTTTATGCTCTCCTTCATGTATGAAAAGTTAAGATTCATTTCACCTGAATCCAGTCATTTATGAAAAGAAATAAAAATAAATTTGACGCTAGAGAGATTGGATAAATGGATATATGTGTGGAGTGGAGGGAATGGGTGGAAAAGAGGATTAAGAATGGGGTAACAAAGATGAAGAGGTAGTGACATTTTCTACGTACATATTTTACATAGCTCTGCCTTTTATCACTAAAGTCGTGTTTCACTGCATTCCACACAAACATTAAATTTGAAAAAGAAGTATTTGGGATGATCCAGAATATAATGCAGATACTAACAACTGGAACTAAGTGTATACAAATGAATATCATAAGTTCACTGAGAAGAAAAATAGAAACTTTGGCAAACAGTGTTTTGACTGGACAATGTAAGGTTAAATACAAAACAATTGGTGCATAAACTCTACTTATCCATAAATGTGTTTTCTCATAGTCTTATGGATGAGTGATTCTGGAACTGTGTGTATACTAGAAACAAATAATACACTGTGTAACACAGGAATTGGGTTTCTTATTGTGGTTTCCATTTACATTTCCTCAGCTAGTGATGTTAATCATAGTTTCGTACATTTGTTTAACATTTGTATTTCTTTTTTTGAGAACTGTCTACTGAGCCTCTTCCCCATTTCTTGACTGGTTGTGCTTTGCTGTTGTGTTTTGTGAGTTGTGGATATATACTGGATAGTCATTGTTTTTCAGATAAGTAACTTATATTTTCCTCATTCTGTTGGATGTCTCTTCACTCTTGTTTATTTCCTTTGTTGTGCAAAAGCTTCTGATTTTGATATGATCCCTTTTATCTAGATCTGCTTTTATTACCTATGGTTTCAGTGTCTTATTCAAGAAGTCAACACGTATACCAATGTCTGGAAGTGTTTCTCCTACATTTTCTTTAAGCAGCTTCACAGTGTCAGATATGAAATTTAGGTCTTTGAGCTATCTTGAGGGTTTTTTTTTTAATTTACTGAGTGGTAGAAATCTCGTTTCATTTTTCTATATTAATATAAATGAATGAAATTATATGTGTGTTGTATATATCCACTTAACCTGCACCATGCACTGAGGAGATAATCCTTTCTCAACAGTATGTCCTGGACACCTTTGTCAAAAGTCAGTTGATTGCATGTATGTGGATTATTTCTGGGCTCCCTATTCTGTTGCATTCATCTAGGTGTCAGTTTTTATGCCAGTTCCATGGTATTTTAATTTCCATAGATTTGTAGTATGTTTTGAATTCAGATCTTGTGATGCTTCCACCTTGAATTCTTTTTTAATAAATCTATTTCTTCATATACTTGAAATGTAGAGTTACAGACAGAGAAATCATCCATCATCTGGCTCCATTCTAAATGGCTGTATTGGAGGGGGCTGGGGCCAGGCTGAATCCAGGAGCCAGGAGTTTCATCTGAGTTTCCCACATGAGAGTAGGGGCCCAAGGACTCGAGCTATCTCCCAGTGCTTCCCCAGGTACATTGCCAAGGAGCTGGATAGGAATGGAACAGCTGGGACTTGGACCAGTACCACTGTGGGATGCTAGTGCAGCAGGCAGCAGTTTACAGTTATGCTACAGCACCATCCCCATTCAGTTTCATTTCTTTTGCTCAGAATCCCTTTGTTCTGTGCCTTTTCTGATTTCATATGAATTTTAGGAATTTTTTCTGATTATATAAAGAACGTTTTTGGTATTTTTGGTAATAATTGCATTGAATATGTAGATTGCTTTAGATAACAGACATTTTTTTTTTAAGAGTCAAAGCATAAAATTAGAAAATGCAAACTTTTTTACAGTGACAAATTAGATCAGTAAGGCTGATGGGGAAGGAATTACAAAGGGGTATTAGGAAACTTTTGGGGGTGATGCATAAATTATCTTCATTATGATAATGGTTTCAAGGGTGTGTGTATATATGTCAAAATGCATCATCAAGCTGCACATTTTAATTTTGTGCAATTTGCATGTCAATTATATATCAGTCAATAAAATAGAGATAATGGACAGAATGGGAGAAAATATTACAAATTATACATCTCATAAAGGATTAATATCCACAAACAATATACATGGAACTAAAAAAATTCAACAATAAAGAAACAATCTAATTAACAAATGGGGAAAAATCTGAATAGACATCCTCAAAAGAATAAAAGGGCCAACATTGTGGCAAAGCAGATTGGACTGCTGCTTACTACACCAGCATCCTATATCAGAGTGCCAATTTGAGTCACAGCTGCTCTACTTATGATCAAGCTTCCTACTAGTTAGTGTGCCTTGCAATGCAGCAAATGATAGCCCAAGTACTTGGACCACCACATGTAGGAGACCAGCATGGATTTCCTGGTCCTGGTTTCACTCTGGCCCAGACCTGGCTATTACAGTTTGGGAAGTGAACCAGTGGGTGCAGGACATCTCACTTTGCCTCTGTCTCTTCCTATCTACTTTTGAAGACAAACACATAATAAAAAAAGAAATACAAATGGCCACTGAACATGTGAAAAAATGTTCAATTAACAGTCAGGGCTATGCTGATCAAGCCACCGTTTCCCATAATGTCCACCTCACTCCAACAGGTTTCCCTCTTGGTGTTCAGTCAGTCGTCACCGATCAGGGAGAACATATGGTATTTGTCCCTTTGGGACTGGCTTATTTCACTCAGCATGATGTGTTCCAGGTTCCTCCATTTTGTTGCAAATGACTGGATTTCGTTGTTTCTTACTGCGGTATAGTATTCTAAAGAGTACATATCCCATAATTTCTTTATCCAGTCTATCGTTGATGGGCATTTAGGTTGGTTCCAGGTCTTAGCTATTGTGAATTGAGCTGCAATAAACATTAGGCTGCAGACCTCTTTTTTGTTTGCCAATTTAAATTCCCACAGCCAACATCCTATTGAATGGGGAAAAGTTGGAAGCATTTCCACTGAGATCTGGTACCAGACAGGGATGCCCACTCTCACCACTGCTATTCAATATAGTTCTGGAGGTTCTAGCCAGAGCTATTAGGAAAGAAAAAGAACTTAAAGGGATACAAATTGGGAAGGAAGAACTCAAACTATCCCTCTTTGCAGATGACATGATTCTGTATTTAGGGGACCCAAAGAACTCTACTAAGAGACTATTGGAACTCATAGAAGATTTTGGCAAAGTAGCAGGGTATAAAATCAATGCACAAAAATCAACAGCCTTTGTATACACAGACAATGCCATGGCTGAGGAAGAACTTCTAAGATCAATCCCATTCACAATAGCTACAAAAACAATCAAATACCTTGGAATAAACTTAACCAAGGACGTTAAAGATCTCTACGATGAAAATTACAAAACCTTAAAGAAAGAAATAGAAGAGGATACCAAGAAATGGAAAAATCTTCCATGCTCATGGATTGGAAGAATCAGTATCATCAAAATGTCCATTCTCCCAAAAGCAATTTACAGATTCAATGCAATACCAATCAAGATACCGAAGACCTTCTTCTCAGATCTGGAAAAAATGGTGCTGAAATTTATATGGAGGCACAAGAGACCTCGAATAGCTAAAGCAATCTTGTACAACAAAAACAAAGCCGGAGGCATCACAATACCAGATTTCAGGACATACTACAGGGCAGTTGTAATCAAAACAGCATGGTACTGGTACAGAAATAGATGGATAGACCAATGGAACAGAATTGAAACACCAAAAATCAACCCAAACATCTACAGCCAACTTATATTTGATCAAGGATCTAAAACTAATTCCTGGAGCAAGGACAGTCTATTCAATAAATGGTGCTGGGAAAATTGGATTTCCACGTGCAGAATCATGAAGCAAGACCCCTACCTTTCACCTTACACAAAAATCCACTCAACATGCATTAAAGACCTAAATCTACGACCTGACACCATCAAGTTACTAGGGAACATTGGAGAAACCCTTCAAGATATTGGCACAGGCAAAGAATTTCTGGAAAAGACCCGGGAGGCACAGGCAGTCAAAGCCAAAATCAACTATTGGGATTGCATCAAATTGAGAAGTTTCTGTACTGCAAAAGAAACAGTCAGGAGAGTGAAGAGACAACCGACAGAATGGGAAAAAATATTTGCAAACTATGCAACAGATAAAGGGTTAATAACCAGAATCTACAAAGAGATCAAGAAACTCCACAAAAACAAAACCAACAACCCACTTAAGAGATGGGCCAAGGACCTCAATAGACATTTTTCAAAAGAGGAAATCCAAATGGCCAACAGGCACATGAAAAAATGTTCAAGGTCATTAGCAATCAGGGAAATGCAAATCAAAACCACAATGAGGTTTCACCTCACCCCGGTTAGAATGGCTCACATGCAGAAATCTACCAACAACAGATGCTGGCGAGGATGTGGGGAAAAAGGGACACTAACCCACTGTTGGTGGGAATGCAAACTGGTCAAGCCACTATGGAAGTCAGTCTGGAGATTCCTCAGAAACCTGAAGATAACCCTACCGTTCGACCCAGCCATCCCACTCCTTGGAATTTACCCAAAGGAATTTAAATTGGCAAACAAAAAAGAGGTCTGCAGCCTAATGATAACATAGACATTTTAATATTAATATTTCCTGACTATTGTCAGTAGATTTTCTTTTTAGATTTCTCTTTTGGTGAGTTCATCATTAGTGTATATAACAGTTAATGCTCTTGGCATGTTTAGTTTTGTTATCTGCAACTTTATTGAATTGTTTCTCAGTTCTAGCAGTTTTTTGGTGGAGTGTTTAGGTTTTACCATGTACCACACCATGCCATCTGCAAACATGAATGTTTTGACTTCCTCTTTTCCAATTGTGATACCGTTTCTTTCTTTCTTTCTCCTCCCTAAATACTCTTGCTAATTCTTCCAATACTATATTGAATAAGAGCTGTGAAAGTGGACATTCTTGAGTTGTTTCAGATCTGAGGAGAAATGGTTTAAGCATTTCCCCATTCATGATGATAGTGGCTGTGAGTTTGTCCTATAAATCACCTTCATAATTCCATAGCTTGTCCCCCGGCGCAGTAATCACCTCACTCTGTCACATGGCTATTATTCAAAACACAGAGAGTAACAAATGCTGGCCTGGAAGGGGAACACTTATACACTGTTGGTGGGAACATTAATTAATGCAGCCACTGTGGAAAAGAGTAGAGGGATTTTGTAAAAACTAGACTTACGCTTGCCATATGACCCAACAGTCCCACTACTTGTACCCAAAAGATGTGAACACATTGTATCAAAGCAATACCTACATCACTATGCTTATACCAGCACTGTTCACAATAGCCAAAATATGAAATCAACTAATATGTACATCATCACATGGATAAGAAAAATATGTTATATATACCACATGTGCATATGCATATTTAGACACATACACACACACACACATGCACACATACATTGGGATATTATCTGCTATAAAAAGAGTGAAATTCTATCATTTGCATCAAAACAGTTCCAACTGAAGGACATGATATTGAGTGAAATAAACTGAAGCCAAAAAGTTAAGTACTATAGTTCTTCCTTGAATGTGGGAGCTAAACTTAAAAAGCAAGGAAGAAAGAAAGGTCTTTCTGAAACAGTATTTCTGGAAATAGTTTTGTCAAGCTTTGTTTTATGTCTTTGTCAAATTGTTAAGAATGATATACTATTATAGTTTTCATCATCTGTGATTATTTCAAAATTCACTGTATATGAATAAAATTGACATCTCTTCATTTGATTTCTGGTTTTAGCTTTTGCTTCTATTCCTCCTGAATTATGGTCTTTAATTTTTCACTTGTAGAACTCTTTATTTAGTGGAACCTTACATCTGCAAGTGTAATGTAAATTAGAAATATATTAAAATTAAAAGGAAAGAAAGATAGAGAAGAAAGCAGGAAGGATGGAGGAAAGAAGGAAAATATTGTATTCAGAGTTGTGTCTATGAAACACATTGAATCCATTCTCATTGTATTAGTATCACTTTAGCATGAGAATTGATGAAGAAAAAAGAATTAGGTTTCTCACTGTTGAAGAAATAAGTTTCAAATAAGGAACATAACACCAAAATAGAACCTGTAGATACAGGATTGGAATTTGAAGTATCAGTGTAAAGTTACATTATATAAAACATATACATATGCATAAAATGTATATATACATATATATACAGGTAGGTAGACATATAAATATAAATGTGTAATACACCTAGGTTAATGTACATATGTATATTTCCTATCTCAGCTGAGATGGTCCACAGGCAATGACCTAGCACGCAAAATGAACATACCTAGCCCCAAATTTTGGTATCTAAACATTCTCCAACACAAAGTTCTTCGAGGAAGAAATTATTGACTTTAGGACAAAGAATATACAAGATAAACCTGAAGTATCTGACATATCCATAAAGTAAGGATAGATAGAGAGATGTAGATGGACAGATATTTGTTGAATTCATACAGGAGTCACTGCGTAGGAGTTCCTAATGGCCAAATATGGAGCAATTAGCGCCAAAAAATAAATATTCTTAGCCCTCAATTGTAGCCCACAGGAAAATAGATATGAGTCCATATTAATGTAAGAAGTAAGTATCCAGTACATAAATACAGTGATAGTTTCTCCTTGCAATAGAATTCCAGCTAAATGGCTAGAGATTCCAAGATGCCAGAATAGGGAATGGCATACTATGCTAAGCTAATGATAATTAGAAAAAAAAGTGTAGAAAGTGTACTCTCAGTGGAGAATTAGAGAGAAAACTGCACTGGAGATTCTACAAAATGAAGAGGACTGCCCTGGACCTGTGTGGAAGGTGCAGACGTGCAGCACGAACATGGACACAATGCACTTCAGCAGCCAGGAGAAGGAGTGGGCAACAGATTGGAGATGCAGGTGAAACCAGACTGCAGACACCTCTGGTGATACAGCCAAAGGGAGGGCGTGTGTGAGTCGGGCCTGGAGCCCTAGGGGCTAGTGGTTACCTGCAGACCCAGGGAAGTAAAAGGGGCAAATTTCTCTCAGCCGATCCTCCCCACAGTGGCGCCCACCGCCCAGCTGAAAAACAACGGTCACTGTTATGTACTTGGGCGGCAGCTGCAGAAGCCTTTGTGGGCACATACAGCAACTGGCTGAGACAGGACACCATCTTCTCAGCAGTACTGGTGGCAGTGATGGGGAGAGGGTGACATCCGGCCAGTGCTCTTGTGTACACATGTGATCCAGAGATTCCAGCAGAAGGAAAAATCTGCAATCCCCTCTGACTTTGAGGCTGACTTGGAGGATTGACAGGTGGCTGGGCACCAACATAGGACTGTGAGGCACCCACAGACTCCCAACATACCACAGGCTCTGGGGCTCAAGCTGCCTAGGCGGAGCTAGCTCCTGGGACATCTGCCTTTCTGTGGACTGGACAGTCTGGCAGAGCAGAACCTCTGCACCCAGCAACAGTGAGAGCCTTGTGTACTGAGCCTGTGGGGACTTGGTGGGTAAAGCTGGGTCTCTGGACTATCACTGGGTGTGGCACCACAGACTCAGAGCTCAGAGCTGGGGCAGGTCATTGCAGTGGGCACCATGCTCAGAGTGAGGACTGTGCAGATCATTTGTGCAGTTCATACGGCAGCACGGATGAGTGTTGAACCTTCTGGGGACTAAAACCCAGCCATTGCTCAGTTTGGAGGAGAGGAGATGAGGAGGTGATTATACCAACAGAAGTGACCATCTCCCCCTTTGTGTGAACAAGAGATGTATGCCCAATTTGGGTGTTACCCTGGATACTCACCCCACACTGGAGGACTGACAAGAGCTCCCTAGCAACACCCAGCACACACCTCTTTATATTCACTGAAAGTGCAGACATTCCAGTAAGCTACAGAGGCATAGCTCAAAGATTAAAGCCATCAGAGGAGAAACACCAACAAGTAACTCCACAAATGCATACAAATAAAAATAAGGAAGACATCATGATCCCCCCCAACATGAACACACACAACAAATTTCAATAGTAGAAAGTGAAGTTGAAGAGCTTGATGAAATGCAGGAAATGGAATTCAAAAAAATTAATCATAGGTTTACTCAAAAGCAATGAGAAGCAAATCCATGAACTAAAGAAAACCATAGATGACATAGATGAAAATTTTCCCATGAAATTGAGATTTTAAAGAGAAATCAAAATATTAGAAATGAGGAATTCAATAGATCAAATAAAAAATGCTATGGGAAGCCTTAACAACAGACTTGGTGAGGCAGAAGAAAGAATATTCGAGCTAGAAGACAGCTGTTTGTAAATCCTTCAATCAGACCAACAACAAAAAAAGAAAAGAAAAAGGAAATTAAGAAATTAGAAAACTTAAAAAACAGTGTTGGAGATTTATGCGATACTATCAAAAAGCCCAACATATGGGTCTTAGGAGTTAGTGAAGGTCTGGAAGGAGAGAATGGACTAGAAGGCCTATTTACTAATTTCCCCGGTCTGGAAAAGGAAAGACACATTCAAGTACAAGAAGCACATTGAACTCCTAATAGACATGATCAGAAAAGATCTTCACCATGACACATTGTAGTAAAACTTTCAACAGTAAAACAAAGAAGAGATTCTAAAATGTACAGGAGAGAAACACCAGATAACTTTCAACAATTGGACTCAAAGTTGACTTCTTATCAGAAATTCTACAGGCAAGTAGAGAATGGAGAGACATAGTCAAAGTCCTAAGATTAAAAGAAAAAAGCTGTCAACCCAGAATATTGTACCCTGCAAAACTCTCACTTATGAATGAAGGTGAAATAAAAACCTTCCATAACAAACAGAAATTGAAAGAATTTGTCACCACTCATCCACTCTCATAGAAGGTGCTTCTTATAAAAGATGCTTAAGGATGTGCTACACACAGAAACACAGAAGCATAGCCATCATTGTGGAAGAATGTGAAGGCAGAAAGTCTCCCAATAAAAGAACAAAAGAAATCCAAAGTAAATAATAGGAATATTTATGGAAAAATGGCAGGGCAGAGTTGTTACTTACCAGTAGTAACCTTCAATGTAAATTACTTCATCTCTCCAGTTAGAAGATACAGATTGTCCAAATGGATTAAAAAACAGGACCCATGTATTTGCTGCCTACAAGGAACACATCTCACCCACAAAGATACATGCAGACTGAAAGTAAAACAATGGAAAAAGATATTCCATGCCAATGGAAGGCAAAAAAGAGCAGGTATAGTCCTCCTAATATCAGACAAAATAGACTTTAACACAAAAATGGTTAAAAGAGATGAAGAATGGAACTATGTAATGATTAAAGAATCAATTAAACAGGAAGATGTGACTACAATAAATGTATATGCAAACAATTATAGGGCACCTGGCTACTTAAAAGAAATGTTAACCGGCGCCGCGGCTCACTAGGCTAATCCTCCACCTTGCGGCGCCGGCACACCTGGTTCTAGTCCCGGTCGGGACGCCGGATTCTGTCCCGGTTGCCCCTCTTCCAGGCCAGCTCTCTGCTGTGGCCCGGGAGTGCAGTGGAGGATGGCCCAAGAGCTTGGGCCCTGCACCCCATGGGAGACCAGGAGAAGTACCTGGCTCCTGGCTTCGGATCAGTGTGATGCGCCGGCCGCAGCATGCCAGCCATGGTGGCCATTGGAGGGTGAACCAATGGCAAAAGGAAGACCTTTCTCTCTGTCTCTCTCTCTCACTGTCCACTCTGCCTGTCAAAAAAAAAAATGTTAATGGAT
The DNA here is from genome assembly GCF_964237555.1 of Oryctolagus cuniculus. NCBI lineage: Eukaryota > Metazoa > Chordata > Mammalia > Lagomorpha > Leporidae > Oryctolagus > Oryctolagus cuniculus. Next base: position 97,256,191 of record NC_091440.1, on the reverse strand, counting down.
CTAAAGGGAGACATAGACTCCAATACAATAGTAATGAGGGTGTTCAACACCCCCACTTTCCTCAAAACAAAATATAGAAAGAATTAAATACCTGGGATAAATTTAACCAAGAGTGTCAAAAATTTCTACAATGAAAATTATAAAACATATAAAGAAATTGAAGAAGACATAAAAAAGTGGAAAAATCTTCCATGTTCATGGATTGGAAGAATTAGTAACATCAAAATGTCCATATTACCTTAAGCAATTTATAGATTCAATGCCATCCCAATCAAAATACCAAAAACATTCTTCTCAAATCTAGAAAAAATGATGCTAAAATTCATAACACAGGGCCGGCACCATGGCTCACTTGGTTAATCCTCTGCCTGTGGCTCCAGCATCCCATATGGGCACTGCATCTAGTCCTGGCTCCTCCTCTTCCAGTCCAGCTCTCTGCTGTGGCCTGGGAGGGCAGTGGAGGATGGCCCAAGCACCTGCATGGGAGACCAGGAAGAAGCACCTGGCTCCTGGCTTTGGATCGGCACAGTGCCGGCTGTAGCAGCCATTTGGGGAGTGAACCAATGGAAGCAAGACCTTTCTCTCTGTCTCTCTCTCTCACTGTCTATAACTCTACCTGTCAAAAAAAAAATAAAAATAAAATTCATAACACAAGAAATCCCAAATAGCTAAAGCACTCTTAAACAACAAAAAGAAAGCTGGAGGCATCACAATAACAGGATCAAGATATACCACAGGGCAGTTATAATCAAAATAGCCTGGTATTGACACAAAAACTGATGTGCAGACCAATGGAACAGAATAATAACCCCAGAAATCAATCTGCACATCGACAATCAACTTATCTTTGACAAAGGAGCAAAAATCAATTCCTGGGGCAAAGACAGTCTCTTCAACAAATAGTGCTGGGAAAACTGCATCTCCACATGCAGAAGTATGAAACAAGACCCCTACCTAACACCTTAAACAAAAATCCACTCAAAATGGATTAAAGATCTAAATTAATGACATGACACCATCAAATTATTAGAGAACATTGGGGAAACCCTGCATGACATTGGCACAGGCAAAGAGTTCTTGGAAAAGACCCCAGAGGCACAGGCAGTCAAAGCCAAAATTAACAAATGGGATTACATCAAATGGAGAAGTTTCTGCACTGCAAAAGAAACACCCAGGAAAGTGAAGAGGCAACCGACAGAATGGGATAAATGATTTGCAAACAATGCAACTTATAAGAGATCAATAAACCAGAATCTAGAAAGAGATCAAGAAACTCCACAACAACAAACAAATAACCCAGTTAAGAGATGGGCAAAGGACTTAAACAGATATTTCTCAAAAGAGGAAATCCAAATGGCCAACAAGACACATGAAAAAATGTTCAGGATCACTAGGCATCAGGGAAATGCAAATCAAAACCACAATGAGGTTTCACATCACCTCAGTTAGAATGGCCCTCATACAGAAATCAACAAACAATAAATGATGATGAGGATGTGGGGGGGAAGGTACCCTAATCCACTGTTGGTGGGAATGTAAACTAGTACATCCATTGTGGAAGAAATCTGAAAATCTATGATATGGCTCAGCCATCCCACTCCTGAGAATTTACCCAAACAAAATAAAATCAACATTTATGAAAGAATGATCTGTACTCCCATGTTGATTGCAGTTCAATTCACAATAGCTAAGATATGGAATCAACCCAGATGTCTATCAACTGATGACTGGAATAAGAAATTGTGGTATATATACACTATGGAATACTACACAACAATAAAAATAATGAAATCCTGTATTTTGTAAGAAGATGGATGCAACTGGAAACCATTATACTTAGTGAAATATGACAGTTCTCAAAAGACAAATACTATATGTTCTTCTGATCTGTGGTATCTATTAGAGTACCTAAAAAGTAGTCTATAGGAGTGAAATTGACATTTTGTGATGTGACGATTTTGAACACCTTTGTCTTGACTGTCGAGGAACAATATTTTTGTTTGTTTTTTCTTTTTTTCTTCATACTATTTGTTGAACTCTATTTAGTGTAGGATTAATCTTATGAGTATAAAGTTAACTCAAAATAGATCTTTGTAAAAAAATAAGAATGGGAATGGGAGAGACAGGAGTAAGAAGGGTGGGAGTATGGGTAGGTAGGGAAGAGGAAGGCAGGGTGGGAAGAATCTCTATGTTCCTGAATTTATATATATGAAATGCATGAAGTTTGTATTCCTTAAATAAAATTATAAAGAGCCCAAGAATAATGCTTCTCCCAAAAATATTTTCCTGAAAGCCTCATTTGTAAATCTTATTAAAGCCATTTTCTGCTGTAATATAAATGATAATCTGAAAAGTCTTTTATGACCTTTTTACTTTTACAGTGAACTCAATTTTATCTTATGGTAAAATAAAGAATCCACCTGCTGGAGCTCAGCACGTGTGGGCCTTGGCACAGCTGCTGTGTCTCCTCCATGTCTTATCTCTGACCTCTCTCCCGGCCCTGGGCCTGCCACATGGAACTGTAGCTCACATGTACTGCATAGGAGGGCATCTAGGATGTTGGCCCATTTGCCAGCCAGGGACATGAAAATCCCAGACAGTTGTCACTGGTCACGGAGTCGGTGTGGCAGTGTCCTGCAGGACAGGGTCTACAGTCCTTGAAGCTGCGTGCACCAGGCCTCTCTCGGAAGGAGCCCCCAGGACACAGGTGCTGGGCAGGGCTCGGGGTGCCCAGAGGGTAGTAGTAGCCAGCAGGACAGTCCACTGGCCATATGGCAGTACTCCCTGGGTCCCAAAGGGACAGAACCTGTGGACACAGTGGGTGTCAGGATTGAGGGTTTGACTGACTGCATTCACAGGCTTCCTAGAAGGCAGGAAGCTTCTGGAACCCCAGGGATTTAGGAAGACATGAAAACCCCAAAGCCCATCCATAGTCGGGGGAAATGGACATCGGATGGGCAGTGGGCTGTGTCCACTGAGCTCTGGCAGGAGGCTGCAGCCCACGGAGGCCCTGTATTGGTGTTGGAGGAGTCATTGCACTGGGCTTTGCAGGGCGGAAGGCTAGGATATCGCTGGCTGGTGGCTACTGTCCATGAGCTCCCTGTAATGTGTCTGGGCCCTTGCTGTCCTCAGAGTGGCAGGGACTGTCAGAAGTCACAGGACAGAGAGGCAGGGCCTCAGCCCAGGTGACAGCATCTCACTTCCCAACAGGGTGCGTCTTGCAGATGCTCTATCCAGGTTCATCCTGAAACTGCCCAGTGGTGCAGAGTGGGGGCTCCACACTACCTGGGGGACATGAGTGTCCAGGGGGACAGAGGTTGTCTGGAAAAGCAAAGAGAGGGGGCTGCTTCCCCCTGGGGGCTTCCCTACCTTCTTCCAGCCAGAACCCCAGAACCTGGGACCACTTTCTGTTCCTCCAACATGGGTGTAGCTGTGACCTGGGCTGTCCCCCCAGGAGGGCAGGGCAACTGTAGGGGATGGGGGGCATTACTGGGGATCACGAGGCAGCCTTGGTCTTGGCAGCCAGATTGTCTCACCAACTAGGGTCCCAGGGGTCTCAGTCCCACAGAATGCTCCTCTGCCGGTGGGTTTGGGAAACCCCGTGTGCTGTGAGTCCCCAGAGCTCCCACATCATCGTCCTGAGTGGCAGCAGCAGTGCCCTGTGGTGCAGTTCCCTGCGGGAGGGGACTGCTCAGCGTGGTGCCCACACTCCTCCCTCGAGGCTGCCACATGGGGTCTGGGTGCCTCGCGCTTCCCCCACAGGCTGGCCAAGGATGGCAGGAGTCCCTGACCCAGGCCTGCTGTTTTTCCCTCGTCAGTCAGCATGGAGGCCCTGGCACTGCAGGCGAGTCTGGCCCAATCGGAGGTGCGCCCTCCACAGAGCCCCAGGATGGCCAGGCCTGCATTTTCCTTACGGACAACATTCCCAGCTCTCTCACAGGGCAGTCTCCCAAATGTCCCCTCGCCTGGACCCAGGATTCAGAGGGGACAGATGCTGAGACTCCCCAGGGAGAGCCTGGACCTGTGCTGACCCCCTCCCTATGGTGAATGTGGCCACAGGGCAGCTCTGCTTCAGTACAGGGGGCAGGGACAGGGCTCCCAGCACTGGGCGATGTCAGAAGTACCTGCAGAGCTTTCTGGAACCAGGCACCAAGGCCCAGCCCTGCACTGGGGGCTGGGCCACTGTCTGTCCTCAGAAACTCCCAGTGTGATCAAGGGGAGGGTCTTTGGGGGTGGGGAGCAAACAGCTGAGAAGCCCGCTCTGCCCTGACTGCGTGGGTTATCCATCAGGCTGGGAGACTCTTCCTGCCTCCTGTCCTCATCCTGGGCCCTGTCCCTGAAGTCCATCCCTGCCCCTGGCTCTCTCTTCCCCCAGAACACTCTGGTTCCTCTGTACCTGTTGGTGTGGGAGTCCAGCCAGTGCACAGAATTTCCCTGCAGGGCACAGCTGGCATTCGGTGACGCACACCAGCCCCTTCTGAGGGCCGTAAGTGCCCACTGGGCAGTGCTAACTTGTGGCTTTGGTTGTGCCCAGGGGTAGTAGTACCCATGAGGACACCCCAGATGCAGTCCTGGCAGTGTCTCCTGTCTGAGGGGTTCTGGGGCTGCACCATGGAGCCCAGTCTCAGAGTACTGCCTGGGCTCTTACCAGCCTTTCCCCTTTCCTGTCCCATCTTGCTTCCTCTCACCTGCTGGGCACTGCCCACTGTGAGCCTGGAGTCTGACCTCCTTGCAGCAGGAGCCGGGTGCATAGTGCTGGCACTCAGGGCCCTGGCTGCTTGGGGAGGCTGGAGAAGGTACCCGTGGGGCCTAGCATGGGCCTGCGGGAACCTGCAGCTGAGGGCACAGTGGAGCCATGGATCCAGGCGCAGACTTTCCTTCTGGGCAGTGGGAGTGTATGCAGCCCCAGAGCACGGGTGACCGTGGAACCCACGGACCTGTAGGACTCTTGCTGCCCAACCCTCCATGCACCACACCCCTGAGCCCTCTGGGGCACCAGAGACCCAGGCCCTTCACCTGCAGCTGGGGTAGACCCACAAGGCCCCGACCAGCCAGAGCTGCTCCCGGTGAGACCAGGCCACTGTCACTGCCCCCAGAGAACCACTGAAACCACAGCAGATGCCCAGTGTGTGCTGAAGCCACGCCCTGCTGCAGGATGCTTCACATTGGCCCGCCCCCCAGTGCTCCCCTCCCCTCCCTCTGGCTTCCTCCCCACTGTCCCCTATGCAGGGTAAGTCAGCGGGTCCGTCTGCAGTCCTGGGGCATGGGCAGGTGGGGCTGAGAGCGGTGCTCAAGGAGACACAGCAAAAGGATCCTGGGGATCAGGGGCCCCGTCACTCCGTCCTCTGGGCCGAGGAGGCTGTGCTATCTGCACAGAAGCAGCCAGCCCGGCAAGGACCACCAGGTGTGGAGAGGCCTGGGAGAGAGGGGGCCGGGCTGGGTGCTGAGTAGACTTACTGGAAGAGGCCATGGGGCAGACTGGGGTCCCTGGGGGTGTCAGTCTGGAGAGGTCTTGAGTATGGCTGAGGTCCCTGACTGGGACTGACCTGTGCTGAGCCTGTCCTGAGTCTGAGTCGAGCGTTCCATCTCACTGTCCCTTCCTGCCCACCCGTGTGTCACAGGCACCACTGCTGTTCACAGAGAGCCTGTGGTCATCGTCACAAAGTCACAGAGCTGAATTTGGAGCAAGAGTTCAGCTCCCTGCAGCTTGGGTCCCGATGTCCCAGAGTGCCCAGGCCCTATGGGAACTGAGCGCCAATTAGAACAGGGAGAATGGGTGTACACCGGAGTCCTAGGGACCAGTGCTGTCTGCCCACGTAGGCTCTCGGGAAATGTGGGCACTCAGGGCCTTGTGGGGGGAGGTGAGCAAGGTGCTACCAAGTCCCCCCTCTGCACAGAGACCTGCCCACCTGGCCACGCCCCATGCTACTCTGTGGTGACTGCCTGTGTGCAGCCCCCACTGAGGGCAACGACATCCATTGTGTAGCAGAGTCTCATTTTGCAAAGACACTCATTGGGAGTCGCACTCACACTGCTTCTCCTAGGGGTCCAGGGGTCGGGCAGGGGTGGAAGCTCAATGGCTCCTTACTAGAGGTGGCTCAGAAGGAGCTGGGTGGGCAGGGCGTGAGCTCTGGGCTGCCCTGGGGGCAGTAGGAGCTGGTGAGCACGTCTCCCTTGTGGCTGTGGTGGGCCACGGTAAATAGGTGCAGGTGGAGTTGTCCAGGTTGAAGGGGCGGGCAGTCCATGCCGCCAACATGCAGAACCAGCCTGCAGGGAGGGGTGGTCTCAGGGGCAAAGGCCAAGCTCCATGGGATGCAAGCCCAGTCATCCCCACAGCAGTTCCAGGAGTCGTCCAGGCAACCCAGGCCCAGGACTGGAAATGCAAAGTACAGAGATGGAGGTGGGGAGCTCCTTAGGATGGAGACTCAGCTGGGTCACAAGGCCCCGAGGCCTGGGTCAGATTTCCTGCTCTCAGCAGTGGCAGGGTGGCGGGGGGGTGGGCAGGGCAGGCAGCTGCCCAGGCTCTGGGTCAGGGACTCTGGAGTTGCAGTAGACCTGAGAAGCCATCCCTGGATGGCTTACTTAGTGCCTGAGAAGGAAGCTTCAGAGGAGGGGGCCCTGTCTGCTGCTTCCTGGGGACCCCTGATTCCAGGGGCTGGACAGGAGGCACAGTGTGGCTGGGGCTCCCCGCACCTCTGCTGCAGGGCTGGTCCTCGGTCAACTTGCCCTGAGCTGAAACAGCCACTCCCGGCTCCCCAAGCTGGGGAATCTGACCCTGGGTTGGGTGGCCTTGGGCCTGGGGACCACAAAGCCACAGAATGTTTACAAAGGTCCTTGCTGGTGTTCAAGTTTCTGGAGAAAACAGGACCCTGACTCCGCAACATATCTCTAGAGCAGTTTAAAGTCTATTTGCCAACTTTTCAGACTCCTGAAGAACTGGGACTCTACCTATGCCTGCCCCCTGCTGGCCAGACAGGGCTGTGCAAGGAGCCTCCTCCAGGATATGCCAGAAGGCTCTAGGAGCAAGGCACTCTGGACTTGAGTTCCAGGTAAGAGCCCCACGTTCTCTGAGCTCTTGGGGGTGCAACCTGCGGCTTTGGCCATGTGCCCCTCCTCCGCAGAAAGACATGGATTGAGTTCCTGACCATTGGCTTCTCCCGGCCCTGACCCGGCTGCTGTGGCCATCTGGGAGTTAACCAGCCAATGGGATATTTCTCTCTCAATCTCTCTCTCAATCTCTCTCTCTCTCTCTCTCTCTCTCTCTCTCTCTCTCTCTCTCTCATATCTTTCTAATCTTTATCTGTCCCTCCTCGACTCTGTATCATTCTGCATTCCTTATAAATAAGTAAATCTTAAAAGAAAAAGACACTTGGGACTTGGGGGACAGCCCTGGCCTGGCCTCAGCCTGCTGGTGATGAATATGCCCTGGGGACACAGATTTTCTCCTGGTGGGTCTCTTGGCCTGGAGAAAAAGAGACTTTGCTCACCCCTAGGCCCCACCCAGAGCTTAGCATGTTTCCATGGCAACTCTGGTGGCCCCTGGGCTGGCCTGAACCTGTGTCCTTGCTGTGTGCCCTGCCCATTCGGGCCCACCTCCCAGCACATGGGGCCTGGGGCATCCCTGCTGCCATGATGGGGTCCGGCTCTGGGGCTGCCAGTGTATTCATCACGTGGGGCCCCTTTAAATCCGCGGCTGCACATCCGTGTCCCTGTGTGTCAGGAAGGCTGAGAGGAGGCCAGGGAGGTGGGGGACAGTGCTCACCCCTCATGTGTGGCCCCAGACTGCTCACAGCCCTCAGGTAGCCTGCTGGCCCTTGGGGACCCTCAGCCCCTTCCTCAGAGCCCAGGCAAGGGGTGGTCCCAAGAGGAGGTGGGCTTCCAAGGACTGAGCAGCTAGGAACCTCTTCCTTGGGAACATTCCTGTCCCTCAGCCCAGAGAGCTGGGGCAGTGCAGACCCCCTCCCCACCCTGGTCAGCCTCCAGCCTGTCTCCTCCCACGTCCACACACACAGCCATGGGCCCTGAGTCCTCTCTGTGTGCCTCTCCCTCAGGACTGCTGGGCACGTTTCCCAAGGCACCCTCACCTGGTGCACAGGGGCCCCCAGGGGCAGCCCAGCCTGCCCTCCAAAGCACAAAACACCCTAGGTGAGCAAGGAAGGCCCCATCTCACATCCCAGGAGCCGGCCAGGCAGGGCCACTCCCTGGGGTCCTTGGTGCCAGCAGGGCAGAAATGACCAGAGGAGCACAGGTCAGCAGAGGGGATCCCCTCTTGGAAGAAGAGGGACCTGTCCAGGCCTTCCACTGACTTCCCTTCTCGGCCCACTGAGCCCCTCTCTGAGGAAGCTGTGTTGAGCAGCTTTGGACGTATTTGGAACACTTTCCCCCTTTCAGGTCCTTCCTCAGGTTGGAATGATCCCATCGATGGATGCGAACTGCCTGAGGCTGTTGCAAGGAATCCCAGGCCCCAGGCTGCTGCTGGGCTGTGGCTGTCAATCCACCACTTGCCTGGATTCTCCCTGGTTAGTGCATGCACAGGGCACCCACACAGCACTGCCTCCTGTGCCCTGCTGTCAGCCCCTGTGCCCTTTCCTGGCTGACGTCATACGTATTTGTAGCCAGCCCTTTCCAGTGCAGCCTGCACATCAGCCATTGGGCCCCTTCTGTACTGTTGCAGCGTCTCCTATCAGCCAGGTTTCTAATTGCTCTGTCTGCAAGCGTTTCAGCCCATCTTTGCCAGGCTGCTCTGCCTCCATCAGGCAGAAGGCAGGACCTGGCCTGTCTCTGGGCTCGCACTTACCAGGGCCATGGTGCTGGAGCCAGGCCCACAGTGATAGCACTGCTGCAAAAGCCCCTGGTTCTTGGCCAGGCTGGCTCTGCCACAGAAGGCCCCGGGGTGGCACGTCTGGCAGTCCTTGGGCCTGGACGCACCCTCCTGGCTCCTGGGCAGTCCTGTCCGATTACTCCAATTGCCTGGGAGACACTGGAACAGGGTGTGCTGCTGTAGTAATGGTCAACTAGCCAGAGCATGGAGTACCAATCTGGGAACCTGATTCCTACAAGCACTGCCCAGCCTAGGCTCTGGGGTGGCTGCCGTGCTCCCCTGGTGAGTAGAAGAACATGGGACTTGGGGGAGAACTGGGCCGTCAGGGTCAGCAGATCCTATCCCCAGCAAAGCTGCCTCTCCCCATGCCGGGTCCTGGCAGCATGAGTAGAAAAGGCCTGGCCTGCCCTGCTCTTTCCTCCCTCTCTCCCTCCCTCCCTCCCTCCCTCCCTCCCTCCCTCCCTCCCTCCCTCCCTCCCAGGGACTGCTTTGCAGAGCATCAGCATCCATGGTAACTCGAGGGCCAGTGGGGCCTGCTGCCCCAGGGTGCTTGACATCCTCACCTGCCCCTCTCAGAGCCCAGCCTGGCACTGCCCTGCACCCCAAGGGAGACTGTAGGTCAGTGGGCCATGGACTGGCTGGGTGGGGAGGGCCGTGTGCCTGGAGGGAAAGGTCTGGTGCTGTGAAGTCCTCCACACGCTGCTCCAAAACACAGAGCAGCAACAATGCGAAGCCTGCACTCGCCCCACACCACAGCCTTGGCTGCAGAGAAGTGGAAGTGGGGACTACAGACCCCATCCCGTGTCTGGCTCCTGGGTTTGCCCTCAGCTTGGATGGAGTCCCCACAGCTCCAGGTTTCCACTCCACTCTGATCACCAGGAGGGCCTGGCAGAACCGGAGCAGTGGCCTCCAAGGGGATCCCCTTCCCGGGGCCCAAGCTCTGCCTGCCAGGGCCCTGGCCCTCTCTGCTGCCCATTCAGTCCACATCTGCTGCTCTCCGCACTCGCGCTGCTGGTCATGAGGCTTTGTAACCCATGCAGCCTGATGGACAGCGCATGGAATCCTCAGGTGGCACCCACAGGAGTGCCTGCTGCTCTCTGCAGACCTAGTCCTGCAGGGGCTGGAGCCAGGGGCCGCTTCTGGTCTGCTGGGAAACAAGGGCAGCTCCCTGGAGGAGCCAGAGGCCCAGAAGCCCTAGGCTTCTTGAGGGCCCCCGGGGCCTCGGTGCCACAGGCCAGAAATCTGCCTGGTTTCCGGATGCTTGGACCCACCCCGACCATGTCCCCTGGGAGCAGCGTGCGAAGGCCCTATGCGCAGTTACACACGCATGCACAGTGTTCAAACGACCTGAAGGATGGGGCTGGTGGCTGAGGGGCCTGGAAGGGCATGGGGCTCCTGCTTGGGTGAGTTTCCCCAGTGTCTTCAGGAGGCCCAAAACCGTGGATGGTGCAGGGGCCCAGGGATGAGGCCGAGGCAGTGGCGGCGCAGGCAGCATGGCCGTATTGGTGGTTCCCCCATCTGCCTGCCTGTCACCTCCGTCACAGCAGCCTGACTGTGCTTGGTTGACACCCGTGCTTGGAGCAGAACGCGTGGGAAGAGCAGCAGGTGAGGATGACCCAGCGTGCACAGGAAAAGGGCACAGAAGCAGGAAGGCAGAGGCATCGGGGGTGGGGAGAGCGCCAGTGCCCAGGTTCTGCTGCCGACCATTATCCTCAAGGACTCTGTGCTCCTTGGTGGAGATGACACAGCAGGTTTGAGTTGACTCATGGACCACCTGCCTTTGTCCTAGTGATTGCTAATTGGCCCTTCACTGCCTGGATCCCATTGTAAGCAGGTGTTGACTCTGTATAGGAGTGACTGCCCACTGTGCAGGGTGGCCGTGCTTGTCCATTCTCTCATTGTCCAGCCATGGTGTAGATGCTGTGTGTTGACATGCTTGGGGACCAGCCAACAATGTCCTCAGTGTCTGTGCCAGTCTATTCCCTGAGAAAGCCACAGGCAATGTGTTTTAGGAACGGCTGACCGCTCTCTAGGTAACTGTGCAGTCCTTGCCAGGTTGCCTGCTAGGTGTGTGTTGATCTTTCTTTAGGAACTCCTGGCTGCAGTCCAGGTGACTGCCCCTCTTCTGTCACTGTTCAGTTCACGCTACACGGGAGTTGATGTAGTTGAACTTCTGACCGTATCCCAGTTGACTGTGCCTGCAATTTCCTGCTCTTACCACATAGTAGGCGCGTGTTGACCTCACCAAAGATCCTCCTGCTGATACTGTCTTTGTGGGTGGTGTTAGTATTCTAATATAAGAATTCTGGGGTGGTGGATATATTTATATTTTTGCTTTTATATTCAGTCCATTGCAACCACATGTTCTTTAACTTTTCTGAAAAGTAAGTTTAAAAAGTCTGCTGATCCTTTGAAACTGTGGACAACATTAAATTCTGAATAGAATTGCCTGCAGTGCCGTCATCCTTGAGGGGGTTCTCAGATGAGGGAGACTGAAGCATAATTGAAAGAGAATCCTGTCCTCCTGCAGTTCTATGACCCAGGCCTCAAGTTGCAGGATGATGAGAGCCCTGGTGTGGAAGATACAGGGACTTCCTGGAATAGCAGGTGGAGAAGTGAGTAGGAAGGAACATAGGATTTAAAGTAGGATATGGGAGCCACTGAAAATTCATCTAGAGTGGAGGCATCTGCAGTAGAAACAGGAAAAGGTTTGGAAGTAAGTAGAGAGCCTTGGGGTATGTGCTGTAAGAGGCCTTGGATGCGGGATGATAGGGATGTGGGAGGAGCATCCCTCTGGTCTCTCAGAGCGGCTTGCTCTGTGTGAAGCACCAATGTGTGTGCACACTGTGTGTGTCTCCAGAAGGCCTGCCTTCCTGCTTCAAGGCCTTCGGGTCCCTGAGCCAGTGTCTTAACTTTATAAGCCTGCTGCCTCATCTGTGAAGTTAGAATAATGTGCCCTACTTTGCTGCTCTTAGAATTTACAGGCCAGCATGTGAAAGAAAATCTGCATTCAGGGTCAGCCCACAGTTGGTATTTCTATCAGGGGAGGGGAGGCAGTGATAGAGGAGGACACAGGTTTATATTTATTAACTGGCCACAGGCCCTCTGAACAGGAACCTGGGTGCCTTCTCATCCCCTTCAGTTTTGAGCAGGTTGTAGCTGATGATGTCAGTGAAATTCCCAAGCTGGATATCCCAAGTTGTGGGGATTAGCTTTTCTTCAAAGGTGCATCTCCAGGGTCCTCTGATCTCAATAAAGGGGATGAAACCACGTGGGCATTTGTCAGAAGCTGTGACTGTGGCCAGTCCCTGGGAACTTTGGGAATGCTGACGGTGTAGGGATTCATGTGTGAGATTCTGATGAACAGCTTCCCAGTCAGTTGTGAATGCCAAAGCCCAGCTCAGCTCCCCTCCCTCCAGGCTCCCCCAGGGAGTGGACATTCTCTCATCAGGTGTGGGTCTCCCTGCTGACCAGGGCTGTTGTGTAGCACAGACACACACCTGAGAGTTTTAGACCAGCTGATGAGCTGTAGCAGTTCGGGTTGTTAAATGCTGCCACAGTTTACTTGGAAGGTTTTTGGGGGCAATATGTTGTCTTTTGTAGGCTGCCTTGGGAGACTGTGTAGTTGGAGCCCCGCTGGCTTGCAAGAGCAAGAGAAGGAGCTAAGTTTTACATACAGTAGAGAGAATCATTTTGATATGAGAAGTCCAGAAGTGAGTGTTGCTTTGATCTTTTGATAAAAGTTTCCAGAGGGAAAGTTGGGTACAGGCTAAATATCCACACCTTAAACACCTTCTCGGATACTAACATTGGCTGCAATGTGTTGAGGTGGAAGCTGTTCGAAGTCAGTCTGAAGGTACTGCCCCTAACAAAAAGGAAGAGTCTGCAGCATACACTGTGTGCCACTGTGAGTTTGTGGTCTTGGTGGAGAAGCAGTGTGAATTACAATGCTGTGTGGTACGCAGCACCGAGACAATGAGCAGAGCTGTAGGAGCCCAGAGGAACTGGTCCAGTGTTTTCAGTGAGTTCCTCATGCTCAGACCTTTAGTTAGATTTTATTTCTGGCAGTCTGCCACTTTACCTTTCTGAGCTGTTTTCCTTATGTGTTCTTGGGCCTAGGGTCACATGGCACCTCTGACAGCCTCTCCTGTCCCCTCCTCCCTTCAGAATGAGCCGTGAGACCCCTCCTGCACTCTACTGTGTTGCTGTTATGGGTTAGTATTGCTCAGTAACTTGGGTTACACTCTGCTTCCCTTCCAGCCCAGAAGTTCTGGAGTGCAGCATGTCCTTTGTTCTTCTCTGCAGCTGGGTACCTAAACCACGGTAAGTCATTGGTTGGTTAATACTTTACGTGCTTAAGTTTTGAGCAAATATTACTCTAGAATTGGTTACATTTTCTTGGAGATGTACTTCAGCTGGAATTGAATTCATGAGTTTTTTTTTTTTTTAAATGACTTGATTTGGGAAGATCGCAGGATGGGATGTAAAAATTAAATTGTGGGGGTGATGCTTAAATTTACTCCTATAATAAAGTTATTGTAAGCACAGTGGATCACAAGAAGATAAATAGCCATGTTAGTAGAAGACACCTGAATACTGCTACAAAAGTAGAAGTGTGAAGAGTTTAGGGTATCTCATACCTTCTGTCTCTGTGCCTGTGTGTGCTGTGTGTATTTTACAAAGTGGGAGCGTGACTGTACCACCTTGTTTTGAAAATATTCTCCTGTGTCAACAAATAGTATCTGAAGTCATGGGTTTTTTAAAATGATTTATATATATTTGTAAGTTAAGCAAGTCAAAAAGAGAGACAGAGACGGATCATATGCTGGTTCATTCCCCAAATGCTTGCAACACCCAGGCTTAGGTCAGAGTGAAGTCAGGAGCTTAGATCTCATCTGGGTCTCTCATGTGGATGGCAGGGATCTGACAACTTGAACCATCCCATGCTGTCTTCTGAATGTGTGTTAGCAGGAAGCTGGACTAGGAAGTGGAGCCAGGACTCAAACCTGGGCAGTCCACTATGGTATGTGTGTACCCCAAGCAGCGTGTTAACTGCTGTACCGAATGCCTACCCCAAGACATGTCTACTCGTGGTCACTCAAGCAGAATGGCCCAACACGGAGCTTCTCCAGCATAGGTATTAGAATGATACTTGAAACAGACATTTCCATAGGCCCTTGATACTGAGTATTTTACCAAAATGTGTATAAATGAAAACTGTCAGGTGAAGGCAAGTGCTTATAGCTCTTCCACAGTGCTAGAAGAAAACAATTTGCAAATGAAATGCAGACCTTCAGGATGAACATAATTCACCCGAGCGATATCTGTTTTGCTGAAATCCAACTTCAGCTGCGAATGTGAAGGAGGCATTTGCTCTTTGGGATTATCTCCATGTGCCCCCTGCCCCCTTTTCTCCTGCCAGGTTGCTGTGTTTGCACCACAGTCAGCTACGGGGTGTGCAGCGCATCATCTGGCTTTCCAGGGGCATGCCCACATGACTTCCTCCTGTCCCTGTGTTCTTTTCTGCTGGTCACTGGTGTATGAGGATTGCAGCATTCAGTACTTGTCAGTACAGTTCTAAATGCAAATTTTGGCCATGGAGGGAGAGCCTTCCCTTGTAAGATGACCCTTATTCAAGACCATGCTGATGGATTTTAAGATCACTCTGGAGATGAAAATTGAACATGGAAAACAGTTCTTTGTTGGATGTCAGATCCCTGAAAACACGTCTTTGGATCCCACCTGGAACAGTCCTGTGCAGGGTACAAAGCGTGGTCTCTGGCGAGTCTGAGGTTGGATTCCAGGGAGCCACCAGTGCTTTGTGGGTTGGTGAATGCTTCTTTATCTTTCTGAGCCTGAATGTCTGAATCTGTACAATGGAGCAAATGGTCTCTTGAAGCTGTTGATTGAACAGGTATAGCTCTCAGGAGTGCAGATTGAATGATTCTGTTTCTCTCCAGGCAGAGTGCCCACGTGTGCTTTGTTGAAGTCTCCCTTCCCCAGGGGGCAGATCACTTGGTGATAGCTTGGCTGACTTCACAGCCTTCTGCTCACTGTGGGTCATTGACAGTTCACCATTTGAAAATTCCATGTATCTAACTGAAAGCTCTATCTGCTTCTCTTACTGGCCAGATGTGTGTCTCTGGGGATGTGAAATGGGAAGGGATAGATTTGTTTATTTTTCTACTCTCATCCCTGTACCTTGTGTTGGGGCGTGCAGGGCAGGAGGAGGCACACTCTCTCAGATGTTTCTTGCCTGTGCTTTTTCAGGTTCTGTAGGGCTGAGTAGGAGGACAAGGGACAGGGGAGTGTCCCTTAATTGGCAGCTGTTAAGTCACTCTTGATCACATTTACTGGTTGCCAGGCCAGTGCTACCTGAGTGTGAGTTCTGTGGAGGGTGGACTCCCTCATGCACTGTCCCTGCTTCTGGAGAAGAAATTAGATTATGCTCTGTCAGTTTCTTTCTAACCACTCCTCTTTGGATACCCCCAGCTGTTGTCTGTGTGCTCAAGGGGCAGCCCTCTTGGGTGGAGGTCTGAAGGGCAAGAATCTCCATGGGAATGTGTGACCCCGAGGATTTACCTCCATGCCAATCTGTGGAGTGACAACACTTGTTCTTCTTCTTGCCCGTTTCCTTTCCTCTGTCAAGGTTACTGCAGACAGTCGATTGCTGAGCAGATAGTCACCAGGCATTACAATATGTAAAAGTTCCTGCTCCACACTTTTTCTATTCAGATCCGCTAATCTCTCTTAGATTCCCCCGAGGGGTAGGGGAAATACCATCCCCAAATTCAATACTTTCCTGTAGGTTAAGGGACATCGGACTTCCCCCTCCCCAGTACTTATTTGTGGACTGTGACAGGGACAGGACAGTACAGAGGCAAATAGGGTGTTAAGTTGGAAGATCTTAGTATGTAGCTTCTTAATGCATGAGGTAACCTTGCCCTAGTTGCTGACTTTTTTTTAAACTTCTTCATCTGTAGATGTAAGATCTTATTTGCAGGGGCCAGTGCTGTGGCACAGCTGGTTAAAGCCCTGGTCTGAAGCACTGGCATCCCATATGGATGTCGGTTCTAGTCCCTGCTGCTCCTCTTCCCATCCAGCTCTCTGCTATGGCCTGGGGAAGCAGTAGATGGCTCAAGTCCTTGGGCCCTTATACCCATGTGGGAGTCCCAGAAGAGGCTCCTGGCTCCTGGCTTTGGATCGGTGCACTCTCTGGCCGTTGCAGCCATCTGGGGAGTAAACCAGCGGATGTAAGACCTCTCTCTCTGTCTGTACCTCTCTCGGTAACGTCTTTCAAATAAATAAAATAAATTAAAAAAAAAAGAAAAAGAAAAAGAAAAAGAAATCGTTCTTAAAAAAATAAAAAGATCCTGTTTGCAAATGGTGGGATGCTTGGAAAGTCCCACTCAACATCCTCTTAAATAGCTACATTACAGGTTGATGTGGTATTTTTTTTCTTGACAGGCAGAGTTAGTGAGAGAGAGAGACAGAGAGAAAGGTCTTCCTTTTGTTGGTTCACCCTGCAAATGGCCACTACAGCTGGCGCGTTGTGCCGATCTGAAGCCAGGATCCAGGTGCTTCTTTCTGGTCTCCCATGCAGGTGCAGGGCCCAAGCACTTGGACCATCCTCCACTGCCTTCCCAGGCCACTGCAGAGAGCTGGACTGGAAGAAGACCAACCAGGACAGAACCGGCACCCCAACTGGGACTCGAACCTGGAGTGCTGGCACTGCAGGTAGAGGATTAGCCTAGTGAGCCGTGGCGCCGACCCAATGTTGTTGTGGTATTAAAGGTGATAATTTCCAACTTATTTATTTGTAAGAATTTTGATGCATGAAACTAAATTGAATGTCATGAATGATAGAATTTTGAATTTTGGCCTCCCCGATCTACACTGATGTTGAAAATTACAAATATTTTATGAAAACATGACAGAGTTCACTAGGGGACTGTGGGGCCTGAAGTCATCTGGAAGTGTCTTCCTGCATCTGCCACCAGGCTCAGCACCCTCCCGTGTCGTGTCTGCATAGCTAGAGTCCAGTATTTCTGAAGCTGCACTGAAGTTGAGCCTGACTTGGGTGAGAAGGAGGAGTGTGCAGGATGGTGTTGGGAATGAGGACCATGTCCTGTTTCCTTGTTTACGCCGTCTTTCCCTATTGGGCCAGAAGGGGCCAGGTTCTCTTTACATCCACTTCCTGAGTGGCCAGGGCTTCTATATCAGATCCTCCTTTGCAGCTCAGGCTCATTGTAAGCAAGGAGATGGTGCTTGTGTGTGTTGTATGAGGAGACATTGTCCCATCAGGAGAGACAGACTAGGAAGCATTTCCCTTGTGACTCAGCGGTGGCAGGTGTAACTGTAGACTAGCTTCCTTCCTCCAGACCACATTTTCACAACTCCTGCAGCATCAGGCCGTTTGCAAGGCTGTGCCAGGACGATGTGGGGCGCTGTCAGGACTCTCAGTGCTGCTTCATCCCTGCTGCTGACTAAAGGAATAGATCCTGGGGCCTCAGCTTTCTGTTAAATGAAATTAGTCTTCTGATTTCAGTTATTACCAGTTTAGCATGATTGCTTAAAGAGTACTTGGATGTTTTACTACTGAAAAGCCATGCAAAACTCAGTTTACCATGCAATGATTTCCACAAGTTCCTCACAATAAGTGCTTTCAAATGACCTAGTGAGCTTTAAAAATGTCTAAAGCCCACATGCTCTTGTCTAAGTAAATCAGCACCTCTGGGGGCTGTGGCTCAGTGCTGTGTGTTGTTAACATGTTTACATGGCATTGCAATCCCCCTTATTAAAAACCTCTGCAAAGAAATACTGCAGATATAATATGTGCTGTCCAGGGAGTAGTCTATTTTTTAAAAATATTTATTTATTTATTTGAAAGTCAGAGTTAGAGAAAGACAGAGAGGAGAGACAGAGGGAGATCTTACATCTGCTGGTTCACTCCTCAAATGGCTGCAATGCCTGGGACTGGGACAAGACAGAGCCAGGAGTCAGGAACTTCATTTAGGTCTCCCACATGGTGACAGAGTCCCAAGGATTTGGGCCATATTATGCTGCTTTCCCAGGCATATGAGAAGGGAACTGTATCAGAAATAGAGCAGCTGGGACTCAAACCCGTGCCTATATGGGATGCTGGTGCTGCACACTGTAGCTTGACCTGCTATGCCACAATGCCCTCCCTGGAGTGAATCATTTTTTAAACATACATGTATGAATTGTAGACCATGAAGTATGTATGTGATGTGTTGATGCATTTATATGTTGTGGAATGTTCATATCAAGGTAAGCATATCTGTATCCTTAAAGATTTCTCATTTATTTGGGGTGGAAAATGTTTAGGTTTCAGAAACACATAGTGGGCTGTCACTATTTACAGCCACCCTACTGTGCAGTAGGGTGGCAGAGCTTATCTCTCCTCTCCTGTAACTTACTACCTGTTGAGCAACCTTTCCCCATTGCTGCTTCCCCTATACTAACCTCAGCCTCTGGTAGCCAGCCTTCTTTCCTCAGATTATGAGCTGAAATGTTGTAGAGTCCATATTTGAGTTATATCGTGTATCAGGTATACTGATTTACATATGTTACATCATGTGTATAGGTATACTGACTGCATTTCCCTTGGGTGTGCACTATGTAGTAGGATTTCTGCCTCACTGTACAATGGTTCTATTTATAATCACTTGAGGAACTTCCATAATGTTTTCATAATGACTGTACTAACTTGACTCCTCAGCAACAGTTTGTAAGTGTTCCTTTTTTTTTTTGCCATATTCTCACCACAACTCGTTGCTGCTGTCTTTTTGATAGTAGCCAGTGTAAGTGGACTGAAGTGGCAGCTCCCTGCCATTTGATCTGCTTTGCCTTCATGACTAGTGATGCTGAATTTTTTTCATATACCTGTTGACCTTTTGTAAGTCTTCTTCTGAGAAGTCTCTATTTCCTTTTTGTTTTTGGTGTAGAGTTGTTTGCATCTTCTATATGTTGGATATTACCACTTTATCAGATGTGTAGTTTGAAAATACTTTCTTCCCTTGTGTAGTTTTTCTCTTCAGGCTGTTGATTGTTGCATTTACTTTTTTGTTTGATGTGATCCCATTTTTCTGTTTTTGCTTTTGTTTCATTTGCTTTTGGGGTCATATGCAACAAATCCTTGTGCACTGCAGTATCCCATAGCATGTCACTTTGGTGTTCTTCTAATAGTTTCTTATTTTCAGGACTTACACTTCAGTCTCCAGTGCATTTTTAATTGATTTCTAACGTGATGGGAGACAAGGGAGTCCAGTATGGTTCTGCCTGTTGATAACTTGTTCTCCCAGTAGATTTTATTAAAGTGATGGCTTCTGCCTGTGTATGCTGTTAGCACATTTGTTAAATCTATACCATGAGAAGCATTTACCGATTCAAATAGGTCCCAATCAAAATATCAATGACATTCTTCTCAGATCTAGAAAAAATATGCTAAAATTCATATGGAAACACAAGAGACCCCAATAGCTAAAGCCATCTTAAACAACAGAACAAAACTGGAGGCGTCACAATACCAGGTTTGAAGACATACCACAGGGCAGTTATAATCAAACGGCCTGGTACTGGCACAAAAATAGCCATGATTTTGCTTCTCCTGTCCTCTGAGAAATCCTGTGATCCTTCTTTTGAACTCCTTTCCAGGCACTTCATCAGTCTCTTTGTCTTCACACTGTAATATTGAAGTGTTGCTGTGTTCCTTTGAGAGAGTCATGTTGTCTTCCTTGTTATCATTTCTAGTATTTCAGCTTTTACTTTTAGGCCTCTGTGGAAACACTTGTTGGTTTTCTCCACTGATGCATTTTATCTTTGACCTATGCCTCTGTGGCTTAGTGGAGCGTCTGCCCCTGGTCAGTGTTCAAGGATGAGGCAAGAATCTCAGGTGACATGCACGTTGGCATGATAGATCTCTTCTGTTGTCAGTAGGAGGAGAGTGTGATCCCATCTGCTAGTGTATTCACAACCTCACCTTCTCTCTTCCACGGTGGTCAGTGCCTGAGTCCAGTCCACCTGGGTACAACCCTCATCCATGCTGGTGCATGAACTACAGACAAGATCTGTACAGTCTTCAGTGGAAGCATGACCGCTCTGCATTGACCTTGCATGGGCAGTTAGGGAGCTCTGAGCTTCTGATGCCAGACTCAGTGATTTCCCAGAGACCCAGCAACCCCGCCCCACACCCTACTGTGAAGTCACAGATCTCCTACAGTCACAGTGAGCAATGCTCTCACAGTCATGGGTTTCAGAGAATCCCTTCTCAGTCCCATGATCCTGCCCAGTCCACAGAGAGAGCACAGGCTTTCCCAGAATCAGCTACCTGCAGGTGCTCTGCCTTGGCAGTTTGAAGCCCAGAGCCTGTGATAGGTAAGAGGATGTGAGCACCTCAAGGTCCTATTTGGCTGCCCTCCTCAACCCTCCTGGCCACACTCAAATTTAGTGGGAAATGCAGATTTTCCCCTCTGGTAGAATCCCCTGGTCGTGCCCTTGTGAGCCTCCACAGGCTCTACTGGTGTCAGAATGGCGCCTTCTCACCAGATACAGGGTGACCTTGTCGGGGTTTGGGGAGAAAGAAATGTGCTTTTCCATGTGGATTTGGTGGTTTCATGGGGCCAGCGATGTGGCATAGTGGGTAAAGCTGCCGCCTGCAGTGCTGGCATCCCATATGGGCGCCAGTTTGAATCGTGGCTGCTCCACTTCTACTCCAGCTCTCTTCTATGGCTTGGGAAAGCAGTAGAAGATGGCCCGAGTCCTTGGACCCCTGCACCCATGTGGGAGACCTGGGAGAAGCTCCTGGCTCCTGACTTCGGATCTTTGCAGCTCCGGCCGTTGTGGCCAATTGAGGAGTGATCCAGCGAATGAAGACCTCTCCTTCTCCCTGCTTCTCCTTCTTTCTCTGTGTAACTCTTTAAAAAAGAAAAGAAAAAAAAGAAATTTGGTGGTTTCAGGTCTTCAGTTTAGGTCCTTGATTCATGATTTGATTTTTGTATAGGATATAAGGTTGGTATCTTGTTTCACAGTTCTACATTGAGAAATCCATGTTCCCATCACCATGTGTTAAAGAGACTTTCTCCAGGGAATGATTTTAGGTCATTTGCCAGTGATTAGTTGGTTATAGATACATGGGTTAATTTCTGTTTTGTTCCATTATTCTATGTTTCTGTTTTTGGGCCAGTACCAGAATGTTTTGATTATAACATCCCAGTACTATGTTTGAAATCTGATATTGTGGTATCTCTTGTTTTGATTTATTGCTTAAGATTGGTTTAGCTATTGGGGTCACATGTGTTTCCATCTTTTTTTTTGCTTTGTGAAGAATGTCTTTGGCATTTTGATTGGGATCTCATTGAATCAGTAAATTGCTTTGTGTAGTATAGACATTTTGATGACATTAATTCTACCAAGCCATTAATATGAAATATTTTTTCCATTTTTGATGTCTGCTTCTGTTACTTTCATTAATATTTTATAATTTTCCTTGTTTAATTTCATGGTATAATTTTCATTTTTCCTATTCTTAGGAAAACTTACCCCCTTGCATTGAATTTTTTGTAGCTACTGTGAAAAGGGGTGTGTTGTTTGTATATACTAAATTTTACAAATTATTTTATCAGTTCTAATTGTCTCTTCATGGATTCTTTTGTTTCCTCCTCAAAAAGGATCATGCCATCTGTAAACACTGATAATTTGACTTCCTGCTTTCCAGTTTACATCCATATTATTTCTTGTCCTTGTCTAACATGCCTGGCTAAAATTTCCAGAACTATATTGAATAATAGTATTGAGAGTGGTCCTCCATGTAGCTCCAAAATTAACCCATTCAATATGTTTCTTATTGTGGGTTTGTCATATGTTTCCTTTATTGTGTTGTGATATGTTGCTTCTGTCTCCAATTTTTAGATTTTTTTTTTTAGGAAAGGAGGCTGTATTTCATCAAATGCTTTCTCAACTTCCACCATATGATTTTTAGGATGTGGTGTAGCATATTTATTGATTTGCGTATGTTGAATGATCCCTGAATCCTGGGATAAAGCCACTGGGTCAGGGTGGATGATCTTTTGATGTGTTGATGGATTTGATTTGCTAGTATTTTGTTCAGGATTGTTGCATCTATGTTCATTGGGATATTGATCTCCAGTTCAATGTTTATTGACTAGAGAAAATACAAAACTGTTAAGCACAGTCAGAATAGGGTAATATAGTATGTTGCCAGGCAGCACTATGGGGTCATTTGAGGTTAATGTTTATTTAAAATATGACCAGTCCACAAGTTCAAATGTTTTATGGAAGCCACATTCCACCACTAGTGTGCAGTCATGGAGTAGGCAGGGAAAACTGTATATCATCTGGATGATAGCCAGCCATGGACTACCTCAAAGCAATACAGGAGCAAAGGAAATGGAGTGAAGTGTTTACAAGGGACCCCTTATAATTATTGACCATGGAATTTGAATGGAGTGACAAACATGTGGATGTGAGTGGGTCAGGGAGTGTAAGAGGACAGTAGAATCAATGATGTAAATGTTGTTGTGGAGAAAATTGTTGCAGTTGGGGTACTGGAGGTATGAGCTATCAACAGATGATATTTGGAGAATAACACATTTGAAAGAGACTATGGGAAGGTTGCAGTTCTCTGTTTTTGTAATGACAAGTTAAAGATTTTGACCAATGACTAAAAGACTACATCATTGGAGAGGATATTTTAAAAATATCAGAAGCCAAGTATTGGAAAGACCTATGTAATATTGAAGTTGCTGGGACTTCTGATAGAGTGATGATGAACAAGAAGGAGGTATTGCTGCAACATCTAGGGTGGTAAAGTGGTAGACGGTCTATAATAGGTGAGTTAAAATAGACTATTTTGGGGGAGTGGAGGGGAATGGTCTGGAAGTAGTATTCAGGAGTGAGGACTCCCCTCTGTCATTTATAGCCAAGAGATAAGAAGTATATCTGAGAGAGCTCCGGGTGAGGCAGTACTATCAGGTGAGGGCCAGAGGTCAGTTGCTGCTCTATATGTTGTGAGGTCATATTGTTATAAACGTTTGTATTAATGATCACTACACATTTTTTATCCACAGTCCCCAATTGTCCCTCATGATGATTTTACCTTCAAATCTATTTTTGTCTGTTGATAGTTGTCCTCCTGGCTTTTTTTTCCCTTGGTTCATATTTACCTTGTTCCATTCCTTTGTTTTCATTTGTCCTACCCTTTTTTGAAACTTTTCTCTTCCAGACTGTGTATTGCTAGTTCGTACTTTTTAATTCAGTGTGGGAATTGTTTTTCTATGAATGAATCACTTTCATGTTAGAGCTTTGTATTCCACTTTAGTTGGTATTTTTTTCTTTTTTTATTTCCTCGAACAGATCATTTTTTTTCCCTATGGTTTTGAAAGACATGTACCTTCTTCCTGGGCTTCCACGTGGATGCAGGGGCTCAAGGACTTGGGCCATCTTCTACTTGGGCCATTTTCCCAGGCCATAGCAGAGAGCTGGATTGGAGGAGGAGCAGCCGTGTCTAGAACCGGAGCCCATGTGGGATGCCAGCACTTCAGACTGGGTCTTTAACCAACTGTGGCATTCGCCAGCCCCATCATTCTTACTCTTATATTTCATAGCATTTCTTAACTGTTTCTGTTTAATAAATTAGTACTCCAAGAGTATTTTCTAAGAGGGTCTTTATAATATTCTACTCAGATTTGGAGGTCTGGGAATATTGTGTCCTAACAGGTAAATGCTAGCTAGCTTCAGTGAACATAGAATTTTAGAGTTAAAAATTTTTTTCAGTGTTTTGAAAAGGCTACAGAATTGTTTTCCCGCTTCTGATGGTTCTCTTGAAAATCCTCGTAGTGGCCGGCGCCACGGCTCACTAGGCTAATCCTCTGCCTTGCGGCGCCAGCACACCGGGTTCTAGTCCTGGTCGGGGCACCGGATTCTGTCCCGGTTGCCCCTCTTCCAGGCCAGCTCTCTGCTGTGGCCAGGGAGTGCAGTGGAGGATGGCCCAAGTCCTTGGGCCCTGCACCCCATCGGAGACGAGGATAAGTACCTGGCTCCTGCCATTGGATCAGCGCGTTGTGCAGGCCGCAGCGTGCTGGCCGCGGCAGCCATTGGAGGGTGAACCAACGGCAAAGGAAGACCTTTCTCTCTGTCTCTCTCTCTCACTGTCCATTCTGCCTGCCAAAAAAAAAAAAAAAAAAATCCTCATAGCATTCTGAATCTCATTCTTCATGGGTGAGCTGTTCTTTGAAAGCTTGTCAGTTTTTTTTTCTTTGCCTAGTCAACATGATTAAGAATTCATCTTCGGGCAGTGCCGCGGGTCACTAGGCTAATCCTCCGCCTTGCGGCACTGGCACACCGGGTTCTAGTCCGGGTCGGGGCGCTGGATTCTGTCCCAGTTGCCCCTCTTCCAGGCCAGCTCTCTGCTGTGGCCAGGGAAGGCAGTGGAGGATGGCCCAAGTGCTTGGGCCCTGCACCCCATGGGAGACCAGGATAAGTACCTGGTTCCTGCATTCAGATCAGCGCTGTGCGCTGGCTGCAGCGCGCCAGCCGTGGCGGCCATTGGAGGGTGAGTCAATGGCAAAAGGAAGACCTTTCTCTCTCTCTCTCTCTCTCTCTCTCTCTCTCCACTCTGCCTGTCAAAAAAAAAAAAAAAAAGAATTCATCTTCAGTTCCATTGAAGTATCTCTGAGTATTCATATTTCCCTCTTAACCCTATTTATCACTCCATAATCACTTCAAGATTTACCTTTCTTTGGAAGATCTTACATGTTTTTTCATATTTCATTTTCTTTCCCTTCAATACTTATTTTAAAGATTTTATTTATTGATTTGAGAGGTAGAGTTACAGATAGAGAAAGGGAGAGACAGAAAGAAAGGTCTTCCACCTGCTGGTTCACTTCCCAAATAGCAGCAATGGCCATAGCTGGGTCCATCTAGAGCAAGGAGCCAGGAGCTTCTTCCAGGTCTCACACATGGGTTTAGGAGTGCAAGCACTTGGGCCATCTTCTGCTGCTTTCCAAGGCCATAGCTAGAGCTGGATTGTAAGAGGAGCAGCCTAGACATGAACCAGCGCTCATATGGCATAAGCCACAGGAGGAGGCTTAGCCTACTATACCACAGCACCATTGCCTCCAATGCATTTTTTAAAATAATTTTTATAAAGATTAATTTATGTGAAAAGCAGAGAGAGGGGGAGAGAGAGAGAAACAGATGTTCCACCCAATGGTGCACTCCCAAAATGGGCACAAGCTGGTTCTGGGCCAGACTGAGGCCAGGAGCCATGAACTCCATCCTGATCTCCTACAGAGGGTGGCAGGGAACCAAGTATTTGGGCCATCATAACCTGCCTTCCAGGGTGCGTTAGCAAGAAGCTGGATCCAAAGTAGAATAACCAGGACTTGAACCATTGCAGGAGGTATTCTCTTTAAGTAATCATAGTAGTTGTCTGGAAATTAAAGTGTTCACTCTAAGAAAATGTAGCAGGACATAAACGCAAGAGACAGATCAAGCCATGCACATTCATGAAAAACAAACTGGGCATTTTATTGAAACAGTGAAATTTGTTTTGAACATGCTTGTATTGAATTTTTATAGTCACTTAGGAGTCTTCTTAATCCTGGGAGTGAAACAAGAAAATATTATTACAGATTGCTCAGAAACACATTTGTGGGATATAGGTAAATCATAGGAACCTAAGAGAGCCTTCAGAACTCACAAGGCAAGCTTAGTAAAATCAGTTTGTAATCCATATTCATGAAAGTCACATTAAAGGACAGAATGTCTTCCAGGACAAAAAGAAAAAAGATGAAAGAGCATGGTGTCACAAAAGCTAATTACTTACCAGGTAGCATTTTTTAAAATTCATTTGAAAGAGTAGAGGGAGGTTGGGAGAGGAGAGGGGGAAGGGAAGAGAGTGAGAGAGTGAGAAAGAGGAAGAGAGTGAGAGAGTGAGAGTGAGAGAGAGGAAGAGAGTGAGAGAGCGAGAGAGAGTGTGAAAGGAAGGGAGATCTTCCATCTGCTTGTTCACTCCCCAAATGCCAGCAATATCTGGGATTATGCCAGAAGACTGGAACTCAATCATCCAGCTGAGTGACAAGGATTCAAATACTTGAGCCATCCATTGCTGTCTCCTAAGGTGTTTATTAGCAGGAAGCTGGATCAGAACTGGAGGTGGGACTCAAACTCAGACACTTTAATATGAGATTTGAGTGTCTCAAGTGGCATCTTTTTTTTTATCTTTTATTTAATGAATATAAATTTCCAAAGTACGACTTATGGATTACAATGGCTTCCCCCCCATACCGTCCCTCCCACCCACAACCCTCCCCTTTCCCACTCCCTCTCCCCTTCCATTCACATCAAGATTCATTTTCGATTTTCTTAATATACAGAAGATCAGCTTAGTATACATTAAGTAAGGATTTCAACAGTTTGCTCCCACACAGAAACATAAAGTGAAAAATAATAGATGATTTTTTTAAATGATGATGAAATCAGATCAGACCTATTGTCATGTTTAATCCCAGTGAGAGTCAAGTTGGGAATTGATAATTTCTTTTTTTTTTTTTTTTTTTACAGAAGATCAGTTTAGTATACATTAAGTAAAGATTTCAACCGTTTGCACCCCCATAGAAACACAAAGTGAAATATACTGTTTGAGTACTCGTTATAGCATTAAGCCTCAATGTACAGCACATTAAGGACAGAGATCCTACATGAGGAGTAAGTGCACCGTGACTCCTGTTGTTGACTTTACAAATTGACACTCCTGTTTATGGCATCAGTAATCTCCCTATGCACCAGTCATGAGTTTCCAAGGCTATGGAAGCCCCTTGAGTTCTCCGACTCTTATCTTGTTTAGACAAGGTCATAGTCAAAGTGGAGGTTCTCTCCTCCCTTCAGAGAAAGGTACCTCCTTCTTTGAAGACCTGTTCTTTCTCAAGTGGCATCTTAATCACTGTTCATGCCTAACCCATTCCACAGTAGTCTTATCTCTAAAGTTAAAACATGGCTTCAGAATTAACAATGGTTGTTATTTCTGGGGGTAGAATTCATTTCCAGTGTTCTACAGCAAGAATGCATTGCTTTTGTAATTAAAATATTTAATGGCATTTCATAGGGCAATTATCATATAAATATGGCAATCACTGCAAGGAAAAATGGAGCAATATTCTTATAATGTTGACAGTTGTCCTAATTTCTATCAGAAAGAGCAGAACAGTACCATAAGTTATCATGCATTTGTATGATTGACTTTCATGTAATCAAAAGAATGACAATGTAGGTCTACATTAATATAGGAAAACTCCAAACATATGCTGTTAAGTGAAACAAAAGCAAGTTTAAAAACATACGCAATGTGAGCTCATTTTCACTTGGTACATTATGTCTATATTTGGAGAAAAATGCAAGGTATACTAACAAGCGAAAAATAAAACAGAGCACTGCTTAAGAGACAGAGCAAGCCTCTGAATGCGAGCCAGGTGTGATAGGAATGTTGGAATTTTCAGACCAGTATTTAAAGGAATCATGAGAAGTGTGCCATGGAGCGCCAAATGTAAAAAGTAATCAAATACCAAAACAGGTAGAAAATGTAAGCAGAGAGATGGAAATTCTAAGAAAAATTGAAAAAAAAAAGTTGAAGATCAGAAACGCTAACAGAAATGAAGAATGACTTTGATAGGCTCATTCGTAAATTGTACACAACTAAGGAAAGACATCCTGAGCTTGAGAATGTGGTGATAGAATCTTCCCAAACCAGAAAGCAAAGGGGGAAAAGACTGAAAAACAGAATATACAAGAACTGTGGGAAAGTCACAAAAGGTATCACATATGAGTCATGGAAATTCCAGAAGAAGAAAGAAAAACTAACAGAGAAACTTTGAAGCATTAATGACTGAGAATTTTTCCATATTGACATTAGGAACCAAACCATATCCATGACGCTCAGAGAGCACTAAGGTGTATAAATCCCAAAAGATTCCACTTGATCAATGGAATAGTAGAAGGAGCCAAGAAGACACCCATCTATGGTCAATTGGTTTTAATCAAGATACAAGTATACATGATGACTGTATATGGGTGAAATGGTCATTTTTCCCATTCAATTTTTGCTTGTAGCAGTTGTTTATATTTCCACTAAAGTAGGGTTGTGAGTGATCAGAGCCTGTCACTCCAGACGTCTGGCTCACAGACAACAGTTGATGACTTAGGGAGAGCTCCAACAGTGAAAATGACAAGGTAGCAAACAAGGTAGCAAACAATGTGGCAATGCCTAGTCAGCCACCCCCCACATACCCGTGGGATGAACTTAGAGGACCTTGAGACAATAACTCATGCAAGGTCATCCCATCCACACCCAGTGAGGATCCCCACATTTGTAGCAGTACTCAGGTACCCCAGGCTCTCAGGGCAGCCGCTAGACCTCATCCCACCTGCATGTTTGCCATTAATATAGAAGTGAACACAAAATTCAGGCACTGGATTCCAACACCTGTAAAAAGGCTTCTGCTAAACACAGGCCGAGGATATGCTTGTGTCTTTCCAGAGAATGCAGGACAGCCCATTTGGGTACCAGCCAGAAATATCAAGCCTGCGACTGACAGCCAACCAGAACCAGCTGAACAAGACTGAGAGCCTACCTTGTTAGCAGACGCACCTGCCCTATCATCCTACCTTGAGAAACTGCCCATAGCCACAATCCGATACTATTTTATACCCCACTAGCTCTGGTCGGCCACTCAAATGGCCCACAGCCTGTGTGCAGTCATGCCATTCCGGATTACCATTGTTCCTCATTCCTACCCCTATCTGAGCAAGAACTCCTGTGGTCTCTCGTTTTGAGCGCTGGTTAGTCAACGACAGGTAAGATCCCCTGGGGGACAACCTAAGACAGGCACAGCCGCGTATGGAGACCACATGGAAACGGGGTCAACAATGGTATGGTCAAGAATCATGCCTCCCGTTGCTCAGAAATAAATGAAAAGGGGGAATGGTGGTGGAATGAGAAGGCCATGCCAGGATGGCCACTGGTAAGCGAGCGTCAGTTACTCAGGAATGGCTTTGAAACCCACCTGGCAATGGAGCCTGCCTGGCAACAGGCTGTGATTGGATGGCTTTGGAAACCACATGGCCAACGGAGCCTGCCTGGCAACAGGCTGTGATTGGATGGCTTCGGATACTGCCTGGCAACAGGCTGTGATTGGTTAGGGCATAAACTGCCCCTTGACCGGATTGGCTGCCTTGGCTATATAAGCTGTGGTACCAACTGAAATAAACGAATCTGTGGGCTGCTCGCCTCTGGCCCACTTTCACCCGACTCCCGGGGTCTGTGTGGTGACTCCGTGCCTCTTGCCCCCACCACGCTCCTCTTCTCAGAGCAAATCAACCTCAACATTGGGTCTCTTTGCTTTTTTACTTGCTCAACTTCTTACTTGGTGTAGTATTAAGCCCTTTTACTGTAATGCAAATTTAAAATGTTATCTCAAAAACAAGGAAAGAGGAAGGAGTGGGGATAGGGAGGAAGGGAATATTATTGTGTTCTTAGAATTGTGTCTACATATCACATTGAATCTGTTAAAAACTAATTAAAAATAAAAATTTTAACAATTTTTAAGAAAATACATGATTGGGAAAAGACAGTCCATTCAACAAATTTTGCTGAGAAAACTGCTATCAGTAAGCAGAAGAATGAAATTGGATCCATGTGGGACTTTATCTCTCTCTTATCCAAGAATTCACTAAAAATGGATGAAAGATTTATAAGACCTGAAATAGTGATACCACTACAAGAACACAGAAGCTTCCATGGCATTAGATGAGGTGGTGATCTCTGAGATATGACTCCACAAGTCTGGTCATTGAAAGTAAAAATATGTAAATGGGTTTACATCAAATTAAAACGTTTCAGCATGCCGGGGCCAGCACTGTGGTACAATGGGTTAGAGCCATGGCCTGCAGCACCTGCAAGCCATATGGGTGCCAGTTCCAATCCTGGCTGCTGCACTTCTGATACAGCTCCCCACTAGTGTGCCTGGGAAAGCAGTGGAAAATGACATAAGTCCTTGGACCTATGCACCAACACAGAAGACCCAAAGAAGCTCCTAAGTCCTAGCTTCAGCCTGGCCAAGCTGGGTTATTGTGGCCATTTTGGGAGTGAACCAGCAGATGGAAGATTCATATTCTCTCTCTCTCTCTCTCTCTCTCTCTCTCTCCTCTCTTCCTCCTTCACCCCTCCCTCCTTCACACCTTCTCTCTCTTTCTCTGATTGTTCCTTTCAAATAAATAAAAATCTCAAGTTTCTGTATGCCAAGGTGAGGAAATTACCCAAAGAGTCTAAAAAATTTTTTCAAATCATACATCAAATAAGGGACTACAACCCAAAGTATGTAAGAAACTTAAACTACTCAATAACAATAAATAATCCAAATAGACAAAAGTACCCAACTTGACATTTGTCAAGAGAAGACATGCAAATGGCCAACAGATACATGAAATAAAAAACTCAACAGTTTTAATCAGGGAATGCAAACTGAAACCATAATGAGATTATTACCTCTCACCTGTTAGAATAGCTCTTATGAAGAAGATGATAACAAGCACCAGTTATGGTTTGGACAAAAGGAAACCCTTGCACACTGTTGGCAGGAATAAGTTAGTCTAGTCATTTTGAAATCTAGTATGGTGGTTCCTCAAAAAATGAAAAGTAGAATTACCCTAGGATTGAGCAATCCCACTTCTGGGTACATATCAACCGGAACTGAAATCAGTGCATTGGAGAGATGTCTGTACTTCCCTGCAACATTTTCACAGTACTCAAGATCTGAAAACAACTTAATGTCCAGCAGCAGATGAACAGGTAAAGAACAGGTGGTATACATGCATAATGGCATACTATTTAGCTTTTAAAAATAAAGAAGTTTTGTCATTTGCAACAACATGAATGTATCTAGAAGACACTCTGCCAAGTAAAACAAGTCAAGAACATAGAGACAGATAGTACATGATCTCACTTATACATGGAACCCAGAGAGTTGAATTCCTAACAGTAGAGCAGATTGATGATTACCAGAGACTGAAGCAAGGGAGTTCTCAGGAAGAAGGGACATGTTTGTCAAAGGATGCAAAGTTTTCTTTAGACAGGAGGAGTAATTCCTAGGATTCTCTTACACAACATAATTGTCAGAGTTTCTGTAGCATATGTCACAAAATTGCCTGTGATTTTTGTCAAAGATTTATTCATTCATTTGAAAGGTAGAGTGATCAGGAGAGATTGAGCGATCTTCTACCCAGTGATTCACTTCCCAAATGCTTGCAATAGCTGAAGATTGGCCAGGACAAAGCCAGAAGCCCAGAACTCCATCTGGGCCTCTGAAGGGAGTGGATTGGGACTCATGCATGTGGTCCATCATGCACTACCTTCCCTGGCACATCAGTAGGAAATTGGATCTGACGTGGTATAGCCAGAATGCAAACCCACCTTTTGATAGGATGTGGGCAATCCCAAGCTTAACGTGCTGTGCCACATTGCCTACCATGAAAGAGTAGATTTTAAGTTTCTATACCACAAAGAAATGATGTGTCTGTGGATGCATGTGATACTTAGCCTGATTTGCTCATTCTCCAATATATGCATATATTGAACAATCATATTGTACTGCGTAAGTATATACAGCTACTATTTTCAAGAGAAATGCGAAATACTTAAATGTATTATTAATGTTTTGCATTGTCAGCTAGATACTGTCAACTACATGGTAGACACAGTGCTGGCTAAAAATAAAGCTTTAAGAAGGAGAAGGAGAGAAAACAACAATATCACTATACAGTGATGTTTTAGTGACAAATTTACTTTTTTTTTTTTTTTGACAGGTAGAGTTATAGACAGAGAGAGACAGAGAGAAAGGTTTTCCTTCTGTTGGTTCATCCCCCAAACCCCAAATGGCCGCTACGGCCGGCGCTCCACTGATCCGAAGCCAGGAGCCAGGTGCTTCCTCCTGGTCTCCCATGCGGGTGCAGGGCCCAAGGACTTGGGCCATCCTCCACTGCCCTCCTGGGCCACAGCAGAGAGCTGGACTGGAAGAGGAGCAACCGGGACTAGAACCTGGCATCCATATGGGATGCCAGCACTGCAGGCGGAGGATTAACCAAGTGAGCCACAGCACTGGACCCGACAAATTTGCTTTTAACATTTATTTACTTTCATCTGTTTGAAAGGTAGAGAGAGAGAGAGACAGACAGACAGACTGATTTAGTACTCCAGTGCCCACAACAACCTAAGGCTGGGTCAGGCTTAAATCAGGAGCTGGGAACTCAATGTTGTTCTCCCACATGGGTGGCAAGGACCCAGATACTTGAGCCATCAGCACCTGCTGCCTCCCAGGATGTGCATTAGCAGAGTCTGAATTGGAACTCCAGATGCAGCTCAAACCCAGTGACCAGCATTTGGGATGGGGGCGTCCCAAGCAGCTTCTTAATTACTGTGCCAAAGGCCTGTAGTTTTTCTTCTTTTTCCGTGCTTATATTTTATTTATTTTCCTGAAAGTCGTTTGTTAAAACATACCTAGTGTATATTCTGAAAAAAGGAATTTCATTTTAGCAAAACAAAATTTCAGTTATTTAAAGAAAGAAAACAAGGACATGCAGTGGCAGACGGGTCAGCAGGAGAACAAGACAGGGTCAGGGAGTTGTCTCGGGTTGTCCACAACCAGCATGCAGGGCCAGGGTGCATGTCAGGTACGTCCTTGCAGCAGAGACAGATCGAAATCATGATCTTAAGTCCCAGTCATATTGATGTCCCATGATTAGTATCTGCCTTGATTCTGTACTCACCAGCCAACTTTCTAGTTTATAATTTGTATCTGAAGTATCTTTTTAAAGTAGAAGGCAAATGTTCTAACAAGTCAATGCAAACATCTGAAAATTAAGATTATCATATACTTAGTTTCAATAATGCAAAGCCCCAGCTAAGACCTATACAGGGAAGCAAAGGATTTTGATGTAGCATACTATGTGCCAGCTGTGAGTTTTCAACAAAGATTTAATGATAAAATTCCAAGAGCCAAAGAGTCACAGAGACACAGGCTGAGTGAAAAGAGAAATGGCAGACAGTCATTCTCAGAGCCCTGATCTCACCCTATTTGGTAAGATTTTCCTGCTTCGATTCAGCATGGAAACTCTGCAGTTGACAGTCTGTTTCATGTGTCTGTGATGTGGCACAGGAACATATCTGAAATTCTGCTTCCCCTTAACTTCTGCATCTAAAATGCCTGACCCTGGGAGTTGGCATTGCAGTACGGTGGGTTAAGCTGACTCTTGAGATGCCTGGTTGGTTGGTTGGTTTTATATTTTTCGGAAATGAAATCCTCATGTCTGTGACACACCAAACTCTTACTTTTGGCAACTGCCTGGTGCCACAGGAGAAAGGTTAGGGAAACAAAAGCCAGATGATGAAAAACCTACTTTCCAGGGTGCTCCCAGTCCTTACCGTGTTTTAATGGACGCGAGAGATTTCCTGAAGGTAGACTGGATGTCTAACTCGAGCAGCCTCGGAATGTCTGGATATCCACCCAGCTGGTCCCAGGGTACATTTGTTGGTGTCTTCTCTGTTATTGGGTAGCTTGAATCGCATATATCAGTTTTCCAGATGGCATCCATCTGGTCATCTTGGTGTCTGCAGAGTCAGAGAAGCATTAAGTGAAAGTGCGTGGCTGGGCTGTGCCAATAGCCAATCAAAATGTCTGAGTCTTTCTCTCCCCTCAGCGCTTCACCACGGCCTTGTCCTGTTTTGCCCTCCCCTTGCACTGACAAGCATCGGCTATGCCCACTATGACAGACAGGTGGATGAAAAACTAGAACTTTCTGAAATGGTTAACAAGGCTGAATTTCCATGACTTCACCTAGAAATCCATATTAAAATACCTTCTTAGCATTATGAAGTACAGCAGACGTGGGTGTTTTCTGCTCCCTTCCCAGAGCTCCTCCGGGAGTTAATGCTTCTAAGCTTTTTTATTATACATTCTTAATGTAATTTATTTCTTAATGAGGAAGAATGCATTCCCCCTTTGTGTTTTTAGAAAGGAACTCAAGACCAATAAATCAACCTTTTGGTAAATTAGTTCAGAGAATTAATACTGCCTTAGACTCTCCCCTGCACCGTATCATAGTGGTGGGGAAGAGGAGGATCTTGGATGGAAAAACTACTTTAGGTTTTGTGCATCATCTGAACGTGTCAGTCTTTCCACCACATACCTAATATTCTTGACAGGTTGCATATCCTCTTCTGCTGGTGGCTGTTGGAATGTGTGTTGTTGGAATGTCTGTTGTTGGAATGTCTGTTGAACAAATTCTCTAGAGGGAGGTATCTTCTTCTTATGGATGTGCAAAGGAATTGGTCGACTAAGATTCAATTTATATGTCTCTTGGAGCTATAAAAAGTTAAATCAGAAGGAGGATGTCATAAAAAGAAAGGAGCAGACTCTTTGGGGAGGTCTTCTGAACTGGCCCTACTCTGAACTCCAGCTCCTTCTTTACCCTGCACTTGCAAGTCTTCCTCCTCCTCCAACTCCCCTCCTACATGCGCAATTTCAGAGAGGGAATCTATGGCAAATCAAAACCTGGGTCCCAGTTAAGCTCCAGTCTTGGTCCTAATTGTGAAACTTTGTGTTAGTTGCTTATTTATCTACACCTGTTTATCTTTATTTCTAAAATGGGAATAACAGGAGTGTGGACATTGTATAAGGCAGCATATGTGGAATATAAATTGTGATGCACTATGCAAACCTAAGATAGCCAGCATTTACTGAATACTCACTGAATGGCGGACACTGAGCCTGGCACTTCCCACATCAGCTCATTTGGAATTTACAACTACCTTAGGGTTGGGAATTTTTATTTGTGTCTTACATATGGAGGAGCTAAGGAAACTTCAGTTTTGGGGCATGTATTATGGTGCAGCTTTTTTTTTTTAAAAGATTTATTTATTTATTTGAAAGTTTGAGTTACACAGAGAGAGGAGAGGCAGAGTTAGAGAGAGAGGTCTTCCATCCGCTGGTTCATTCCCCAGTTGGCCACAATAGCCAGAGCTCTGTTGTTCCAAAGCCAGGAACCAGGAGATTTTTCCTGGTCTCCCACGTGGATACAGGGGACCAAGGACTTGGGCCATCTCTGCTGCTTTCCCAGGCCATAGTAGAGAGCAGGATCGGAAATGGAGCACCAGGATTTGAACTTGCACCCTTATGGAATGCCATCACAATAGGCAGCAGCTTTACTCACTAAGCCACAGCGCCTGCTCCTGTGATGCAGCTTATTAACCTGCTCAGGAATCCTGCATCACATATAAGAGTGTTTGAGGTTGAGTCCATCTCTGCCTTCCAATCCAGCTTCCTGCTAATGCTCCTGGAAGGCAGCAGAAAATGGCCCAAATTCTCAAGACCTTGCCACCTATGTGGGAGACCAGAGTCAATTTCTTGGCTCCTGGTTTTGGCCATGTTGAGTGCATGAAATCTTAAGGTGTCCAGGTATCTTACCTGGCATGTGGTGAAAGTGATTTGAATCCAGATAACCTGGTAACAGAGCCAGTCCTCTTAATGATCACTCCAATTCAGTGTAAGGTATTCATTCCTATCTGCCCTCTTATCCATTTTGCTTTTTATTGTCTCTTCTTAATGCCTTCATACCAGTATGTCAGATTCCAACATTCCTGGACTCAGACCCTTACTCATCATCTGAAATGTGCTAGACCTGTGATTCCTGTTCGATGGCTCATGTCACGTCTTGCTGGGCTCCATGCACAATTGGCCATATTTCCAAATCAAAAAGTCTGGGATAGTCTTTTTTTAAGATTTTATTTATTTATTTGAGAGGTAGAGTTACAGACAGTGAGAGGGCGAGACAGAGAGAAAGGTCTTCCATCCATTGGTTCACTCCCCAAATGGCCGCAATGGCCAGAGCAGTACCGATCTGAAGCCAGGAGCCAGGAGCTTCCTCTGGGTCTCCCAAGTGGGTGCAGGGGCCCAAGGACTTGGGCCATCTTCTACTGCTTTCGCAGGCCACACAGAGAGCTTGATTGGGAGAGGAGCAGCTGGGACTAGAATCGGTGCCCAAATGGGATGCCGGTGCCGCAGGCGGAGGATTAACCCAGTCCACCACAGTGCCAAAGAGTTGTAATATTTAGAGAGAAAATAGTCCTAAAACTCCAGCTTGTGTTGTTTGTACTTAGAACTTCAGTTAGTGCTAGGAGCTTTCAAACACATAATCCCAGGGGAAAAATTCCCATCTCAGTGTTTGGAAGGCTGCTGTCACTCCCAAAACATATTGGCAGTTTTCTTAGAAGGGGCTCTAGGCCATAGTGCGTGTATGGCTGCTTGAACAGGGTTGTCTGGCCTAGTACTATGGAAGCAGGTTGTCTCCCTTCTTGTCAAATCCTGAGAGTAAACCCAGCTGTTTGAGAGTTTTGATGAGAAAGGTAACCAACCACCCAGGATTAGGGAGCAGTGACTTCAAGAGGTTTCACCTCTGGAGTCAGGGAGAGGTGGGATGACCAGGAAGGAGCTGAACGTTTCTGAAACTTGCACCTATTCTCCCCTAGAGATCTACCAAGTATTCCTGTTGTCCATCTAGCAGTGTCACTGGTCATGGTGTCATGGTGAGTTGAATCATCTCAAAAGCTTATGCACTCGGAACCTCTGAAAATGTCCTTACTTGGAAGAGGGGGCTTTACATATGTAATTTGGTTGGAGATCTCAAGGTAAGATCACCATGGATTAACCAAGATGTCACTGGGTCCTAAGTCTGATGGCATGTGGCCTCCAAAGAGACCAAACTGAATCCAGAACACACATGCTGAGGTGGTCATTTGGAAGATGGAGGCAAAGATGGAGTTTAGTGGCTGCAAGCTTAGGAATACCAAGGATTTCCAGTGGCACTGCAGTCTAGGACAGAAGCCTGGGACGGAGTTCTCCCTCAGAGGACCCAGAAGAAACCAGGCCTGCAGCACCTTGATTTCACACATTTCTGACCTCTGGAACCATGGCAGATTTCCTTGGGGGACTTTGTATTCTGCCAGGGTGCATTTGGATATTTATGCCTTCATTCATGGCCATAGAAAATTGTCAACTTAAAAATTAGCCTCTTATAAATTCCTTAAATTGCAAGTCTTGCCCGTGGTTGCCTTGCCAGGGCCAAACAAATGATTTCATGGACCTTGTCTGGCCCATGGGCAGAACATTCCCCACACTGTACCATCAAGTTTCTGGTAATTTGTTAGGGTGTC
Organism: Oryctolagus cuniculus; assembly: GCF_964237555.1. Classification (NCBI taxonomy): domain Eukaryota; kingdom Metazoa; phylum Chordata; class Mammalia; order Lagomorpha; family Leporidae; genus Oryctolagus; species Oryctolagus cuniculus. The sequence continues at coordinate 97,219,073 of NC_091440.1, read as the reverse complement.
CCTGGAAAAGTGGCATTTGTGGTCTGTGCAGGTTGGTGTTAAACTTTCAAAACATGGTGCTGGGGCTGGTACTATTGCTCAGTGTGTTAAAGCCCTGGCCTGAAGTGCCAGCATCCCATATGGGCACCAGTTCTAATCTCAGCTGCTCCTCTTCTGATCCAGCTCTCTGCAGTGGCCTGGGATAGCAGTAGGTGATGGCCCAAGTCCTTGGTACCCTGCTGTCGCTCCCCGTCTTCGTGGAGGAACAACACAGGACCCTGCGCTGTTCTTTTGTCTGCTCGGCCCTCCCCGGGTTTGCTGCTGGTTCTTCCCGGGTTGGCTACCGTCCCTTCCACCTCCGTGGAAGGGCGGTTCCCCCTGCCACTTTCCCCACTTCCGCGGGGGAGCGGCACACCGCCGGCCGGCTCTCTCGGGGGCTGCTCAGGTGTTCCTCATAGATGTTCCTGGTGCATGTTGTCTCTCTCCTCCTTTATAGTCCTCTTCCACCAATCCCAACTCTGCTACCCACACACCGAGTACGCTGCTCTCCTCCAATCAGGAGCAGGTCCTACAGTTTATTGGTTGAACTGGAGGCAGCTGTGTAGAAGCTGTTTCCTCCTCTCCCAGCGCCATATTGTGGGAGAGCAGATGCATAGAATAAGTCTTAATTCCAGTAACTTAGTCTAGTCCGAGTTGCTCCGAGTTGCTCCCCACAGATCCCCCTTTCTTTTTATTTTTGGCGTTGATACGCGCCTGTCCTCGGTGCTTACAAGTCCTATCAATCAGGCAAACCGAATCCGGGTCCTCTCTTCGCCATGTTGTGAGGAGGTTTTTAGGCGCTGATGTGTGCCTGTGTTCGGTGCCCTGCAGCTCATGCTCTGCTCTGCTAGAACTGCCTGCAGGTGCTTACAAGCCCTATCAGGCAAACCGAATCCAAGCCTTCTCATTGCTGTATTGTGGGGAGACTTATGTTGATAACGTGCCTGTCTTCAGTGACCTGCAGCCACCCACAGGTGCTTACAAGCCCTACCAATCAGGCAAACCGAATCCAAGCCTTCTCATTGCCATATTGTGGGAAGACTTATTGATGTTAATTCGTGCCTGTCTTCGGTGACCTGCAGCCGCCCACAGGTACTTATCGTCTTACTAATCAGGCAGACCGAATCCAAGCTCTCTCATTGCCGTGTTGTGGGGAGGCCTTATTCTTCTCTATTTCTCTACCTCTGGGCATTCCTATCTCTCCTATTTTACTTTATCTGCCAGCATTCCTATTTCTCTCATTTTACTTCTAAACTTGTTTCTCTTATCCCCGCGGCTTCCTGGCGCCCGCCCCGAGGCTGCTTCTCGGCGCCTCGCCCCGTGGCGGCTTCCTGGCTCTGAGCCGCTTCCCAGCTTCGCGCTGTCTCCGTGCCCTTTGCGCCCACACCACGGCCTTAGTGCCAGCCCCGCGTTCTCTCTATTAGCGCCCCGTGCGCTCTCCCCATTCGTGCCCCGCGTGCTCTCTCTGCGCGCGGCGGCTTCCGCGAGTCACACAGCCTAGCTCATGTTTCCGCCACCGGTGTTCAGTCTAAGTTCCCCGGGCTAACCTGGCGAATTCAACCTAGCTCACGTCTGCTCCTTTCGGTTTGGCTTCCCGTCTTTTGCTCCCCGGGCTAATCTGACGGATTCCAACCTAGCTCACGTGTCCACCTCTAGTTTTAGCTTTTCGCCTTTTGCTCCCCGGGCTGACTTGAAGAATCCCAAGCTGGCTTACGTCTCTGCCTCAGCCTGCCCCCGCAGCTTCATCCTCCCTAACATTTTTCTCTACCCGGTATGTTTCCCTAACTTTTCTTCCAACAACAATATTCCCCTCTCATTTCTCCTGGCTTCTCCCCACAGTCCGTATCCGAGTCTAAGTTTCTTCTAGGTTTCACTTTCGCTTTCAATCTCCTAGCTTCCCCACCATAGTCTGTATCCGAGTCTATGCCTAGGCTTTCAATAGCTTCTTCCGGCACCTTTTCCGTCCGGCTTTTCCCTAGGCTCTTTGCTAGTCTCTCTCTCTGGTATTTTCCCGCTTCTTCCCTCCTAAGTTTCCTATCCGAGTCACGGCACCATTATGTCGCTCCCCCTCTTCATGGAGGAACGACACTAAACCCTGCCTAGGCTTCATATCCGAGTCACGGCACCATTATGTCGCTCCCCGTCTTCATGGAGGAACAACACAGGACCCTGCGCTATTCTTTTGTCTGCTCGGCCCTCCCCGGGTTTGCTGCTGGTTCTTCCCGGGTTGGCTACCGTCCCTTCCACCTCCATGGAAGGGTGGTTCCCCCTGCCACTTTCCCCACTTCCGCGGGGGAGCGGCACACCGCCGGCCGGCTCTCTCGGGGGCTGCTCAGGTGTTCCTCATAGATGTTCCTGGTGCATGTTGTCTCTCTCCTCCTTTATAGTCCTCTTCCACCAATCCCAACTCTGCTACCCACACGCCGAGTACGCTGCTCTCCTCCAATCAGGAGCAGGTCCTACAGTTTATTGGTTGAACTGGAGGCAGCTGTGTAGAAGCTGTTTCCTCCTCTCCCAGCGTCATATTGTGGGAGAGCAGATGCATAGAATAAGTCTTAATTCCAGTAACTTAGTCTAGTCCGAGTTGCTCCCAGTTGCTCCCCACACCCTGCACCCACGTGGGAGACCTGGAAGAAGCTCCTGGCTCCTTTTTTTGGATCAGTGCAGCACTGGCCACTGTGGCCATCTGGGGAGTGAAACTGTGGATGGAAGACATCTCTCTGTGTCTCTACCTCTCTCTGTAACACTGTCTTTCAAATAAACAAAGTAAATCTTAAGAAAGTGTAGTGATTTCATATTTCTGTCATAACACACTGCAGACAGGGAACAGAAAAGAGATTACCTGGCCAAATAAAGGTATCATTTTCCTCAGGCATTGATTCCGTTTCTCTTCCAGAAGCTTCTGCTTCTCAGTCCAGACATGCATCACTCTTTTCTGATAGCCATCAATTTTGCTCAGCATGACATAGAGTTTCTGCATCTCATAACCTTTCCCAGTGTCTCGGGTGGCTTTCACTCGACAGATTATGTAGTTTCTTGGAAAAAAAAGGGGGGGGGATTAGAATGATTAGTTAAAGAGCTTAAGTTTTCTCATTCCTCAAATCATTCCTTGTTTCCCTCATTTCCCTCATTTCTCACATCATCTCTTGCATGTAGAGAGCAATGGGATGGGATGGGAACAAGGGCTTTTGTTTCTACTTTTTAACCAGACATTAATCTACTTCTCTATGCGAATACACTTCCAATAATCTATATGGCCACTGAATTTTCATGAACTATTTACAGTATTTTAGCATTCAAAAGCATTGCTTGTCATTTCAATGTTAAGATGTTTAAATACAAGTATTTTTTAAAAATTGTCTCAATGGGCACAATTCTCCATTTTTAAGAAACTGATATGTAAGACATGTAGCAAGTACTTAATACAATTATTAAAAGACAGTGTCCATTCCTCCAAAACACTTATATTTTTAATAGTAAACTTTTATTTAATAAATATAAATTTTGAAAGTACAACTTTTGGATTATAGCAGTTCTTCCCCCCATAACCACCCTCAGATTCACAAACCATTCCATCTGCTACTCCCTATTCCATCCCATTTTTCACCAAGATTCATTTTTAATAATCTTTATATAGAGAATATCAACTTAATATATACTAAATAAAGATTGCAGCAGTTTGCACCCACACAGACACACAAAGTATAAAGTACTGTGTGAAGACTAGTTTTACCCCTAATTCTCATATTACAACACATTAAGGACAGCGGTTCTACGTGGGGAGCAAGTGCACAGTGACTCCTGTTGTTGATTTAACAATTGACACCCTTATTTATTTATTTATTTATTTTGACAGGCAGAGTGGACAGTGAGAGAGAGAGACAGAGAGAAAGGTCCTCCTTTGTCGTTGGTTCACCTTCCAATGGCCGCCGTGGCTGGCACGCTGCGGCCGGTGCACCGCGCTGATCCGATGGCAGGAGCCAGGTGCTTATCCTGGTCTCCCATGGGGTGCAGGGCCCAAGGACTTGGGCCATCCTCCGCTGCACTCTCTGGCCACAGCAGAGAGCTGGCCTGGAAGAGGGGCAACCAGGACCGAATCCGGCACTGTGACCGGGACTAGAACCTGGTGTGCTGGCGCCTCAAGGCAGAGGATTAGCCTAGTGAGCCACAGCACCGGCCAACACCCTTATTTATGACATCAGTAATCACTCAAGGCTCTTGTCATGAGCTGCCAAGGCTATGGAAACCTCTTGAATTCACAAACTCTGACCTTATTTAGACAAGGCCATAATCAAAGTGGGAGTTCAGTCCTCCCTTCAGGGAAAGGTACCCCCTTCTTTGATGGCCCCTTCATTCCACAGGGATCTCACTCACAGAGATCTTTCATTTAGTTCATTTTTCACTACAGTGTCTTGGCTTTCCATGGCTGAGATACTCTGATGGGCTTTTTAGTTATATCTGAATGCCTTAAGGGCTGATTCTGAGGCCAGAGTGCCAACACACTTATAAATGAGATAGGGATTGACAAAGTAGCTGTGTAAAAGATACAAGGAATAAATGCTAAACAAAATGAAAACAGTGCTCTGTGAGCAAAAAGAAAGCATAATTAATAGAAGAGTAATAAAGAAAGCTTTAAAATCTTTTAAATTTTATTTTAATTGAAAGGCAGAAAGCACTTCCATCCACTGGTTGACTCCTCAAATGCCAGTAGCAACCAGAGCTGTGGCATGCCAAAAACCATTGTCAGGAACTCAAACTAGGACTCCTATGTGTGTAGAAGGGATCCAAGCACATGAGCATCTTAACCAGTGTGCCAAATGCTCATGTGATGAAGATTTTTAGGAATGTACCAAGTAAATCTTGAAGAAATGGCATACACCACCCTCTCCCAAGTTTTGCCATTCTCATTTCTACAGGAGGTAGAATGGGTATTTCCCAAAGTGTGGTCCCTGAGCACCTGGACTTCATCATTGAGGGTGCTTGTTGGAAGTGCAGATTCCAGGGTGCTTCCTCAGACATTTTGAGTCACTGTCTTGCTGATAGTCTTTTGGAATCTGCAGTTTCAACAAAACCTTAGGTAAATTTTCTTTTACTAGAATTTGAAAACCATTATGCTAACCACCAGCATGGGAAGAAGAGGATGAAGAGTTTCAGGTTGCCTGGGCAAGCAGTAGAAGATGGCCCAAGTGCTTGGGCCCCTGCACCCGCATGGGAGACCAGGAAGAAGCACCTGGCTCCTGGCTTCAGATCAGGGCAGCTTTGGGGCCATTTGGGGAGTGAACCAATGGAAGGAAGACCTTTCTCTCATCTTTTCCTCTCACTATCTGTAACTCTACCTCTCAAATAAATAAAATATGTTTTTAAAAAAGAATACTACCAACAAGCAGAAAATGACAGTTACATTGGGGGTGGTGAGTAGTCTGGGAGAACACAGAAGTATGAGAAGATGTGTCAAGATGTAGTGAGAGAATGAGACAAGGATGGCTGGGTAATGGAGGATCTTCATAGATATTTTAAAGAGTTTGGAATGTTTTTGTGGGTAATAGAGACCCTTCAAATATTTTCCTCAGTATATATAAATTTAGAAATCCATGATTACTTTTTTCATAATATGCATTGTTTTCCATGAATTTTTTAGGAGTCATATGCATGAGCTTCAAAAAACTTTTGGTGCCAGAATAATGTTATAACTATTTCCCATGAATTTAATGAAGTACCTGCCTGTGTGTATGTGTGTGTGTGTGTGTGTTGATATATTCACTCAGGTGAATCCATACAATTTACCTGAAATTCTGTTTGAAAAATCACCTTTCTATGGAATGCTACTCAGCCATTATTTTGCAACAACAAAATGGGTGGAACTGGAAACCATTATACTTAGTAAAATAAGCCAGTCCCAAAAGGACAAATACCATATGTTTTCCCTGAACTGTGGTACCTACTAGAGTACCAAAATTATAATGTATATGAGTGAAATTGACATTTTGAGATTAAGTGATTATTTATGGCCCTTGTCTCTACTGTTGAGGTACAGTGTTTGTTTCTTCTATTTGTTGAGTGTTTTACTTAGTGTAGGGTTAATCTTATGAGTATGAAGTAGAGTGAGAGTAGATCATTATGAAAATTAAAGGAAGGAATGATACAGAAAGGAGGAGGCTGGGTAGAGTGGGAAGTATTACTATGCTCCATAATCTGTGTATGTGAAATATTTTAAAAAGATTTTTAAATACAAATTTTTTAATTAAAAATAAATTTTTTCTTCTTTCTTCCTCCCTCACTTCCTTTCTTTCTTCCTTTTCTTTCTAGAGAGAATAACTTTGCTTATAGGTCTCTTTTTAAGTGGATATAATTAATACTTTGAAACCTGCTGTATATATTGATGTTTTAATACTAATGTGTATTAACTTTTATTTTTTCCCATAAGCCTTTTTTTCACAACACATGTTTTCTATCATTTTCTATTTACTAAATGTGGTCTTTTGAGATCTCTCCCCCCATAATTTTTCCCTTTTGGTATTTCACTACTTGGTAACATTTTGTTCCTTTTCATTTTAGGTATATTATTTTTCATGTATCTTTAGAGATAATTCATTCTGAACTACTCACACTCAGCCTAGGGAGAACCATGGGAATTATCTGCTCATTTAAAAGTCCCTGCGCAGAAGCAAGACTATTCATCCTCGTAACCTTTTGCTTCCACTCTCTTAGCCAGTGCCATTTGTATTGATAACATATTGCCCCCATTGTAAGGAATGGTTTTTATCTGCTTTACGTTTACCATGGTTTGCGTTTACGGAATATCTACTTAGAGTCAGGTCAAGTACTAGAAATTATACATCAATCCTCTCAACTATGCGTTGAAGCAAATATCATTGCATTCACAGTATAAACATCACATTTGCATCTCAGAGAGGTTCAAAATTAGACATTTAAACCCAAGTCTGCCTGATTTCCATAACCAAATCTGAGTAGTATATTTTCATGGGGTTTAACCTTGTTCATGTGATGTTTCTTCAAACAATTCTAGATTAGACAAGTTTGAGTCTCCCACAAAAGTTTCTTTTTGTAATTTTACTTATTTGAGAGACAGAGATAGGCAGAGAGAGCTCCCTTCTATAGCTGGGACTGGGTCAGGCCAAAGCTGGGAGCCAAGAAGTCAAACCAGGTCTCCCACATGGGGAGCAGGAACCAAATTACTTGAGCCATCACCAGGGCCTCCCAGGGTTCACATTAGCAGGGAGTTGGAGTCAAGATCCAGACTCAGAGTCAGCTGTTGAACCCAGGGACACAGCAGGGTGGGATGTGAACATTTAACTGCTAGGCTGAATGCCCACCCACCCCCTACAAAATTCATATTTCCTTTGGCCTATCGGTTTTTACTGTTTCAAAAGGTCAGTGAATCCACTTTCAATTACAAACCCCACAGCTTTCCCTTAGTTAACTGGAGTTACAGTGTGGAAAGTCCACCAAGGCAGAGTGTCCTTTAGGACAACAAGAAACCCTGCAGTAGTAATTTCACTGCCACCTTTATATTCTTCAGGAGTTAGGTGGATGCCCTCTGTTCCTAGCTTACAGCTGTGCATGAAGCTTTACTCCCCCTTAGATCCATCCTCCACATGAATGGCTTTCACTGCCCTAGAAAGGTTCTTCAGTTACCCTCTGTCATGTGCAGACTGAGTTACAAGATCTTTAGTGTACTATTTAAGATTCTCTGTTAGCTGGCCATCCCTTGGGGTTCTTGTGTCCCATAGCAGAGTGCCTGGTTCAAGTACTGGCTCCTCCGCTTCTAATTTAGCTTCCTGATAATGCACATCCCAAGAGGCAGCAGTTAATGGCTCAAGGACTTGGGTCTCTGCCATGCCCATGGGAGACCTGGATTTCCAGACTTCCAAGTTCAGCCTGGCCCAGTTGTGGGCATCTGGGACACTTAGGGAGTTAATCATTGGATGGGTATTTCTCTCTCTCTCTCTCTCTCTCTCTCTCTCTCTCCCCCTCTCCCTTTCATTCTGCTGTTCAAATAAGGAACATCAGCACATTTTTAAAAAACTTCCTGTTTATAAATATTAAATAAATTTCTAATAAGATAAATTTATCTGGATGGGATTAAAGTTATATGAAGTTAAATATTCTGGAATGTTGATTTATATATTTCAATTTTTAAATTATTTTACTGAAGTAAGTGTTCCTGTTGCTGAGGTATTCAACATCATCAATAAATCTTTCAAATAAGCTGTTATGTAAACACTGGAAAGCTGTCAAAGAACTCCAAAAGAGTGCCAAGTCCCTATAATATCATAGGTGAAATCCACCAAATATTCAAAGATCAGCTAACTTTCCTATTAAACTTTTCCAGAGTATAAAGAGATGAACATCCATACTTCTTTTAATGGTACAAAATTAGAATCATAGCAAAATTTGATAAAGGTAAACCATAGAAGTAAACCATCTGCCAAACTTACTCATGAATACCAGTTAAAAAGCCCCTAATAAAATATTACAGATTTCACAACACATTCCAGGAAGTTTATACTGGGAGTGAAACTGACCAAGTTTAAGGATGTTTTGTATTTTCTCTGCCATTGTTGTGAGTGTGCCTGACTCTGCCTTGCCAAGTCTTCTCATAAGACTTTCACAGAAAGAGATTCCGGGGCGGAGCCAAGATGGCGGAATAGTGAGGGCGCGCACCGATAGTCCGGGAAAATTTAGTTTAATAAAAGGGGAGTTACGGTAGCCGCAGAAAATAGAACCAAACAAAAATTGCAGGGGAAACCCTTCTGAATGGAGCAGGCGTGAATCGGAGGACCTACTGGGAGAACAAGGTCGCCCACCGCGCGGAAGCCAAGTCGCGGGACCCAGCCGCAGAAGCCCCAGGGTCTGCGCGACAGTGCTCCAAGGAGAGTGCACGCCACACAGAAAACAGCGGGGAGACTTGAGACGCTCAGGGCTCTGAGTCCACACATCGGCGCTGGAAGGGGAGGTGAGCTCAATAACCCGAGACATTGGTGGGGAAACGGGGGTCAGAATCTAGAGGGGGGCCGGAAAGTGCAGCAAACTCACTACCGGAAAGAAGGAAAAAAAAAAGCTTCGGGTTTCTCTTCCCCCTAACCTTGCAAAGGTTACAAGGCTGCAAGACTTGAAGAATTCCCAAGAGACAAAGAGCAGGCCTCCTCTTTGGATTTACATATCAGTGGGGGAGAGTTAAGGAACTGAGTCACTACAATTCAGTAGCCTAGGCAACCCAGTGGGAGTCCAGAGGAGCCAAAGACTGGAAGCTAAATACCATCAATTCTGCACAGCCCTGCCCTGCAGTGTTACTTACCCCCTGAATAAATAAAATAAATAAATAAATAAAAAGAGAGAGATTTACCACGCATAACCTGAGGGTGTCACCTTTGCACACCCTTAACCAGGAAGAACCAGGCAGAGCTCTCAGGCCGCACCCATCTCAAGCCTCCAAGGCTCCTCCAACAGCAGGCAGTCCACTTAACAAGGACACAGTATAAAAAAAAAAAAAAAAAGAAAAAAAAAAAAGCGCACAGTGACGCAAGAAGAATTAACTATGCCGAGTAACAAACACAGAAATAGAGGGAGCAAGATCAACGATGACACTATGATGCCTCCAAATAAGCAAAACACCCCAAGCCAAGAGTATGAAGATGATGAGATAGAAGAAATGCAAGATACGGATTTCAAAAAATTTATGATAAGAACATTTAGAAGTTTTCAAAAGCAAATCCTTGAACTACAGAAATCCTTAATGGACAAGATTGAAAATCTTTCTCGTGAAAATGAAATTTTAAGGAAGAGTCAAAATGAAACTCAGAAACTAGTAGAACAGGAAAGTGTAATAGTCAAGAGAAATCAAAATGAAATGAAGAGCTCAATAGATCAAATGACAAACACATTAGAAAGCCTTAAAAACAGAATGGGTGAAGCAGAAGAGAGAATATCGGACTTAGAAGATAGAGCACAGGAAAACATACAGTCAAACCAAAGAAAAGAAGAGGAAATTAGAAACCTGAAAAATATTGTTGGGAATCTACAGGATACTATTAAAAAAACCAACATTCGAGTTCTAGGAGTTCCTGAAGGCATGGAGAGAGAGAAAGGATTGGAAGGCCTTTTTAGTGAGATACTAGCAGAGAACTTTCCAGGTTTGGAGAAGGACAGAGATATCCTAGTACAGGAAGCTCATAGAACCCCCAATAAACATGACCAAAAGAGATCCTCACCACGACACGTGGTAATTAAACTTACCACAGTGAAACATAAAGAAAAGATCCTAAAATGTGCAAGAGAGAAACGTCAGATTACTCTCAGAGGATCTCCAATCAGACTCACAGCTGACTTCTCATCAGAAACCCTACAAGCTAGGAGGGAATGGCGAGACATAGCACAGGTGCTAAGAGAGAAAAATTGCCAGCCCAGAATATTATATCCTGCCAAGCTCTCATTTGTGAATGAAGGTGAAATAAAGACCTTTCATAGCAAACAGAAATTGAAAGACTTTGTGGCCACTCGTCCGGCCCTGCAAAAGATACTTAAAGATGTGCTACACTCAGAAACACAGAAACACGGCCATCAATATGAAAGAAGGGAAAGGAAGAACACCTACCAGTAAAAGAGCATGGGAAGCTCAAAGCATATATTAGAAAATATTTCCGGGAAAATGGCAGGGCAAAGTCACTACGTATCAATTGTCACATTGAACATTAATGGTCTGAATTCTTCAGTTAAAAGACACCGTTTAGCTGACTGGCTCACAGAACACAACCCAACTATTTGTTGCCTACAAGAAACACATCTCTCTAACAAAGAGGCATGCAGACTGAAAGTGAAAGGTTGGAAAAAGATATTCCATGCCAACAGAAACCAAAAAAAAGCAGGGGTAGCCATATTAATATCAGACAAAATAAACTTTAATACAAAAACTGTTAAGAGAGACAAAGAGGGACACTATATAATGATTAAGGGTTCAATTCAACAGGAAGATGTAACTATTATAAATGTATATGCACCTAATTACAGGGCACCGGTCTATTTAAAAGATATGTTAAGGGACTTAAAGGGAGATTTAGATTCCAATACAATAGTACTGGGGGACTTCAATACTCCACTCTCAGAAATAGACAGATCATCCGGACAGAAGATCAACAAGGAAACAGCAGATTTAATTGACACTATTGCCCAAATGGATCTAACAGATATCTACAGAACTTTCAACCCTACATCTACAGACTTCACATTCTTCTCAGCAGCGCATGGAACCTTCTCTAGGATTGATCACATACTAGGCCATAAAGCAAGTCTCAGCAAATTTAAAAGAATTAGAATCATACCATGCAGCTTCTCAGACCACAGCGGGATGAAGCTGGAAATTAGCAACTCAGGAAACCCCAGAAAGTATGCAAACACATGGAGACTGAACAACATGCTCCTGAATGAACACTGGGTCATTCAAGAAATCAAAAGAGAAATCAAAAACTTTCTGGAAGTAAATGAAGACAACAACACAACATATCAAAACTTATGGGATACAGCAAAAGCAGTATTGAGAGGCAAATTTATAGCAATAGGTGCCTATATCAAGAAATTGGAAAGGTACCAAATAAATGAGCTTTCAGCGCACCTCAAGGACCTAGAAAAACTGCAGCAAACCAAACCCAAATCTAGTAGGAGAAGAGAAATAATTAAAACCAGAGAAGAAATTAACAGGATTGAATCCAAAAAAACATTACAAAAAATCAGCCAAGCAAGAAGCTGGTTTTTTGAAAAAATAAACAAAATTGACACCCCATTGGCCCAACTAACTAAAAAAAGAAGAGAAAAGACCCAAATCAATAAAATCAGAGATGAAAAAGGAAACGTAACAACAGACACCACAGAAATAAAAAGAATCATCAGAAATTACTACAAGGACCTGTATGCCAGCAAACAGGAAAACCTATCAGAAATGGATAGATTCCTGGACACATGCAATCTACCAAAATTGAACCATGAAGACATCGAAAACCTAAATAGACCCATAACTGAAACAGAAATTGAAACAGTAATAAAGGCCCTCCCAACAAAGAAAAGCCCAGGACCAGATGGATTCACTGCTGAATTCTACCAGACATTTAAAGAAGAACTAATCCCATTTCTTCTCAAACTATTCAGAACAATCGAAGAAGAGGGAATCCTCCCAAATTCTTTCTATGAAGCCAGCATCACCTTAATCCCTAAGCCAGAGAAAGATGCAGCACTGAAAGAAAATTACAGACCAATATCCCTGATGAACATAGATGCAAAAATCTTCAATAAAATTCTGGCCAATAGAATACAACAACACATCAGGAAAATCATCCACCCAGACCAAGTGGGATTCATCCCTGGTATGCAGGGATGGTTCAACATTCGCAAATCAATCAATGTGATTCACCACATTAACAGACTGCAGAAGAAAAACCATATGATTATCTCAATTGATGCAGAGAAAGCATTTGATAAAATTCAACACCCTTTCATGATGAAAACTCTAAGCAAATTGGGTATAGAAGGAACATTCCTCAATATAATCAAAGCAATTTATAAAAAACCCACAGCCAGCATCCTATTGAATGGGGAAAAGTTGGAAGCATTTCCACTGAAATCTGGCACCAGGCAGGGATGCCCACTCTCACCACTGCTATTTAACATAGTTCTGGAAGTTTTAGCCAGAGCCATCAGACAAGAAAAAGAAATCAAAGGAATACAAATCAAGAAGGAAGAAGTCAAACTATCCCTCTTTGCAGACGATATGATTCTGTACTTAGAGGATCCAAAGAACTCTACTAAGAGACTATTGGAACTCATAGAGGAGTTTGGCAAAGTGGCAGGATATAAAATCAATGCACAAAAATCAACAGCCTTTGTATACACAAGTAATGCCATGACTGAGAAAGAACTGCTAAGATCAATCCCATTCACAATAGCTACAAAAACAATCAAATACCTTGGAATAAACTTAACCAAGGATGTTAAAGATCTCTACGATGAAAATTACAAAACCTTAAAGAAAGAAATAGAAGAGGATACCAAAAAATGGAAAAATCTTCCATGCTCATGGATCGGAAGAATCAACATCATCAAAATGTCCATTCTCCCAAAAGCAATTTATAGATTCAATGCAATCCCAATCAAGATACCAAAGACATTCTTCGCAGATCTAGAAAAAATGATGCTGAAATTTATATGGAGGCACAAGAGACCTCGAATAGCTAAAGCAATCTTGTACAACAAAAACAAAGCCGGAGGCATCACAATACCAGATTTCAGGACATACTACAGGGTAGTTGTAATCAAAACAGCATGGTACTGGTACAGAAACAGATGGATAGACCAATGGAACAGAATTGAAACACCAGAAATCAATCCAAACATCTACAGCCAACTTATATTTGATCAAGGATCTAAAACTAATTCCTGGAGCAAGGACAGTCTATTCAATAAATGGTGCTGGGAAAACTGGATTTCCACGTGCAGAAGCATGAAGCAAGACCCCTACCTTACACCTTACACAAAAATCCACTCAACGTGGATTAAAGACCTAAATCTACGTCCTGACACCATTAAGTTATTAGAGAACATTGGAGAAACCCTTCAAGATATTGGCACAGGCAAAGAATTTCTGGAAAAGACCCGGGAGGCACAGACAGTCAAAGCCAAAATCAACTATTGGGATTGCATCAAATTGAGAAGTTTCTGTACTGCAAAAGAAACAGTCAGGAGAGTGAAGAGACAACCAACAGAATGGGAAAAAATATTTGCAAACTATGCAACAGATAAAGGGTTAATAACCAGAATCTACAAAGAGATCAAGAAACTCCACAAAAACAAAACCAACAACCCACTTAAGAGATGGGCCAAGGACTTCAATAGACATTTTTCAAAAGAGGAAATCCAAATGGCCAACAGGCACATGAAAAAATGTTCAAGGTCACTAGCAATCAGGGAAATGCAAATCAAAAGCACAATGAGGTTTCACCTCACCCCGGTTAGAATGGCTCACATACAGAAATCTACCAACAACAGATGCTGGCGAGGATGTGGGGAAAAAGGGACACTAACCCACTGTTGGTGGGAATGCAAACTGGTCAAGCCACTATGGAAATCAGTCTGGAGATTCCTCAGAAACCTGAATATAACCCTACCGTTCGACCCAGCCATCCCACTCCTTGGAATTTACCCAAAGGAGTTTAAATTGATAAAGAAAAAAGCGGTCTGCACCCTAATGTTTATTGCAGCACAATTCACAATAGCCAAGACCTGGAACCAACCTAAATGCCCATCAATGGTAGACTGGATAAAGAAATTATGGGATATGTATTCTTTAGAATACTATACCGCAGTAAGAAACAACGAAATCCAGTCATTTGCAACAAAATGGAGGAATCTGGAACACATCATGCTGAGTGAAGTAAGCCAGTCCCAAAGGGACAAATACCATATGTTCTCCCTGATCGGTGACAACTGACTGAACACCAAAAAGGAAACCTCCTGAAGTGAAATGGACACTATGAGAAATGGTGACTTGATCAGCATAGCCCTGACTGCTAATGGACAACTTAATACATTATCCCTCATAGTATTTTTTTTTTGTCTGTTCTACTTAATATGACTGGTTTAATTCTGTAATTATCACACAGTTATTCTTAAGTGTTGAAAATTAACTGAAATGTGATCCCTGTTAAACATAAAAGTGGGAATAAGAGAGGGAAGAGATGTATAATTTGGGGCATGCTCGGGCTGACTTGCCCCAATTGGTAGAGTTGGAAACATACTAGGGGATTCCAATTCAATCCCATCAAGGTGGCATGTGCCAATGCCATCTCACTATTCCAAGTGATCAATTTCAGTTCACAATTGATCATAATGAAAGGACTAAGAGTCAAAGGGAGCACATAAACAAGTCTAGTATCTGCTAACACTAACCGATAGAATAAATAAAGGGGAGAGTGATCCAACATGGGAAGTGAGATACTCAGCAGACTCATAGAATGGCGGATGTCCTAAATAGCACTCTGGCCTCAGAATCAGCCCTAAAGGCACTCGGATCTGGCTGAAAAGCCCATGAGAGTATTTCAGGCATGGAAAGCCAAGACACTCTGGCAAAAAGATCTCTGTGAGTGAGATCCCAGTGGAAAGAACAGGTCTTCAAAGAGGGAGGTGCCTTTCTCTGAAGGGAGGAGAGAACCTCCACTTTGACTATGACCTTGTCTAAACAAGATAAGAGTCGGAGAACTCAAGGGGCTTCCATAGCCTTGGAAACTCATGACTGGTGCATAGGGAGATTACTGATGCCATAAACAGGAGTGTCAATTTGTAAAGTCAACAACAGGAGTCACTGTGCACTTACTCCTCATGTAGGATCTCTGTCCTTAATGTGCTGTACACTGAGGCTTAATGCTATAACGAGTACTCAAACAGTATATTTCACTTTGTGTTTCTATGGGGGTGCAAACGATTGAAATCTTTACTTAATGTACACTAAACTGATCTTCTGTTAAAAAAAAAAAAAAAAGAAACTATCAATTCCCAACTTGACTCTCACTGGGATTAAACATGACAATAGGTCTGATCTGATTTCATCATCATTTAAAAAAAAATCATCTATTATTTTTCACTTTATGTTTCTGTGTGGGAACAAACTGTTGAAATCCTTACTTAAGGTATACTAAGCTGATCTTCTGTATACTAAGATAATCGAAAATGAATCTTGATGTGAATGGAAGGGGAGAGGGAGTGGGAAAGGGGAGGGTGGTGGGTGGGAGGGACGGTATGGGGGGGAAAGCCATTGTAACCCATGAGACGTACTTTGGAAATTTATATTCATTAAATAAAAGATAAAAAAAAAAAAAAAAAAAAAAAAAAAAGAAAGAAAGAGATTCCTGGGCAAAAGGCAAAAATTCACCCCATTCTTCAGTGGATTCAGTTGAAAACTAGTAATGAAATCAGGTGGCACTCCCAGAGGAGACAATGGAAAAGAATCAGGCTGCAGCTATAAGGAGCTGCAACAGGAAAGGTGCACCTACTGATCCTGCATCAGGGGCACTGCCATCTTAATCCTATCAAGATGAAGAGGTCACCGTTGTCTGGAAAGCAGGACATGCTTAGTTAGGGGTTGACTTTCTCTTTTTCCCCAAGTCCTGTGTTACTGGTTGGTTCAGTTATACATCTGTGCTACTTAAGAAAACAAAAAGTACTTCACAACTTCTCAAAAAGGAGAATGTAAATGTAAAGGTAAAGGGTATTTTTAAACCCCTTGAATGTGGAATTTTCCTAGAAAAAAAACATGGGCAGCAAGTTTTGTGGCAGAGTGGGTTGAGTGACCACGTGATGCTCACGTCCCATATCAGAGTGCAGGTTTGAGTTTCAGCTACTGGCCTTCTGACTCAGGTCCCTGCTAATAAACCAGGTATAGCAGTAGAAAATGACTCGAGTACTTTGGCCCTTTATCACCCTTGTGAGAGACCTGGGTGAAAGTCCTGGCTCCTGGCTAGAGCCTGGCCCAGACCTGTCAGATATGGCCATATGGTAAGTGAATCATCAGAAAGAAGATCTCTTTCTCCATCGCTGTGGCATTCAAATGAATAAATAATTTAAAAACGCTAGGGGGCAACTGAGTAGCCATGTGAAAAACACCCCAGCAAAGTCCATCTACTACTGTAGAAAATTAAGGATCTGACTTAACTGTAAGACAAGCAATCAAGCTAATAACCAACCTTAAAGACACCCAAAGAAATCCAGGAAAAATTTAGTAATCTCAGAATGCAGAAGGCCTATCTTAATAAATCAAACCAGCAAATAAAAATAAGAATTTTCTACAAACCCAAAATTACCAAGAGTGGAGTAAAAACACAAGTGGGTGGAATTAGGCCAGGGGCTACTTTTCCAAGTATTTGAATAGGGCACATGAATCCATTTCATGAAAACTTGGTAACTATTGAAAAATGGGCAAAGTATTTGAATAGGATCTTCACAGGAAATGAAATGCAGATGGATCTGATGTCTATGAAAGATACTTAGCCTCACCCACAACAAAGCAATGCAAACTAAAACAATGAGATTCCACATTTGATCTGTTGTATTGGCAATGAACAAAAAGCGTAATACCCCATGCTAGTCTTTTTAAACATCTGTTCATTGAGGTGGACATTCGACACAGTGGTTTGGATGACACTGGGGAAGCTCGCCATCATGTGTTGGAGTTCTTGGGTTCCATACCTGCTTCCTGCTCCCAGTGCAGCTTCCTGCTGATGCACACCCTAGGAGGCAGAGGTGATGGCTCAAGGAGTTGGGTTCCTACCACCCACAGGGTAAATGTGCATTGAGTTCCTGGCTCCTGGCTGCAGCTTGGCCCAGCCCAACTGTTGAAGGTATTTGGGGGAGTAAATCACTGGGTGGGTGGGAGATTCTCTCTCTCAGTCTCTCTGCCTTTCAAGTAGGTAAAATGAACAACTTGTTAAAAAATTAACTTCTCTTTTTAAAAATGCTTATTTCAAAGCAGAAAAAGGGAGACAGAGCAGGAACTCCCATTTGCTGGTTACTCCCTCAAATACCTGCCACACTGAGGGGGTGGTTGGTGTGCTAAACTGTGAGCCGGGAACTCAACCAGGGCTCCCATGTGGTTGACAGGAACCCAGTCACTTGGCCATCACCTCTGCCTCCTAGGATCTGCATTAGTAGGAATCTGGAATCAGGATGGGGAGCCGGATCCAGGGATTCAACACAATTACTCTGATATAGGACATAAGAATGCTAACAGGTTGTCTTAGCTGATAGGCCATCCATCAGTGTCCATCTCCATTTTTAAAGATCGTACATCAAC
The DNA here is from genome assembly GCF_964237555.1 of Oryctolagus cuniculus. Classification (NCBI taxonomy): domain Eukaryota; kingdom Metazoa; phylum Chordata; class Mammalia; order Lagomorpha; family Leporidae; genus Oryctolagus; species Oryctolagus cuniculus. The sequence goes on along the minus strand of NC_091440.1, from coordinate 97,201,207 downwards.
TGGGGTAGTTGATTTGGTCTAGCCGGTAAGTCACCCATTAAGCTAGTGGCTAAGATGCCCATTTCCATACCAAAGTGTCAGGGTTTGATACCTACTCTGCTTCCTGATTTCAGGTTCCTGTTAATGCAGACCCTGGGAGGCAGCAGTGATGATGCAAGTTGGGTCTCTGCCAATTTGAGGAGACTAGGATTTTATTCTTAGCTCTGAGCTTTGGTCCTGATCCACTTCTGCCCCACGTGGGCATTTGGGGAGTGAACCAGGAGTTGGAAGTATTCTCTCTCTCTCTCTCTGTCTCACAAGTGAATTTTAAAAATGAATGTAATTAAACATTATTTTTTAAAAAGAAATAAAAACCCTACATCTTCTGGTGAACTGAAGATGAAAGAAACTCAGAGTGACCAGCCGGCATCTCTGACCTTTTAGAAGTTGATCTTTTGGAGATCAACCATGAATCACAAAACATGCCTTAGCATCTCTGCTTGAGATATGAAAGAATGAAATGGATCTTGTTATTCCCCATTTCTTATTCACTTAAAAATGTCTCCTTTTGCTGTCTTAAACAGGCTTCCATCCTACATATCTTCAATAAAAGGTTCTCTCACAATATGCAATCTGACAAACATGAATATACTTCTAGGGCAAGGAGGGAGGATATTTGATATCAGACTGTTCAGGAAAAAGCTGGGCATAGATCAGCTAGATCATTGGAGAATTATCTACCTGAAGCGCTGGATCAGCCTGTGGGCAGTGTACTTGTGGAACAGGTATCCTAGCCGAACCTGGTCTGTGTGAAGGGTCTCGATGATGAGATTCCTAGCTGTTGTGTGGAGCGGGGAAGGGAGTCCATTAGTTGTTAAGGCCTGATTCAATAGCATCAGGTTCTTCCTCTGAGCCTTCACGTCAACAAAATACATCCTCCCTTCAAGCTCTTTGGGAGAGGAATGGGGCACCATCATTTTGTCTTTGTTGATGTCTGAAGCTGGCTTCATGAACCGTGGTGTATCTAGAGAGGGGTGTTGGGATTTCGAGGCCCACTGAGAAAGAGGTTTCTGTGATGTCTTGGATATCTGAGGTGTGGCAGAAGGCAGTGATGTTCTAGGCTTCTGCCGAGTGTGCAGGATTTCCTCATTAGTGAAAGGGACCCGTGCCGGCGGGGACAGTTGAGCAGTGATGGAAGGCAGGGCCATTCTCGACCTCTGTCGAGTGTGCAGGACCCCCTCATTAGTGAAAGGGACCTGTGATGCTGGTGTTAGTTGAGGAGCGAGAGAAGGCAGTGATGTTTTAGGCTTCTGCAGAGACTGCAGGGTCCCCCCATCGGTGTAAGTGATGCATGATGTTGGTGTGCTGTCGCTGGAGAGATGGGACTGAAGCTCCATGGGTGAAGACTCCTGAGGTGTTTGGGTTTCTGCAGAAGGCTTGCTGGCAATGAGTGGAGTGAGATCTCTCTTCCAACCCGGAGGACTGGGTTGGACCAATTTCTGGGAAGCAATCCTTACCAGTCCTTTCTTCCTCCCAGAAGAGGCCACACCTTTCTGGGGCATTCCAGCAGCTGAGGGGGTCCATGATGTGGAGGGATGCGCAGAGCCGGGAGCGATCCATGATGAAGTTTCTCCAGGAAGGGTCGGTGGTGCCAGATGTTGTGCAAGGGCAGAAGGGGCCTGGAGAGAGGGGGGCTGCCCAATGGAGACAGGAGGCTGGTGTGCCGGAGGCTGTGCAGAGGAGGGTCCAGACTCCAAGAGCGCTCCAGGGAAGGAAGGCGGCCCGGGAGCCAAGGACTGGCCAGGAGAGAGAGGACCATGGAGACCTGGGCTCTTTGTAGAGGTGGATGTTGTTCCAGATCTAATAGGCCACCTGGGAGTGAGTGGGGCCTTCATTGGTGGAGGTGGCCGGGCAGTTTGAGGAAAGTCCTGCTTAGGCCTCACTGCCTCCAGCTCAAGGGGCTGCCCTGGAGTAGGAGGGGCCGTGTCAGGGGTAAGGTGGGCCCCCTGAGTCTGAGTGTGGTGAGGGGCCAGAGTGGTCCTCAGGGCCAGGGCCTGAGTGATCCCTAGGTCCTGGGCTTGCAGGGTGGTCAGAGAGGTCCCCAGGGCCTGGGCCTGCTGATCGGTAAGAGTGGTTCCCACGGCCTGGGCCTGCTGCAGGGTCAGAGAGGTCCCCAGGGCCTGGGCCTGCTGCAGGGTCAGAGAGGTCCCCACTGCCTGTGCCTGCTTTGGGGTGAGAGTGGTCCCCAGGGTGTGGGCCTCCTGGGGGCTCAGAGTGGTCTCCAAGGCCTGGGCCTGCTGATGGGTAAGAGTGGTCCCCACAGCCTGGGCCTTTAGATGGGTAAGAGTGGTCCCCATGCCCTGGCCCTGCTGATTAGTAAGAGAGGTCCCCAGGGCCTGGGCCTGCTGCAGGGTCAGAGTGGTCCCCACGGCCTGGGCCTGCTGCAGGGTCAGAGAGGTCCCCAGTGCCTGGGCCTGCTGATCGGTAAGAGTGGTCCCCACTGCCTGGGCCTGCTGCAGGGTCAGAGTGGTCCCCACGGCCTGGGCCTGCTGCAGGGTCAGAGAGGTCCCCAGTGCCTGGGCCTGCTGCAGGGTCAGAGAGGTCCCCACTGCCTGTGCCTGCTGTGGGGTGACAGTGGTCCCCACGGCCTGGGCCTGCTGCAGGGTCAGAGTGGTCCCCACAGCCTGGGCCTGCTGATTAGTAAGAGTGGTCCCCACAGCCTGGGCCTTCAGATGAGTAAGAGTGGTCCCCATGCCCTGGCCCTGCTGATTAGTAAGAGTGGTTCCCCGGGCCTGGGCCTGCTGCAGGGTCAGAGTGGTCCCCATGGCCTGGGCCTGCTGATTAGTAAGAGTGGTCCCCACAGCCTGGGCCTGCAGATGGGTGAGAGTGGTCCCCACCACCTGTGCCTGCTGGGGGGTGAGAGTGGTCCCCATGCCCTCGTCCTGCTGCAGGGTCAGAGTGGTCCCCATGGCCTGGGCCTGCTCCAGGGTCAGAGTGGTCCCCACGGCCTGGGCCTGCTGCAGGGTCAGAGAGGTCCCCAGTGCCTGGGCCTGCTGCAGGGTCAGAGAGGTCCCCAGGGCCTGGGCTTTCTGATGGGTAACAGTGGTCCCCAGGGCCTGGGCCTGCTGATGAGTAAGAGTGGTCCCCAGCGCCTGGGCCTGCTGAGGGGTTAGTGTTTTCCCCAGGGCCTGGGCCAGCTGAGGAGTCATAGTCTCCACATCTTGGGCCAACTGAGGGGTTAGAGGCCTGATAGCCTTGGCTTTTGGGGGGATCAGAGTGGTCCCCAGAGTCTGGGCCTGCTGAGGGGTAAGAGTGGTCCTCAGGGCCTCTGCCTGCTGGGTGGTCAGAGTGGTACCCAGGGCCTGGGCCTGCTGGGTGGTCAGAGTGGTCATTAGGGCCTGGGCCTGCTGGGGTGTCAGAGTGGTCCCCAGGGCCTCTGCCTGCTGGGGTGTCAGAGTGGTCATCAGGGCCTGGGTTTTCAGAGGAGTGAGGGGTTTGTATTTTGGGTGGGGCTGTGGGTAAACAGGAGGGGCTCCAGGTTGTGAGGACTCGGTGAAGGGGGGAGCGGCATTTGTGTTCAGCTCCAGCTGTCTCTCTCTCTTCAGGCCCTGGCTCAGCTTCGCCTCATTTTCCTCTGAGACCACCTTTTGCTGTTTCGTTGGCTCCAGTGTTTTCAAGTCAGCAGTACCCTTCAAAGGCCCAGGACCCATTTGCTGATGGTCTTCAGGTGGATGGTATTGTTGTCCCGGCAAGTCTGGGGTCAGTACAGCTGGGGCTTTAAGTAAAAGTGAAGAGCCCCACTTTACCTCGGAGGATTTGATATTTTTTGTTGGAGATTTATATAAAGTATTTTCCAATTCCTTGGCTAAAATATTGTCCATACTGTCTGCTATGTCCCCAGCCTTGATATGGGTCCTGGATGTGGGCACTGATGTATATTCTTGCTGGCCTGCACGAACTGTGGATTGAATTAGCTGTTCATAGGTTTCTTCTCTCTCTTGGAGTTTTCGTTGCAGCAGCTCGTTTTGCTCGCTAAGGTCACAGATCATCCTTCTGGAGAGTTCTTTTTCTGTTTCGTACTTTTCGAAAAACATGCTGTCACTTACGATGTTAGAAACATTGACTTGATCACACACGGCACTCAAAGCTTTGTAAAGATTTAATATAGTTGCTGAGATATATTTGATTGCAGTGTTTTCCATTTTGTTAAACATTGAAGAACCTATGAGTTCTTGTAACATACGTTGAATTTCCAAAACCTTGGTGTTAGTTGTAAATTGATCAGAGATCATTTGATCTGGTCTTAGTGCAAGGGCTGTTGCAGGTCGCTTTATAAATCTGTCTTTCCATGTTTTCCATAGAGCACCTCTAGATACTGGAAGGAAAAAAATATAAAACAAAAAAATGAGATCGTATTGCTTCTTTTGTGCTGTGCTCTATGTTTAAGCCTAATGAATTTAGACCAAATGGACAGGTAACTGTCCATTGAAGATTAGTCAGAAAACTTTAGCTATGACCCTGGCCTTGTGCCACACCAGATTAATCCACAAGTTATGACCCTGTCATCCCATGTTGGAGCACTCACTGGAGTCCCAGATGCCCTGCTAATGTGCCTAGGAGGATGGTGGGGGATGGCCTGAGTTCCAAGCCTCTGTCACCCACACAGGGATAAACTAGATGGAGTTCCAAGCTTCTGACTTCACCCTGGCCCAGTCAACTGGGAATTGAACCAGTAGATGGACGATCTCATTCTCTCTGTGTCTCCTTCTGTCTCTGTCACTTTACCTTTCAAATGAGTAAATCTTTGAAAAAAGAAAAACACAGAGAAAACTGTAGCTCTAAAAGTTTTGGTTTTAGAATCATGTTTTCTTGCAATCACCCAGAGTTGCTTCCAGAGGTAAGGAGATGATCTCAGTTGTGACATCATTAACTCACTGTTACTTGAACTTTGGGATTCGATAGAATGTAAATCCAACTTTCCCCTGAGTTTGGCTATGCTTGATGTGTTCAGTTTTCTCTTTTGGGTTCCTGCCCCCTTTTCTACCTTTTCTTACTGTGAGAAACTTTGATTCTTTCAAAAGGGCCATAAATCAATAGACAAAAGATATACTGAATGGCTGAAGGAGAAACTCAGCAACTTTCCCTGCACAACCAATGACTGAAGTGTCTGGGTCCCTACTGCCCATGTGGAACACCTGGATTGTCAGACATGTATGAAAAGAAAAAGTCCCACAAGATCCAACTACAGGTGACACGCCTTGGATTCAAAGACACAGAGAGCAGAAGTAAAGTGATAGAAAAAAGGTACACTGTGAATATGTGGGAGCTGAAGATTATATACTATCTGACAAAACAGGTATCAGCACAACAACAATGGTTCTAGAGACAGTGAGGGTCAATATATCAGCAAGCTGTAATGATTATAAACATACAGCACACAGCCAAGCCCCCAAACACACAGAGACTGACAGAATTAAAGGGAGAAGTAGATAACGTCATAGTGTGGGGGAATACAATTTCTCACTGTCAATAGTGGGTGGAACATGGGCCTGTGTTGGGGAACTCTGATTGGATTTCAGAGGTCTTGAAAGGTATTGAGAATCATTTAACATGTTGAGTTTTATGGTCTATGAATGATACTTCCACCAACCTGCATTTTGAGAAAAAAAGAAAACTCCATTTGCAAAGTCACAAAACACAATTACCTGTTTTTTTCTTCTGTGTCTTCTTATCGTTAAGGAAAGTGGTGCTGATGCTACATAGTATATTGACATTGTTCTCGATGGCTCTCAGTGTTTCTGGAAACATCTCCATTTGTACTATCCAATGGTAGTGTTCCTCAACATCAAATGCAGTTATTTCAGACAAAATAACATCTTGGAGAGAAGAAAAGCATTATTTTGTGCATACAAATAGATAAGCATAACCATATAGCTTTATAACATCAGGTAACTACTAAATAAATTGTATTCGGGAGTACAGTCATGGTTATCATGCATTTACTGCTATTCTGAGGCTTTTCTCGATGAAACAGGTAAAGACTTGGAGGAAGAAGCTGAGTAGTAAGTTTATGAATCAAGTTTTTGAAAGGTATCTGTTTGGTTTTGTTCTTCAACTCCAAGGAAATCAGTGTCTAAAACAGGAATAGATGCTTTCATATTGGGTGTCTAAATGTAAATCAACCTGTTTGGGCAGTTTTCTAGTGTTTCCTAACCCCCATTACATGGAATTTCTTGTAAGGAGATGAAATATTTTAAACAAATGGTGAAGGGCCCAGCATTGTGGCGTGGATTGCAGGATTCTCCTTATTCTACATATCAGAGTGCCGGTTTGGGCCTCAGCTGATCTGCTTCCAATCTCCCTTCTTGTGAATGTGCCTCAAAATTCAGCAGAATATGGACAAAGTTCTTGGGCCCATGCCACCAGTATGTGAGACAGGATGGGGTTCCAGGCTCTTAGCTATGGCCTGGAACATCCTGGGCCATTGTGGCCATTTGGAGAATGAATCAACGAATGAAACGTCTGTCTTTCTATCCATCTATCTATCTATCTATCCCTGTTTATCTCTCTCCTTCTTTCTCTGATGCTGTGCTTATTATTGTATGCTTGTTCATTCTTTAATTCAACCAGTGTCTATTCAGATGTGTACTGTTGCGAATCTTGCTGATACAGCCTTGAATACAACAAGTTCCCTAACTTCCTACTGCTTACATTCTAGTGAAAGGAGACAGACAGGAAATAAAAATTAAATTGTGTGGTATGGCAGATACGAATGGTGTAGACAGAGGTAAAGATGCTTGGTAATGCAGAGTGTGAGGTAACAGGGAATGGGGATGTCAGAAAACACATTGTTGTTTTTTTTTTTTTTTTTTTTTTTTTTTTTTTTTTTTTTTTTGACAAGCAGAGTGGACAGTGAGAGAGAGAGACAGAGAGAGAAAGGTCTTCCTTTTGCCGTTGGTTCACCCTCCAATGGCCGCCGCTGCAGCCGGCGCACCGCGCTGATCCGATGGCAGGAGCCAGGATCCAGGTGCTTTTCCTGGTCTCCCATGGGGTGCAGGGCCCAAGCACCTGGGCCATCCTCCACTGCACTCCCTGGCCATAGCAGAGAGCTGGCCTGGAAGAGGGGCAACCGGGACAGAATCCGGCGCCCCAACCGGGACTAGAACCCGGTGTGCCGGCGCCGCAAGGTGGAGGATTAGCCTATTGAGCCACGGCGCCGGCTCAACACATTGTTTTTAAAGTGAAATTTAGGCAAGGAATGAGTGAAAAATGTTCCAGGCAAGCAGATAGGAAGCATAAAGACATTGGGCTGGGGCATTACTGGCATGCTTGAAGAAAAACAAGGAAGTCAGCATGTTCACTAAGTGAGCAAATCCATATTTCCTTCTTACTGGGAAATGAGACAGACATTTTCTGAAAAACCTCCTTAGTGTTTTCTTCTTTAATCTGACTAATGCTCCACAGTAGAGTTGTTGACTTTGTGATTTTTCTCTGAAACACTTCTAGACACTTACTCCATTCCTCTAACCAGGCCAGAATGTAGGCAAGTATCTTCTCTCTGTTTTCAGCGTTCTTAGAGTAAGTACCCATTCTCTCCAGAAACAGGGATCTCTGTTTCCTCATGTGTTCTGTAAGAGAGATGCGGTGTCCAGAGGGCAAGTCAAAGTCAAGACTGTAGCGAGCCATTATTCGGTGCACGTTGCTCATTATTTCAGTCATCTGTGTTTTAATGTTCTGAAGAAAACAAAGAGATAATATGTAAACAAAAGCTTTGAAGGAGGGGCTTGTAGAAGTGCATTGAAGGAAATTTAAGTCTCAGAAATGGAGAGCTGCACCATCTCACAGATTGAAAGACAGCATTGTAGAGATCTCATGGCTCCCCAGATTAATCAAGACGCTCAGTAGAGATCCAGGCAAAATTCAAACATGTGTTTCACAATGGATTTTAAACTTCTCAGTCCAGTTCCAGAAATTGTACAGATAGAAGAGTAAATGGCTAAAAATTTCCAAGACTTTCCCAGGTAGAAACATTTGATAGTGATGTTGGAGGTAGAGTAAGATTTGATTGGTCAACATTCTGATACTATGAGGGCATCAGAGTTTTATTAGGCCCTTTTCTACACTTGCGGTAATCAGGCTGTGTAGTACTGCAAATCGACCAGTGAGTCAGAATGGAGACCACCAACAGGCCCACACACATACACAGAAAGCCGCTTTATGAAAGAACCAGTTTTACACATCAGTGGGGAAAGAATGAACTTATCTCCAAGTGGTGTTGACACAAGCACTTATCCATCCAGAAAAAGCATAGTAAATTGAACTTCTGCCCCATACTTTCACAAAAAGCAGTTTAGGGTAGCCTAAAGACAAATGTGGGAATGAAAATTATAAAATTTTTATAAGATTCCAAAAAATGTGTTCACTACTAGTTTAGGTAGGAAATGATCGCCCCACAGCCAACTTGTATCTAGCTCTTAAAAAAGATGAAAATAAATGGTTTAATGTGATATAAAGTGATTGCCAAGCCATAAAGTTAAGTTTAAAAAAAGTAAATGCAAAAGACCATATCCTTCATGTATGAACAAAGAAGATATGATTCATTATGCCTGAGTACTGTCTATTGAGCTCCTTTGCCTATTTTGTAACTGGACCTGTTGGTTTTTTGTTGTTGTATTTTTGAATTGCTGATGTATTCTGGATTCTAATCCTTTTTCAGATAAGTAGCTTATAAATATTTTTCCCACTCTGTTGGCTGTCTCTTCACTCTAATGTTTGATTCCTTTGCTGGGAAACATCTCCTGAGTTTGATAGGATCCTCTTTGTCTAGATTTGCTTTTGTTGCCTGTGCTTTGGATAAAGTCTTACCCAGGAAGTCATCACCTACACCAGTGTCTTGAAGTGTTTTCCCTATGTTTTCTTCCAAGTCTCAGGCCTTCAATTTAGGTCTTTGAACTATCATGAGTTGTTTGGGGTTTTTTGATATTTGATGAGAGGTAGGGATCTAATTTCATTCATCTCTATCTCTATATCTATAAATATATAGCTATATCAGTTTTTCCAGCACCATTTATTTATAGATGAGACACCCTACCTTTCAAATAAATCTTTTTTAAACAGTAAGGAAACTGGTAAAATTCAGTTCAAATGACACCTGATACCCTTAGAAATCTGCGCTTATTCATGGGCGATACATGCCAAGACCCCCAGTTGATGCCTAAAATGGTGGCTCTACCTAATTCTATGCTTAGCTGGTAACCAAGGTTACTGCTAAGTGACTAATAGGTAGGTAGCATATCCAGCATGAATACACTGGATAAATGGATGATTCACATTTGGGAGAGATGTAACAGTAGTGTATGAGATTTCATCACACTTAACCAGAACAGCATGCGATTTAAAACATGCCAGCTACTTACTTCTGAAGTTTTCTGTTTAATATTTTCAGACTGCCATTGGCCATGAATAACCAAAAACCATGGAGTTTGAAACTGGACAAGGCATGTGGGGAGGAAGTTGTAATGATGCAGTGATTCCAGTCATAAAGTTCATGCACACATGCATCAAAAGATATGAACAAAACATTTGTAGCAATAATATTTATAGCAACCACAAATAGCAGAGTGGATGAAATTATAAAATGGAATGATAGTAATGAAACTTAAGGCACTGACAGTGATGTCATCAAGATGATGAAGTAGAATATAACCAGCCTTGATCCTCTACAAAAAACAACTATAGACAACTATGTACATACCAGAATGGGCAAGGACGTATCAGAGGTCCATTTAAAAATCCGTAGCAGGGGCTGGCATTGTGGTGTAGCAGGTAAAACAGCCACCTGCAAGGCCAGCAGCCCTAATGGGCAACAGTTTGAGTTCCAGTTGCTTCACTTCCAATCTAGCGCCCTGCTAATGTGCCTGGGAAATGACCCAAGTTCTTGGGGCCCTGCCCCCCACATGGGAGACCTAGTAGAAGCTCCTGGCTCCTGGCTTCAGACCAGCCCAGTCTGGCCATTGGAGCCACTGCAGGAATGAATCACAGATGGAAGATAGTGTCTGTCTCTCTCTGTCTCTGTCTCTCTCTTTGTAAACATTGGAAGGAGTCAGCTAGAAAAAGTAAAGGTAGATTTTACTATTTTTTAAGACTTAATTATTTATTTGACTGTCAGAGTTACATGCACAAAGACACAGACACAGACACACACACACACACACACACACACCCTGAGAGAGAGAGAGAGAGAGAGAGAGAGAGGTCTTCCATCCTCTTGTTCACTCCCCAATTGACCGCAACAGCCAGAGCTGCACTAATCCAAAGCCAGGAGCCAGGAGCTTCATCCTGGTCTCCCACACAGGTGCAGGGGCCCAAACACTTGGACCTTCTTCTGCTGCTTTCCCAGGCCATAGCAGAGAGCTGGATTGGAAGTGGAGCAGCTGGTACTCAAACTGGCGCCCATATGGGATGCTGGCACTGCAAGTGGTGGCTTTACCCACTATGCCACAGTGCCAGCCCTAGGTAGACATAACTGTCACATTGTAGGAACCTTTATATCCCACTGGCCTGCTCCACAAAGAACATTGGCATCTTTGGGCACTGAGGTAACCAATAACCATTCTCACTAGAGAACCACAGAGAGCAGGAGATGCCTCTTCCTCAAGAAACAGGTCTGTTTGATGCTCTGGGACCAGAGTTATCACCCCTCACCAACCCACTGGTGCCCTGTCCCTGAGCCATGGCTGCTCCATGAGTGCCTACACACTTTGTGTCTCTGTGGCTTCACTGCACTTGCTTGCACTTCAGACACTGGAGCCATCACCATAGTGAGCTAGGTCACAAGCCAGGTCCTAGAAGGAAGGTCTCTCTGTGCAAGCACACAGTCTGTTCACAGGGACAACCACCATCGAGAGCCAGGCCCCACCCAGACCCCCAGAGACACTGAGGCTCTGTTCATGCCCATGCTCCCATCCCTGGTTCCTGAACTACTTCACAAGCACCTGTGCTTTCCACAGAGTTGCCAGCATTGCAGAGGAAGTGCCTGTACCCTGGGATCTGGTACCATTATCACCCCAGGCTCCAGAACCATAGTCCCTCCCCATGTGTATGTGCTTTGGGCCTCTGTTACATAGCTGTGCACGTGTACCACACAGCAAACACCAGTGCACTGACACAAGTCATTCCACAGCCAGGCCAATGCCAAGAAGGATTCTTTCAGTCATGACTGTGCAGTAGGTGAAGAAGACATTGGGAGAACTGTAGCCTTCCAACAGCTCTTGCCTAGACTGGAAATCCACCATGTTGGAGCTGAGTGTCCCTGAAATCTCTAACACCTTCTTAGCAAATATGCACAGAGACTACACATCTGCACCCTCACTGGCTCCAGACCACTGTAACCGATGCAGACAGTGTCCTTTTACTCTTCTGTCCATAGAAGATATGTATCCAACAGAATTACAACAGATGTGAAGTCTCAAAGAAGTGACTGCTCCACCAATTGTGTAGACATAATTGCTTTACAGAAACATAACCAAGGCCTGGCATTATGCTACAGTAGCTTAAGCTACTACTTAAAGTGCAGACGTCACATATTGGGGTGGCAGGTTGGTTTGAGTCCCAGCTGGTCTGCTTCTGATCCAGTTTTCTCCTAATGTGCCTGGGGAGGCCATGGAGGATCTCCTGCAACCCCTGTTGGCAATCCAGATGGAATTCCAGGCCCTTGGCCTGCCCCATCCCTGGTTGTTGTGGCCTTGTGGCCATTTGGAGAGCGAAGCAGCAGATGGGAGAACTCTCTCTCTCTCTCTCTCTCTCTCTCTTATCCCCTTCTCTCTATCTATAAATCTATCTTTCAAATAAATAAATAAATCTTTTTTAAAAAGAATATGAAAAATAAGATGATAAAGACAATTCAGAAAACAGCAAATGACAAGGAGCATCTAACATGCAAGGACATTTGATAAGACTATCAATGGATTTCTCAACAGAAATAATACAGATTAAGGTGCAATGGAATGATATGTTCTAATTATTGAAGAAAAATCACTGCCAACAAAATATTTACTTGCAAAGGTGTCCTTGAAAATTAGTTAAAGACTCTTCTAGGAAAACAAAAGCTGTGACATGAACCATAACCATAACCCTTAGCCCCTAACCTCAACCACTTTCTTTACAAATTGTCAAAAATCCACAGTGTCTGGTTTAGCCTAGCAGTTAGTTCATGCTACAGCATGGACTTGCCTTACAATAAATGCTAAAGGTAGTTCTTCAGCAGAGAGAAAAGGATACTGATTAGTAACATGAAAGTATAAAACTCACTTATTAAACTGCATACACAGTAAGATCAGAATGCTTTAATGCTGTAATGATGGAGTGAAAATCATTTGTCTTTAATGATGAAAAGTAAAGCTGTTCAAAGTAATAATGTCTGTGACAATTTGTTAAGGGAAATAAAATATCAAAGATGTAAATTGACCTCAAAAACAATGTAGAAGTGAAAGTAAAAATGTAGAGTTTTTTTTTCTCTAATGTGGTTAAAGTTCAGTTGTTATTACCTTAGTATAGCCAGTTTTACTATAAGGTGTTCTATGTAAGTCTCACAATACAAAAACTATAGTAGATAAGGTGTTTAAATTTGCCCAAGTAGCAGTTATAATCAAAACAGCAAGGTATCGGTACAAAAACAGATGGATAGACCAATGGACCAGAATAGAAACACCAGAAATCAATCCAAACATCTACAGCCAACTTACATTTGATCAAGGATCTAAAACCAATTCCTGGAGCAAGGACAATCTATTCAACATATGGTGCTGGGAAAACTGGATTTCCACATGCAGAAGCATGAAGCAAGACCCCTACCTTACACCTTACACAAAAATCCACTCAACATGGATTAAAGATCTAAATCTATGACCTGACACCATCAAATTATTAGAGAACATTGGAGAAACCCTGCAAGATATAGGCACAGGAAAAGACTTCCTGGAAAAGACCCTGGAGGTGCAGGCAGTCAAAGCCAAAATTAACAAATGAGATTGCATCAAATTGAGAAGTTTCTGTACTGCAAAAGAAACAGGAAAGTGAAGAGGTAACCAACAGAATGGGAAAAAATATTTGCAAACTATGCAACTGATAAAGGATTAATAACCAGAATCTACAATGAGATCAAGAAACTCCACAACAACAAAACAAACAACCCACTTAAGAGATGGGCCAAGGACCTCAATAGGCATTTTTCAAAAGAGGAAATCCAAATGGCCAACAGGCACATGAAAAAATGTTCAGGATCACTAGGCATCAGGGAAATGCAAATCAAAACCACAATGAGGTTTCACCTCACCCTGGTTAGAATGGCTTACATACAGAAATCTACCAATAACAGATGCTGGTGAAGATGTGGGGAAAAAGGGACACTAACCCACTGTTGGTGGGAATGCAAACTGGTAAAGCCACTATGGAAGACAGTTTGGAGATTCCTCAGAAAACTGAATATAACCCTGCCATACAACCCAGCCATCCCAATTCTTGGAATTTACCCAAAGGAATTTAAATTGGCAAATGAAAGAGCTGTCTGCAACTCAATGTTTATTGCAGCTCAATTCACAATAGCTAAGACGTGGAATCAAACTAAATGCCCATCAACAGAACACTGGATAAAGAAATTATGGAATATGTACTCTATAGAATACTATACAGCAGCCAAAAACAATGAAATCCGGTCATTTGCAACAAAATGGAGGAATCTGGAAAACATCATGCTGAGTGAAATAAGCCAGTCCCCAAGGGACAAATATATGTTCTCTGTGATTGGTGACAACTAACTGAGCACCTAAAAGGCAACCTGTTGAAGTGAAATGAACACTATGAGAAACAATGACTTATTCAGCCCTTGTCCTGACTGTTGAGGAACAACTTTATACTTTATTCTTTTTAGTATTTTTTGTTCTACTTAATAACATTGGTTGAACTCTTTAATTAACACACAATTATTCTTAGGTGTTTAAATTTAACTGAAAATTGATCCCTGTTAAAAATAAGAGTGGGAATAAGAAAGGGAGGAGATGTACAGTTTGGCACATGCTCAGTTGGACTTACCCCTAATGGTAGAACTAGAAACATGCCATGGGATTCCAATTCAATTCCATTAAGTTGGCATGTACCAATGCCATCTTACTAGTTAAAGTGATCAGTTTCTGTTTATAATTGATCATAAAGATAGGATTAAGTGTCAAAGGGATCACATACACAAGACCAGTGTCTGCTAATAATAGCTGATAGAATTAAAAAGGAGAGAATGATCTAACATGGGAAGCGGGATACACAGCAGACTCATAGAATGGCAGATGCCCTAAACAGCACTCTAGCCTTAGAATCAGCCCTTAAGGCATTCGGATCTGGCTAAAAAGCCCATGAGAGTATTTCAGGCATGGAAAGCCAAGATACTGTGGCAAAAGAAAAAAAATGACCTAAATGAAAGATCTCTGTGAGTGAGATCCCAGCGGAAAGAACAGGCCAGCAAAGAAGGAGGTACCTTTCTCTGAAGGGAGGAGAGAACTCCCACTTTGATTATGGCCTTGTCTAAATAAGGTCAGAGTTTGTGAACTCAAGAGGCTTCCATACCCTTGGCAGCTCATGACAAGTGCCTTGGGTGATTACTGACATCATAAATAAGAGTGTCAATTGCTAAATCAACAACAGGAGTCACTGTGCACTTACTCCCCATGTAGGATCTCTTTCCTTAATGTGTTCTACTATGCGAATTAATGGTAAAACTAATCCAGAAAAGTAAATGGGTCTGTGGGGAGGAAAGGTGTGTCCTAAATCATGCTAGAAGAGTGCAATCTGTAAGTCCAAAAGGCCTTTAAAAACTCTACAGCGAGCCGGTGCCGTGGCTCAATAGGCTAATCCTCCGCCTTGTGGCACCAGCACACCAGGTTCTAGTCCCAGTCGGGGTGCCAGATTGTGTCCCAGTTGCCCCTCTTCCAGGCCAGCTCTCTGCTATGGCCCGGGAGTGCAGTGGAGGATGGCCCAAGTGCTTGGGCCCTGCACCCACATGGGAGACCAGGAGAAGCACCTGGCTCCTGGCTTTGGATCGGTGTGATGCGCCAGCTGCAGCGCGCCAGCCGCAGCAGCCATTGGAGGGTGAACCAATGGCAAAAAGGAAGAACTTTCTCTCTGTCTCTCTCTCTCACTGTCCACTCTGCCTGTCAAAAATTTAAAAAAAAAAAAAAAAAAGAACTTACCTGGTCCTGGAAAGATTTTTTTTTAAATTTATTTAATAAGCATAAATTTCCAAAGTACAGCTTATGGACCACAATAGCCCCCCCCCCCCCCCGTGTCTTCCCTCCCATCCACAACGCTCCCCTCTCCCACTCCCTCTCCCCTTCCCCTTCACATCACGATTAATTTTCAATTATCTTTATATACAGAAGATCAATTTAGCTTATGTTAAGATTACCACATTTTGCTCCCACACAGAAACATAAAGTGTAAAATACTATTTGAGTACTAGTTATAGCATTGATTAAACACCTAAGAGTAATTGTGTATTAATTACAGAGCTCAACCAATAGTTTTAAGTAGAATATAAAATGCATCTTTTGCATTGTTGTGGCTTCCCCCCGACCTCCCTCTCTCCCGTGGCCCTCCCCTCACCCACTTCCTCTCCCATCCCGCCCTTCATCACGTTTCATTTTCGGTTACCTTCATATACCGAAGATCAATTTAGTATGTACTAAGCAGGGATTTCAACAGGTTGCACTCACACAACCGAACCCGGTATAGGGTATTGTTCGACTAGTAGTGTTGTTTTTGAGTTTCATAGATAAACATATTAAGGACAGAGATCCTGCATGGGGAGCATGAACCCAGTGACTCCCGTTGTTGATTTAACAATTGGCACTCTTATTTATGACGTCAGCAATCACCCGAGACTCTTGCTATGAGCTGTCTAGGCTATGGAAGCCCCTTGAGTTCACCAACTCTGAATTTGTTTAGTCAAGGCCATATCACCGTGGAGGTTCCTTCCTCCCTTCAGAGAAAGGCGCCTCTCTCCTTGATGGCCTGATCCTTCTGCTGGGGTGTTGTTCACTAGGATCCTTAATTTAGATTGTTTTTTGCCACCGTGTCATGGCTTTCCATGCCTGCGAGACTCTCATGGACCTTTTAGTCAGATCCGAATGTCCCAAGGGTTGATTCTGAGGCAGGAGTGCTGTTTTGGGCATTTGCCATTTTATGAGTCTGCTGTGTGACCTGCTTCCCCGCAGGATCATTCTCAACCCTTTTGATTCTATCTTTCATTATTTGCTTACACTGGTCTTATTTGTGTAATCTCTTCGACACTTACCCTATCTTTTGGATCAGTTGTGTATTTATATTTGTCTCTTTACCAAGTGTGCTGGCATTGGTACCTGCCTCCTTGGTAAGATTGAGTTGAAATCCCCTGGCACATTTCCTGGAAAGATTTTTAAAAGTGCAAGGGTGGGCATCTGTCCTAAGCACTTAAGACAGGTGTTGGGATGCCTGCACCCTGTGGATTGCCTGAGTTTGAGTCCTGGTTCCACTCCGCATTACAGCTTCCTGCACAAGTGCACCCTGGGAGGCAGCAAGGGATGGCTCACATAGTTGGGTCCCTGTCACCTACCTGGAATACCTGGACTGGGTTCCTGGCTCCTGGCTTCAGCCTGGCCAAGCTCCAGCTCTTACAGGAACCTGAAGAATGAACCACTGATCTCTCTCTCTCTCTTTCTCTCCCCCCACCCCGTCTCTGAAATAGAAATAATTTTTTTAGCGATGCAGTCTGTGTATTTCTGGTTCATTTCCTACCTCTCTGGCTCGAACAGCCTGTGCTCGCTCAATCCGAGAGAGGATGTCCTGTACGGAGGCTGGGATTTCAGGCATTGGGACCGCTGGAACATCCTCAGCGTTCCTGGGGTTTCTTCTCGTGGTGGGGGATTGCTTGGCATTTTTTTCTAATTCAGATTCACCGTCTTTCTCACTTGACATTTTGATAAAAATGTGGAGAAATTCAGTGATTTTATTCTTTTTCACAGAATCTAGGCAAGTACTATCAATGGTATCCACTAGGAAGCTAAGAAAATGGGTTTCCTGCTCCCACAGGCAGTGGCTAACCGTTCTAGGAACTGATTGTTAACCATCACCTCCCAGTCCTGGTGATGTCATAGGAGACCCACTGTGACATTCCCCACTGACTCACAGATTCTCTAAAGGGGCCTTCCCATATAGGCCAGCTGTTGTATATGCTGTGAGGGTAGCAAAGAATCAACAACAGGAACACAAAAAGAAGTAGGAGATGAGCCCTGCAGAAATGAGCTTAAAATGCATGGTTAGAGTTCAGGATAGGGTGTATTAAATGTAATTATGTTCTCTCTTCCTGGGATTTTGCTTAAATATCTTTTTAAAGATTTATTTCATTCCAAAGGAAAAATTACATGGTGTGGGGGGGAGGACTCAGATAGATCTCTCCCAACCACTCGTTCACTCCCCAAATGGCTGCAACAGCCAGAGCTAGGCCAATGAGAAGTCAGGAGCCAGGAGCTTCTTCCAAGACTCCCACATGGGTGTAGGACCCAAGCACTTGGGCCATCTTCCGCTGATCCCAGGCACACTAGAAGGGAGCTGGATTGGAAGTGGAGCATCCAGGACTTGAACTGGTGCCCATAAGGATGCTGACATTGCAGGCAGTGGCTTTACTCGCTATGCCACAGCATTGGCCCCTTGCTTAAATAAGTATTTTAACTTATTTAAGTTAAATAAGTATTTTAACTTCCTCAGGTGTCCCTTAATTTTTCTTAGGTAGAAACTTGGAAGATATCATTTGGATGCTGACAAAGACCACACTCCCTGCCCTTCCATCTGCTGGTTCACTTTCCAGATGTTCCCAAGATCTGGGGCTGGACTAGGCTCAAGCCAGTAGCTGAGAATTCAATGTCCATCTCCCATATTGAATTAGGAAATGAAGTACTTGAGCCAAACTGTCCCCTGCCTCCTAGGATGCACATTAGTAGGAAGCTAGAATTCAGAAGCAGAGCGAGTACTGGAACCCAGATTTTCCAATATGGAATGGCATCTTAACCACTGCATCAAGTGCCCACCCCAAGGGCTATCATTTTTTAAGTGATGATAACCAAAAAGTGGAGTTTGTGCTCTTGGCTATAATCTTCATGACTGATGTATTCCTTGTGAGGTGCTATTGGGAGAATGACGTTGTTCTTGTAGGGTCAGCTGTGCAGCCTGGCCAAGCACAGATACTGATCACCCTGTATCTTTGTCTCTGATGTATTTTAAATAATTGTCTATGATAGCCCAAAGTCTGAGGTCAGCGTGAGGTCAGGTGGTCACACTCTGTGAGTGGATCTGTCCAGGGATCAGCATTTTTCATTACATTAAAAAGTCACTCTTGAAGCAGGTGGAGGGTGGAGGGGAGGAGCTTAGCCTGCATCGCTGGTCTCCTTCATCCCTGGCCTGACTCAGTTCTCACTGCCCTGGAAGGGTGCACAGAGAGGGCCGCACCACTGCGCATGGTGTGTGAGTGTGAGCACTTTGTAGACAAACCCTAGGGAGAGAAGACAGAAATGCAAAGCTACATTGTCTGGGACAGCTGAGAAGATACCGGCAGCTGCCCAGCTCCAGTTCTACTGGGAGGTTGCCTGAGAGAGGCTGGGGTCAGGGTGCTGTCTGCACAGGTGGGGCAGCCTCAGACCTGCCCCTGAAGTGGATACGAAAGGAGAAAGGCCCAGCCCTAGCACAGCACACCCTCTGTGCAAGAGAAGACACTGTGACTTTTCCAGGTGGTCACACTGGGGCTGCCCCAGTGGCCCCTTAGGAAAGACAGTCATTGGCTGCTGAAGCACACGTGTGCTCATTAATAGGCAGTCGGTGTGACTGCAGCCCAGGGAATAGGCAGGGTCAGCAAAGCCGAGTGAGCCGCGCTTGGGCCATCAGCTGCTAGGGTGGAGAAGGCTGACCACAGCCAGCAGAGGAGAAGTCACAGCTGCATGCTGGACACCATACCGCTGGCATCCAAATGAAGATGACACGGCATTGAAATATTCTACTAAGGCCTTTTAAACATGAGTTTGTATGGAAACAGGGGCTTGGCAGGATTGAAATCAGCTCTGTAGGGGCTGGCATCTTGGCACAGTGGGTTAAGCTGCCACTGCTTGCAATGCCGGTGTCCCACATGAGGGCTAGTTTGAGACCTGCTACTCTGCTTCTGATCCAGCTCCCTGATAATGGGCCTGGGAAAGGACTTGGGCCCCTGCAACCGGTGTGGGAGATGGGATGGAGCTCTGGGCTCCCGGCTTCAGCCTGGCCCAGCCCCAACCACTTTGACCATTTGGACAGTGAACCAGCAGATAGAGGATCTCTCTGTCCCACTCTCCGTCACTTTGTTAAATAAGTAAAATAAATCTTTCTAAAACATCAATTGAAGTTCTGGCGGAAAATAGGCTGCCTCCTGTGCGCTGTTGCAGTGGCACTGGGCAGCACATCAGAGCTGGCCATTGTCACCATCGCCAGTTTCCCGGCACCAGCACATCTGAGCAGATTCGTCCATGAGCCTTCTTGGCTGTGACATCACTCCTCATCCTCGCTCCTCCTTCCTCCCTGTCAGGGTGGCCCAGTGAAGCACAGGGTTGCCTGTTAGAGATGCGTTTCAGATAAGTGATCCAGTTTTTTAGTGTGTCTCCAGGATTGCCCAGTACACACACTAAAAAATTGTGCCAAGCTCTGAAGTGCCTGGTGCATTTATTTGCTGATTCCAGTGCCCTCCTCCGTCCGGGTGCCTGAATTCCTTACTGCACGTCCTCAGGGGCTTCTGGGGATACGGCCTAAGCTCTACTGCTCTGTTTGTTGCTAAGCCAACAATGAAAACACTCAGATTTTCTCTTTTCACCAGATCAGTCTCTCCCAAGAGCCCATGAGAGGTGGACTCACCTGAGATGGCCAACCTGAGTGTGGGCATAAGGGCTTTGGTTTATTGTTAAACCAAATATCACTTTAGCCAGAAAATTGTTTCAGGGCCATGGGGATTCAATGCTCTTCTCAAAACCAGTTTTTTAGTTCTTAGAGGTCACCAGCAGAGGGAGCACATTCCACAAGGCCACTGTGGACATGCGGTGCAGGACACAGGGCTGAGCTCATGGCTGGTCTGGGCCACCTGGGATTGGTCAGGCCCCGGGAATTGATAGAGCACCCCCAGCGGTGAAGTCTCTGTCAAGTACTTCATTTCTGACAGCCCAGGAGAGCTTGGGCAAACAAACCAAACACCCAGATGACAGCAGATAATGAAAGAAACACTCCATGTAGCTGATATGTTGAAGGAACTGCTGAGCTATAGCCAGCCCATAAACAAGAGTGTCAGTTGTTAAATCAACAACAGGAGTCACTGTGCACTTACTCCCCATGTAGGATCTCTGTCCTTAATGTGTTGTACTGTGTGAATTAACGGCATAACTAGTACTCAAACAGTACTTTATACTTTGTGTGTCTGTGTGGGTGCAAACTGTTGAAATCTTTACTTAGTATATACTAAATTGATCTTCTGTATATAAAGATAATTGAAAATGAATCTTGATGTGACTGGGGAGGGAGAGGGACTGGGAGATGGGATGGTTGCAGGTGGGAAGTAGATTATGGGGGGAAAAGCCACTATAATCCAAAACTTGTACTTTGGAAATTTTTATTTATTAATAAAAGTTAAAAAAAAAAAAAAGAAACACTCCAGCATTTATCAGCATGAAGTTAGAAGATCTAAAAGGAGGGGCCAGCGCTGTTGTGCAGTGGGTTAACGCCCTGGCCTGAAGCACTAGCATCCCATATAGGCGCTGGGTCGAGACCCGGCTGCTCTACTTCCCATCCAGCTCTCTGCTATGGCCTGGGAAAGCAGTAGAGGATGGCCCCTGCACCCACGTGGGAGACCCGGAAGAAGCTCCTGGCTCCCAGCTTCAGATCAGCTCAGCTCCGGCCATTGTGGCCACTTTGGAAGTGAACCATCAGATGGAAGACCTGTCTCTCCCTCTCTCTGCCTCTCCTCTTTCTGTGTGACTGACTTTCAAATAAATAAATAAATAAACAAACAAACAAATATTTAAAAAAAATCTGAAAGGAAAAGCTTCTCTAGGGCTGTGGAATTGGGAAACCATGTTCACCCCCCGAGACTTGCGTCCTCCAGTGTTCTCCGAGCAGCGGCGCCTTCTCCGCTTTCTCCCGGGAGCTGGACCTGCCTCCGACCACTGCCTTTCATTCACTTCCCCGAGGGGCTGTACATACACTCTTTGAGGCCACCTTGGACTTTGTTTCGGTCCCTCAGGGGCACCGCTGTGGTGTCCGGCATGTAGTGGGCCTCTTCACATACCGATACTCTTGGGAGAATTGAAAGAATGTTTTAAACGATCATTTAAAAGCAGAGCCCACAACTCTCCACCATGAACTTTTGTACTCAAGAAAGTTTTGTCTGGGGCTGGCGTTGGGCACGGTGGGTTCAGCTACCGCCTGTAACACCAGTGTCCCATATGGGCACCAGTTCAAGTCTCAGCTTCTCCACTTCCAATCCAGCTCCCTGCTAATGCACCTGGGAAAACAGCAGAAGATGGCCCAAATGTGGGCCACTGCCACCCACATGCCAGACCCGGATGGAGTTCCAGGCTCCTGGCTTCAGCCAGGTCCAGCCGCAGCTGTTGCAGACATTTGAGGATGTAGAACTCAAACTGGGTCTCCCACATGGGTGGCAGGGATCCAACTATTTGAGCCATCAGGGTGCACATCAGCAGGACACTGGACTCAGCAGGGACAGGACTCAAAACCAGGCACTCTTACTTGGATTGCAGGCATCCCAAGTGGCATTTTAATCCCTGCACCAAATGCCCACCTCTAAATGATTTTTAAAGATTTATTTATTTTACTTGAAAGAGTTACACAGAGAGGAGAGGCAGAGAGAAAGAGAGAAAGAGAGAGAGAGAGAGAGAGAGGTCTTCCATCCAGTGATTGACTCCCCAATTGGCTGCAATGGTCGGAGCTGTGCCAACCCAAAGCCAGGAGCCAGGAGCTTCTTCTGGGTCTGCCACGTGGGTGCAGGTGACCAAGGACTTGGGCCATCTTGTACTGCTTTCCCAGGCCACAGCAGAGAGCTGGACAGGAAGTGGAACAGCCGGGTCTCAAATCAGTGCCCGTATGGGATGCGGGTGCTTCCGGCCAGGGCATTAACCTGCTGCGCCTAAATTAATTTTTAGATAATGCAAATTACTGCATGGCTACATATCCTAGAAATCAGGAAAAGCGCAGGCTGTGTGCTTGGTATCCAGGAGTTCTGCTGAGTTACTAACTACAGTCCACACTCAAGGCTGTTTTACAAACTGGTTTGGAAGCCGAGAGGATTTCAGACAAGAAAGATGGTTGGCAACTGTCTAACTAACTGCCCACAGAGTGGGGTACACACTGAGCTGCAGAGGCATTCTGAGAAGGGGCGGGGCAGGGTGACTGTGATGGGTGTGATCCAAGCTCAGACAGAAGCTGGGTCTGCAAGAGCAGTGGTGGTTTGGATAAGCAGGAAATACAATAGGGAGGGCTTGCATGGTTGAGTTCTAGGCTCCTGACTTCAGACTGGCCCATTCCTGGCTGTCACAGGCATTTGGGGAGTGAACTAGTGGGTGGGGGATCTCTTTGCGTGTCTGTCCCTGTCTTTCAAATAAAATGAAAATATATTCACAATTCCAATTAGGAGAGTATTATCTGTTA
The DNA here is from genome assembly GCF_964237555.1 of Oryctolagus cuniculus. Lineage (NCBI taxonomy): Eukaryota > Metazoa > Chordata > Mammalia > Lagomorpha > Leporidae > Oryctolagus > Oryctolagus cuniculus. The sequence goes on along the minus strand of NC_091440.1, from coordinate 97,178,479 downwards.
AGGACCCTCAGAAGACCTCAGGCTTCCTATGCACCGTGTTTCACTGAGTCAGAAAGAAGGTGTTTCACCCCCTCCCGCCTCCGCTGATTGGACATGAAGGCACAGGGGTTAACTGATTTGTCATGAGTCGTGGTCCTGCTGCTCTTTCCACGGTTTCCCTCACTTGCTGGATTCTTATAACATCAGGGGACAAGGAGGTGGCTCTGCTACTCTTCAACCTCTCCCGCCACTCCCTGGGGGCCTGCGTCCTTGTCCTACTCCTGCCTTTGTAGCCACACACATCCATCCTCCACCCCCCTCAAAAAAAAAAAAAAAATAGAAGGCACAAAGTGCTCTCCAGAAAGCATCCCAAACAGTGCATCTTAGGCTGTTCCGAATGCCACCCATAGCCGTCAGTGCATCTTATAAGGAGGCACGGTAGACAGGCATCCGTGTTGGCAATTCAGCCACGGCAGACACTGATATTTTCTGTGCTCTGCTGGGCAACAGACTGCCACAACCTCAGGTGCATCCAGATCTGCGGGCCAGAGCTCGCCTCCAGCAATCTAACAAGAATCCAGACCTCAGTTCCAGATTGCCAGCAGTGCCCTCTTCTGGCCAGCTTTTCTGTTTAAAAAAGTTGTTGCTATTATTTGAAACAGAAAGAGAGAGCACGTGCTGATTCGCTCCCCAAATGCTTGCAACATCTGGGGCTGGGCCAGGCCAGAGCTGGGAGCCAGAACTCAATCTGGATCTCCCACAGGGCAGCCGGGCCCCAAGTGCTGAGCCGTCACCTGCCGTGTCCCACAGTGCGCCCTAGCAGGGCTCCCTAGGCATTCCCCGTTGGGATGCAGGCATCCCAGGCAGCATCTTAACCACTGTATCTCAAATGCCCCCACTGGGCAGCCTTATTATTAGAACAGTAGCTCCATGAAACACTTAACTGTAGATGTATGTATGTATGTGCTGTGGCTGCTGCTTGCAGCCAAAGAGGAAAGACGGTCAGCCGTTTTCCCAGGAGCGAATCATAGCGAGGAAGGACCCAGCTAAAGGGGATTGTGTGTGTGTTGGGGGTGGCCTCTCCCTCCCCTAAAGTGACTGCAGATGCAGGGTGGGCAAGCCTGCTCTCTGATCTCTGCTTCCCTATAGCTGGGGCCCGCCTGGGCCAGGAGGCAGCAGGGCTCACATCTCTGTGGAGAGCAGGCTGGGCTCACTGCAGCACTCTGCATCTTCACCGATCCTCACGTCATAGGTGTCGTCCTGGGACGCGCCCTCCTGACACACCATGGCTATCTGGCTCTCCTGGGAGTGGCATCTAAAACATCCAAGGCGGAGGAAAGCTTAGGGACCGCCAGCCCTCCTTCCTTTCCCCCAGCCAAGAAGGGGCCACATAGGCATGCACACATGTGCACACACACACACACACACACTCGGTGGCTGTGGCCTCTTCCCCCAGCAGCTGCCGATGAAGCCGGGGAGCCGTGGAAGCATCAAGATTGATGCTGAGGCTCTTGGTGGGAGAAGGACCCACTCAGTCTCTGGCCCAGTCACTCAGCCTACCCTGTGCCTCAGTTTCCCCTCCTGTAAAGTTGGAATGACCTGTGCTGCTGCTCGCAGAATGGCTGGGCCCCTGGGCTGTCCTCTCCAGGACAGAGTGGCACAGAGAGGGCTCTCCCCACCCCCTGCCATTTGGCCAGCTGAGAAGTCCCCGGCATCGTGGTCTGCCAGATTTGGTTCTGACGCTGGCTCCCTGGAGTGAAGGCCCAGAGAGGACACCTCATGCGGAGGGCTGTGTCCTGCTGAGCAGAGGGGGTGGGCCTCAGTCCCTGCCGAGCCCAGCGGGGGCTTGCACTGTGACGCGCTCTCTCTGGAACAGCGTCTTCCTCACTCCGGGCTCAGGGCTCTGCCCGTCTCGTCTGGGCTTGGCTGTCTTCCTCCCTACTCTGTGTGCCGGAGCCCACTCTGCCCTCAGGCCCCCTGAGGCATCTGGGAAAGAGCCCAGTGTACCCCTCCCCCTCGCACTTTGGCCGTGGGCTCACAGAGCACCTGGGCAGACTGGGGCAGAGCTCTCCGGGGCGGACGTGGACCGTCCCCCGCCACGGTCAGAGGGAAGATGAGATGTCAGGGGCTCCAGATGGAGTGGGAGGAAAGGCGCGTGGAGTGGGCGTGGCGAGGAGCACACGGGATGGCAGCAGGCAGGCAGCACCACTTCTTGGGACCACTGTCTGTTTTCAGCAACAGTGAAGCTGCCGCCAGAGCCCCCACCGTCTGCCTCGAGCTATGGCGGGAGGGACAAGGCCCAGGACTCCAGAGTGCTGGCTGCATTCTCCTCTTAGCACCCTGAAGGTTGTTTTTACCAAAAGCGGTGAAGGGAGAGGGCACTGGGGTTTAGTGAGCACTTAGGATGCGCTCGGTGCTCTGCATGTGTTATGTTTCATGGACAGGTGTCTCCATGGGGGAGGAAAACCTCTGCTCCTCCCCCTTCCAGCTCCTCTCTGGCAGTCACTCTCGCCCAAGGAACAGGAAGCATCCTGCACAGGACACTAGAGGCAGTGGTTGCTGCAGTTAAAGAGGACAGGCAGTGCAGAACAAGACTGTCTGAGGTCAAACCTGCCTCTGTGCCTGGAAGGCAGCAGAGAGGGGTGATGGGCTCCCAGACTCCTCATCTGAGCACCTCATACAAACAGTCTCTGGAAGAATGCTCCTTGACATTCCAGTTAGAGAGGCATTCAGTTCCCTTTGGGGTTAAGGTACTTAGTGATTATGACACACGCAACCAGAGAGCTGCATAAATAATGCAGAAATATTATGGTTGCATAATATTCCCTCCCCTCCAAATTCATGTCTACCTGGACCTCAGCATGTGGCCCCCATAGGAAATGGGGTCTTCCCACATCAGTTATAATGGGGTCACACTGGCCTTAGGTGGCCCCCTGTAAGAAGATGCACAGACACAAGGGCAAGGGGGCCCTGTGGTGGTGGAAGCACAGGCTGGAGTGGTGCTGCCATGCGCCCAGGAACACCAAGCACGGCTGGTAACTATCAGATACCAGGAGGGAAGCAAGGATAGATTCTCTCTCAAGAACCAACCCCACCAACACCTAAATGTTGGAATTCTGGTCTCCTGAATGGTCAAAGAATAACCTTTTCTTAGTTTTAAGCTCCCCAGATTGGGATCGCCTGTATAGTAGATCTAGGAAACTGATGTATCGGAGCCGGTGCTGTGGTGTAGTGGGTAAAGCCACCACCTGCAGTGCCGGCATCCCAGATGGGCACTGGTTTGAGTCCTGGCTGCTCCACTTCCCATCCAGCTCTCTGCTATGGCCTGGGAAAGCAGTGGAAGATGGCCCAAGTCCTTGGGCCCCTGCACCCATGTGGGAGACCCAGAAGAAGCTCCTGGCTCCCGGCTCTGGGTTGGCCCAGCTCTGGCCGTTGAGGCCATTTGGGAAGTAAACTAGCAGATGGAAGGCCTTCCTCTCTGTCTCTCCCTCTCTCTGTCTGGAACTCTACCTCTCAAATAATTAAGTAAAATCTTTAAAAACAAAATAAAAACACCAGGTGAAGAACTTTTGAACCAACTGGGAACCAGGGGCTTGTGAGACACCTCTGTAAGCCGAGTGATGACTTCCTTTTGAGCAAAATGTGGAGCAGCAGGTTCAGGAGGAGAGAGAGCTCCTGAAAATACAGTATTCTCCTAAGCATGACCTGGGGACCTCTGGGAGCTGATGGGGGCTTCCTCCTTCCCCCTCCTCTGCAGAGTGCAAGGCGGGTGGGTGACCCCACAGACCACAGGCCACATGTGTGCAGTTAGATCAGCTGGACTCTGCCCCTCTGCAGGGATGGAGGCCTCAGGTCATGTTGGTGGCATCATTCAGTCTCCAGACAGCAGTGCCACTGCATTAATCCACAGGGTAGCTCCACATGATTGGATGACTGGAGCACGGAGGGCCTCAGGTCATGGCTCGATGAGGTTAGATTAGTCTTGTCTGCAGGGCACAGAGGAAGGAGGTCAGTGGGGCATGGGATGCTCCTGGGGCCACCATCTGCACTGGCTAAGATGCAGGTTTGTAGTGTGTGACTAAGACCCAGAGCAATGGTGACTTATATAAGGGAGAAGTGTGTTACCCAACCCCAGGACTGCTTGAGCAAAAAGCAAGTCTTGGTGGCTGTTGCGATTTGAACATTTCTCCAAAGTTGCTGTGTTGGAAAGTTAATCCTCAATGCAACAGTTGCCAGGTGTGGCCCAGTAAGAGCTGATCAAGTCTTGAGGGCTCATCAGTGTCACTGTTGCAGGAGTGGATTGGTTATTCTAGGGTTACAATGGTGTGTGGAGGGAGTGGTCACATGGGGGTAGCAGGAAGGAGCCTTGTGGTGCTTTTGTAGTGCTGTGCATTGATTGGGGTTGTGGTTTCTTTAAGCTACACTTGTGATAAAATTGCTGATGGTTACACATACACACACAGACACAAGTGCGTACATAATTGGAGAAGTCTGAATGACCTCAGTGGGCTTCCTGGTGTTGATTTGTACTTGCTAGAATTAAGTACAGTATTAATTTAGGGGGGAGTCAGAAAGAAGGTACTGGGCCTTCCCTGTGTGTTCCTTTGCAATTTCCTGGGACTCTATGAGTATATCAAAATAAAAAATCCAGGGCCAGCACTGTGGTACTGTGGGTTAAAGCCCTGGCCTGAAGCCCTGGCATCCCATGTGGGCACTGGTTCTAGTCCCAGCTGCTCCACTTCCCATCCAGCTCTCTGCTATGGCCTGAGAAAGCAGTAGAAGATGGCCCAAGTCTTTGGGCCCCTGCACCCACGTGGGAGACCCAGAAGAAGTTCTTGGCTCCTGGCTTCAGATCGGCGGAGCTCCGACCATTGCAGCCATCTGGAGAGTGAACCAGCAGATGGAAGACCTCTCTTTCTGTTTCTACCTCTCTCTGTAACTCTGTCTTTCAAATAAAATAAAAATAAAAATAAATTAAAAAAATAAAAAATCCAAAGACATCTTGTAATGTTTGAAAATAAAGGAGTGTTAAAAAAACCCCAAATTTATGTTGGTAGAAATGTGTCAGAGGTACACAGGAATCCACTGAAAGATCTGCAGTGGCCAAACCTGGAATAATTTGAGCAAGAAAACAAATAAAGCGGTATTGAATTTTGGCTCGAAGTATAAGATAAATATTACGAGTCTGTATGAATGTATGCATGATTGCATAAATAAATCACTGGGGAAGAAGAGGCAAATCTCCATTTCAGAAGGATTTTGAATCGTCTCTGTAGATTCTGCTGAGCCCCCCTGTAATTGTGGATGTCTTTGCAAAGAGCATAGGAGAGGAAGGAGAGGAAAAAAAGAGGAACGACAGTGGGAGTGTCTGATGTCACCTGCTATGGATCCCTGCAAGGGTCACAGGAGGATTTTTTTTTTTTGACAGGTAGAGTGGACAGTGAGAGAGAGAAAGAGACAGAGTGAAAGGTCTTCCTTTTGCTGTTGGTTCACCCTCCAGTGGCTGTCATGGCTGGCGCATCATGCTGATCCGAAGCCAGGAGCCAGGTGCTTCTCCTGGTCTCCCATGGGGTGCAAGGCCCAAGCACTTGGGCCATCCTCCACTGCACTCCCAGGCCATAGCAGAGAGCTGGCCTGGAAGAGGGGCAACTGGGTCAGAATCCGGCGCCCCGACCGGGACTAGAACCTAGTGTGCCAGCACCATAGGTGGAGGATTAGCCTATTGAGCCGCGGCGCCGGCCCACAGGAGGATTTTAAGAAGGAATTTAAACAAGGTGATGATTTCAAGGGGTGGAGTCTTTTGGGACATGATGAAGTCACGAGGGCTTTGAGCTCATGAATGGATTGGTGCTTTCATAAAAGAGGTTGAAAGAAGCACTGTAAAAGCCAACGGCGGCCGGCGCCGCGGCTCACTAGGCTAATCCTCCGCCTTGCAGCGCCGGCAGTCCTGGTTGGGGCGCCGGATTCTGTCCCGGTTGCCCCTCTTCCAGGCCAGCTCTCTGCTGTGGCCAGGGAGTGCAGTGGAGGATGGCCCAAGTGCTTGGGCCCTGCACCCCATGGGAGACCAGGATAAGTACCTGGCTCCTGCCTTCGGATCAGCGCGGTACGCCGCCCGCAGCGCGCTGGCCACGGTGGCCATTGGAGGGTGAGCCAACAGCAAAGGAAGACCTTTCTCTCTGTCTCTCTCTCTCTCTCACTGTCCACTCTGCCTGTCAAAAAAAAAAAAAAAAAAAGAGCCAAAGGCCCTTCCACCTTCTGTCACATGGAGACACATGTCTGTATCCACTGCCATTTGAGGACACAACAACAGGTGTATCTGGAAGCAGAGGGCAGTGCTCTGCAGTCACTGAATCAGCTGGTTCCTTGTCATGGACTTCTCAACCTCTAGAAAAGTGAGGAATACATTTCTCCTATAAATCACCCAGTGTAAGGTGTGTGGCCCCGCAGTCAAGGTCAACATGAAGAGGGATAAATTGTGCACCTGCCTTTGCTATGATGTGCTGAGAAGGGCACCTTCCCTCCATGATCTTCCTCTAGAAAACTCATAACTGCAGCCCAATCGCAAGAAGACTCAGACAGCAGTGATAGAGGGCATCTTACACAGCACAGTCCAGTGCTCCTCAGACCCCAAGGTCATCCAAATAGGAGAGTTTGAGAAATTGTCCCAGACTATAGGTACCCAAGGGGATACGAAGACCAAGTGTAAGGTGGGCCCTGTCTGGAACAGAAGGGCATGAGGGAAATACTAAGGAAATCTGAGTAAACTACAGACTTCAGTTAATCGTGATAAGCCAATATTGGCTCATCAGTTGTAGATGTACCACACCAGCCTAAGACATTAATAACTAGGAAAGTTGTGGGCCGGGGACATGGGAACTCTTTGTACTAGAGCCTCAGTTTTTTTTTCTTTAAGTCTGAAATTGCTGCAAAAATAAAATCTATTACCAAATACAAGTTTGAAGAACTTAGGTGTGGGCGTTTGGAGCAGCTGTTAAGAAACTCACATCCCACATCAGAGAGCCCGGGTTTGACACTAGCTCTGCTTCCCACTAATGCTCACCCCAGGAGGCAGTATTGATGGCTCAAGTGATTGGGTCCATAGCACCCATTTTGGAAACCTGGATTGAAATCCCAGCACCCAGCTTCAGGGCAATTGTGGGAATTTGGGGGGCAGCAGATGGGAGCTATCTCCTCTCTCACAACTAAAATGAATAACAGAAAAAGGGAAAAGTAAGAAAATAAGGGTTTTAGAGATTTATCTATTTATTTGAAAGTCAAGAGTGAGAGAGAGAGAGAGAGACAGACAGACAGAGAGAGCGCTGTCATCTATTAGTTCAACTCCCCAGATAGCCACAACAGCCAAGATTGAGCCAGGCTGAAGCCACAAGCTTTTGTCTGGTCTGCCACATGGAATGGAGGTGCCCAAACACTAGGGCCATCTTCCACTGCTTTTCCCAGGCCATTAGCAGGGAGCTGGATTAGAAGTGGAGCGGCCAAGACACAACCAGTGCTCTGATGCTGCCAGCATCAGAGGCAGCACAATGCCAGCCCCAGAAATTAAGGGTTTCATGTATCATTGTTTTTGAGTACCTACTGTGAGCCAGGCACTGTCGTGGGATTTTCTTATGGTTGGGAGTGTCACTATTCACTGCATGTCACAGAATGCGGACCTTGTAGACATGAAGTCAGAGAGGCAGGCTTTGTAGGATCCCCAGGCAGGATGTGTCTAAGCTGGATTAGGTGCTTAGGTCTTCTGACTGCATTCGGTTATGGCGGTGAGACCCAAAATGCTTTGTTAGCCAGAGCTCTGCATTCCTCAGCCACTCAGAGCTCTGTGGACTCGACGTAGTTCCCTGAAACCTTATGCATGCGAGTCTTTATTTTCACAACCATCCAGGAAGGTAGAAATGGCTTGTTCCACGTTAGGGATGGAGAAATGGAGCCTCAGAGCCACCTGCTGGTGCTGGATGGGACTCAGACACAAAGCTTCTGCTTCTGGATCACCAGTCCCATTGGGAAACTTCACGATTTCCAGGTATGGCCACTGTATTCGTCCATGTTCTGATGCCGGCAGCACATACCACAGACTGGCTGAGTTTCCGGTAGAAAAGGTTGATTTTGGTTCATGGTTCTGGAGATGCAAGGTGGAGGAGTCACATCTGGTGGCAGCCTTCCTTCTGGTGGAGTCCCAAGGCCATGCAGGTCATCAAATGGCAAGAGACAGAGAGCTTGTGTCTGTGGTCTCTCTCCCTCTTCTGATAAAGCCACCAGGCTTGAAGCATGGGGCTCTACCCAGAGGACCAATCCCTTTCCAAAGGCCCAAAGGCAGGTTCAGTTTCCACCCTCTTAATACTCAGCAGTGTATTCAACCTGTCAAATTCAACCCCATGAATCTTGGAGAAGACATTCACTCCCCAGCATCCACAATGCCTTGGCCTCTTTTTTGCCCACCCTTAATTGATAAGGATTCAGTCTATCTAGTGACAAAATTCTTTGGTCATTGCTAACTCAGAGCACACATTAGAATCTGCACCATCACCCAAAGTAGTGCAACACATTATGCACCAATCCTTCTGTCCCACCCCGCTCCCATGGCAGGAGTGACTAATCAATCATGAGCTCTTGCCTGTAGGAGCTGGGACTCAGCCTGTCAATCGTGAGAGCTCCAGGCAACCATAATCAATCTCAGAACTGATATGGAGATGAAATCATTCTGCCTTCCCAGCCCCGGGCATCATCACACTTTCACACTTATATTTTTAACATTTGAAAAGCAGGATGACAGCATACATAGCCTGGGAGTTGCATTTGCAGATACTGCTACAGTCACAAGAGAAAATCATTTCTCTAGATTTTAATTAGGATGCATATTCATGACCACGTTCTCAATGTGATGTGTGCAAGCGAGGGGAGGGGGCAAACCCCATATCACCCATGCCAGTGTCACTTCTGGGCAAAACTGCAGGACAGAAAGCCAGTGGGCTACGTAGACCGGCCACCTAAGGGAAATGCCATGCAGCTTCCGTAGAAGACAATGGCAGTTGCAAGGAATGATACCGGCTGAATAAAGGTTGTGGTCCAGTCCTTGCAGCAATGACAACAGCAGAAGGCAATACCCGGCAGGCTCAGAATAAGCCAGATCATTATGAGTGATCCTTGGCACACTTGCTGACCCATAAGCTCCAGTAGGCACAGTTTCAGCTTTCACACTGTGAGGAAGGTCCCACATCTTAGCCATCATTGTCAGCTGAAAGGGTGGAAATGTGCATCGTGAGTCACTTGTCGTGTTTGCCACTTCCTGCTACCTGCCCGTCGTGTGCTTGTCATCCTGCAGGTGGTTCTGTGCTGGAACTCCCCACCTTCAACCTGGTCCAGGGCTCTGCAGGTGTTCTTGGGGCAGCCTCCTGATTGCCCTCCCCACTCTATCCTGGACTGAGCTGGCAGCACCATGCTCCCTGATGGAGCTGCTCTGTCCACAGCACTGAACACAGGCCATGGCACTCAGAGAACTAAGGCAGCCACATGGTCTGTGTCAGGAACCTCTGCGGAGAAGGGAAAAGCCAGAATGGGAGCTGAGACTAAACACAGACTCCAGGAGGACTGAGTCTCTTTCTGCCAGCTCGTTCCTGCTGCCCTGTTTTTGAAGCTGGTAAACACAAAAGCACAGTGTGTGAAGTTCAAAGCTGTGTCTGTGTTGTTCCATCAAACCTGGAAAGCCGACAGACAATGTGGTATTTTGAGACACAAGATCAGGCAGAAGATAAGAGGCAGAGGTGGCGCAGTCCTAATTTGGGTCCTGGGAGCCAGTGTCCTCTTGGCCACAGCCTCCTGCACACCTGGACTTGTCCCCAGGCAGGAGAGCTGCTGCAGCTTTGGGGGGCCACTGCCTGATGCACCTGTGGTGCCGCAATGCCCAGGAACAAGCTTGCAAGTGCAGGCTCCTCTCCAAAACACCAGGCATGTGGCTTTGGGCTCTGGGATGGATGAAAGCTGACAAGAACTGCTCACATGTGAGAGTGAGTTCCAGGCAGCAGAGATGAAAGCTGGGGCAGTCAGGACACCTGGTCGATGCCCTGCTGTTGGAAGGGGGTGTTCCAATGTTAAAATCAGCGCCCCTGGGTGACTGCAGCCCCGGGTGCCCACATTGCCCAGAAAACCTCGCTGGCTCCCTGGTGGGAGCATCTTCCCTCTCACACACTGGGTCACAGCTGTGTTAGCAACGGGCAAGGGGAAGCTGCTCCAGTGCTTAGAGACCACGCAGAATATGAATCTCTTCTGGGCAAGGCAGTTACTGAACGTCATGCCCTGAGCTGGCTTTATTTTCCTGTGAAGTCGCGGCTCATGGGTAGTGAGAGTGTTCAAGAGCTGAGGACGTGACAGCCCCAGACAGCTTGCAAAGCTGCTTCTTCTGCACTGACTCAGGGCCCCAGATCTGGTTTCCAAAGGCCCCCAGCTGAGCCCCTGCCATCCCCCTAACACGGATGCCTGTCCTTTCTGTACCCTCGGGTGTCCACATGTATACAGCAGGCCCGGAAAAGTGGCCCCGGCAGGGTTTCAGATGGAGCACCCAGGTGATAAGCAGGTCTGCCATCTCACAGCGAACGGACAGCTGGAAGGACAGCAATTCTTCACCTGTCAGCTGCAAAGGGCACAGAAAAGAGAAGTTCAAAAACAGCAGCAGTTCATCAGATGCAGCAGGTGCCTGAAGCCCAGCCACTGTCTGGTAAGGAGGGGGCAGGGTGGAGCCGCTCCTTGGGAGAAGCTTCCGGAATTCCTGGGGGCAGGAGTGTGCACCATCTGGAGGGCAGGACTGAGTATGGTTCTGGCAGGCTTGCATCCCCAAACTCCTGCTTGTGTTTAAGTCCCAAAGTCTGAGGTTAACGGTTCATGGATTAGTATTAATGGTGGATGGATGAAAGGGGTGACCTGATCTAATTATGGCATCTGGGCCTGGTGGGAGGTCATTAGGTCACTAGGGGCAGGCCTGTGGGTGGAAGGCAGCTCCCAGGAGAGGCTTGATGACAAGAGCAGAGACAGTGACCTGTGTCTCTCTGCTTCCTGGCTCACCATTGCTCAGACTGTGCCTTAGGCCATTCTCACAGGTGCCTGACCTGGCTGACCTTGGACTGTGAACCTCTGAGCTGCAACTTCCTTCTTCAGAAACTCCTGAAAGTATTTTAGGTAAAGTAGCAAAGCAAACAAACAAAAAGCCAAACCCTCACTCGTAGAGACCAGGCAGGGATTGCCCCAATGGTCCTGACCTTGGGACAAGGTCTGGCTCTCCTACTCCTCTTTGGAACCTCAGTTGGAGCCTGCCTTCACTTCCTCCTGCATACTCAGAGAGCACTGCCCTACACACAGCCCTGTGGAAGCCTCTGGATGTTCCCTGCCTGTGGGCTCACTGAGAGATGAGGTGCAGCAGGTAGGGGCCAGGGGGAAGAGTGTTGGAGGCAGAGTGAGGGGGACACAGGCTTCAGACTTCGATGACCCGGAACTGAGCCAGGCTGTGCCCTGGGCAGCTAACCCAGCCTCTGGCAGTCTCAGTGCCACTCCATTTTGAGAATATGAATACGTGCCCTTGGGGATTGTACCAGATATTCCGCACAAATCACATGCTTTGGGGATCTCCCTGAATATAAGCTCTTCCTTTTCGGAGAGCATTTCGTACCCTGCCTTGGCCTCTGTTCTCACCGCCCTTATGTCGTTCTGTGCTCGTTTTTGTCTGTAGAGCCCTGGCTGCCTTAGAGGAGCACCATGTCTGTTGCTCTGCTCACTTCTGGGGACCCAGTGGGTTTTGGCACCTAGAACTTGCTCACTGTTGGTTGAATAATCTGGTTCCTCCTATATAACTACAAGTTTTATGAAAGCCAAGGTGGAAAATTCAAAAGAGGTTGATTTGGAAAATGCTTAGGCTGTGGATTGGTGTCTGAAAAAGTATTAATTATCCATACAAGTTCTATTCCGGTAGGATGTCATAGCTATTTTCTTTTACTTATAATTCTGCTCTCTGCTGCTCTTCAGACAGCAGCCCACTCAACTCTGCCAACGTCAGAGGGTCTGCAGCTCCTCTTACAAGCCTGCATTCCCTAATCTGACGTGGAGGTGGAGCTCCAGCAGGAGACTGGGGAGGCTTGGAGAGGAGAAGGCAAAGGACAAGCCGGACCCCTAACTTCTGACCTCAAACCTCCAATGCCCAGTCTCACCTTTCCCCCAGATCCTACTTTCAGAGGATAAAAGAAAGTCATCATTGGGCCGGCGCCGCGGCTCACTAGGCTAATCCTCCGCCTAGCGGCGCCGGCACACCGGGTTCTAGTCCCGGTCAGGGCGCCGGATTCTGTCCCGGTTGCCCCTCTTCCAGGCCAGCTCTCTGCTGTGGCCAGGGAGTGCAGTGGAGGATGGCCCATGTGCTTGGGCCCTGCACCCCATGGAAGACCAGGACCTGGCTCCTGCCATCGGATCAGCGCAATGCGCCGGCCGCAGCGCGCCGGCCGCGGCGGCCATTGGAGGGTGAACGAATGGCAAAGGAAGACCTTTCTCTCTGTCTCTCTCTCTCTCTCACTGTCCACTCTGCCTGTCAAAAAAAAAAAAAAGTCATCATTGTTGTCACAGAAATAACCAGGGGCCACGCATATCTGGTCATTGTGATGGACTTGAACTTTAAGAAATTCTCAGGAGTGCTTGTGGCCGGATCCCAAATATTCAGCTCCAATTGAGAGCTTGGAGCAGAATCAAGAGTCAAAAGGACCCAGGCCCTGCTCCAAGAGGCTCTGCTCTTGCTCGTCTAAACCCTGCTGACCTGGACTCACAACACCTCATTAGTTTGCCCCCTTGAAGGGAGCCTCCTTGCCAAGCTCTCCTCGTGGGTCCCAATAGGTTGCAGGGGAGAGGCCTCCTTCCACACCATCCCAGGGGCACCTGGATAAGGGGATAAAGGCTCAAAGCCTGGGTAAGAAGACCCCATGCCAAGAATCCCAAGTGGTTTGCTTTTGGGAGGGAGGGGCTCCAGGGGAGAGAGGTCTGCAGTTGTACAAGCCGCCATGGTTGAGTGCAAGACACGAGTCAGCACTTCCTGATGGGGTTAGTAACTGGTTTCTACAAATTAAACCAACTTTACACCTTCTGTGTCTCAGAGTCTTGTTTCATTAAAATACAGGCAAGAATACAGGCAAGAACAGCTACTCCTGGCTCAGGAAGTGGCTTGCCCTTAATCTCTATCTGACTTTTTTTTTTTTTTTTTTGACAGGCAGAGTGGACAGTGAGAAAGATACAGAGAGAAAGGTCTTCCTTTTGCCGTTGGTTCACCCTCCAATGGCCGCCGCAGCCGGTGCCACACTGATCCGAAGGCAGGAGCCAGGTGCTTCTCCTGGTCTCCCATGGGGTGCAGGGCCCAAGCACTTGAGCCATCCTCCACTGCACTCCCTGGCCACAGCAGAGAGCTGGCCTGGAAGAGGGGCAACCGGGACAGAATCTAGTGCCCCAACCGGGACTAGAACCCGGTGTGCTGGTGCTGCAAGGTGGAGGAGTAGCCTAGTGAGCCACAGCGCCGGCCTCTCTATCTGACTTTTTGTCCTCATTCCAGCAAACTTCCTGTTGATGTTCAGGGCCAATGTTTTTCCAGGGAAAGAAATTTTCTCCTTGGGCTGAGAAAGATGGATCTGGAATAGATTGGTGACAAGGACCACAATGTCTGGGGTGAAGAATAAAGCAGCTATACTTTAATATGATTTTGCAGCTTGTCCACCATAAACTGGCTTTCTACACCACAGCGCCAGGCACAGGTGAAATCCAAAACATCAAAAGCCTGAAGGTTTTCAAAGATTTTGAAAGAGTTGTAGAGAGGGGGAGATGCACACATGCACACACACACACATATACACACAGAAGAGAGAGAGAGAGAGATCTTCTATCCACTGGTTTACTCCCCAGATGGCACAATGACCAGCGCTGGGCCAAAACAAAGCCAGGAGCCAGGAGCTTCATCAGGGTCTCCCACGTAGGTGGTAGGGGCCCAAACACTTGGACCATCTTCTGCTGCTTTTCTCAGGCCATTGGCAGGATCAGTAGTGGAGCATCCAGGACACAGTAGGGAATGCTGACATCACAGGTGACAGCTTTACTCACTATGCCACAATGTCCACCCTTCCAAAATTTCTTAAGAAAACTGAGGTGAATCAGCTGTTCACATTGTTCAAGGCTGCTTTTACTGTTTTCTGGAGCTGCAGCCTAAAATAAGACAAAAGGAAAATTGTGGATTTGAACTCTACATCCTTCTTGAGGTAGTCAGTGATGGGTGATAAATAGATGTATGAAATGACTCTGTCGGGACTGGGATGGTGAGACTTAACACCATCAGAATGATAACATTGCCTGGTGGATCTGCACGTTTAACTTCTCAGATGGCTTTTCCTGCAGAAATTAACAAGCCAATCCTAAAATTCCTAAGGGACCTCAAATAGCTGAAGCAATCTTGAAGGGAGAAACAAAGTTGGAGGCCTTATATTTCCAGATTTCAAAACTTATTATTCAGTAATTAAGATAGTGTAGTATTGGCATAGGATAGACAATCAATGGACTAGAATCAAGAGTCCAGAAGTAAGTCCTTATACCGATGGTCAATTTCTTTTTTTACAAAGATTTTGAGGCAATTCAATGAAGAAAGAAGAGTCTTTTCCATAAATGCTGCTGAAACAATGACACCCATATGCAAAAGAATAAAGGTGGCTTTCTACTTTACATGATACATAAAAATCAACTCATAATAGAGCATAGATGCAGAGGTAAGAGCTAAAACCATAAAACTCTTAGAAGAAAATGCGTGAGTAAATATTCATGATCCTTGGTCAGACAGTGGCTTAAGAATGACACTAAAAGCACAAGCAACAAAAGAAGAATTAGACAAATTTGACTTCATAAAAATTAAAATGTTTACCACTGCAAATTATGCTATCAAGGAAGTGAAAATATAACACACAGATTTGGAGAAAATGCTTGAAAATCTCCTGTCTGTTAAGGCACTTGTAGCTAGAACATGTAAAGAACACCTACAACTCAGTAACAGGAAGAGGAAGTTGTGCCATTAAAGTCAGTTTAAAATTACGTGCTACTGGGGCCGGCACTGTGGCGTAGTGGGTTAGGCTGTTGCCCACAGTGCTGGCATCCCATATAGGTGCCGGTTCAAGACCTGGCTGTTCCACTTCCAATCCAGCTCTCTGCTATGACCTGGGAAAGCAGTGGAAGATGGCCCAAATCCTTGGGCCCCTGCATCAGTGTGGGAGACCAGGATGAAGCTCCTGGCTCCTGGTTTTGGCCTGGCCCAGCCCTGACAGGTGCAGCCATTTGTGGAGTGAACCAGCAGATGGAAGACCTTTCTCTCTTTCCATCTCTCCTTCCCCCTATCTTCCTATAACTCTGCCTTTCAAGTAGATAAGCAAATCTATTTTTTTAAAAAGAAACCAGAGCTCTCTTAGACTGCTGGTGAGAACAGAACAGTGCAACCATTTGGAACACAATTGGAATACCCCATGTATCACATATAGCATTACTCTTCAGCTTAAAGCTTGGGCACTAGATCAGCTTAGCACTAACGATGCAGAGGCAGATAGCAGAAGGTAGCTTGAGCCTTTTCAATGAGAGAGAAGTGGGATGCCAAGAAGAACCATTTTTGGTGGGATCACTGGGACTGGCTCGCCTCGCCCACTGCCTTGACTCCCATTGTCAATCTCATTCCGCTCTCTTTAGTCCAACATACTTATGCTCAGGACCATTGTCAAAAGGCAAAATTGCAACAAATATGGCTTTGAAGAGCTTAATTGGCTTTATCTGGGTGTCTGGAATAAGGCAACCACAGAAAACGAAGTGAGGTAGAGCCAGCCTGATTGGTTGCTGCCCTCTGCTGCCTTATTTGAACATGATTTGAACAGCTGGATGCTTGTGATTGGCTGAGACTCAGCAAGAAGCTATGAGAGTAGGTTACAGTCTGCTTACTCGCAGGTTAGGTTGCAGTTCACAGTGCAGGGAGAAACCTCTAGGCTACACTGAAAATATGTATGGAGGCAGCTTTAGGTTAAACTTAATTCAGCTTGACACCATGCAAGATATGCACTCTTTTCCAATATTTACAGTTAAATGATGCTCAGTGGAAATCGTGTTTGTAGAAAGCTAATGCCTGATTTTTTCTGTGAAGCAGATTTGCTGGTGCTCTTGTGGTAGTGTAGGCTGTCTGTGTAGCACAGGACAGAGTACGATCGCATCCCTCTCTGAATGGTGATGGAGAGTGGGGTATCTCCACTTCTGCAGGGCCCTGTGCAGACCTTGAGGGTCCCGGGTGAAGGTGCGGTGGGATGCCCTGGGCCCCACACTCCAGTGTGTTCAGCATTTCTGACAGTGCTGCAGGCAGTGGGCAGCCTTGAACCATTCAGGCCCAAGCCATGCACCCAGGCACCAGCGCCAGTTGTGTAATGTGTGAAGTCTTCCCTAAGGGGGCGCCCTCTGCACTTGCTCCAGACGCACACTTAGATTGCAGCCCTAGGAATTGATTTTCCTCACTCCAGTTTCCATTAAATTATAACTACCCTTTACACCGGATGCTGATAGGGTCAGTTAAGAGTGCTCTTAAGAAATCCAAACACATTAAGCATTCATCCCCAGTCCTTAAATCAGCGTTTCTCAAGGCAGAGCCACTGACAATGGCTTTGTCTCCTAAGGACCTGGGAAGTTTGTGAGATGTGCCAGGGCCAGACTTCCAAGCTGCCCTCCAAATCTTTAGGCATGGAGGTGTGTGGGGAATTTGCATTTCAAACACACTTTGCACAGGGGTTTAAGAACTGTGTGTGCTTAGCCAGAGTCTTCTTCCATAACCCCAGACCCTGGAGGATTGAGCTGTCCATCAGTTTCTGACTGATGTCCAGAGGAAGGAGTGACTGATCAGTGCAAATCGCAGCTGCTAAATAAGACAAATGAAAACCTGTTCCATTTTTTCTCTCCACCCCAGGGTTGCTTTCAGCTATCTGTGGGTATTTGACTAAGCGTTTATTTAGAAAATCTGATTCATGTTTTAAAACCCACAGGATGCATCATTCAAGGCATACATCGCTGAAGGCATGCCTCCTCAGCACAGCTAAGATACTTTTTTCACTTTCTTCCTCCAATGCGGGCCGCCATCAGTGACATGCTTAATTGCCTTCTTCCTCCAAGCTCTCGCTTCTCAACCTGGGCTGCAGCCTTAAAATCCCCAAGGGAGCTTTTAAAAATACCAGCACTGGGGCAGGCTTCAGCCTAGTGGTCGGACGCAGGTTAAGACATCCTCACCCACGTTGCGGTGCTCAGCTCCACTCCTGATTTTAGTTTCTTGCTAAAGTGCCTTGTGGGAGGCAGCAGGGGATGCCTCAAGTAATTGGGCTCCTGCCACCCTGGAGAAGACCAGGACTGAGTTCATGGCTCATGGCATTGGCCTTGCCCAGCCTTGATTGTCGTGGGCATTTGGGGAGCAAACTAGCAAATGGGAGTACCCTCTCTGTCACCTTCTGCTTCTCTCCATCTCAAATAAATTGAAAGTGCCCAGGTCACAAGCCAGGCTGACTGCCTTTGGATTTCCGTATAGGTGACCCTTCATTTCTGTGAGTTCCATGCTTGTGGATTTAACCGACTGCAGGTCAGAAATATTTAAAAAAGAATTGAACTGGGCATTGTGGCATAGAAGGTTAAACCTCTCCTTGCGATGCTGGCAACCCATATCAGAGCCCCAGTGTGGTTAAAGTCCTGGCTGCTTCACTTCAGATCTAGCTCCCTGCTAATGCACTTGGGAAAGCAGAGAAAGATACTACGAACCAAGAAGTGGACACCCACAGGCCACTGAATCTACCTGCACCTTAATCTTGCACTTCCCAACCTGTTACAAATAGGTTTTGGAACATGCCATCCAGTCTGCAGTACTTTGCTATAGCAGCCTGCCACAGTTTGATTACATACCTTCAAGTTCAAGCGTTATAAACTTAATACCTGGGGCAACAGTGTTGAGGTGAGACTTTTTTTTTAAAAGATTTATTTTGTTGGCTGGCACCGCGGCTCAATAGGCTAATCCTCTGCCTGTGGCGCCGGCACACCGGGTTCTAGTCCTGGTCAGGGTGCCGGATTCTGTCCCGGTTGCCCCTCTTCCAGGCCAGCTCTCTGCTGTGGCCCGGGAGTGCAGTGGAGGATGGCCCAAGTGCTTGGGCCCTGCACCCGCATGGGAGACCAGGAGAAGCACCTGGCTCTTGCCTTTGGATCAGCACGGTGCACCGGCCGCGGCGGCCATTGGGGGATGAACCAACGGAAAAAGGAAGACCTTTCTCTCTCTGTCTCTCTCTCTCACTGTCCACTCTGCCTGTCAAAGAAAAAAAATCTATTTTGTTTATTTGAAAACCAGAGTGACACAGAGATATGAAGAGTTAGAGAAAGGGATTTTCCATCAGCTGGTTCATTCCCCCGATGACCACATCAGCCAGGCCTGGGCCAGGCTGAAGCCAGGAGCATCTAACTCCATCTGGGTTTCCCACATGAGTGGCAGTGGTCCAAGCCCTTGGAACATCCTCTGTGGCTTTCCCAGGAAGCTGAATTGGAAGCAAAGCAGTTGGGACTTGAATCTGTACTCTGCTATGAGGTGCCAGTGTCGCAGGTGGCAGGTTAAGCTGGCTCCAAGGTGAGGCTTTCAAAAGATGATTGGGGCTTTAAAGATGTCATTCTCACCTGCACCTGCTTGCTATTGGCCGTGTTCAACCCCATTATGTTCTTCGATATCGATATCCATGGTGAGCCTTTGAGCTGCCTCCTTTGAGTTATTTCCAGAATTTCAAGGACAACAGAAAACTTCTGTGCTCTGAGCATCGGAGAGGAAGGGTCTGGTTGTAAGGTTTCCTGCTTTTCTAGGATCATTCCAGGGTTTACGCGGAGGGCAGTGGCTCCACATGCCATAACAGCTCTAGGAATAAGTCCATCTATGGAGAGAAATTCAATAATGAGAACTTCATCCTGAAGTTTGCCATGGCAAACGCTGGACCCAACACAAACGGTTCCCGGCTTTTCACGTGCACTGCCCAGACTGAAGGGTGGAATGGCCAGCATGTGGTCTTTGGCAGAGTGAAAGAGGGCACAAGTAGCATGGAAGCCATGGGGTGGGCTGGGTCCAAGAATGGCAAGACCAGCATGAAGATGACCACTGACAACTGTGGACAGCTCTCACACATCTGATTTCTGCTTTATCTTAACGCCAGCCCATTCCTTCTGTGGCTCTGGGAGAGTGCACCTGCCATCCCACCTGCTTGTGATACCCTGTGATGTGTGCTCACTGCAGCTCTTTAGGTCTGGCAGGGTTGCAGAATTGAAGTGAGGAGTATGAAATCAAAAACTAAATAGCAAGCTGTCTGTCAAAGGGAGAGAGAGAGAGGATATGATTGGGGGACACAGTAGGTTAAGCTGCTGCCTGCAATGTCAGCATCCCACATGAGCAGCGGTTCTGATCTCAGCTGTTCTACTTCTGACTCAGCAGCTCTCTGACAGTACACCTTGAAAAGCAGCAGAGTGCGTGGGCCTCTGCAACCTGTGGGGGAGACCCTGGCTTGGGAGGTCCAGGCCTTTGTGGCTATTTGAGGAGTGAAGCAGCTGATAGAAGGTATTCTCTCGCCCTCTCTCTCTCTGCCTTTTAAATAAAAAAAATTCTTTTTTTAACTTTTATTTAATGAATATAAATTTCCAAAGTACAGAATATGGATTACAATGGCTTCCCCCCAATAACGTCCCTCCAACCTGCAACCCTCCCCTTATCCACTCCCTCTCCCCTTCCATTCACATCAAGATTCATTTTCGATTCTCTTTATATACAGAAGATCAGTTTAGCATACATTAAGTAAAGATTTCAACAGTTTGCTCCCACACAGAAACATAAAATGAAAAATACTGTTTGAGTACTAGTTATAGCATTAAGTCTCAATGTACAGCACGCTAAGGACAGAGATCCTACATGAGGAGTAAGTGCACAGTGACTCCTGTTGTGTGTTAATTACAGAGTTCAACCAATGGTACTAGAACAAAAAAAATACTAAAATGGATAAAGTATTACATTGTACATCAACTGTCAGGACAAGAGCTGATCAAGTCACTGTTTCTCATAGTGTCCATTTCACTTCAACAAGTTTCCCCTTTGGTGCTCAGTTAGTTGTCGCCAATCAGGGAGAACATATGATATTTGTCCCTTTGGGACTGGCTTAATTCACTCAGCATGATGTTTTCCAAATTCCTCCATCTTGTTGCAAATGAATGGGTTTCGTTGTTTTTGACTGCTCTATAGTATTCTATAGAGTACCTGTCCCATAATTTCTTTATCCAGTCTACTGTTGATGGGCATTTGGGTTGCTTCCAGGTCTTAGCTATTGTGAATTGAGCTGCAATAAACATTAATGTGCAGACTGCTTTTTTTGTTTGCCAATTTAATTTCCTTTGGGTAAATTCCAAGGAGTGGTATGGCTGGGTTGAATGGTAGGGTTATATTCAGGTTTCTGAGGAATCTCCAGACTGACTTCCATAGTGGCTTTACCAGTTTGCATTCCCACCAACAGTGGGTTAGTGTCCCTTTTTCCCCACATCCTCTCCAGCATCTATTGTTGGTAGATTTCTGAATGTGAGCCATTCTAACTGGGGTGAGGTGGAACCTCATTGTGGTTTTGATTTGCATTTCCCTGATTGCTAGTGATCTTGAACATTTTTTCATGTGTCTGTTGGCCATTTGGATTTCCTCTTTTGAAAAATGTCTATTGAGGTCCTTTGCCCATCTCTTAAGTGGGTTATTTGTTTTGATGTTGTGGAGTTTCTTGATTTCTTTGTAGATTCTGGTTATCAACCCTTTATCAGTTGCATAGTTTGCAAATATATTTTCCCATTCTGTCGGTTGTCTCTTCACTTTCCTGACTGTTTCTTTTGCAGTACAGAAACTTCTCAATTTGATGCAATCCCAAATGTTAATTTTGGCTTTGACTGCCTGTGCTTCTGGGGTGTTTTCCAAGAAGTCATTGCTGGTACCTATATCTTGCAGGGTTTTTCCAATGCTCTCTAATAGTTTGATGGTGTCAGGTCATAGATTTAAGTCTTTAATCCATGTTGAGTGGATTTTTGTGTAAGGTGAAAGGTAGGGGTCTTGCTTCATGATTCTGCACGTGGAAATCCAATTTTCCCAGCACCATTTATTGAATAGACTGTCCTTACTCCAGGGATTGGTTTTGGATCCTTGATCAAATATGAGTTGGCTGTAGATGTTTGGATTGATTTCTGGTGTTTCTATTCTGTTCCATTGGTCTATCCATCTGTTTCTGTACCAGTACCATGCTGTTTTGATTACAACTGCCCTGTAGTATGTCCTGAAATCTGGTATTGTGATGCCTCCAGCTTTGTTTCTGTTGTACAAGATTGCTTTAGCTATTCGAGGTCTCTTGTGCCTCCATATGAATTTCAGCATCATTTTTTCTAGATCTGAGAAGAAGGTCTTTGGTATCTTGATTGGTATTGCATTGAATCTATAAATTGCTTTTGGGAGAATGGACATTTTGATGATATTGATTCTTCCAATCCATGAGCATGGAAGATTTTTCCATTTCTTGGTATCCTCTTCTATATCTTTCTTTAAGGTTTTGTAATTTTCATCGTAGAGATCTTTAGCGTCCTTGGTTAAGTTTATTCCAAGGTATTTGATTGTTTTTGTAGCTATTGTGAATGGGATTGATCTTAGAAGTTCTTCCTCAGCCATGGCATTGTCTGTGTATACAAAGGCTGTTGATTTTTGTGCATTGATTTTTATACCCTGCTACTTTGCCAAAATCTTCTATGAGTTCCAATAGTCTCTTAGTAGAGTTCTTTGCCCTCTGTGCTTTTACCAGGACAATGTCAGATGTGGGCTTTCTTCATCTACACGGCTTGACTTTCTGTGGGCCTTTTCAATGTGCACATTCCTGTTCGGCTGAGGACCTTTCCGTTTCTTGGTTACTGGCCCATTTATTCACCTCTGTTTTCTCCAGTGGAAATGACAAGTAGGCAGAAGCAGAATGATCTGAGCCCATCATCTACTTCATCTGTCTTTTCTCATTTTTTAAATCCCATGTCTTTTTCTTTCTGCTTCAGTTGTAGGAAGCTTTCATGGGTTTGTGTCAGATATGATCATCAATTCCAATGAAGTCAAGTGAACTTTGTGTCTTCCAAGACCCTTGGAGGATGAGTTTATGGCATTAAGAAAACCTAAATCTCATCCTGTCCCACATCTTCATTTGGATGGCAAAAACAAATAAAACTTGAAACCAAGTCATCCGGCTGTGAGTAGCAGAGTCAAGGGTACAGTGCCCATGAATCTCCAATTCATTATTTCTTGCAAAATGATCCTATGGGGAAAGTCTTTCAGTGGGCTCCTTCATGCCCCACTAGATATATCATGTATTCATGATGCATCTCCTGCTCAAAGCCTCCACCTCCCCACCTCCCTCTTCCTATATCACCCTGTAGCATGTTTCTCTGCCCCTTGCACCGCACCAGCTGCATTAATGAGCAGGTGCACTGGGTTTGGCCTTGCTCCATGACATTCCTGCCTGTACATCTTCCCTCCCTAAGCTCAAAGGCAAGGACTACCACCTTCTTTTCTTGGTTCCTCCATAGCATAGTACTGGCTCCATGAAGGGACTGCTGGATAGATTTGGGGGCTCCCTGGGCTCTTGTGAGAGGGCCCCCCATATATTCATCTCTGAATCCCCAACAACATAGTTAAGTGCCTGGGCAGAGTAGGCTCTGACATACCTCTGCTGACAGAGGATTTGCTATCCATTCAAACTAGAATGTCTGCCTCTCATTGCTTTTCCTGAGATCATCTTTCCAACTCTGGGAATCTACCTTATAGCATTAGTGGAAAGCTAAGTGACTTTGGGGACAAAAGAACTCTCATCTCTGTATCTTCAAGCACCCCCAGAATACTGTTCTGAGTTTCATATCAAGTGGATCATTTCTGGGGAACCTGGGTGAGGAGAAAAGGAGGGTAGGGTTTCCCACCACACGTGGTGGTCATGGGGGCTCCGAAGGTGTCCCAGCTGGATTTATTCCAGCTTCTTGTCTCAGAATAAGGGATGAATTCAAAGCAGAGACATCAAGTACAAGAACGGGAGCAGCACTTACTTAAAGAAATTAGAGAGAGCACACACTGGGAGGTGAGTAAGGGCCACCTCAGGTGGAAAACCATGATCACCCAGTTTTGTTGCCCCATTGTCGAGTATAGAGTGGTGCCATAGATGAAATAGATGCGTGGGGTGCTGTTTTGGGGCGGGGTTCAGGATATGTGATGATCTCTGGGAAGGTTTCATGACATCCCAGCATACACCTGTTCATCATGGCATGGAGGTTCAGGTGCATCATGGGAAGTAAGTGTGTCAAATTGGCACAGGAGGGGGTAGGATTTTAGTGGTGCAGAACTGTGGCACAGAGATTACTGGAATCTCTTAGCTACTTGTCCCTCATTAACTCCCTGCCTGGCTCGTATCAGAGTGAAATAGAGAAATAAAGTGTCTCCCAATTGTAGAACGTGGAGAGAGTGGAGTCTCCTTTCCTGGCTGCCTTCCTAATTCACAAAGGCCATTTGTCATCAGCCCAGCACCCCCTGCCACACTCCCTTACTCGTGGGAAACGTTTTCCTATAAATTAAATGGAAAGGCCTTTCACGGTCCATCTACAGAGCCTCAGCTGAAGGGAAGGTCGTTAAAATTTAGAACCTTTCATTTTCTTCTTAATGAGCTACCTGGGACTGGAGCGAATAATAAATATAGCCCTTCTCATACCTTTGAATCAGTGAGCCACAGTAAGAATTTTTAAAGCTCACTCTAATTAAGCACCTACACAGACTGTACTCAATATTCATTCAGGTCTCCCTCTTTCTAATGAGCTACGATGACTTTATTTCTGCAGGGCAGAAGGCTCCAGGGACCGCGCTATTTGCTATTCAGAGTGAAAAACAGATGCTGGTCTCTGGTCCATGCAAGACCTGGTGTCCACTGCCCCACATTGGGAGCCAGCACAGCCCTGGTGTCTGGCGGGCTCCCTTCCTGTCTTGGCACACAGGGTACCTGAGGGGGCCTCACAGAAAGACAGCCCAGGGGTACAAAACCAGCATGTGTATTTTTAACCAGAACAGGTGCCTCTTTCATTTTGACTTCCCATGGCGGGAGGCTGGAGAGAGGTGGGAGCAGGGGCAGTGACCTGCTGGGCTTTCTATTTTCAATCCCTTCCGGTCCAACACAGGTGCAGTTTCCTGCATGACACCTACAGACTCAATCAAGGGGGAGTTTCTGAGTCCCTGCAGCAGCAATGGCTGTCGCTTTGCTCCGCGTTCTCATAGTGAATAAATACTCCAAGCTTCCTCCACCCCCATAGCCCTGCCCCTTCCTTTGATCTCCCTCTCAGCTGATGGCCTCCCCAGAGTCCAGAGTTGCTGGAGTCAACAGCTGGGAATGCTCCCGCAATCCAAGCAGCTCTCTCCTGCTTCCAGCCTTCCTCTTTCCCTTCTTGAAGAGAGGATCCATTTAGACTGACTTCCCCACCTAGCCCTGGCAAGTCCTTGGGCCCGTGCACCCACACGGGAGATCTGAGGAAGCTCCTGGCTCTTGGCTTCAGATCAGTGCAGCTCCGGCAATTGCGGCCAACTAGGGAGTGAGCCAGTGGGTGGAAGACACCCCCCCCCACCTCTCCTTTTCTCTATGTGTAACTCTGCCTTTCAAATAAGTAAATAAATCTTGAAAAAAAAAAAAAAAAAAAAACGGGCTTCCCGCTGTCTCCAAAGTGACTTTACAGGTGTCTTGATGAACATGGTTGAATTTCAGAGCATGGCTGAAATATTGTTTGAGAGAATTTACAACAGAATCAGCTACATCCTTATGCTCTCTAATTGCACCGTGTTCCTGCCATGTTTACTTGTTTACTGTGTTCTGTCTTTGTTCCCCACTGGATAGATGTAAGCTCCACAGAGACGGGGATTGTGGGAGGTTCTTCTTTGTTCTATCTGCACACTGCAGTTGGGGTACAGCCCTTGTGTGTACCCGATAAACACATAACTGAATGATAAGTGAATATCCAAATGCCAACCCAACCAAGAATCACATACTGAATGTTAAAAACCCAGTCCGTCACAAAATGTTAAGACATGGTGAAATTAGATGAAAAGGTGTCCAGGTGTTATTTGGCCATTCATTCTATTTGTTCTGTAAGCTTGAAAAAGGAGTCAGAGGGAAAATGACACCCTTCCTAAGAGATTGTCTTTTAGTTTCAGAGCTGGGTTTCCTGACTGAAATGAATGTTTCAGTGAGAGAATTCAATATCCTCCTAGTTCTCCTGAAAATGACCTTGATCTTTTCGTCTGTCACTTGGGAACTAGAAACTGAGCCACAGCATTGGTTCCTTATACCATTTCCCCCCCTAGAGCAGAAACTTGCTGTTTTTCTTTTCACAAAATCAAGGGGTCCCCAGCCACTGTCCTTAGAACCTCACGTCAGGCAGAGTGCCCCTGCGTGGCACCTGGGGCAGGTGAACAGAGACCATGGAAGTGGAAATCACACCCTCCAGGAGCCCTGGCTAATCCTACAGAGCCGCTTGTCAGAGTGAGCCAGCCTGGGTTTCACCTCTGCACAGATTCCTCTAGAATCCCTCTCCTCACTGGGTTTAGGTCTGATTTTGAGTCCTTTAAGTCCATGTGGGCTTTGTGAATTCCACATCAGAAACCCTTTTTCAACAATAGGGAAGGGCGGTGAGCATGGCCACGCCTGCAGGTCCCAGCCTATGGTGTGACAGCCATATCCCAGAAGGCTCAAGACTTGCTCGGATACGAGGTTCTCCATTTCTTGTTACTTTCTTGAATGCAGCTTTATGAACAGGTGGAGTTAAAGTAGGATGCATTCATCGATGGCCAAGTGTATCAAATGAGGATGGCTAATAAAAACCACAAAACTCAGTCACGAATAACTCGGTGATCGAAGATCTCTTTCACAGTCACAAACCATCCAGGGTCTTTGAACATAGCAAAGAGCCTCTCATCCACAAACTTCCTCCCATGCATGAGCCAAGGTTGGTCTCCACCCTTCCTCTGCTCACTGGTTCTTACAGATCCTTTCATCCCAGCACCCCTCCACCAAGGAGTCCAGATCTGGTGTTACTCAGTGCCACAAAGGCTTCTGGGAGAAGCAGCTAGAGGTAAGCTCAGAGCAAAACCACAGGGACAGGAAGTCATGGTAGGCATTGCATGAAGCTCTTAAGAGAGAGGCCAAGGACAAAGATGTGACCAGGAATCAGGGACTCGTGTCCACTCTGGGACACCCAGCACCCTCCTGTCATCATGACACACAGGTTATGACACCATCACTGGCCCCTGTTTGACATCAGAGGCCTTACTGGTGCTCACAACCTTCCCCTCATCACCTGGCCTGCTTGTTTCAGTCAAATCTGTCTGCTCCCTGATCTCATGTGCTTTGCACTGCACTCCCCTTTCTCCTCCTGTCATTCCTTCCTCCTCAGTCGAGCCTTCAATGACCCCAGTGTCCGTCATTCCCTCCCACATGACTGACACAAAACTCTACTCAGGACAACACCACCAGCAGTCCCACTTCACCGTGGATACTCCTATTCCGTGCTTCCTCATTCGGGGGCAACTATATCCTTTCACACCTGCTGTTATTCCTCTTGGCTCTTCCAAGGTTACAATCAACAATCATCTCAGTTTTGTGGTAGTGCTCCTTGTGGGTCTGGTGGGATAGAATGCATCATTCAATAAGCTCATTAGGCATCTATTTGGTAATACAAGAGTATTCAAGAAGTTTGTGGAGAAGTATCATTAAAAGATCAATTTGTTTTTGGAGCAAAGAAATTTTAAACCTATGAATAGTTCTTTCTCATAATACACATGTCCGTGAACTTTTTGAACATTTCTCATGTGCATGGATTTCAACTTTTTTTATTGCATCAAAATAAGCCCATCTTTTACTTACACTTTCCATGAACTTTTTGAAATAGTCTCATCCCACACATCAGCAAACTGGAGATCACAGTAATGGACTCACACAGTTAAAACAAGTTGAAAATCTTTATTATGAGCTGAACACTTACTCACAGATTGAAGAACTTAGAACAGCCTCACATATTAAGCGTCAGCCCTTATGACAGATGTCAACGTGGGGGCGATGAGAACAGCAAAGAGAAATATCGAGGTCAGATGGGATGTGTCAGGAAATGCTTTTCAGGGGCAGGCAGGGAGAGGTGGCTTTTGACAGGTGAGGAGGAACCCCTGGATGGAGAGGAGGACGTGAGGACACCCGGGCAGGGGAGCAACATGCCTGAAGGGCAAGGCACTGCCTTCTCCATTCAGAGTGACGTCCTGTGGAACACGAGACAAATGCTCTTGCAAAGGGTGGGAGGTAAACCAGGGAGGCTGCCTGGCAGAAGTCCAGCCCTGCGGGACCCAGAAGAGGCCGGCTAAGAGCTTGGCCCCTCTGCAAGCCTCTGACCTGTTAGGGAGGAAGAAGGAGGACACCAGGTTTGAACTATAGAAAAAAATCAGCTCTGGCCATGGTTAGCTTGGAAGGCGCTCTGCAGGTGAGGAAGCCTTCGATTCTCCAGGCCCAGAGGAAGAAAATTCATCCTAAGAAATCATGTATTAGTTTTCTATTCTACTTAACCAGTGTCCACAGATGACAGACCCGGGGGTACGTTTAAGCCTGTGTGTTGCTTGCTCAATGCTGCAGTGGGTAGAATGCAGCCACTGGCTGCAGCTGCAGAACTCCAAGGGCCCAGCTGTTCTGCACAGCTCAGGCAGGTTGTTGACAGCTCCTTTCGGCCGTCAGACTAAAGCCCCAGTTTCTCACTGGCTGCTGGCTCAGGGCACTCAAAACTTTGGGAGGCTGCCTGCATCCCTTGGCTCGTGGCCCCCTCTTCTCTCTGAAACCAGCCTGGGCACATCAGATCCTTCACGTCCTTCACGTCCCTTCTACTTCCTTCTGTTTTATAGCAGCTGGAGAGAACTCTGCTTTTAGGAGGCTCATGTGATTAAGCAAGGCTCATCTGAATCCACTTTGTACCTCGAGGCCAACAGCTAGAGGATTGCCATTGTCTGCACCACCCCTCACAGACATGCCAAGGTTAATGTTCGAATGACCATTGGGCATGGAGCTCAGAATTCTGGCCTCCTCAGGTTGGCTGTGGGAATGAAGAGGAGGGGCTGTGAGTGCTCCTCATGGGAGAGCTTTATAAAATTAGTAAGGGTGAGATCTGGGGGAGGAGTGAAAGGGAGGTCTTTGGAATAATTCTGCGTTCTGCAACTCAAACGCAAGTGCATGGAACATGGTGTGCTTCCCAAGAGCACACAGAAAGGGAGGAGAGATGTAGGCGTGAAGACAAATTTAATGTTGTGCAGGCTGAGTGGGGGTGTATGTGGGATGTGCATGACAAGGTGCAGGAAGGTCAAAGGTGCTAATTACAGACAAGCAATCAGAGCTCGATCCAAGGACTTCCTTTCAGACCATTAAGGTCGGCTGGGATCTGGGCTTAGAAATATCACCCCCGAGAGAAAATGTAGAGCAAGAAAAGCAAAAGTAAGTCAAAAGTAAAGCTGGGGCTGGTGCTGTGGCACAGTGGGTTAACCCTCTAACTGCGGCGCCAGCATTCCGTATGCGCGCTGGTTCTAGTCTCGGCTGCTCCTCTTCTCATCCAGCTCTCTGCCTGGGAAAGTAGTAGAAGATGGCCCAAATGTTTGGGCCCCTGCACCCATTTGGGAGACCAGACAAATCTCCTGGCTCCTGGCTTCGGATCAGCACAGCTCCGGCCATTGCGGCCATCTGGGGAATGAACCAGCGGATGGAAGACATTTCTCTCTGTCTCTCCCTCTCATTGTCTGTAACTCTGCCTCTAAAATAAAGAAATAAAAATCTTAAAAAAAGTAAATCTGCACAGATATTGATATTTAAGAAATGAACAAAAGAAGACAAACCTACAAAGGCTACAGTTAAGAAGGGGACAGAATGGCTGGTGTTGTGGCACCCACTTCCGATCCAGCTCCCTGCTAATGTGCCTGGGAAAGCAGTGGAAGGTGGCTCAAGAGATTGGGGCTCTGCACCCACATGGGAGACCTGGAAGAAGCTCCTGGTTCCCAGCTTCAGCCTGAGCCAGCCTTGGCTGTTGAGGCCATCTGGGGAGTGAACCAGCAGATGGGAGATTTCTCTCTCTCTCTCCGCTTTCTCTGTAACTCCAACTTTCAAAGTAAAAAAAAAAACTTACAAAAAAAAATAAAAAAGAAGGATACAGAGAGGTGGCAGAGAAATCAGAAGCCAGGGGCTTATGTCACTTGCAACCTCACGCACAGCCCCGTGGCTTCATTCACCCAGGAGAGGCACAGGAACGGCAGGCTTGCCCACCCCACTTCCAGATTTGCCCTGGTGACTGGTGCAGCTGACAAGAGCAAAACTGTGTTTAAATTCAGGGCTGGAAATCGAGAATCAGAGGGCCTATTTTCTGTGGCTGCCTCTGCTCCTGTCAGATCACCACGATGAATGCAGCACTTCTCATTCCAGCCGTAGACCAGTCCCTCCCCGCTAATCCCAGCAAGCACGTCTCCTCTTGTCTGGCTTCACATAGGCTATGTGGTTTGGATTTTTGGTGTCTTCATGTTCCCTGGTCTGATCTCCATTGGAGCGTCCTAGAGTTGTTTCCACTTTTCTCCTTGCAAGCTACATTATTGACCATGAGGATGGGGAGAGAACAGTCTTCAAGTGGTGATAAGTTGTACCACCTCTCCAAAGACAGAAATCTCCTGCCACCACTGGTCTCCAGGCACTTATTTCCCAACTATTTTGATTGTCCAAAGAGCACAGTTCTGCACAGGAGTTTGGAGTTCTTTGTGTCTTTTTAAGAAAAGGTAGGGGCTGGTGCTGTGGCATAGTGAGTAAAGCCACCATCTACAGTGCTGGTATCCCATATGGGCACTGGTTTGAGTCCCAGCTGCTCCACTTCCTATCCAACTCTCTGCTATGGCCTGGGAAAGCAGTGGAAGATGGCCCAAGTCCTTGGGCCCCTGCACCCGTGTGGGAGACCGGGAAGAAGCTCCTGGCTCCTGGCTCCTGGCTCCCAGCTTCAGATCAGTGCAGCTCCAGCTGTTGCGGCCAACTGGGGAGTGAGCCAGTGGATGGAAGACCTCTCTCTCTGTCTCTGCCTCTCCTTCTCTCTCTATGTAACTCTGACTTTCAAGTAAAATAAATAAATCTTTTTTAAAAAAAGAAAAGGTTTGGAAAAACTAGAGCTCAGTGAACATCAGGGACCTGTGGCTTTCAGGGAAAAAACCTTTATAAAAGTCAGTCAAACACAATGGAGTGTGTTTGAGGGACATGAGGGTGACAGCTGAGAGAAAGAGAAAGAAGGTTGATGACTCTGTGGGCTGGGCTTGCCCGGGGATGTTGAGCACATCAGTGAGGTCTTGACCCGTCTGAGCCCAGCTGGGCCTGTGGTTTCCATGGAGATGAAATCTGCCCAGGAGCCCTGCATCTGAACATCAGAGGAGCCGGAGGAAAGTGTCTCCTGAAACCACAGCCCCAGCTTTGTGCTTGCACCTATGCATGCCCCATGGGGGCTGGAGGAGGCTCCTGCCTCCACAGCTCCATGACAACAGAGGATAGAAGACAATCTCTCAGTCAGAGCCAGCTCTGACAAGCACTGGCAAACACGTCACTCCGTTTCTATAACGAGTGCTGGGAGTGGCATTTGATGTACACAAGAGCCAGATTTTTGTTCTGGGGAGTAAGGAAGCCAAGACAATTTCATCAGGCCAAAGTCACAGCCCATTGGCCTTGGAGGAGTACAGAATAGCCCTCCTGGGACTGTGGGGGCTGGAGAAAGATCCAGAAATTCTCATCCTGTGCTGTCTGCCAGGGAGAGCTGCAGGGGAGAGAAGCTCAGATCCATTAACAGGAATGGTCGGTCCCAGCAGAGCTCAGCGGGCTTCAGCAAAGGACAAAGCCTCCCTGCAGGATGGTGGAGCTGCCTCTGCCCGCCTGCTGACCCGATCACTTCCCTCACAGGGAATCACGGCCCCTCCCTTTCTGCCTGCACAACATGCCAGGGCCCTTCACCAGCTATCTTTTCTCTTTGATCTGCAGCAGTGACTCAATCGCAGCAAATAATGTCATGGAATGTTTCCCCTGGGAGAGAAAAGCCCAGCGCCTTGGTTTTATGCAGATGAAGCCATTGTGAGTCACGCTTCAAACCTTTCTGGGTGAGCCTGTATTTCCTCAGGATAGCACAATACAGAAAAATCCAACTTCGTGAAGAACCCCATCCTTGGGGCTGCCAAATGTTCCCAGCATCTGGAACACTTGTCACTCTGCCTTCAGCTCTGGCCACACCAAGCACAGCAGGACAATTTCTTAGGAGAGGTCCCTCCTTTGCTAGTGCCATCAATCCCCTTCCCTCATCCAGGGACCATGAATGCTGTGCTGGAACTCATTTGCCATAGCCTAGCTTATTTCACAGGCTTAGAATTAGGTCATTGGGGGAGCTGCATGGTAATTTATGCAAATGAGCATTCATAAAGATGCAGAATTATGACAATCTAGTTTTTTGAATTTCCTGAAGAAATGATAACTTCTAAGCTTCTCAGTAAGGGCACTTCATCAGTTTGGCAGATGTATTTAGGTTGTGTTCAACTGAGATGTATAAACACGCAGTCTGATGGAATCTTCAGGAAGTTTACGGAAAAGGCGAGTTAAAGCAGAGAGAGTGAGGCCGGCGCCGCGGCTCACTAGGCTAATCCTCTGCCTAGCGGCGCCGGCACACCGGGTTCTAGTCCCGGTCGGGGCGCCGGATTCTGTCCCGGTTGCCCCTCTTCCAGGCCAGCCCTCTGCTGTGGCCAGGGAGTGCAGTGGAGGATGGCCCAGGTGCTTGGGCCCTGCACCCCATGGGAGACCAGGAAAAGCACCTGGCTCCTGGCTCCTGCCATCGGATCAGCGCGCTGCGCCGGCCGCAGCGCGCCGGCCGCGGCGGCCATTGGAGGGTGAACCAACGGCAAAAGGAAGACCTTTCTCTCTGTCTCTCTCTCTCACTGTCCACTCTGCCTGTCCAAAAAAAAAAAAAAAAAAAGCAGAGAGAGTGAGAGAGAAAGAGAGAGAGAATGAAAGAGAGATCTTCCATCCACTGGTTCATTCCCCAAATGCCTGCACCCACACCAGCCAGGCCTGGGCCAGGCTGAAGACAGGAACCTGGAACTGCACCCCATTCTCCCACCCCTACACAGGCAACAGGGGCCCAAGCACTTTGAGCCATCATTTGCTGCCTGCTAGGATGCATCAGCAGGAAGTTCGATTGGAAGCAGAGCAGCTGGGATTCAAACTGGCAATCTGACATGGAATGCAGGTGTCCCAAATGGTAGCTTCGCCTATGGCACCACAATATGGGTCCCAATTTATCTTTTTTTTTTTTTTTTGAAGATTTTATTTATTTATTTGAGAGGTAGAGTTACAGACAGTGAGAGGAAGAGACAGAGAGAGATCTTCCATCCGCTGGTTCACTCCCCAGATGGCCACAATGGTTAGAGCTGTGCCAATCTGAAACCAGAAGCCAGGAGCTTCTTCCTAGTCTCCCATGTGGGTTCAGGGGCCCAAGGACCTGGACCATCTTCTACTGCTTTCTCAGGCCACAGCAGAGACCTGGATGCAAAGTGGAGCAGCCGGGACTAGAACTGGCGCCCTATGGGATCCTGGCACCACAGGCGGTGGCTTTGCCCGCTGCATCACAGTGCGGCCCCTGTGATGGGATTTTTGAAGTCTCTTCATATGTGTTAGCTGTTGCTAATGCCCTCCTTTCCCTTACTCTTTGCTGAGACCTGTGTTGTGCTCACTTTGCAGATGATCCATCTCGGAGCAGTGGCCATGCTTAGGTCAGGGGCAGGCATGGGGCTGGGCTGCAGGGCCCATGTCTCACACTGTCCCTCCTCCCTGTATCTCTGCACAGATGCCTCCTGGCCCAGCAAGGGAACCTCTCCCATGGAGCTCTTCATTCTGGCACAGAATGCGTATTCGCAGTATATTGTTCTAGAATCCCAATAGACAGACTAGATCAAAGAGGAGTCATTGGTTATGTACAGGCTTCTCAATCTCTCCTCTGTCTTTTCCAGCCCTGTATTTTTTAAAGGTTTATTTATTTGTTTAATTGAAAGGCACAGTTACAGAGAGAAAAAGAGAGAGAGAGAGAGAGAGAGAGAGAGAGAGAGAGATCTTCCATCTGTTGGTTCACTCCCCAGATGGCTGCGATGACCAGGGCTGGGTCAGCCCACAGCCAGGAGTCAGGAGCTTCATCTGGGTCTCCCACTTGAACCGTCTTCTGTTGCTTTGCCCAGGAGCATTAGCAGGGAGCTGGATTGGAAGGAGAGCAGCCAGGACTTGGAGCCAGTATCCATATAGGATGCTGGTGTCTCAGGCGGTGGCTTAATCAGCTACACCACAACACCGGCCACAGTCTTCTTTGCTTTTTAGGGTCTCCATGGACCCCGTGGACCCCAACTTGAAACCCACTGCCCTCTAGCATCCTTTCAGGCTACTTGTTTTGCATCTGTTGATGGACTCCTCTAGATGTGCCTTCACTCGAGTCTTTCAGTGCTTGCATAGTGCAAAGCCCTGTGTTGTATCTGCCATTGTCCCCAGGGGAGGACCCCAGGGGCACAGCTGCCTGTTCTTCAGGGCCAGGGGAAGAGGTGGGTGATGACACAGAGGTGGGCCTGGCTGACCCTTTCAACATAGCAGGACTCCACCCCCCCAGCCACCTCCCTGTGGGACAAGCTCTTAAACAGCTCCTGAAAGAACCACTGTTCACTGGAGAAAGGCATCTTCCATAAGACACTGGGAGAACTGGGTGTCCAAGTGCAGAAGACGGAAACCAAACTTTTAGCTCTCATCAGTAGAAATCAACCTAAAATAGACCAAAGACTTAAATACAAAACCCAAGCTTATGAAAGTGCTTGAAGAAAATATAGGGGAAAACACTTTAGGACATTGGTCTGGGAAAAACCATTTTTGGTGATGACCTTCAAATTATAAGCAACAAAAGAAAAAATTGACAAATGGGTTTATATCAAAATAGAATTTTTCTGCACAGCAATAGAAACAATCAACAGAGTGGAGAGACAACCTAGGGGAGAAAATACTTGCTGATTACTCTTCTGAGATGCAATTATTTCCCAGAATATATAAGGAACTCAGCAGCAAAACAAACAAAACCCCAATAATACAATTTACAAGTGAGCAAATGACCTGATTAGGTTTTATTCAAGAAGGCCAAGAGATAAGTACATGAAAAAATGGTCAATCTCACTAATCATCAGAGAACTGACAATCAAGACAGCAGTGAGTGAGTGCCTGTTAGAGTGGCTGTTAAACAAAAAAAATAAATAAATAAATGAAAAATAGAGCGAAGAGAGTGAGGAGGCTGCGTCTGGCTCCTGCTCTCACAGCTATTGCAGTACATTGAGCTCCATAGAGAAGTGCCAGGGCAAGTGAGAGCTGGACGGGCACTGGGCGACTCTGTGCCTCGCTGAGGAAAAATAACTAAACATGGGCAAAGGAGATCCTAAGAAGCCGAGAGGCAAAATGTCATCATACACATTCTTTGTGCAAACTTGCCCGGAGAAGCATAAGAAGAGGCACCCAGATGCTTCTGTCAACTTCTCAGAGTTTTCTAAGAAGTGCTCAGAGAGGTGGAAGACCATGTCTGCTAAAAAGAAGGGAAAATTTGAAGACATGGCAAAGGCAGACAAGGCTCGTTATGAAAGAGAAATGAAAATCTATATCCCTCCTAAAGGGGAGACAAAAAAGAAGTTCAAGGATCCCAATGCGCCCAAGAGGCCTCCTTCGGCCTTTTTCTTGTTCTGTTCTGAGTATTGCCCCAAAATCAAAGGAGAGCATCCTGGCCTGTCCATTGGTGATGTTGCAAAGAAACTGGGAGAGATGTGGAATAACACTGCTGCAGGTGACAAACAGCCCTGCGAGAGGAAGGCTGCCAAGTTGAAGGTAAAGTACGAGAAGGGTATTGCTGCATACCAAGCTAAAGGAAAACCTGATGCAGCAAAAAAGGGAGTCGTCAAGGCTGAAAAGAGCAAGAAAAAGAAGCAAGAGGAGGAAGATGAAGACGAAGAGGATGAGGAGGAAGAGGAAGAAGATGAAGATGATGATGATGAATAAGTTGGTTCTAGCGCAGTTTTTTTTTCTTGTCTATAAAGCATTTAACCCCCCTGTACACAACCCACTCTGTTTAAAGAAAAAAAATTGAAATGTAAGGCTGTGTAAGATTTGTTTTTAAACTGTACAATGTATTTTTTTGTATAGTTAACACACTACCGAATATGTCTTTAGATAGCCCTATCCTGGTGGTATTTTCTTTTCTTACTATTTTTTTATTATTATTATTATTTTTTATTTTTTGACAGGCAGAGTGGACAGTGAGAGAGAGAGACAGAGAGAAAGGTCTTCCTTTGCTGTTGGTTCACCCTCCAATGGCCGCCGCGGCCGGTGCACCGCACTGATCCGAAGCCAGGAGCCAGGTACTTCTCCTGGTCTTCCATGGGGTGCAGGGTCCAAGCACTTGGGCCATCCTCCACTGCCCTCCCTGGCCACAGCAGAGAGCTGGCCTGGAAGAGGGGCAACCGGGACAGAATCCGGCGCCCCGACCGGGACTAGAACCCAGGGTGCCGGCGCCGCTAGGCGGAGGATTAGCCTGTTGAGCCGTGGCGCCGGCCCGGAATTTTCTTTTTATTTATTTCTTTTTATTTTTTTTGACAGGCAGAGTGGACAGTGAGAGAGAGAGACAGAGAGAGAGGTCCTCCTTTTGCTGTTGGTTTACCCTCCAATGGCCGCCGCGGCCTGCGCGATGCTGCTGGCGCACCACGCTGATCCAAAGGCAGGAGCCAGGTGCTTCTCCTGATCTCCCATGGGCCCAAGCACTTAGGCCATCCTCCACTGCACTCCCTGGCCACAGCAGAGAGCTGGCCTGGAAGAGGGGCAACCGGGACAGAATCTGGCGCCCCGGCCGGGACTAGAACCCGGTGTGCCGGCGCCGCTAGGCGGAGGATTAGCCTAGTGAGCCGCGGCGCCAGCCCCTGGTGGTATTTTCAATAGCCACTAACCTTGCCTGGTACAGTATGGGGGTTGTAAATTGGCATGGAAATTTAAAGCAGGCTCTTCTTGGTGCACAGCACAAATTAGTTACATATGGGGATGGTAGTTTTTTCATCTTCAGTTGTCTCGGATGCAGCTTAATACGAAATAATTGTTGTTCTGTTAACTGAATACCACTCTGTAATTGCAAAAAAAAAAAAAAAAAGTTGCAGCTGTTTTGTTGACATTCTGAATCTTCTAAGTAAATACAATTTTTTATTTAAAAAAATAAAAACCCACCAAATGTTGGCGAGGATGTGGAGAAAGGAGAACTTGCATATGCTGTTGTTAGTAAAGTAAATTAGTACAGCCATTATAGAAAGTAGTATGGAAGTTTCTCCAAAAAATTAGAATTGGAACTACCAAATGATGCAGCAATCCCACTACTATGTATATATCCAAAGGAATTAGCATTGAGACTGTACTTGAGTATTTAATGCAGTACCATTCACTATAGCCAAGATAAGGAATCAATCTAACTGTTCACTGAAATTGTTCACTTAGATAAAGAAGATGTGATATCAAGACACAATAGAATGCTAGTCAGCCTTTGAAAAGGAGGAAATCCTTTCATTTGTTTTAAATATTTATTTTATTTATATTTATTTTATTTTAAATATTTATTTTATTTATTTGAAAGACAGAGTTACAGAGAAAGGTAGAAGTAGAGACAGAGAGAGGTCCTCCATCTGCTGGCTTACTCCCCAGATGGCTGCAACACAGCAATCGAGCTGTGTTGATTCGAAGCCAGGAGCTTCCTCCGGGTATCCCACCCAGGAGCAGGGGCCTAAGGACTTGGGCCATCTTCTACTGCTTTCCCAGGCCATAACAGAGAGCTGCATGGGAAGTGGAGCAGGCGGGTCTTGAACTGGTGCCCATATGGGATGCCAGCGTTTCAAGCCAGGGCTTTAACCTGCTGCACCACAGCACTGGCCCAGAAATCCTTTAATATGTAACATTACAAATTAACCTGGCAGACATTGTGTTAACTGAAATAAGCCATGCCCCGTGTTCTCACTTATACAAGTGTGTGGAAGCTCAGAGGTTTATCTCAAAGAAGAGCATAGAACATTGGGCACTATGGAGGGAAGAATGGAGACAGGATGGTTAATGGCTATGAGGATACAGTTGGATAGGAGAAGTGACCCCTAGGTTCTCTAGCACAGAAGGATAGCTATAGTTGACAACAATTAATGGCAAAGTCCAGAAGAGTTACTGGAGAAGATTTTGAATATTCCTCACACCAAGAAATGATATATGCTTGAGGCGATAGACACAGAAGTCATTCTGAGGTGACCTTTAAACACTGTGTACAAAGATGGAAATATCACACTACACCCCATACATGTGTACAATTGCTGTATGTCCAGTAAAAAAAAAAAGTTGAAATTGACCCTTATTTATCTAAAAAAACTTTTTAAAAGATTTATTTATTTATTTGAAAGGCAGAATGACATAGAAAGAGTAGGAGACAGAGAGAGAAACACACACACACACATACACACACAGAGAGAGAGAGAAAGAGAGAGAAAGCTTCTATTCACTGGTTCACTCCCAAAATGACTGCAACAGCTATGGCTGGACCAGGCTAAAACCAGCAGTCAGGAACTCCATCTGGGTCTTCCTCATGGGTGGCAAGGGATTAAATACTTGTAATAACTCCCCTGTGCTTAATAAATACGTTTTAGTCAAATGTATTTAGTCAAGTATGTCATGTACTTAATTGAACCAATTCAATTTTGTGAATTATCTGTTTTCTGTTGTTATAACAGAATACCTAAAATTAAGTGATTTAGAAAGAAATGAGGCTTGGAAAAAAGGAACTACTGCTAACTTTTTTGGCACGATAGCTGTGTATGGCTATATTACATGTAAAAGCCTGTAGCTTTTAGACATACGTTGGAACTACATTTCCAGGGTGCATGTAATAGACAAAGCATTCACCTGGCTGGAGCTGGGCAAGAGGTGCATGAGGGTTGGATACACCACTCTTTCTATTTTAGAATAGGGTTCATGTCTTCCAAAAGTTCAAAATCCACAGATAGATGAGTATATGATGAAAGATAGATAGATAGATAGATAATTTATATAAGGAAGAAAGGAAGGAAGGGAAAGAGAAAAGAGGAGGAGAGGAGAAGAGAGGGGAGAGGAGGGGAGAGGAGGGGAGGGAAGCTGCATTAAGTCTTGCCTGAGGCCCATTCTTCTTTCCTTTTCCAATTTGTTGCCCTTTGCACTCAAGGGTCCGCACTGGAATAGGAGCGACTCCTTTTCCTGGAAGATGTGAAATTCCTGGGTCTATTGTGCTGCTTTGTGGACTAGGATTCCCCCCAACTTGCAGCTTTGGTGGCATTTTTGGTTCCGGCCTCTCCCAGAGCCTAGGCTGCAGTGTGCTTCCTCACAGTGTTTTGCGGTGGAAACTTCACCATCCAGTTCCCCCTGGGAGACGTGAACAATTAAGTTTCTTTCCAAAGCTCGAATACTTTCATGATTATCCATTTCTGGATGGGAAGGCAGAGGCTTTGAGAGGTTAAATAACTGCCCAGGAGCGCACTGCTTGGAAGTGCTGGAAGCAGGCTTGTGAGCTGGAGCCAGCTAACTCCCAGACTGCCCAGGCGCGCCCTGGACGTTCTACACAACAACTCTAACACACCTGGCAGGAGGCCATTTTCATCATAATTTTTAATGAGAAAAAAAATCTTGGAAATGGAGAAAATAACCACAAGCCTAGCATTCTAAAAAACATAGTTTCTCCTGCACATTTTATATAATTACATTCCTAATAAAAATAAAATCACAACATTTTTATGTTCTGAATTTTAATGTACTAGCACAAGCATATCTTTGCCTCGCTTTTCTTCCTTTCAAATGTGCCCTTGTTTTATTACAAATCCTTCCCTTCTTAGAACTTGTTATTGCTCCTAATTTTATGCTATTTGAAATCTGGGAATGAGTATCTTGAGGCATATACAGCTGTCTCTTCTTTTTGATTTTTTTTCTTTTGAATGAACTCCCAGAGATAAGACGACTGGATTGAAGGCTAAATAATCTTCCAGCACTTGAAAATTTACTGCCAGCTGAATTCCAAGTAGATTATACTTTCTTATGCCATATGGTATTTTTGCTCTATCCTTTCAAGTACTATGTATCACCAACAAATATTTTCTATTATGTCTACTAAAACTATGAGATCATTTTAATTATTTATTTCAAGTGAGTGGGCTATTAAGGTGGGGGCTGCTTTGCAACTGTGTAAGGTCTTGGAGCTGCAGCATAGCTTGGCACTGCAGTAATACACACACACACACACACACACACACACAGAGAGAGAGAAAGAGAGAGAGAGAGAGTCTACCCTTGACCTCTTTAGCACTGCTGTAGCACACAACAGCTCCAGTTCGTGGCAACAGCCTCCAAGCACCTGGCAGACACTGTCTGGGGATAGAAATAATGGGATGTGTGTTAAGGGTAAGAGATGCTCACTGATTTTTCTTGCCTCAAGCAGAAGTTTTGCCAGTGAATAATTGAACTTCTATTTCTGTGGATTTCTTCAAATGACTTGTCAGTCTGAGAAAAAAATTACTGTTGAATTTTAAGGCTTATTTGTATCTTTTTTAATCTTAAAAACACAATTACAAAGAGCTAATGGTAACTGTGATGGAGGACCTGTTAATGAGCTGGATGGTGGTGATTTTCTATATATATATGAACATCAAGTTGCATAGCTTAAATATATGCATTTTTTGTCATCCTTCAGTGAAGCTGAAAAATTTTCAAAAAATTTTATTCTTATTATAAATGTATTTAAGGGGCCAGTGCTGTGGCATAGTGGGTAAAGCCATTGCCTGCAGTGCTGGCATCCCATATAGGCGCTTGTTCTCATCCTGGCTGCTCCACTTCTGATCTAGCTCCCTTCTATGACCTGGGAAAACAGTAGAAGATGGCCTAAGTTCTTGGGCCCCTGCACCTGCATGGGAGACCTGGAAGAAGCTCCTGGCT
This sequence comes from Oryctolagus cuniculus, assembly GCF_964237555.1. Lineage (NCBI taxonomy): Eukaryota > Metazoa > Chordata > Mammalia > Lagomorpha > Leporidae > Oryctolagus > Oryctolagus cuniculus. The sequence continues at coordinate 97,138,286 of NC_091440.1, read as the reverse complement.
CTTGGCTTCTGATCAGTGCAGCTGATTGTGGCTGTTGTGGCCAATTTGGGAGTGAACCAGCGGATGGAAGACCTCTCTTTCTCTCTCCCTTTCTCTGCTTCTCCTTCTGTCTATGTGTAACTTTGACTTTCAAATAAATAAATCAATCTTTAAAAAATGTATTTAAGACATGCAAGTGGTAGAAAAATCTGTAAAATATGGGAAAGTTTTAAAAGGAGACAAAATAACTCATAATCCTACCACCTTATAAAAACACAATTAACATTTGATGTATTCTTTTTTCTCTTTCACTATATTTGGAACAAATTTGCTGTTGTACTACCTATATTTAGTTTTAACCTGATATTTAAAAATTATTCATTTGAGAGGCAGAGAGAGAGAGGGATGTCTTCCGTTTGCTGTTTAATTCCCCAAATGCCATCAATGGACAGGGCTGAGCCAAGGCCAAGGCCAAAGCTAGGAGCTAGAAACTCAATCCAGGACTCCCACATGGTGACAGGAATCCAACTACCTGAGCCTCCATTGCTGCCTCCCAGGGTTTGCCTTGTCAGGGAGCGAGAGAGAGGGATGTCTTCCGTTTGCTGTTTAATTCCCCAAATGCCATCAATGGACAGGGCTGAGCCAAGGCCAAGGCCAAAGCTAGGAGCTAGAAACTCAATCCAGGACTCCCACATGGTGACAGGAATCCAACTACCTGAGCCTCCATTGCTGCCTCCCAGGGTTTGCCTTGTCAGGGAGCTGGGATGAGGAGCTGGAGCTGGCAATTAAACTCGACTCTCTGATGTGGAACACTGGTGTCTTAACCACCAGGCAAAAGGGCCTCCCATCTATCAGGCCATTAGATATTTCCCAAAAATGATTTCTGATAATTATGTAATCATACATAATTACAAATATTAATGCAAGAACATAACAATGATTCTATAACATTTGGACAGTATTTCCCAACATAAGTGTATCATTATTTCACTAATTTCTTAATGGTCATAAATGCCCTTTCCAGATCCTTTAAACTCTACTATTTTTTTTAAGTCTAAGCTAAAGTTATGACTTTATCTTTCTGATGTCAACCTTTCTTGTATCCCATAGAATTCAACCATTGTTTTCATTCAGGCTTCTTCACACACCAGATGAGAATTCTATGGGAATGTGTAGTGAGGGTGATGGAAGAAGAACTCTTACAGATTGTCCACATGGCTCTTCTAAGCTCTGCTCACTGCTAAGCACATCGGAGTGGGAATACCGCTAGCAATAAAGAGGGCGGAGTCATCCAAGATGAGGCACGCGACAGGACATGGCGGAAGAAGGGGATTTCCTGTGGAAGTCTGGAGTAGGAAATCCAAATTCAAGGGTGACAACTAAGAGCTCAGAGCCACAGCAAATGCAGTCTAGCGTCATTGAGGCTGCCGACCTGAGGTTGAGTGTAAGAGATACCATCAGGCCACCCTATCACCAGGATTTCACACTCCGAAACGCAGCACGGAACAGCCCCACTGGTTTATTCCACAAAGTCCACAGAAAGTTTCTATATTGCAATGACATTCTCTTCTTTGTTATACAGAGATCTAATTATAACTAAAGAACTTAACTGTTCTGTGTGTTCCCTTTTGACAATGATAATTCCCCAACTCTGGCTTTGGGAACCTAATGCCTGTCAATCACTTTGAAGTTTTCTCTGGAAGAACAAGGATGCAAAAATGCTGAGGACATAGCATTTAAGTGTCCCAGAGCTAAAGATGCTACTTCCTGAATCCCTTCTTGCGATCTATCCAAGGGAAGGTGCGACCCTGTCTCCCCAGACACCAGGTGGTTCATGCAATTCAGAGTAACTGGGTTGGCAGTCCCTTCTCTTGTTGAGCCTCCTAAGGAAACAAGCAGAGAAAATTCATTGTATGTTACTCAACGTCACACTAGGACAGGTCTCTACTGCTCTCCTAACATGCTTCTTAGCATGTCAAAGTTAACTTAAAGGTTTAAAAGAGAGAGAAAGAGATGGGGATTATGAAGGCATCTCCTTCCCACCACATGGTTTTAATTTTCCATGTTGAGTTCATGATACAGTTGGCGAATGCTTAGGCCCGTTAAAATAATAAACTCTGCCTGATGAAAGTTTTAAATAACTTGATCCCTTCTCATCGCTGGCACAGTCCATTTCACCCAGATGATTCCTCATCTTCAGAAGGATTTCCTCCTATCTAGATTTTCAGTGTAAGATTTGTGTTACAACAAAGATCTAGCTCCCAGGTTTGACCGCAGGCATGAAGCCAACACCAGAGGGCGCAATTTCCCCGGAGTCCCAGGAGCGCCCCGGCTTAGGTTGGCAGATTCAGGTTTCCCTTCTTTGCAGAACGTGGTCCCATGTAGGACACTGCTGCATAGGAAAGGGTCAGGCAGGTAGAGGAGCTGAGCTGCTGGTGTTTCTCCACCTGCACTCAGTCCTTTATGAGTCCCATGGGAGAAATAAAAATGAGTACAGGCTCAAAATCGCAGGGGGAAAGGGAGCAGTCAGGTTACCCTGGTATTAGTAACAAAACAGGCTCAGGCAATGTGCAGAAACCCCAGATGAGTTTTTTTTAAAAAAGATTTTATTTATTCATTTGAGAGATAGAGCTACAGACACACAGAGAGAGACAGAGAGAGAGAGAGAGAGGGAGAGAGAGGTAGAGACAGAGAGAGAGGATAGTCTTCCATCCGCTGGTTCACTCCCCAAATGGCCACTGTGGCTGGTGCTGTGCCGATCTGAAGCCAGGAGCCAGTAGCTTCTTCTGGGTCTCCCACGCAGGTGCAGAGGCCCAAGCACTTGGGCCATCTTCTATTGCTTTCCCAGGCCAGCTAGGACATGAACCAGTGCCCATATGGGATGCTGGTGCAGCAGGAGGAGGCTTAGCTTACTATGCCACAGCCCAGCTTCTGCCCACTTTTTTTGGTCAGCGATGGGCCATGCGGCTTTCCATTCCCTTCTATCTGCATTCAGAAGGCATTCGGGCCTTTCTCAGAGAGGGGCAACTGGCTGTGTGCACAGACAGTGTGCACAGGTACGAGGATGGGCAGGTCATCTAGGGTTAGCTGAGAGCCTCAGCACAGGCACCGTGCTTAATAACCACAATGGTTCTTCCAGCCGAGTCAGAGTGAAGAGCCCCCAGGCTCAGAGAGGATGATGGCTTTGCTCAGCATTACACGGTAGTAAGTGGCAAAGATGGAAACCAACACCCAGTCTACCCAGGAAAGAACACCATGTGGTTTTCATGCCACATGCCGCATCCCAATTCTTAACCATCATGTGTCAACTCCAGCATGGGATTAGTCACATAATTAAAATGACTAATAACTTCAAAAATAATTAACCTCCTTGACCCAAACTAATCCAGGTGTCCAGAAGAGAATCAAGGTGTCCATAACCACAGGCTGTATCCAGTTAATGACTTTGGGTGAGGTCAGCACCGTAATTAAGCTATTTCATTTAAGAATGCAAATTGTTCCCCATGGTAAGCTCTCCTGTGCTTAAGTTAGCAGGCAACAGTTCCCTGTAGTTCTGCACTCCTGGTTCTCCCTGGGGCCAAAGGAGGCTATATTGGTTCTTTATTTTCTCTCCCTTAAGAGCACAAAGGTGAGAACTAAAAACACGGGAAGAGCTACACTGGCAATATTACATCCTAAAAGGAAATAATAGCTCCAGCAGATAATCATTTAGAGTAAGATGGTAACAGATTGGAAGGGGAGCATGAACTAGAGTTCAATTTGATCTATTTCTTTTTAAAATTGTATTTACTTATTATCATCTTACTTGAAAGGCAGAGAAAGAGAGAGAGAGAGAGAGAGAGAGAGAGATCTTCCACCCATTGCTTCACTCCCTTGATGCTCGCAACAGCTGGGGCTTAGCCAGGCTGAAGCCAGGAACCCAGAATTTCATCTCAGTCTCCCACATGGGCAGCAGGCACCCACATAACTGGGCCATTCCCTGCTACCCTCAGGGTGTGCATTAGCAGGAAACTGGATCAGAAGCAGAGGCTCTGGAGCCTGGGCCAGATACTCTGATATGGAATGTGACCTCCTTTATGAAGGTGACCTAACCGCTGCACCAAACACCTGCCTTAAATCCATGTCTTAAATGTAAAAGTAGAGCCAACAGGACTGATTGGTGGACTGGATATGGAGTTTGAGTATAAGAAAGATGCTCAGGTTTTGATCTGAGAAGCTGGGTAATGTATACTGTTCACCAAGATTAGAAAGACCACAGAAGAAAAAAAAATTTAGGAAAATCATGTTAAGTTTGGAAAGCTTATGGGCTAGTGTGGTAGGCAGACTAATGGTACTCTAAAAATGTCTTGTCCTAAATCTATAATTATGTTATTTTACACAGAAAAAGGGGGCAGTTAAGGTTGCAAATGGAATTTAGATGGCAAATTGACCTTAAAAGAGGGAGGGGAGCAAACATTTAACCTAGCAGTTAAGATGTGATGTCCCACATTGGAGTGCCTGGGTTCGCATATTTGACTCTGGCTCCTGATTCTATGGCTCCTGACTCCAAATTCCTTCCAGCACAGCCCCTGAAAGTCAGAAGTGGTGTCTCAAGTAGGTGGGTTTCTGCCATTCACATGGGAAACCTGGATGGAGTTCCTGGCTCCCAGCTTCAGCTTGGCCCAGTTCCAGCTTTTGCGGAACTTTAGGGTGTGGACTAATGGATAGGAGCCTGTCTGTCTCTTTGCCCCTTAAATAAAAAGAAAGAGGGAGTGCATCTTGGTGAGCTTGATGGAAGAGGGGCCCCAAGCCCAGGACTTCCAGCAGCTTCTTAGAACTGAGAAAATCAAGAGGATGGACCCTCCCCTCAAGCCCCCAAAAGGAATGCACCCCTCCTGACACCTTGATTTTGTCTCAGTGAGACCCACTCTGGATGTTTGGCATCCAGAACTACAGAATCACAAATTAGTGCTCTTTCAGACAACTCAATGTTTATCAGCAGTAATGATAAACTAATACAGGTGGCTGTATAACTTATTGTCCAAGTTTAAATAGTTTTAAACAAAAGAAATGTAATTGATACTTAAAACAGGACAATAGTCATAAGTTAGATATGTGCTGGGAAAACTGGGATGTGGGGTCACCCTGCCCAGCATCATGACAGGAGATACCAAGCAGGCACTTGGTTCTTTCTATCTTTGTTCAGGAAAAGAGTTGGGGCTGGAGAATGAAGTGTGAGAGCTGTCCCTGGGTAGGTGGGATCTAAAGCCATGTGTCTGAATGGGATCATGAAGGAGGCCATGTATATGGAATGGGGAAGACACAGCCTACCTTTGGAGGAAGAGGAAACTCCAGTAGACACAACTAGGAAGGCATATTCAATGAGCTAAGGGGAAATCAGGAAAAAGAATAAACAAACTGAAGAGAGGAAAGGGTTTTAAGAAGGCAGAATTGATCAGTTGCTTCAAATGGGGGTGATGAGTCAAAGAAGAAAAGACTGAGAACCATCAGACTGCAATGTGATGACAATTGGTGACCTAAAACCAGTGATGTTAGTAGAATATTGGGCAGAAGACAGAGAGGAATGAGTCAGAGAGAGAATGCACAGGCAACTTTTCCCAGGTTTGTTACAAAGGAGAACTGAAAATGGGGTAGAAATTTTGGAGGGAAAAAATGCTGAAGTAGGGCTTTTAGAAAGGTGGGAAACAAGAGAGCACATTTGTAACCACAGGGAACCATTCAGTTTAAGGAAAATACTCTTTGCAAAAGAACTGTAACTGCTGGAGGAAAGTCCTTGAATAGATGAGAGGATGTGGTATCCAGAGCATAAGTAGGGTACTTGTTCCTCAGTAGGCTTGGGGACTGGTCTTCCAATGAGGGGGAAGGAAAGGTGCAGCTGAACCTGAACCCTAACTCTAACTTGTTTTTTACTCTTACCTTTTTTACTCTTGCCCTTTTGGATATGCAGAAGTTATTTTATTATTATTTTCATTTTGTTCACTGAGTAAGGAGGTTATTAACTGAGGGTGAGGAGTGGAGAAAGGTTGCTGAAAATTTTAGAAAGGGAAAAAACAATGTCCCAGAAGGTAGGAGAATGATGTGACTTATCTATCAATGACGTGATACAAGTAACAGGAGAAAGACCGCACTCCGCTCACAGAGAATAAGCTACACAAATTATGAAACAGAAGATATATAAGTGCCCATTCTATGGGTCATGTAAAGAACAGATACTTTAAGAAAGAATATTTTAAAAGGACAATAGTTGAGGATCTTAGAATAGTTGAGAATAGTTGAGGATGTTACTGAAGTCACACCCTTCCTGCCAGGCTGTATTGCCAGTTTAAATGAATTTGTTTGTTCAAATTCACATTTGCAGGTGTGATCTTGACTATCTTTTAGGAGTCTATAGTTTCATCAATTTCTGGTTGTTGTTCTCTTGTTAACACCAATGATTCTGATATAACAGGAAAACTTTACTTTTGGGGGAAGTAATTCTCTCTATCCCCCTAATATCATATCTTGCCTCATTGCATTATAGCATATACCATAAAATAGCTTCTACTTTAGGTATTTAGACCATAAGGTAATGGGCATGCAACCCAGCTGTGTGTTTCAGGACCATGGACAGTAACAGCACCCCCCCCCCCACCTTAAACCAACAAGAGCATTTTGCTCATAGTCAGCCCATGTTACTGTGTGCTAGGCACTGTGACAGATGTTTGAACAATAATCAGTCATTGTTTTGAGAGGGGGCATACGGGCCCTGAACACAAATACAATATAGAGATCTACGATGTGTAAACATGGGAGTCTTATAAAGGAAGATTCCCTGATTTATATTATGGATGGGGGATGACATAAGGAAAGTTTCCTGAAATAAGAAATATCTAAACTGAAAATTCAGGTTGTTAAAATTTAACAGATATCAAAGCTGAAATCCTAAGCAATTGGCCTGGAAGGAGGCATAGGGAAGAGCATTGCAGCTATAGGCAGTGGCATACTAAAAGGCCATGAGAAGAGAGAAACTGGCTCACACAGAGAACTACATATAGGGGTGAGCATTGAGCCTAGCAGCTAAGCCACCAGTTGGGACTCCTGCTTTCCATATCAGAATTCCCAGGTTTGATCCCTGGCTCCACTTCTGATCCCAGCTTCCTGTCACTGCAGACCCTGGGGTGGGGAGCAGGTCATGCCTCAAGAACTCAGGTCCCTGCCACCCACATGGGAGGTCTGAATGAAGTTCTGGACTCAGCCCAGACCCAGCCCTGGCCAGTGTAGGTACTTGGGGAGCAAACCAGAGTGGGGGCTCATTGTTTCTCTCTACATCTGTCTCATCTGCTTCTCAAATAAATAGAAAATTTAAAAACAGGTGAAAGCTGCACTGCACAGCTTAAGTGCAAGGAGAAGAAATTTCTGGGAAGAAAGGAAGAGAGGCCTTATGCTGTGTGATGCATGCTGGTCTGGGAACAATGCATGAGGAATAAGTCAGCCTCACAGGGGTGAGGCTAAGTGACGGAAAGCTGTGGCAAGGCAGTAACACTTAAACTTTTGTTTTAAGCTTTTTATTTAGTGGGAGAAATGCATAGGAGAGTGAGGGCTTATTAGGGGCATTGCATAGGCCCTGCCTGTCCAGGGTCTGGAAGTCTCTGTCTATCTCATCTAACAAATTCACCTTGTGAGCTGGAGCAGCCTCAGTCACCGCCAATGTCTGTGTCCCCCTCATGGTCAGTTATTGCCAGAAGTCAAGTTCTGAAACACATGTAAGTTTTTTAATAAACAAAACTGGAATAAGACCAATTCTAATATGGAGTGCCCCTTAAGATAAAAAGAACATAACTGATGGAATTCCAGATAGTGGGTAGTGATAGGCTACCCTTATGTAGATTATAAAACCCATTTAGCTTGAACATAGAGAATTATAATAGAAGAGCCCATTATGGGTTTTATTATCAGTAACAGTTCCCAGGGAGAACCAGGAGAGGCAGGTATAACATATCTGCCTTAAGGTGCAGCAGTTTTGATGTGAGGAAAGCAGAAGGCTTTACTTATCTTTTTGCTTTGAAGAGGTACTTAAGCTCTCTGATTGGCTTGCAGGAATAGTCAGGCAAGTAACACTTAAACTTCTCTTTGATGATACACAGGAGTTTTCGGGAGCTTCAGCGGGAGGAGAGTAATAGAGAACATTTTCAAAGAGAGCTGTGCTGTCTATTATGGTAACCAGGGTCCATGTGTTGCTGTTGAGATTCAAATTTCATTGATTAAATTTAATAAATTAACATTGAATGATATTATGATTTTACTTCTTTATTCTCAATGGCCACATTTCCAGTGGTCAATGCCCACATGGGGCTAGTAGCTGCCAGACTGGATTAATATGCTTCCCACATGGCATCAAGTTTGACTGGACAGTGCTGGGTTGGAGAGAACAGCATGCGCAAAGGCTCTGAAGCCTGCATGTGTGTGGGGTGTTCAGGAAAGAATGGCCGGTCACAGCGGCTGCAGTGGACAGAAGTGATTGGAGATGACTCTGGAGCCCAGGTGATGGGGATTCGGAAAAGCATCTGAAGTCTCCATTTTGGCAAGGGAGAGCTAACAGCGGGACAGGAACAGATTTAAACTTATAAATTTAATTCAACTAGCAGGCACAAGACCTGAAAGGAACAGTGGACAAGGAGAAGACAGGAAGAATAAGCCAACTGTTGCTGACCAAATAAATGTGAAAAAACATTACTTTACATGATGTCACCTTATACTCACCTGCTTCCACTGCTCCTGATTGAATTCAACCTCCTCTGCTGGTTTTCAAGGTCTTTACCATATTGTTCTCTGTTATCTAATACATTAACTCTACTCAAGTGATGAGAGCAATGCCACTCTCTCCTTCACATGAAAATTAATTACTGGGGCTGGCGCTGTGGCATAGCAGATAAAGCTACCAACTGCAGAGCTGGCATCCCATATGGGCATCAGTTCAAGACCTAGCTGGTCTTCTTCTGATCCAGCTTTCTGCTGTGGCCTGGAAAAGCAGTAGAAGATGGCCCAAGTCTTCGGGCCCCTGAACCTGTGTGGGAAACCTGGAAGAATCTCCTGGCTCTTGGCTTCAAATCAGCACAACTCCAGCCATTTTGGCCATTTAGGGAGTGAACCAGTGGGTGGAGAACCCCTCTCTCTCTCTCTCTCTCTCTCTCTCTCTCTCTCTCTCTCTCTCCTTCCCCTTTCTCTGTGTAAGTCTGACTTTCAAATAAATAAATAAATCTTAAAAAAAAGAAAATTAATCCCTGTCTCTGTGTCTGACAGCATCAGAGTAGACAATACACTCCTTGAGTCTAGAATGGCTGCTCAAGCTTCAGAAAGCATGCTGGGTCCCCAAAATTCAGGAATGTGAAAAGAAAGGGAAAAGGGCTCCCTTCCTTGCTTCAAGGACACCTGTTGGGGGTCATTGTAACTCTTCTGTTTACTTTTCTCTTTACAGAACTTAGCCACATGAGCACACCCAGCTCCAAAGGGGATGAAAAATGTGATATCTGTGACAAAAAGCTTGGTGTCCAGCTAAAACCAAGGATGAGTTTACCAAGAATAAGAAGGAGATTGAATATTGCAGGACAATTGCAATCCCATAGGAAAAAATACTACTGTGTGATCCAATAGAGATCTCGCAAGTTTCAATAAGCATTAGAGGAAACACACTTGTGATAATGACAATGTACATCACAACACATCATGGGTCCTTTCTACATATGATAGCTATGCACTTGCCACTTTTTTTTTTTTTTTTTTTGGACAGGCAGAGTGGACAGTGAGAGAGAGAGACAGAGAGAAAGGTCTTCCTTTTGCCGTTGGTTCACCCTCCAATGGCCGCCGCGGCCGGTGCGCTGCAGCCGCGCACCGCGCTGATCCGATGGCAGGAGCCAGGTACTTCTCCTGGTCTCCCAAGGGGTGCAGGGCCCAAGCACTTGGGCCATCCTCCACTGCACTCCCTGGCCACAGCAGAGCTGGCCTGGAAGAGGGGCAACCGGGACAGAATCCGGAGCCCTGACTGGGACTAGAACCCTGTGTGCCGGTGCCGCAAGGCGGAGGATTAGCCTAGTGAGCCGCGGCGCCGGCCTGCACTTGCCACTTCTAATGGAAAACCGATTTTCCTATGTAAGGGTAGTGCCCATTCCAGGAGGAGATGCCGATCAGAGACATTTGCCAATGGAGAGCTAAAGACTCAGTCCTGGAAAATACGCTGTCCATAAATATCAGGAGACCAGCAGGGTTGCTACAGAGTGCCAGATTTTGTTTTCTGAGTGGAGGGATACATCTGCATTCTTTTTTAAAAAATTTACTTATTTATTTGAAAGGCAGTTACACAGAGAGAGAGGAGAGGCAGAGAGAGAGAGAGAGAGAGACAGAGAGAGAGAGAGAGAGAGAGAAGTTTTCCATCCACTGGTTCACTCTCCAGTTGGCTGCAATGGCTGGAGTTGGGCCAATCAGAAGCCAGAAGCCAGGAGCTTCTTCCAGGTCTCCCATGTGGGTTCAGGGCCCCAAGAACTTGGGCCATCTTCTACTGCTTTCCCAGGCCATAGCAGAGAGCTGGGAGTGAAATGGGGCAACCGGGACTCGAACTGGCACCTATATGGGATGCCTGCACTGCAGGCAACAGCTTTACCCACTACACCACAGCGGCTGCTGCATCTGCATTTAATAAGCTACCCTACAATGTGATTCACTTCAGCTTACAACCTCGGGGCTGTGGTGGTTAAGTGTCTGTGCTGACTGACCAGCTCCAGAGCCCTGCCTGCATTGTACTAGTCTCTCTCTAAGGCACCCAAGCACTTCCCCAGCCAGCCCTGCAACCCTGGGCACTCACAGGGGCTGTGTCCACACAGCGTGGTAGTAAGGTCTGCTCAGCTTAAGTGAGAGCTGTCTCCACCCTCTTTAGCCTAAGACAAACTCCAGTGCTTGAAACAGGAGTGCCAGTCACAGCCCACTGCACATTTGGCCACAACTGACAGAGAAATCTCCCCAAAGCATGGCTGGGCCTTGGTGAGTCATTTGGCTTTTAGAAGATAAGTGGGTGTTTTTTTGACCTAGGAGGACCTCCCTCCAGCTCTACTTTCTGAGCCCCGCTTGAACCTTTCTGCTTTGTATGAGTGTGGTATGGTTCAGATACAGCAGTACTGAGGCTGAAACACACAGCTGCGTGGAAACTGACTCTCTTTTTCTAGTTGCTAGAATCTCCTCCAAGGGCTGCCAGGAGGATGCAAATAGTACAGAAGTGACATGACCCATGTACGAGTGTTCATATTTGGGGGGGGGTGTTGTTATTTTACAGTACCCAAGGCTGGATATGTTATACTCTTATTTCTGAATAAATCTTGTTCATTTTCCTCTTGAGTCTTCGTGATGAGAGTATGTGATCGATGCATACTGATTTATGTCTGTCCTCCTGGGGAAAAAAAGTGCTCCAAACATTTTACACCTGCAAAGCTTTTTCCCCTTTGGACTGATTCATCAGTTCTTTAATCAATAAGGAAACCGATTGCTCAGGACTGGCATTGGTAAGCCACCACTTTCCATGCTGGCATTCCATATCAGAGTGTCCTCAGTAGTCAGAGAACTGACTACTCTGCTTCCAATTCAGCTTCCTGCTCCTGCACCTGGGAAGGCAGCAGAAGTACTTGGACCCCTGCCACTCACTTGGGAGATCAGCACGAAGCTGCTGGCTCCTGGCTTCAGCCTGGCTCAGACCTGGCTGTTGCAGCCATCTGAGGAGTGAATCAGTGGAAGAAAGAGTCCCTCTGCCCCCTTGCTCTGCCTTTCAAATAAATAAATAAATAAGCAAATAAAGGGGCTGGCATTGTGGCATAGCAACTAAAGCCTCTGCCTGTGATACCAGCATCCCATATGGGTGCTGGTTGGAGTCCCAGCTACTCCACTTTCAATTCAGCTCGCTGCTAATGCTCCTAAGAAAGGACACCCAAGTCCTTGGGCCCCTACACCCATGTGGGAGAGCCAGAAGAAGCTCCTGGCTCCTGGCTTTGGACCAGCCCAGATCTGGCTGTTGTAGCCATTTGAGGAGTGAACCAGAGGATGGCTAATCTCTATCTCTCCCTCTCTCTGTAAGTCTGCCTTGCAAATAAATAAATCTTAAACATAAATTAAATAAATAAGCCTTTTTAAAAAAAGTAAGAAAAACTATTGCTCCAAAGAAATGTAGGTCTAGTAGGTGCTATGACCTTCCCTTGTCTTACTCAAACAATTTTGAAACCGGGAAAGGAATGATTTTACTTTTATGGCTAAATAGCATGCTGCCCTAAGAAGCTTAATTACTGAATAATAAGATTAGAGCATCGGAATTAGTCAGATGAATTACAATTAGCCTGAAGTGAGGGCTGCAGAATGGCAAACACAAAGCCAGAGAACAGGGCTGAGTCCTGAGATAAATAAATAAGTAAGTAAGTAAATAAATAAATAAAGGCAGCCTTCTGTATGTGAGATTGGATTTCAGTCTGGCCCTCAATCATCGCTTCTCCGTTTCAGCGCCTGTGTAATCAAAGCCACTGCCACAGGATAATGGAATGGCATTTCATCCTGCGGAGAATGGCAGGGTGAAAACGGGACTTAGCCCCGATCGAGGGAATCTGCTTCTACACAGGGACTGCGAGGCGGAGAGAGCCGATGGAGAGTGGGGGTCGGCGGTGCTGCCAGGGAATGGAGCAAAGGGTGACTCCTGCACTCATTCATGGCGTCTGCACGCAACCCTGCCGACCCCACCGAGCAGGGCTTGTGCCTGTCTGCCACCTGCTGTCTGGAGCAGCTCCTCACCAGGACAAATTGTTTCCTTTCAGTCCCTAGGGACCTGGGGCAGAGAAAACCCTACCCCAGGTCTGCAGTGATTTTTACACTGTGGTGGGTTCCCAGGTCAGACAGTCCTGGGCACTCTAGAAATCACTTGGGAGTGAGCTGTACATTGTGTGTGTGTCCCAAGGACGCAGGGAAGGCATTTTTCTTTCTGTTGTAGTATCTTTGAGTGCTAGAGATGCTGGCCTAGAATTGTGACAAACATCCTCCACTACTTGGTGAGGGTCCTCTGGCTGGAAGAACAGTGGGAGTCAGGGGTTAGGGTACCAGCAGGGATGCCTTCATCCCATCTCAGAGTGCCTGGCTCCACTCCTAATTCCAGCTTCCTGTTAATGCTCACCCTGTGAGCATCACCCAGTGATGGTTCCAATAGATGGGCCCCTGTCACCCACATGGGAGACCTGGGTTGGGTTCCTGGATCCCCATTTTGCCCTAGCCGTGGGCCATTGTGACATTTAGGAGAATGAACAAGCAGATGGGAGCTCTCTGTCTTTCTCCCTCTGCCTCTTTTTTTTTTTTTTTTTTTTTTTTTTTTTTTTTTTTTTGACAGGCAGAGTGGACAGTGAGAGAGAGAGACAGAGAGAAAGGTCTTCCTTTGCCGTTGGTTCACCCTCCAATGGCCGCCGCGGCCGGTGCGCTGCGGCCGGCGCACCGCGCTGATCCGATGGCAGGAGCCAGGAGCCAGGAGCCAGGTGCTTTTCCTGGTCTCCCATGGGGTGCAGGGCCCAAGCACCTGGGCCATCCTCCACTGCACTCCCTGGCCACAGCAGAGAGCTGGCCTGGAAGAGGAGCAACCGGGACAGAATCCGGCGCCCCAACCGGGACTAGAACCCAGTGTGCCGGCGCCGCAAGGCGGAGGATTAGCCTAGTGAGCCGCGGCGCCGGCCCATCCCTCTGCCTCTTGAGTAGATCAATAAATATATTTTTTAATTTAAAAAATCATTTGGTAAAAGTTCATTTCAAAAGAAAAATAGCTGGAGGAGTTTCAGAATCACTGTCTAAACCCTTCACTCTGCACATGAGAAAACAGACATCCCTGGACTCCGCCCATAGCTGGCAGAGCTGCAGGGAAGTGGCTACAGCCTGGGAGAAGGTGGGGGCTCTCCTGTGTCAGGGGTCCCCAGGGCACCGAGGATCAGGGTGTCAACAGGGAGGAGTCAAAGCCCAGAAAATAAACAAGAACAAAATTCCTGACACTGTTTTTGAAAAGAACTGCCTTTGACACAGATTAAGGCAGGACATTTTCACAGATTCAGTAGCAGGTGCACGGAACCTGGAAGAATTGGGATTCCAGAGGGTGGGTGATATTTGTGGCTGTACTCACAAAACATGGAATGCCACAGGGAGTTTGCAAACCACCTGTGCATCGGGCAGCAAGGGGCAGTGATGCGGATAGGGCCAGAGACGCCATTCAAGGCCAGAGCAATTCACACCATGGACTTACTGGGACTCAGAGATTTATGAGAAGATTTATTTAATTTTATTCATTTAGGCTTTTTATTCTTTTTTAAAAAATTATTTATTTGGAAGGCAGAGTTACAGAGACAGGGAGAGAAAGATCTTCCATCCACTGGTTCACTCCCTAAATGGCTGCAATGGCCAGGACTGGGCCAGGCGGAAGTCAGGAGCCTAGAACTTCATTTGGGTCTCCCACATGGGTGGCAGGGGTCCAAGCATGTGGGCTGTCTTGAGTGGAAGTTGTGTCTTCCCAAGTGTGTTAACCCAGAACCAGACAGGAAATGGAGCAACTGAGACTTGAACCATCACTTATACGGGATGCTGGCACCATAGGTGGTGGCTTAACCTGCTACGCCACAACACCTTTTTATTTACTTCTTAAGGAATCTACTTACTCAAGCAATGTTTATTTTTATTTTTTTGAGGCCACAGGCATGCATAGTAGAAACCAGTGGTGTCCATTTCTGAAGGGTTTGTGCTGAGTGAACTAGAGCTGTCACGTTAGGAACAGGCGTTGTGGCACAGCAGGTTAAGCTGCTCTCTGCTAATGGACCTGGGAAGGCAGTGGAAGTCGAACCCGGTACTTGAGTCCCTGCATCCCATGTGGGAGACCTGGATGGAGTTCAAATCTCCTAGCTTCAGCCTGGCCCAGGCCTGGCCATTGTGGCCATTTGGAGAGTGAACCAGTGGATGAAAGACCCCCCCACACACCCAAATCCCTCTCTCAGATACCCTTCCTCTGCAATAAATAAAATTTTTAGAAAGAGATAACCCCTGGTTTATAGATAAGGAAACTAAAGCCCGGACAGTCAGGTGTTTTCCCGGAAGCCACACAGCCACAGTGGTGGAAGCAGAACATGGGCCCTGATTCCTTTCCCCTTTCCTCTCGCCCCTTGCTGCCTCACAGGAAATAAGACCAACGTGGAGCAAACGCAACATTTGCACATCATCGTAGCAAGAGCAGGAAGCCAGCGGATCCTGCAGAAAACCCCAAGCCTTTTGAGAGAAGTGCAGGGAGTCAGCAGTGACACGTGCACAGGTGCACAGGAGGTCCCAGAGCACATCCACCACTGAGCCCTCTTCACCTCTGCCAGGGAGGCTTCCACTGGTGCACATGGCAGTGGGGGCCTGGAGAGTTGTGCTGAGGTTTATCCAAGTCCACACAAAGGCAAGGCTAACTCAGAGCAGCCCCAGGTCTCCACAGTCCCTGATGAGGTTCTCACCATAACCCTCAGCCCAGTTCAGACTCATTTCAGCCTGACAAGGCCTGAGCCCAGCCTCCTGCAGAGGAAATCCAAGATTTAACCTCCTGTGTGCAGCATTCAGGCCTGGAACCCAGAAAAAAGCTCTTTGCAGGTTCATGTTTGAAGGAGAAAGGAAATCTTCGACCTCCTTTTTGAGTTCTGAATGAGAAATGGTGAGATGCAAATTTTCTGCATGTCTGACAAAATTAAAAGCTCTCATGGACTTAGTCGGTGATTTCTTTGATCCATACCTTCATCCACTTTCTCTGCTTGTGCATCATTTTTGTCAATTCCTTCCCAAAGATGCAAGCCTCACTCATGGGCTGTCCAGGCCCTCTGGCTGCGGCTGGGGATTTTAATCCGCATTTCTTACAGATCCACAAATCCCTTTCTGTGTCTCCTCCAGGCGGGGTTTGTCAACAGCCCTTGATTCCATTTAATAATTCTCCAAGCACAAAGAAGCCCTAGGTTCCTCTTGGTGAAAACAACAGACAGAAAGACTGATTCGACTTTGGGCCCATGTGTTAGGGAGACTTGAACCAGAGGATTCTGAGTGATGGAAGCTGTTCACAGAGGTGAGGGCAGAGAACTGTCTTGGACAGACCCCACCACTGGGCTGTAATTCTGTCAACTCCCTTCCCCCCTGTCTAGAGAGGCAACATAACTGATCTGGTCAAGGTGCATAGTCACCGGAGGAAGACTCAGCTGCAAACACCCGGCGCCCACGCAGTGCTGGGGCTTCCTTCCCCGAATATTCTGTGAGCAAACAGAGAAACCCAACCAAAGGGCTCCAAGGGCTGGTTTCGTGAGCGGCTTTTCATTGCTGCAAAGATGGCATTGTCATCATTGGGGCTGCAGCTCTCAGCTCCACTTGTTCTTTGAAATTCATAACCCAGCACGGCCAGAGAACCGGATCAGAAAGCACAGGACGTGTAAAGCAGGATATGTTGGCAATTAAAGGCCGGGCTGCGCCAGGCACTATCGTAAATTACCCATCTGGAGGGAACGGAGACCAACTCGCTTTAAGGAGAAAACAGACTGTGCGGAGTTTGGATTCGCTTCAAAGCCAAATGACATCCTTTCCCCCACAAAAGCACAGAACTGCTCAAAACAGAAAAAAAAAATTAAAAAAAAAAAAGGAACTAACTGATATCAGCTTGAAGCAGCCCATCACCTGGGGCCAGTTGCCTCCAGATATAGTCCCCCAGGCTTGCCCTTGGGAAAGGCCGGCGTGAGCCATTGGTGACCAGAAGCAGCACCAGGCGTGCTGATGACTACATAGAACCATGCAGAAGATGGCGCACAATACACTTCTCTACCTTTGCCCTAAAGTTGCCTAGTAGTTCATCCAGAACAAGTCTCAGCGGGGCTTCGGAGAGGCTCTGGAATCCTCGGATTCCCTCCGCAACCCTGGGCCGGACCCCCCCCCCCCCCAGGCCAAGGCCCCAGCCCCATCCTGAGTTGCTGGAGTCAAGTCCCACTCAGTTCCAGTAGGAGCGTATGCATGGGCCTTCCAGGCTCTTCCGTGTAGACAGGCAAACCTTTCTTTCATGTTACTGCATCTTGAATTGCAGAGAGCACAGTTCTGTGTGCAGGGAGCATGGCAGCTCCAAGCCCCATGGCTCACATGGAAGCAGCAGGGGCTTGGGCACTGCATGGGCAGGAAGCCTGCTCTCATTAAGAACCTCTGAGGCTAGGTCTGGCTCTGTGGCACAGAGTTAGGCCACCACCCGCAACTCCCACTCCGGCAGCCCACATCAGAGGGAGCTCTAGCTTGAATCCCAGTTGCTTGGCTTCTGCTCCAGCTCCTTCCTAATGCGCCTGGGAAGGCAGCGGAAGATGGCCCACCCACATGAGGGACCTGGATGGAGTTCCAGGCCCCTGGTTGGGCCTGGCCCAGCCCTGGCATTTGCGAGGATTTGGGGAGTGAACCAGCGGATAGAAGATCTCTTTCTCTCTCTGTCTCTTCCTCTCTCTTTGTCACTCTTTCAAATAAATAAAGTAATAAAATGAATCTTTTTTTTTTGAAAGATTAATTTGAAAGGCAGAGTTACAGAGAGGCAGAGGCAGAGAGAGAAGTCTTCCATCTGATGGTTCATCCCCCAAATGGCCACAATGGCTGGAGCTTGGCCAACCCAGAGCCAGGAGCCAGGAGCTTCTTCCAGGTCTCCCATATGGGTACAAGGGCTCAAGGACTTGGGCCATCTTTCACTGCTTTCGCAGGCCATAGCAGAGAGCTAGATTGGAAGTGGAGCAGCCAGGACTCAAACCAGTGCCCATATGGGATGCCAGCACTGCAGGTGGTGGCTTTACCTGCTACGCCACAGCGCCAGCCCCATAAAATAAATTTTTAAAAAACATATTGTCTGGGGTTTATCATTATTATATTATATATATTATTATTATATTATTATATTATTCAACACATTTAAGGCAAGATTAGAGAGTACCAACAATATAAAAGCTTGAGTCTCAGACTTGTGTGGGACATGTATTCAAACCAGGGCGAGCCAGGCCAGTGAGCTCATGTGATGCAGGCAGAGCTCATATAGGATAAAGCTCACTTTTTTAAAATTTATTATTTATTTATTTTATTTTATTTTTTGACAGGCAGAGTGGACAGTGAGAGAGAGACAGAGAGAAAGGTCTTCCTTTGCCATTGGTTCACCCTCCAATGGCCACCGCGGCTGGTGCACCGCACTGATCCGAAAGCGGGAGCCAGGTGCTTCTCCTGTCTCCCATGGGGTGCAGGGCCCAAGTACTTGGGCCATCCTCCACTGCATTCCCGGGCCACAGCAGAGAGCTGGCCTGGAAGAGGAGCAACCGGGACAGAATCTGGTGCCCCGACCGGGACTAGAACCCGGGGTGCCGGTGCTGCAAGGTGGAGGATTAGCCTAGTGAGCCACGGCGCCGGCCCTAAAGCTCACTTTTGACACTGCTCTCAACAGGTAGGCACAAGAGGCCCTCAGGACATTGAGATCTGCCTTGGGTCTTCAAAGACCTCACAATGAGGCCAAG
The DNA here is from genome assembly GCF_964237555.1 of Oryctolagus cuniculus. Lineage (NCBI taxonomy): Eukaryota > Metazoa > Chordata > Mammalia > Lagomorpha > Leporidae > Oryctolagus > Oryctolagus cuniculus. Next base: position 97,119,759 of record NC_091440.1, on the reverse strand, counting down.
CAGTTACAGCCCATCCAAAAGAGGGGACACAAAGGCACCCCAGGGTGGGGGAAGGGCAGTCCTTGCTACAGGGGCAGGTGGGTCAGGAGCTAGAAGGGGTCTGGAGCCCTCCTCCCTCCCCTCCACAACCCCAGGGGCTTTGCAATGAGGCACTCCTGCCAGAAGAAATACAGAGCTGGCCTCCTTCCATTTGGCTACAGACAGGGCTCCCTGGAAAAGGCAGCCAACCACGGATTCCCAGGCCCACCACAAACCTGCCCAACCAGACCAAGAGTGGACCCAGAAATCTGATTTTTTAAAAAAGATTTTATTCATTTATTTGAAAGCCAGACACACACACACACACACACACACACAGAGAGAGAGAGAGAGAGAGAGATCTTCCATGTAGATTTTTTAAAAAGATTTATTCATTTATTTGAAAGGCAGAGTTACAGAGAGGCAGAGGCAGAGAGAGAGAGAGAGGTCCTCCATCTACTGGTTCACTCCCCAAATGGCCACAATGACCAGAGCTGTGCCCATCTGAAGCCAGGAGCCAGGAGCTTCTTCAGGGTCTCCCATGCATGTGCAGGGGCCCAAGTACTAGGTTCATGTTCTACTGCTTTCCCGGGCCATAGCAAAGAGCTGGATCAGAAGTGGAGCAGCCAGAATGCAAACCGACACCCATACGGCATCACAGGCAGCCACAGCTACAGGCCACACCACAGCACCGGCCCCTCAGAAATCTGATTTTGAAAAGCTTCCTAGATGCTTCCAGTCTGCCATGGCTCCAGTCCCCTGCAGGGAAGTGACCAGCTCACGGAGAGAGGAAGTGGCATGAGTGCTGTTGCATGAACTGGTGCTTTGCGCCATGGAACACTGAAGAGCTCCATGATTTCTGGGGGTTCCCAGTGGAAAAACATCAGAAGCTGAACAGTGGGCCAGGGAAAGACCCGAATTCAAAATTCAGTGTAAAACTTCTACTGAATGCAAGCCATTTTTACACCATCGTAAACTTGAAAAATTGCAAGCAGACCCTTCGTAAGTCAGGAAAATGTGCAGAGAATGTAATCTTCTCAGTACAAAAAAATCAACTAAAAAAAAAAAGACCATGATGAAGAAAATGAGGGACAAAAAGCTCTAAGAGAAAACAGAGCAAAATGACAGAAACAGGCCACACCTTGTCCATCACGCCTTAACCCTAAATAGATTAAATGCTTCAATCTCCAACTGATGTACAGAATAGACACAAAAACATGACCCAACTACACACAGTTTTACAGGAGACTCACTTTAGAGCCGAAGACACAGCCAGATGGAGAAAAGTTCATCTGTGCTCTTAGTAACCAAAAAAGAGCAGGAGAGGCCATGCTAATGTTGACAAAACAGACCAGCAATTTTTAAAAAGGTCGTAAGAGACAGAGAAGGACATTCCACTAAGTGAAATGAGCCACCCACAGAAGACAAATGCTGTGGGATTTCACTCAGATGAGGAGCCAGGAGCTGGCAAACTCCCAGAGCTGGGCCGGAGAAGATAGGGGCGGCGGCCGGGGACTGGGAGCCGGGGAAATGGGGGTTCGTGCTCAGTGATTACAGAGTTGGAGTTTTTCAAGAGGACCAGTCTTTCAGGCCTTAGAGATGATGTATAACAAAAGGAATGCACTTAGTGTCTTGTGACCTGTGCATTTAAACAAGTTAAAATTATAAAGTTGATGTTATATTTTTTCCCAATAAATCACGTGTCTGGCCTCTCAAGTCTACTTAGAGCGAATATCTTTTTGTAAAAAAGTTATTTTATTTTTATTTGTGAGACAATGAGAGGCAGATAGAGATCTTACATCGTGGGCACACTCCCTTGATGTCCGAGGTAGGCTGGCCACGCCCCAACAAAGAGGGCTGGTGCTTAAAACCTAAATTAGCAACCCTGCTATCACTAATTGTTCCACTCTGGGCTTCATGTTCTTTTGTACTAGTCTCCTGCATATTTTGAAAGGTGCACACATTGACATTTTATCATTTTTATTTTCAATAGTCATGCCGATTTAAGGACTTTGGTGGGGGAGGGGTGGTCTTCTATATCTGCTTAGATATTTGCCATATTTGTCGCCCTGCTGTTAGTCCCAAAGACCCGCGTTTCTCCCTGAGCTCACTTCCCTTCCACCTGAAGAACTTCCGTTAGCATTTCTTCCAGAGCAGGATGTCTGGGTGAGAAACTTCCTTGGTTTTTCTTAATCTGAGGACATTTTTATTTACCTTTATTCCTGAAGGAACTTTTTGCTGGACTTAGAATTCTGAGTCAGCAGTTATTTATTATTTTCTTTAAGATTTATTTTATTTATTTGAAAGGCAGAGAGAGAGAGAGAGGGAGGGAGAGAGAGAGGTCTTGCACCTGCTGGTTCACTCCCTAAATGGCTGCAAGAGCTGGGGCTGTGCCAGGCCAAAATCAGGAGCTGGAGCTCCGTCCTGGCCTCCCACGTGGTGTCAGAGGCTCAAGCACTTGAGGCATCATCTGCTGCTTTCCTAGGAAGCTAGAAGGGAAGCAAAGCAGATGGAATCCAACTAGTGCTCTGATACAGATATTGGTGTTGTAAGTGGTGGCTTATTCCACTGCACCAAAATGCTACGTATGCCCAACCCCCCTACACTCCCCACCCTGACATTTTGGAAATCAAGTTATTTGAATTATTTATACCTTGTATATAACATCATTGTTTTCTAGCTACTGTCAGTATTTTTTCTTTATCTTTGATTTTAGAAATTTGATTATGAAGTTTCTAGGTGTTTTTAAAAATAGTTTATCTTGTTTGGGGTTTACTCTATAGCCATAATTCTATCAGATATTTTTCTTTCCCAATCATTCTTTCCTTTCCTTGGATTTCAGTGAAATATGTGTGGCCCTTTGGATAGTGCCCCAAGGACCCTGGGTCTCTCTCCATCTACTTTCTTCTTCTTATTTTTTTTTTTTTAAGATTTATTTATTTATTTGAAAGTCAGAGTTACACTCAGGAGAGGCAGAGAGAAAGAGAGAGAGAGAGAGAGAGAGAGAGAGAGAGAGAGAGGTCTTCCATCCGTTGGTTCAATCTCCAATTGGCCGCAATGGCTGGAGCTGTGCCTATCAAAGCCAGGAGCCAGGGGCTTCCTCTGGGTCTCCCACCTGGGTGCAGGGGCCCAAGGACTTGGGCCATCTTCTACTGCTTTCCCAGGCCATAGCAGAGAGCTAGATTGGAAGTGGAGCAGCTAGGACCCAAACTGGCGCCCATATGGGATGCTGGCACCGCAGGCAGCAGCTTTACCCACTACGCCACAGTGCCTCTTCATCTATTTCAGTCATTTTAGTCTCTTTAATATGGGATAAGATTTCCTTGGTTCTCTCCCATGTCTCTAGTCTGTGATTGAGCCCATCCAGTAATCTTTGTTCTACTTGCTGTATTTTTCAGTTCTAAAATCTACCTTTGTTTCATTTTTGTAGTTGGATTTGTCTGGTGAGAACGCCTTTTTGTCATTCATTGCAAATGTAGTTTTTCTTTGCCTCATCAAGTGTAATTTTCACAGGTGCTTTGAATCTTTGCCTGATAATCTCAACATCTGCTTCATCTGGTGGATGGCATCTGTTGCTTGCCCTTTCTCTTGAGAATTGACACACTTTCCTTTTTAAATAAAATTTATTGGAAAGGCAGAAATTCAGACAGACAGAGAGACAAAGAGAGCTTCCGTCCATGGGTTCACTTCCCAAATGCTTCCAATAGCCAGGGCTGGACCAGGCCAAGCTAGGACCCCAAACTCAGTCTGGGCCACCCCTGTGGGTAGCAGGAATCCAGCTACATGAAATCTTACCTGCTGTTTCCCAGGGTGCACAATACAGAAGCTGGAGTCAGAGGCAAAGTCAGGACTCTAACCCAGACACTATGTCTTGGGATGCAGGCGTCCCCGCAGCATCTTAACTGCCTGCCCCCTTCTGGTCCATGTCTTGTAACTTGAGATTGTATCATTGGACACTGTGGATGTATTTTGTTGCAGACTCTGAACCCTACTATAATATCAGGGAGGCTGTTGATGCTTTCGTTGAGTATTAGCAGTTATCTCAATAAGATTTGGACCAGAAGTTCTGTCTCATCTTCTTGAGCATTACTCAGGGCTAATGCTGAGGCTGTGAAGTCTGTACACAGTCTCAGATTTCCTCCTCATCTCCAGCCCACAGTAGATAGCTTTTCCTTATTGTTAGTAATTATTTGACTGGCATAAAGAGAGAGAAAGGGAAACAGCTATCTCATCTGTGTTTCATTCACCAAATGTCTGCAGTAGTTAGGGCTGGGTCAGGGCCCAGCCAGGGCTGCAAACTCAATCCAGGTATTTCACGTGAGTGACAGAAACCCAATCACTGGGCCACCACCACTGTCTCCCAGGAAGCTGGGGTCAGGAACTGGACCCAGGAATTAAACTCAGGCACTTTTGATGTGGGTTGCAGGTCTGCTGCCCACTCCTCCTCTGAGAGATGTATTTTTTTTTTTAAGATTTATTTATTTACTTGAAAGGCAGATTTACAGAGAGGCAGAGGCAGAGACAGAGAAAGAGATCTTTCATCCTCTGGTTCACTCCTCAAATGGCCACAGTGGTCTGAGCTGAATCAATCTGAATCCAGGAGCCAAGAGCCAGGAGCTTCTGGGTTTCCCATGGGGGTGCAGGGGCCCAAGGACTTGGGCCATCTTCTATTGCTTTCCCAGGGCATAGCAGAGAACTGGGTTGGAAGAGGAGCAGCCAGGACTCGAACCAGCACCCATATGGGATGCAGCACTGCAGGCGGCAGCTTTACCCACCATGCCACAGCGCCGGCCCCAAAAGATGTAATTTTTACTGCAGTTTTAACCACCTTTGTGACCACCCACACACATTGCTCAGTGGCTAGATGCCATCTTCAGGGCAAAGATGTACGAGAAGGAGTTAGGGTGCAGAGAGCGAGAGAGAGGGAAAGGCGGAGAGAGAGAGAGATTTTGAGACTTGCCTTTGTGGTCCCTTTTCCTAGCTTTGACTCCTCTCCATAATCCACCTGCTTCTCTTTACTTCTCAGAGTCCAGTCCTCAGTTATTATATTTTCTGTTTTTCCTATCAACAGTTTTTAGTTGCTGTGATCAGACAGCAGGACAGGTTGTAGTGGGTGTTTGTCACTTTAATGAAGCAGGAACCCCACAAAGAGCTTTGGAATATTAACAGCTCTGAGAAGTCTTGTTGATGATCATGTTGATGTAACACCATCTCCAAATTTAGAAGGAAGTTGGCCACATATTTCATATGCAGTAAATATTCAATGTGATGAAGTCTGCCCTGGTACTATACACCTAGGAATATTTCATGCATGTATATAGAGTTGACTTTTATGATTGCTTTTGGAACCATACCATACAATAAGTCAAGAGAAAGGTATCTCATGCCAATACACAATAGAGAGAACCTTTCTCCTTTCCTTTATATTCCTGTCCTACTTTGCAACACAGGCACGTCCTCAGCCCCCCTTTTCTCAGTGGGGAAGAATTGGGGAATAAGCTTCTGTTATTTCCTCCCTACTCTCCATTCTCTCCTTCCCATGAGAGTGTAGGCAGGAGCTGACATTCTCTTGTCTCTGTGATTTGTCACAGCGTGTTGAATGTAACTGCTCCGACTTGGCCCAATGGCTTACTGTCCGCATCCTAGCTGTTCAAGCTTGTTGGGGAAGGAGGCTGGATGGGTGGATGTCAACCACTCGCCTCCAGTGGGAAAGCCCCAGGTTGAGACTGTTGAGGGCAGGGCAGATGGAACAGAATCCACTTCCATCGTAGGTACAAACTGTGTTCTCCAGTATACCTGTAACAGCAATTAAGTGAATTTTGTGCATTAATTTCCTCTGGGATCTGTGTCTAGCTCTCAGTTAGCTGGAAATCTGGAGGAGTGATTAGGCTCACACAAAACCCACGACTGCCAACATCATCCCTAGTGGGGAGATCTTGGCAATGATTCAGAGGGCCCTGGACTGGTGTGGGAAAACAGTAGCAATCATTGCCATTCACCTACCCACATCCACATGTCAGATTCAGGGCCAACTTCACAGGAAGTCATCATCCCCCTGCCTGGGAGACACAGAGGCTCTGAGTGGTTTTGTTACTCAGCAACAACCAGAGATGGGACATGAACTCAGACCCCAGGACCCTCTATGCTGTGACTATCCCTATTACCCAACTCCAGCTGCTCAAAGTAGCAGCCCATCCAGCAGAAATATTAGGTATAAATACCAGGAAAGCAGAGAAAAATATGGATGGTTTTTCTAGACAACAGCAGATCCAGGACAATTAAGTGAATAATGGTGAGAACTGGAATTTAAATCCTTCTTTCCCCTTCAGTGTGAAAGATAAATGTCAAGAAGGTCTTCCCCAGCTGGCCCAGATCCTGCCAGAAGTGTAAACACACCTTCCAGAGTTTCACTTTGTAATGGACATTCTCAGAGAATCATTTAATTCCACTCTTTAGGGCAAGCACTCAGCCTTATCTATCCATCATCTATAGATATGAATAATTTTTAAAGATTTATTTTATTATTTGAAAGAGTCACACACAGAAACAAGGAGAGAGAGAGAGAGAGAGAGAGAGAGAGGTCTTCCATCCACTAGCTCACTTCCCAAATGGCCACAGTGGCTGGGGCTGGGCCAAGGTGAAGTCAGGAGCCAAGAGCTTCATCCAGGTCTTCCACATGGGTGGCAGGGGCCCAAGCAGTTGGGCCATCTTCCACTGCTTTCCCAAGCACATTAGCAGAGAGCTGGATTGGAAGTGGAGCACCCAGGACTTGAACCAGGGCCCATATGGGATGCCAGGACGGCAGGCAGTGGTTTAAGCCAGTGTACCATGATGTCAGCTCCAATATGAATAATTTTTTTAATCTTTTTTGTTTTATTTACAGGGGAGAGCACAAACGCAGTCCCCCACTACCACAAATTATGCAGTCGAGTTTCCCACATTTGGGGAAATCGCAGGGGTCAGCACATCCGGAGTGCAATGGATAAGCCTCGCCCTGGGAAAACCACCTTCATGATCATGGTATCTCCCCTGCCAGGTAAGTATCCAATATGAATAATTTTTAAGAAGCTAACCTACTCTTCTCTTTATGGAGAAGGAAAAGTGTAATATTTCATCCCAGGTATCTACAATTATATTCAGCCTTTGTTAGATCTACTATAATGCTCAGGAAATCTATAAATAATAAGAGTTGAGTGGATCAAATTCCCAGGATCGTATTTCATGTAGCAATCTCTGTAAAGGAAGAAAGGAGTCATTTTGAGGTCCTTCCGACCGTGTTTTATTCTGAGTTTGGCAGTCTGTGCACAGGTACCTGGCTCATTATTCCAACAGAATAAAGGGGTGATGCTGCTTTTGATTTGTAAATGGTGGCTTTTCATTTTGGTTTTTATTGTCTCCTCACATTTGTGGTTTCAGGAAGCAGATCTAGGACATTTGGATCTGAAGAACGTCCAGTAATGGGAAGGAAGTGGGTGGGGCTCTTGATAAGAAGAACATGGCAGTGGCGGGGTAGGGGTAGGGAGCCAGCATTGCGGTGCAACAGGTTAAGCCGCTTGCAATACCAGTGTCACGTATCTGAGTGCTAGCTAGAATCTCAGTCCTGCTTCCTGTCCAGCTCCCTGCTAAAGTGCCTGGGAAAGCAGTAGAAGATGGCTCAATTATTTGGATCCCTGACACCTTAAAGGGAGACCTGTGTGGAGTTCCAAGCTCTTGGTTTCAGCCTGGCCCAGCTCTAACTGTTTAGGCTATTTGAGGAGTGAACCAGTGGATGAAAAACATCTCTCTCTCTCTCTCTCTTTCTCTCTCTTTCTCACTCATTTTCTTTCAAGTAAATAAGTAAACTTTTAACAAAAATAAGAGCATGGCAGGGGCAGGGGATCATGGAAACTCTGACTTGGGGGGCCATGTAGAGATTTCACCTGCTCATTTCTCCCGCACTTGCTCTCCATGGTGAGTCCCTGATTGGCTGCTCATTCCAAGTCCAATGCTGAAGAATTGGGATGGGGCTCTGATATCATGAAAGTTGAGAAATCACAAAGTTGAGAAAAAGCAAAGATCTAGAAAAGCTTGGAGAGGGCTCAGGGGTATCTGGGTTGAAGTCTGTCTTTGGTATCACTGCTTAATGTTGGCAGTGGTGGAATGACACCACTAAGCTTTTGTGATAGGTGGATTTCCCAGACCAAGGGACAGCTGTAATCATCATGTTGCAAATCACCAAGCTCTCTGACACCTGGAGGTGTGGAAATCGGGCACAGTGACTGGTGTGTTCACCCTGCTTCATCCAAAGCAACTTGAGGTACCTTAGCCAAGGGAGTCCAAAACAGTCCAGACATCTCTGACACTTTTCACTGAGTTTATTCAAAAAAACATAAGAGGAGAAAACAGAAGGAAAAGACAAGCTCACTTGGGAGCAAAAATGCTTGCAAATCCATGGAAAAGTGTGTGTGTTTGAGCAGTGGTTAAGACACCCATGTCATATCAGAGTGCCTGGGTTCAAGTCCAGGTTCTGCTTCTGATTCCAGCTCCCTGCTGATGCGCACCCTCAGAGGCAGCAAGTGATGGCTCAAGTGCCTGGATCTCTGTCACCCATGAAGGAGACCTTCATGGAGTCCTGTGCTCCTGGATTCAGCCTGGCCTAACCCCTGCTATTATGGTCATTTGATGAGTGAACCAGTGGGTGGAAGAACTCTGTCATCACTTTGTCTTCCACATAAAATTGTTTTAATTAATAAAAGTATAGATACTTTTTCCATTTTTCATGGCCCTTTGAAGACTTCTTTTATATGAATCACCATTTAGGTGGTGGGCACGCTGGGGGCACACAGTGGCTGGGTCACTGCTTTGAGTCTGGTGGGGGGATGGTGCTGTGGACACATCTCCTGGGGGAGCCAGGCTGGGGACCTCCATGCAGGGATTTTTGAGCCAGAGAACAAACTGTCAAGTCAATAGCAGAGACCGTTGTTTCAGAGGGCTCTCTGTGAACTAGCCACATCACTTACAGGATCCATCATTCTTTGATGCCCCGGTACCTCCAGCCAGCACTGGAGGGAAGACATTCCTCAAGAGTTCCACTCCAAGCCTCCATCTCAGAGTCAAGATGAGCTCCCTCTTCTGCCCTCCCCTCCTCCACCACGGCACTGATCTTTCATTGAGAGCTTTCAGAAGTACCTTCTTCCTTTCTCAATGGTAAGCAGCTGAGGGCTTTGGAACCCCTGGTATCCAGCACCATATTGGCATGCATGAGGCATCTAACAAATGGCCTTTGAAATGATATATTAATAGTAGCATAATATTATATTAACATTCTTTTTATTTCATTTTATATAGTCTAACCCATATATCACATAATTAATGTATTATGATAGTTATTCAGAGACCCAACTCCTGAGACCCCCTTACAAAGCTCCAGGCATCTGTCATGCTTGTCACCCTCAGAGGAGAGATCATGGTCTCATCTCTCCTTGGATGGGACCGAGCAAAGTGGGTTCAGCTCAGTGAGAGGAGGGTGAAGAGGGCAGTTGGCTTTCCCTGGGAGGGACTCTGCCCCCCTTCAGGAATCTCCTGTTCCCACCCCTACCCTGGGGGCCCCTGGGGTTCAAGGAAGAGCAGCCTTGGTGAGGACCAACCCTCCCCAGACAGGGCAGGCTGCAGCTCCCTAGTACCTGTGTCATAACCGATCCCCACTTTGCCCTCACTGAGACGGGAAAGGGTCAACATCTGCCATTTGCATTATGTGTGCACTTTTGGCACTTAAAATTCTGCTTCTACAAATGAATGCTTTTACAATAAAAATGAAATGCCAGAAAAAGAGAAGCAACCTACTTTAAGGTCGCTGCTGCCTCCCAGCAAGGGTGTTTAAAAATAACCCCCAATCTGCCATGTACTCACAGCCTTCACTGTGCCAGCTCAGTGGCAGACCTGGTGCCCCCAGGACACATGGGGAAGGGCCTGGGTGATGTGTGTGTGTGTGCATGTGTGTGTGCATGCATGTGTGTTAGTGAGGAGATGAGGGAGGCAATTCTCACAACTGCTGGCCTCTGGCTTTGGGGTTCTTCTCTCCTGATGTCTGAGAAAGGGCATGTGCTAGACCAGTTCGACTCCCAGCTTCCAGCTCAGGTGGAACGGTTCTAGATCCAATTCAGGAGCATCCTGAATTTGGAAGTCCACAAAGCCAAGACTAGGGCAAGGTCAAGGTGTGGCATTAGGTGGACATTGGGCAGGTCCCTCAGGGAGAACTGAGTCTGTTTCCCCAGCAGCTGCTCTAGAATTGCCCACAGACAAGGGCATAGATTTGCTTCTTACAGTTGAATCTTAGCCATGAGCTTTTGCAGTCATTCCCAAGCTGTGCTCCATGGATCCCTGCTGGTTTTGGGATGGGACTTCAGCCCTGCACTCATGCTGATGAATTGTAACTGTTGCTGCAAATACAGCCTCTCCCACAACAGTTGCAGGTCCCTAGAAATTGTGTTCTGAAACAGAGGGATGCAGTTCTGCTAGGGACTCTCCAAAAGCAAGCACTCCATCTCCTTCTGAGGGGCCAGTGCAGGTGGATAAATGCAACCAGAGTGGACTGTCTTTCCACACAGCCCTTCAGTAGGGATCACCTGTCCCCTTTGCTAATCACAGTGTAAATAGAATGTGGATCCCCTCCCACCCAGGGTCACACAAAGAAGCATGTATATCTACTTGCCAAGGAAGAGGGAGAACCTGCCAGGAAGGTGGGAGGGAGATGTTTTTCTGGCTCTCACTCCCATTAGTCTTTATCGCTTTTGCCATTTTCCCGGTCTTGCCTAGTCTAGACTGTGGGAGCAGTTGTATTCTTAAAAGGTTAAAAATCTGGAGCATTAAGGGCTGGCCTTATGGTGCAGCAGGTTAGTCCTCCACTTGCAATGCCAGCATCTCATATCAGAGTGCCTGTTTGAGTCCTGGCTGCTCAAGTACCAATTCAGCTTCCTGCTACCACACCTGGGCAGGCAGCAGAAGATGGCCCACATGCATAGGCCCCTGCCACTCACCTGGGAGCCTCAGATGGAGCTCCAGGCTCTTGCCTTTGGCCTGACCCAGCTCCCAGTGTTGTGGCCACTTGGGGTGTGAACCAGTGTATGGAAGATCTTTTTATCTCTCTCTGTTTCTCTCTGTCACTCTGCCTTTAAACTAAATAAATAAACCTAAAAAAAAAGACCCTTAGCTGATGGATCACCCTGCTCACTGCCCTTGTTCTGCATCCCTCTTTGCTTATGTTGTTCCATTTCCCTGGTTTCTTTCAAATCAAAGGGGTTGGAATCTGAGGCAGGTGTTTGGCACAGTGGTCAAGCTGACACTTAGGACATCCACACCCATATCCCTTATTTCAAGTCCTGGCCCTGTCCCCAATTCCAGCTTCCTGCTAATGCACACCCTGGGAGATCGCAAGTGGTTGGGTCCCTGATGCCTATGCAAGAGACCTGGATTGAGTTCTGGACTCCTGGCTTTGGCCTGGCCCAGCCCTGGCTGTTGCAGGCATTTGAGGAATGAACCAGTGGATGGGAGCTCTCTGTATCTTTGTCTTTCTCTCTTTTCAAGTTCATAAATAATTTTAAAAATCATGTGACTACTTCCACTTATTGAGCACACCCTTTGAGCAAGGCCTGTGCTAAGAGGCTTGTGTACAATAACTAACTTGTTCTCACGTGAAGAGGCAGACATTACATCATCACTGCATAAATAAGAAAACTAAAGTTCAGAAAGTTTAGGGTTTTGTCCCAAATCTGGAATCTAATACAGCCTGTGTAACTCCAAAATTTGTCCCCTCACTTCTGAGGACTGTTAACAGCACAAGAAGCAGGCATGGAAAGCAAGTTGTCTTTGTCTTCACAGTCTCCAGGGCTCATGTGAGATTGTTGGGGTGGTGACCTGTGCTCCCCGTGTCCCTCCAGCACGTCCATGCCCACGTGTACCCACTGCCCACTGCCCCCTCTTCCTCATAGTTACATGCTCATGTGAACAAATATCACCCTTTTCTCCAATCCCACTTTAAAATCTCTTGTGGGACCAGCGCCATGGGGCAGTAGGTTAATCCTCCGTATGCAGCACCGGCATCCCATATGAGTGCCGGTTCCAGTCTCAGCTGCTCCACTTCCAATCCAGCTCTCTGCTATGGCCTGAGAAAGCAGTGGAAGATGGCCCAAGTCCTTGGGCCCCTGCACTCACATGGGAGACTGTCAAGAAGCACCTGGCTCCTGGTTTCAGATTGGCACAGCTCCTGCCATTGCAGCCATTTGGGGAGTGAACCAATGGAAGGAAGACCTTTCTCTCTGTCTCTCCCTCTCACTATCTGTAACTCTACTTGTCAAATAAAATAAAATCTAAAAAAAAAACCTCCTGTGAGCAGATTAGTGAACTCCGTCAAACTGAGGTTCTGATAGATGAGAGTATTTCAATGGGTATTGTTCCACTTGCTCTACGATTTGGGGCAGTGATCGAACACCAAGCAGTTCAAGCATTGGGAGGTAGGACAATACAGCATGTGTTTGCTTGGAGACACTCCCAACATTTCTAGGAGACCTTTCCAATATTTTCCATTCATAAATTCAGGTATATATTTTAAAAACCCTGTACAGACATGAGGGGTGTTCAGCATCCTGTGATTGGTAGAATCCCAACATTTACATGACATGAAATATATATATATATATCCAACAAAAAAACCCACTCATTTAGAAAAGACTTTGTCAAAGATAAAGTAGAAGAGGTCAAACAATTCTCCCTCAAGGAATTGTTCTTGCGGTAGAACTGACTGCAAAAATGGACCCAATTGTGTCCCTCTTGTATCAGTGCACTTTGCACAGGTCACTCCAGGGAGGCAGAATTGGATGGAGTAACTCCAAGCCCAGCTTTCACGAAGTCTTGCTCATTTCAATTCTCTCTGTTCTCACTGTCTCTGTCCTTGCTGTCTTGTTACAGTGAGAACAAGCCCAGGCTACCCTACTGGATTGTATCCCAGTGCCCTAGCCAATAGCCAAGCCACCACAGTCACGTGCATGAGCTCCTCCAGAGCCAACTGGTGTCCCCCATCCCTGCCACCTAAGCAAAGCAGCAGGAGGGAGCCCAGTCAAGATCAGCAAAGCATTGCCCAGATCAGCAGAATTGCCCAGCTGGCTAAGACTAATGAACAAGAATGTTCATATCTTTAAAGTCTGAGTGTTTGCTTGATTCATCACGCAGTGATAGCTAGCTGGTGCAATTGTCTATGAAGTCCATGTGTTTCACCCCAGACCACTGTACACAACTCACTTCCTCTAGTTATGAGACCTGATGGAAAAAAAACCATATTATCTCAGCCATATCAAATCAGACCAGGCACACACCTGATTTAGCTCAAATTTGCCTAAGGCATAACTTATCTTTTCACTGCATGGTAAAATATTATTTGGCTTTTTGTAAGTGCCAGTGTTGTGTTTCATACGATTTAGATCTATCTAAAATGCACTGTGCTCTTTAGATAGAACAAGAAACTAACCCAAGAGTCAATCGGATGTACTTGGCCACACAAATACTCACCAAAAATTGATTCTGCTTTGCAAGTAATCATTTTAAAATGTCAGAGTCAAATTTGGAAAAGTGATTTCTTGAAGATCTGGACTGCTCTCTATGAAAGATTCTGCCCACAGTTATTTGGAGAAGGTCACATCCTGCCGTGTGTGTGGCTTTGGTGACTCAGGACTCAGGGGCTCCTCCTGGGACCTTGGGTCTCTGTGTGCATCTTAGAAGCATCCCTCTGCTGCAGGGAGCCACCCGGATGTGCTGTGAAAACTGTCTTGCTTCATGCCTGCACTTCGCTTCCGGTCCCTGTCCAACTGCTGACTCTTCGATGCTATGGGCTGAGCCTCCCTTACTTCCAATTTTAAAACATTGTTCAAAATGTAATGAGCCATCACAAAAGCGGCGGTGTCGTTCAGGGAGCAGGTTCACCAGGTGACAGGCTGCTAAGCATTTCCAAGGGCAAAGTCACTGTGGAAAGCAGAACAGGCCAATGGTCAGGAGCAAGCCTTCCCCCTAAGCATTTTGCCAGGTTTTCTTAGAATGATTTAATTAACAGCAGTGCATATACGGACACAGTCTTTTATGTATTCCTTGATTTGGCCCACACTCTCTCTCCCTCCAAGAGAATGATTCACTCTCCAGAGTTCCCATCAGGACTGTAAGGATGTTGCTAGTGATTTTTGTTGAAATCTCTTCTAAACTCCTGATACATCATGGCTATTGCTATAATGTTACCAAAAGAAAAAGAAAAATTTAAGGAATAGAACATTCCAAGTGAACCAAATTGGTTCCTAATTACTCATCAAATCGTATTACACATTGCAAAGAGCATATTTGTTCAGTATGAGCCCTGTGCTGGATATGCTACAAAGCACTTTTCATGTTTTCACTGGATTCTCACGATGACCCCTTGAGATAAATATTTTTATCCCTGGCCTACAGGCAGGCTTAGGTTCAATAAGCTGCTCAAGGACTCAGACCCAGAAGGACTCCTATGGGATGGTACTGAAAAGGGACTGTGGGAAATGTGTGTCAGGAAAAAACCATGCACAGACTTCAGAAAGTTTTGCACTCATGCCCGTTTATCTTTTCATCCCGTTTTCCGGTGAACTTTCTGAAGCACCCTCATGGCCCTGGATTTGTCTGACTTTGCATTCTGATTGTCCATTCGGTATCAACCAGGACTTTAAATTTGTTTTAGTTTTTTAAGACAAGAGCTCAGGATTAGACCAACATAGCTCTGAGGCATGTTCTTTGCATCTTGTTAAAACTGGAGTCATGATCTCTGATTTTTAAAAAACCCAACTTCTACCTCTACTTCTCTTCCCCATGATTTTAGGAGTAGCTCTGAGTCTGGGAGCTATAATGAAAACACATTGGAAACTGCTCATTTTTAAAGATTTAACTGAAGCATCTCTGTGTCTGCAGGAAAATGCTGGATCCCTTCCTCCCTTCCCATCTGCCCAGAACTGCTGGAGGAGCCCAACCCTTCTCTTATCCTGCTTGCTGGGACTGACTTCCAGTGGAATCTTCCTAAGGCTTCTCCCACCTGGATACTTCCACACGCCTCTATCCCATTCTACCAGAATCCCTTTCAAAGACTGCTGCTGGCTCCAGCATATTAGGAATCTCAGTGATTGACACACTGATTTATTTTAGTGAGTAGTATAGTTGCAGAAGTATTCTGAAAGGATAGGGACACAGTTAGAACCCTGCTTAATGACGTGACAGTGTTGCAGAGGGCAAAGACTAGAGGAACACATGGTCTGGTGACTTCCATGTCTGTTGTCCTGGTGACTATTAAGAAAGGTCTTTGAGGTAAGCATTTGGACCACAGGTGAGGATGACCCTTTCCCATATCAGAGTGCCTGGAATCAATTCCTGATAGTGCAGACCCCAGGAGGCAGCAGGGAGCGTCAAGTAGTTGAGTCCCTGTGATCCATAGGGAAACCAGGATTTTGTTCCCAGCTCCTGACCTTGGCACAGCCCAACCCCAGCCATTGGAGGCATTTTGGGAGTGAATCAGTAGAAGGGAGATTCTCTCTCTCTCTCTTTCTGCCTGTCAAATAAATAAATAAAGCTTTTAAAAAGTGTCCCCACTGCTCCCTCAGTATGCCCCAGCTCAGGTCTTAAGCTACATGGTCCCCCAGATGGTGAAACAGTGAAGATCAGTGTGTGAGGCACAGAGGCCTCTGACCACAGGTCCCCTCTCATCTTGATGGCAGATGAGGCCTCTCAAGTTCCTCTATGTTCAGAGCACCGAAAATAAATCAGGGTCACAGCATGTCCTTATAGGCTGAGTGCTGAAACTAACACACTTGGGGAAGCTGGTTGGAAGGGAAGTTTTGTGCACATAGGGAAGACTGTGAAGCACACATCAAGGCCCATGAGGGATGCAAGGATAAATTGAAAGTCCTCCCCTTACAAGTGGTATCCAGTAAGATACTGAAGAATTCAAGCATAAACACCCCCTCCCCAAAATGGAAAAGTGTCATACGGGAGGTGCAAGCAGGCAAGCAAGACCTCTGGGAGTGATAAGGTCAGAGAAAATGAACAAGGGCCAGGAGCTCACAACAGCCTGCTTGAAGGAAGTGGCACGAGGCCAGTGCTGTGGTATAAAGGGTAGAGTAGCTGCCTGCAGTGCCAGCATCCTGTATGGGCACTGGTTCAAGTCCTGGCTGCTCCACTTCCAATCCAGTTCTCTGCTATGCCCTGGGAAAGCAGTAGAAGATGGCCCAAGTCCTTGTGTCCCTGCACTCATGTGGGAGACCTCGAAGAAGCTCCTGGTTCTTGGCTTCGGATCAGCACAGCTCTGGCCATTATGGCCATCTGGGGAGTGAACCAGTGGATGGACAACCTCTCTCTCTCTCTGCCTCTATCTTTCTATAACTCTGCCTTTCCAACAAACAAATAAATAAAAAAAGAGGTAGCATGATACGAGCTGCACAGTTCGAGAGTGGTAAGGCATTTACTGCAACAGTGGGCAGCAGTCCCTCTGCAGGGGCTGAGCCTGGAGCCCCTGGGTGGGATTTGGGGTGGATACAGGGACATCAAGGTCCTCTTGATTAGGAATGTAGCAAGAGCCCTCCATAAACAGCAGTGTCAGGAAGAAAGTGTGCCCCATGGTACAGCTGCAGGCACACAGGCTGCAAAATGTAGGAAGGCAGGCATGGACTCCACTGTTCTAGTGGAAATGCTCATAGACATGGTGTATGTAGAACTCATTCTGTACTAGGTCTTAAATGTGAGTTAGTCAGTAGCAGCCCCCTCTTCCTCTGTACCCATAGGCACAAAAGTCTACATTTCCCTCCACGCCAACCTCTTTTTGAGTCACTGCCAAATTCCATCCACACACAGCCAGGCAAATAGGAGAAGTTTGCTGAAGATTTAGGGAAGAGAGAAGGTGAGTAGCTCAAGGCACAGCCAGAGCCCAGAGCCCTTCTGGGCTGCACTGGAACAAGGCAGAGGCAGGGACAAGGTGGGGGGCATCCCTAGTACCCTCTCACTGGTAGATTCCATCCCCTACTCTATGCCGTACATGATGTCTTGCCTCTTGATGTGCCTGAATGCTCTTCCTGCTAACAAAACATTGGGTGACAACACTCACTCTGTCTAGAAGGTGCCTTCATTGGCCCAGTTTTCAAGGCTTCATGTCTGAACACCATGTATTTTTCTTCACAAATGCAGCGCATTCTCCCCAAGCATTTTTGAATAGGATTTTCTCCATCTTATGTGGGCCAGCTGAGGCTCAGGGAGGTTAAATACTTTTCCCAAGGGGGCTGGGGAATCCAAATCCAAATTGGATTTGAGCTCAGGTCTGGCCTCTCAGAAGGCTTAGCAGTGGCAAAGGAACCACTCTTCTGAATGGCATTATTGCCTATGGGAGGGATCCTGATGTATCAAATCCACCGTGGCTAAGTATTCATTGTGATCTTTCTGGGCTTCGTATCTGAGCTCAGAAGACTCTCCAAGTATCCCAGGGTCCTCAGGGCAAACCTTGAGAGTGACACAGATGGTTGGGGATATGGTTGCTCTTGCTAGGGCTATCTGCTGGCAGCACCCCCTGATGGTCCTACCTGTCATTGAAAGTGAGTGCTATTGTTAGAGACATTGGCATGCAAGCAAGGACAGGAAAGGCTGCTTGCCTTTCCATGCTGTGACTCAGCCTTGGGAAAGAAGCATCCCATTTGGGAACCTGCAAGGTAGAGGCGATGAGGGTGCTATGTATCCTGTTTTCTGGGTTTCACCTTCTTTCCTCCAAGCTGGGACTTGTCCTCAGCTCTTCCCCTCAGTGAGAATTCCTGCCGGGTTCTCTTGATTTCATGACTCTGTCCTACCAATACTTCAAAGGCAGTCCCAGATTCTAAAACATCCCAGGGCTGCTGTAGTATGATTTTCTATCGTCCATGGCAATAATAGTATTAACTCAACTGCTGCTAAGTCTGGTCATGACAACTATCACAGCCTTACACATCCACCCCAGACCTCCGGCTGATATATGGTTCTCTTCACCTCCCTGTGTCCTGGTCTACAGAGTCTACAGATTTTAAAAATCATAGCCCTCTGTGTTTCATTGACTTCTGTGCTTTCAGAAGCATCCCTGCCACTGTAAGAGATACCGGAGAAAATGACACAGAGTGGAGAGCAGAAGGAAAAAGGAAGAATTGCCTTCTTTTGGGGTTGTTGTGGGCCAGTCCGCCCCACAACACATGTTCCTTTACTCACTGAGCATTTTGCCTGGGGCCCAGCCCAGCTTCCACTCAACTGCAAGGCTTTCTCTTTACTTACGCATCAGCTAACCTGCTTACAACCAGCTCTGCACTTCTTTACCTGGGGCTTGACCATGACCTTCCAGCAGGGGTCCCCTGGAGGCTGGGGTGGCCAGCTGTGTTCCCTCCCCATGTACAGTGCACCTGCTTTGAGGACAGTGCTAACCCCATCCTCCAGCCCCATTCTTGATGCTGATCTCTGGAGGGCAGGTCCTTCTGAAACCCAGTGTTGGCTGCATCCCTGTTATTGGTGGTCTCTGAGTCCAAATGGGAGGTCTTCTCCCAGTTCCTGTCCAGATTCCTGTTAACTGCATGGGGGAGAAACAGAACATTTTGGATTTCTCTACTCATGCAGAATTTTCCTCTACTGAGCTCTCTTGGATAGCTGCACTGCATGAGGTGGAAATGTCCATCCTACCTCCTTGAAACCTAAGCCAAGGCTAAGTCAAGATAGCCCTGATGGCCTGCCTGGTCCCCCAGGGCTGAAGACACCATTGTCCCAGGCAGCCACATCATGCCCAGCTCCCCAGATGCAGGTATACACGGAGGCAAGGTAAGGAGCCCTCTGCACCTAGAGAGATGGAGCTTTGGCCTCAGTAGAGGTGCAAGCAGGAGCTCCTCCTAGAGAAGAAGTGATTGAGGTGACGGGGGCCAGAGGCATGGGCAGGTACCGGCCCTACTCAGTTAACATTCTCTTCCCTGGAATGCCATGAAAAGTCCAACAGGACTCAGAGACAATGAAGCTGAATATTTCTCCCAAAGTGTCCTTGTGGTCAGAAAGACCAGAGCCTATGCTCCTTCTGAGTGGTCTGCGAGTTGATGTTCCCAGAAGAATAACAGTCAGACTGTTTCTAACTTTCTGTCTGCCGTAAACTCAGGGAAGTCACTCAATGTCTCTGAGCCTCAGTCTCATGTGTCCAATGAGCTTGATGGTAGCTCCCGTATCTACCTCCAGGGTTGCGGTAAAGTTATGTATACTCGAGCACTTTTTAAAGTCTGAGAACTAAAGTCTTAGAAATTAGCTGAGTTGGGGCTGGTGCTGTGGCATAGCAGGTAAAACCACTGCCTGTGATACCTGGATCCCATATTGGGATGCTAGATCCTTATCAGATACACAATATATAAATACTTTCACCCTTCAAATCCACTGTATTATCTTTTCTATAGTTGTAATTTGTTCACTTTGTTGATGACGTCCTTGGATGTACATTTTCGACCTTGATGAAGCCCACTCATTTGTTTTTCAAGCTTCTAGTGTCAGAGCTACAAATCTATTGACAAATCAGTCTTTAAGATTTCCTTGTATGTTTATCCCTAAGGTTTTTATAGTTTTAGCTCTTATATTAAAGTTGTTGATCCGTTTTGCAAAGTTTTGTTTACGATGTAAGGTAGGGGTCTAACTTCATTCTTCATTAAGCCTTTATTTTGTTTCTCTTTAAAAGATTTATTTATTTGAAAGGGAGAGTGACAGAGAGAGAGGGAGAGACAGAGTCACAGAGAGATCTTCCATCTGCTGGTTCACTCCTCAAATGACTACAACATCTGGAATCATGCTGGTCTGAAGGCAGGATCCAGGAACCCCATTTGGGTCTCCTATCTGGGTGGCAGGGGTCCAAGCACTTGGGTCATTTTTTGCTAGTCTCCCAGGCACATTAGTAGGAAGCTGGATAGAAATGGAGCAACCAGGACTTGAATTAGTGCTCCAATAAGAGATAGTGGCATCATAGGCAGTGGCTTAACTCATTACACCATAACACGTGTCCTGAACCTTTGTTTTTAAAAGTTTAGCTTTGTGGGGCTAGCACTTTGGCACAGTGGGTTAAAGCCCTGGCCTGCAGCACTGGCATCCCTTCTGGGCACCAGCTCAAGTCCCAGCTGCTCCTCTTCCTATCTAGCTCTCTGCTTATGGCCTGGGAAAGCAGTGGAAGATGATCCAAGTGCTTGGGCCCCTGAACCCACGTGGAGACTTGCAAGAAGCTCCTGGCTCCTGACTTTGGCCTGATCCAGTGCTGGCCATTGCAGCCATTTGGGGAGTGAACCAGTGAATGGAAGACCTCTCTCTCTGGCTCTTTGCCTTTCAAATAAATAAAATAAATCTTTTTTTAAAACCTAGTCTAGAAAACAAATTAAAAAATAAGTTTTGCTTTGTAATTCCTGAAACTGAGTCACCCTAGAATCCTGCTGGGACAGACACAGACAAATTGCAAGGTCAGAACCAAAGTCCCACTAGCCCAGCCAGGAGGCAGAGGTGGACAGTGGGGCCTGCAGATGTACAAACCCCAAAGAAAAGACTGCAACTTTAGTCCCTAAGGCAAGCAGTTTAATGGAAGCCTGCAGACAGGACAGAGCTTCTCTCTCTTTCTCTCTCTAAGATATTATTAATTCCTTTGAGAAGTATAATTACAGAGAGAGAGAGAGAGAGAGAGAGTGAGGTCTTCCATCTACTGGTTCACTCCCCAAATGGCCTCAATGGCTGGAGCTGGGCTGATCCAAAACCAGGAATCAGGAGCTTCTTCCAGGTCTCCCACATGGGTAAAGGGGCCCAAGCACTTGGCCATCTTCTACTGCTTTCCCAGGAGCATTAGCAGAGAGCTGGATCAGAGAGGAGCATCCAGGACTCTAACCAGCACTCATATAGGATGCTGGTGCCGAAGGCTGATGCTTAGCCTACTACACCATAGCACCAGCCCCAATAGGACAGATTTCTCAAAACAGAAATTGAATCAAGCAGTGGGGAACGCAGATAGAAGTCAACCCCACATCCTTGATTAGTTTTATACCAAGCAGATTTTGAGTGTTCTGTTTCTATAGGGTTCAGGTCGACCCATCTGTAAATGTGGCTTATTTTTTTCTAATTCTCTTAGCCTGATTTCTTTTCCCTTTCTTTCTTTTTTCTCCTTGCAACACCAATTATACCTCGGGAAATCACATTTACAACACAGATGCCCCAGGCGGCCACTTCTCGCAGACTCCAGCATGAGCCAAGTTCTCTGAGGATGAAGAAATTCATCAGGATTTGAAAAAAACATCATAAGCATCAGCCATGCAGATTCCCTTCTCTGAATGTCCATTCGTCTGCATCTTCCCTCACTCTATGACACTATGTGTTATCCCACAGGAGCTACTGACAGAAGGAAGAGGAGGGAAAGGAACAAGTGGTTGGGAGCAGGGAGAGAACATTCCAGAAGGCCACAGGGAGGCAGGGCTCAGGAGGTTCTTCCTCCAGCTGCTGCTCACCGAGAACCAGGTGTGCCTTGAAGGGCAGGACATTTCCTTGCAGGTCCTCTCCTGTGTGTGTCTCTGAAGCACATTTGCCTTCTATGCTAGGCAGGAAGCCCCAGGGACAGGGGCAGTCTTGGCTTCCAGCGCCTTTCAGAGCCTGTCTCTCTGAGAATGCTCAAGGTGCATTTATTTTTTTTTTTAATTTGCAGGTAGAGTTACAGACAGTAAGAGAGAGAGACAGAGAGAAATTCTTCCTTCCATTGGTTCACTCCCCAGATGGCCACCATGGCCGGCGCTGCACCGATCCGAATCCAGGAGCCAGGTGCTTCCTCCTGGTCTCCCATGCGGGTGCAGGGGCCCAAGCACTTGGGCCATCCTCCACTGCCTTCCCAGGCCACAGCAGAGAGCTGGACTGGAAGAGGAGCAACCGGGACCAGAACCTGGCACCCACATGG
The DNA here is from genome assembly GCF_964237555.1 of Oryctolagus cuniculus. NCBI lineage: Eukaryota > Metazoa > Chordata > Mammalia > Lagomorpha > Leporidae > Oryctolagus > Oryctolagus cuniculus. Next base: position 97,097,774 of record NC_091440.1, on the reverse strand, counting down.
AATGCCAGTGCCGCAAGTGGAGGATTAACCAATTGAGCCACAGCGCCAGGCCCATCAAGATGCATTTATTTAAAAGCAGCAAAGCCTCCTGCAAACTTGTTGACAGCTTTCAATAAATTTTCAGAAGTCTCATTTGAGTCTGTTTTGTTTGAGATGCTGTGCTAGGAACTTTGGGATCACGCGTGGTTCCTTCTCACCAGATGGTGCTAACAGACTCTGGGCATGTCTCGAGCAGAAATTTTCCAAGAGAAGATCTGATCTGGTGAACTGAGGCTCTGGGGGCCTGGTGTCAGAGTTTCTGAGTCAGAGCACGGGACACGCTGCCAAGAACCGAGGAAGCACAGGGTCCCCTGAATGTTTATGGGGCCCCAACACAAGCAGGAATGAAGGTCCACTGATGTTTCCATTGTCTTTTTTTTTTTTTTGATTTTTAAAATAAATTTTCTTTTTATCCAATATTATTTTTCTTTTTTTTTAACTTTTATTTAATGAATATAAATTTCCAAAGTACGATGTATGGATTACAATGGCTTCCCCCCCATACCGTCCCTCCCACCCACAACCCTCCCCTTTCCCACTCCCTCTCCCCTTCCATTCACATCAAGATTCATTTTCGATTATCTTAATATACAGATCAGCTTAGTATACATTATGTAAGGATTTCAACAGTTTACTCCCACACAGAAACATAAAGTGAAAAATAATAGATGATTTTTTTAAATGATGATGAAATCAGATCAGACCTATTGTCATGTTTAATCCCAGTGTGAGTCAAGTTGGGAGTTGATAATTTCTTTTTTTTTTTTTTTTTTTACAGAGGATCAGTTTAGTATGCATTAAGTAAAGATTTCAACAGTTTGCACCCCCATAGAAACACAAAGTGAAATATATTGTTTGAGTACTCATTATAGCATTAAATCTCAATGCACAGCACATTAAGGACAGAGATCCTACATGAGGAGTAAGTGCACAGTGACTCCTGTTGTTGACTTTACCAATTGACACTCCTGTCTATGGCATCAGTAATCTCCCTATGCTCCAGTCATGAGTTTCCAAGGCTATGGAAGCCCTCTGAGTTCTCTGATTCTTATCTTGTTTAGACAAGGTCATAGTCAAAGTGGAGGTTCTCTCCTCCCTTCAGAGAAAGGTACCTCCTTCTTTGAAGACCTGTTCTTTCCACTGGGATCTCACTCACAGAGATCTTTTGCCAGAGTGTCTTGGCTTTCCATGCCTGAAATACTCTCATGGGCTTTTCAGCCAGATCCGAATGCCTTTAGGGCTGATTCTGAGGCCAGAGTGCTATTTAGGACATCTGCCATTCTATGAGTCTGCTGAGTATCTCACTTCCCATGTTGGATCACTCTCCCCTTTATTTATTCTATCAGTTAGTGTTAGCAGGTACTAGACTTGTTTATGTGCTCCCTTTGACTCTTAGTCCTTTCATTATGATCAATTGTGAACTGAAATTGATCACTTGGACTAGTGAGATGGCATTGGTACATGCCACCTTGATGGGATTGAATTGGAATCCCCTGGTATGTTTCTAACTCTACCATTTGGGGCAAGTCAGCTTGAGCATGTCCCAAATTCTACATCTCTTCCCTCTCTTATTCCCACTCTTATGTTTAACAGGGATCACATTTCAGTTAATTTTCAACACTTAAGAATAACTGTGTATTAATTACAGAATTAAACCAGTCATATTAAGTAGAACAGACAAAAAACTACTAAGAGGGATAATGTATTAAGTTGTTCATTAACAGTCAGGGCTATGCTGATCAAGTCACCGTTTCCCATAGTGTCCATTTCACTTCAACAGGTTTCCTTTTTGGTGTTCAGTCAGTTGTTTCCATTGTCTTAATAGTTAACTCCTCACTGAGCAAAGAATGCGGGGTTTCAGGGACCTGCTGTGATCTGTTCCAATTGCTGATTTTTGCTAGAAGAGTTTTTGGGGCCAGCGCTGTGGCTTAGGGGGTAAAGCCGCTGCCTGCAATGCCAGCATCCCATATAGGTGCCAGTTCAAGTCTTGGCTGTTCCACTTCCAGTCCAGCTCTCTGCTATGGACTGAGAAAGCAGTAGAAGATGGCCCAAGTCTTTGGGCCCCTGCACCCACGTGGGAGACCCAGAAGAAGCTCCTGGCTTTGGATTGTTGCAGCTCTAGCTGTTGTGACCAATTGGGGAGTGAACCAGAGGACAGAAGACCTCTCTCTCTCTCTCTCTCTCTCTTTCTCTCTCTGCCTCTCCTCTCTCTGTGTAACTCTGCCTTTCAAGAAAATAAATAAATTAAAAAAAAAAAGAAAAAGAAGAAGACTATTCTTGCTGGCTAATGATGACAGCATCTCAGACCTGGTTATGGCCTTCCTATAAATTTTAAGTGGCCATGCTGAGCAGCTGTGCTAAGTTTCCAAGCAGACTGTTCTGATGTGTTCCTAGGGAACAGGTGTTTAGTCTAGCAATTAAGATGCCTCCTATCCCACATCAGAGTGGCTGGGTTTAGTACCTGGCTCCAGCTCTTGACCCCAGTTTCCCACTAATGAAGATTCTGAAAAGCAGCAGTAATGGATGAATTCCTTCCAAACATGTGGACCACTCAGATTGAGTCCCAGGCTCTTGGCTTCGGCTTGGCTCAGCCCTCGCTATTGTGAACATTTGGGAAGGGAATAAGAGAGGGAGGTCCAGGACCTGGTCACCACTGCTAAGTAGTGGAACTGCGATTGGCATCCAGTCCACGCAACTCTGAAGTCTTACTCAATCCCCACCCCTGAACTGTCAAGTTAAGCAATGCCTTATCTATTGGGCTTAGTGGTCAGAAGGAGCCCCGGCACAGCAGAGATACTGCATGCAAATTCCCCAGGGCCTCCTGAGTGTCCTCCCCCACCCCAGCCCCTCTGAGAGCCCTGATCACAGCCTCTGGATCTGCCTCCACCTAGGTTGGTCAGCCCCCCCACTCAGCAGGGGATGGAGCTTAGCACATTGTCCCTTTTGACCTGTGCCCTTGGCATCCCACCCCACTCCAGGCTGAGCAGCCAATGACCTTGACTTGTCCTCCAGGATCCTCTACTCTGCCCTCTGTACCAACAGCACAAAGGGATCCTGGGCCGGCATACCTTGCCTGCCATTCCCCCTTCCCTTCCCCAGCTTCCAATTTCTTATGCACAAGTGCTCTTCCACAACAAGCCACATGGAAATAAAAAGCCAAAAAGGGACCAGGAATCCCAACTTCTCTATGCTCATATGCATGGAATTCAAATTATTATTTTTCAACAAAATAAACTTCCCTTTTACTTCCATTTTTCCTGAACTTTTTGAAGTACCCTTGTAGATCTGTGCCAACTGCCCTGAGTGGCCACAAGTTTTCAGGGTCATAGGGTGCCCAGACAGAGGCAGAGACTGTTCCACTCCAGGAGTCTTAGAAAATAGCTTGTACCATGGTATCCACTCCGTATCCCCCTACATGCACCACGTTTGTCTGTTTGGGCTGCTGTGACGAGGGTCCATGACTGCAAGCTTAAACATCAAGCATTTATTTTTCAGAGTTCTGGCGGCTGGGAAATTCGCGACTAAGGTGCAGGCACATCCAGCTTCCGGTGAGGGCTCACTTCCTGGCTTGCAGAGGGCGACCCTACTGCAGTGTCCACATGATCACCTCTCCGTGTCTCTTCTTATTATTTTTTAAGATTTACTTACTTATTTATTTGAGAGGCAGAATTATGAAGAAAGAGAGAGAGAGATTTTCCATCTCCTAGCACATTCCCCAAATGGTCATAATGGTGAGGGCTGGGTCAGGCTGAAGCTAGAATCAGGAGCTTCCTCTGGGTCTCCCACATGGGTACAGAGGCCCAAGAACTTGGACCACCTTTCACTGCCTTCTCAGGCACATTAGCAGGGAGCTGGATCAGAAGTGAAGCAGCTGGGACTCCAACCAGCGTCCATATGCACCACAAGTGGTGGTTTTACCTACTATACTACATGTGTCACACGCTCCCATCCACCCATGTCTCTTCTTACAAGGCACTAATCCCATTATGAAGGCTCCCACCTGCTAATCCCAGCTGCTAATCACTTTGGGGAATAGTGCTTCAATATACACAGGCCACATGTGTGTGCCCCAGCTGAGGGAGCCATAACAAGCCCTGAGCAAAAGTGTCTGCAGTATCTGAAACAGGGCAGTCCCCAGACAGCAGGGCTGCTATCACACAAGTGCACAGGGTGGTCGCCCCTAAAGGAGAGAGCTTGCACTTGAGCTTAGCAGGAGGATGAGGCAGGTGGCAGATGCACACATCTTCAGTGTGCTTGCTTGACTCTGCTTGAATATCGGGTTTCCTGTCAATAGTGCGAGACCTGGGTAGCATCAGGTCCCTGCACCCTTGACTTGTTAGCACTCAGACGCTCAGTGCCTAAATACAGACAGGAGCAGATGGTGTTCCAGGTGCATAGTGCACACTGGGAATCTTCCCCCGCTATCTGCCCTGTGAATGATTGTGGCGCCCCAGGGTGCAGCAGATAGGAGGCTATTTGTGGATTCACAAGTTCAGAAGTGTGTGCCTGTTGCAGCAGGAAGAGCCCTGACTCCCATTAACACCTCCTCAAGAGCAGCAGAGTAGCCTTCTGCCTGCTGGTGATCTTGGGGCCCCCCATGTGACTCTCCAGGACTGACTGGCAGGCAGGGGAACCCTTCAGTCCATCACATTGGTCCCTGTTGAGACCTTCCCTGCCATGGTAAGTGATGTCTTTTGGTACAGGTAAAAGACGACTTACCCAGCCTCCACCTTTGGGGCAGTGGGCAAATTCACCTGCAGATTGGAGGTTGAGTCATGTCCAAGTTCAAGACAAATATCCAAACCAATTTTTAAAGCTGAAGTTAACATGCAAAAGCCACTTTCCTTAGGAGCGGGTGTTTGGCCTAGCAGTGAAGACACAGCATGCTTTATGGGAGTGCCTGATTTGCATTCCAGCTTCTGGCTACTGCAGACCCTGGGAGGTAGTGATGAAGGCTCAGGTACTTGCTTGCTGCTCCACTTGGGGGAGAGCTGGACTGCATTCCTGACTCCTGACTTCAGCCTCGCCTGGCCTCAGCTGTTGTGGGCATCTGGGGAGTGAACCAGCAGATTGGAGCTCTTTCTGTCTATTTCTCTCTCTCTGCCTCTGCTCCTTAAATAATTTATTAAAAACTACTTTTATTCAATTAAAAACAAAACACTGAATCCAAGTAAAACTAAGTTGAAAACACTCTTTTTCCACTCAATGAAAAATATTTTCAATATTTTTAATTTGGGTATTTCTTATTACAGAGTTCTACTTCATCTCTTGTCGATCAGCAGGCCAACATGTCTGGGTCCAAGGGACAGAGGCAGTAAGATCAGCAGGTAGAATCTGTGCCCTGGTGTAGTTGGGGACATCTGTGCTGGAAGTTCTGTTTGTTGCTAGGGATCCACACACTGCCTTGCTCATCTCTGCTCCCAGCGCTTAGGATGACATTGCATTGGCTAACCAGCCTCCTTGTCCTTCTGCTGGCATTGGACTTGGCCAATGGGAGTCAGCATGGGAGATGGCGGATAGGTGACAGCAGTAGCTTCCTTCCTCTATGCAAGGCCATGGCCCAGGGGAGGCTTTGAAACCTACTTCTTACCTGGCCAATGAGTGGCTTCCTACTCTCCTTAGCCCAGGTGGGTGTTTCCCCCTCCCTTGCTGGATTCCCTTGAATTTATCTAAACATTTGTGCAGGGGTCTTCGTTACTCTCTCCTGGGTAAGCCTGGTTTATTGAGCCATTTGCTCCAATTGGAACCCTGACAGGTAGGGAAAATCTAGGCGAGTGCTGCCCCTTAAATTATCTCAACATCATCCACCAACTGAGCCAGATGCCAGCCTGCCAGGTAGATTTCTTCACTTAGCAAATGTTTGCTGTGCTCATCCATGTGCCATCCACTGGGTCAGAGACCTTCAAGCAATTTGGAGATTAGAGTGGATGTCAACTTGGATTTGAGCTGGGCAAGTAGTAAGGGGATCCTTCCTGGAGGAAGAAACCAGTGTGATTGGGAACCTGAAAAAATGAATTAAAACTACAGAGAAGAGGGCAAGGGGGAACAGTGTTGTGAGCACAGGGAACAACGCGGGCAAAGCCCAGAGACCCCAGGGAACCTGCACACGGGAGGAACCGAGTCCCCCCAAGCAAGGAGCTCACTGGAGAGGCAGCGGCAGGGTCCAGGCAGCTCTGTGCAGCACGGGAGAACGTGTGACTGAGCTGGAGGCAGCCAGCACCTGCAGAGGGCTTTCAGCCCAGGTGCCCGTGAATGGATTTGCACCCCCAACGCTCTTTCGTACTGCAGAGTGGTGGGGTGGGGGAGGAGAGGCTGGGATGAGAGGAGGGGTGGGAGGCTCTAGGAAGCCAGGTGTCCAGTCTCAGACAGTGGGGGTGAGGCTGAGAGATATGGGTGGATGCAAAGGGCACGGGGGAGTGAGACACCTGTCCATGGTGCCTGGGCGTCCTGACCTTGGCTGTGGTGTTCCCTGCTCTTGAGCCGCTCACCTGGAAGGTTCTGGTGCCTTGCATTCCCGAAGTCTTTTTTTGGGGGAGGGCTTTTTAAAATATAATTTAAAGCTATTTTGTACCAGTATAACATATTAATTTTATAAATGTGAAATTTTATCAGCTATTAAAGCATTTGCAAAACCACACATTCTACTTCAGCTTTATTGCACAATATCTATAAGAAAATATTAATTTTTAAACTAGAAAATGTAAAAATGCTTTCAATATATAAGAGACAATCTCCTTTTAAAGATAATACTCTATAAGAATGTCTACCAAGAAAATAACAGTCTTTCACAGGATACCAAGCTGGACAGATGCTTTTGCAGATCTGATACAACCTGTTAAAACCAGTCCAAAATAACTTAATCCAAACTATATCATCATTCTTCATAGAAGTCTAGACACACTGAAGGCAGTTTCTTAAAAAAGATGAGGCATTTTTCCGTGTGAGCATTCTGAATGTCTCATTTGTATCAAAAACAACACTTTCAACTTAATAGCCATTTGCAGGGTTTTTTTTTTTTTCCCTTTACATAGTCACACAGACTATTACTGGCAATGGTTTTTTTTTTTAACTTTTATTTAATGAATATAAATTTACAAAGTACAGCTTATGTATTACAATGGCTTCCCCCCATAACTTCCCTCCCACCTGCAACCCTCCCCTTTCCTGCTCCCTCTCCCCTTCCGTTCACATCAAGATTCATTTTCAATTCTCTTTATATATAGAAGATCAGTTTAGCATATATTAAGTAAAGATTTCAACAGTTTGCACCTACATAGAAACACAAAGTGAAAAATACTGTTTGAGTACTAGTTATAGCATTAAATCACAATGTACAGCACATTAAGGACAGAGATCCTACATGAGGAATAAGTGCACAGTGACAGTAACAAACTGACACTCTTGTTTATGGCATCAGTAATCACCCTAGGCTCTTGTCATGAGTCGCCAAGGCTATGGAAGCCTTTTGGGTTCACCAACTCTGATCATATTTAGACAAGGTCATAGTCAAAGTGGAAGTTCTCTCCTCCCTTCAGAGAAAGGTACCTCCTTCTTTGATGACCTGTTCTTTCCACTGGGATCTCACTTGCGGAGATCTTTCATTTAGGTCATTTTTTTTTTTTTTTGCCATAATGTCTTGGCTTTCCATGCCTGAAATACTCTAATGGGCTTTTCAGCCAGATCTGCATGCCTTAAGGGCTGATTCTGAGGCCAGAGTGCTGTTTAGAACATCTGCCATTCTATGAGTCTGCTGTGTATCTCGCTTCCCATATTGGATCATTCTCTCCCTTTATTTTTGTTAACTTTTATTTAATGAATATAAATTTCCAAAGTACAGCTTATGGATTACAATGGCTCCCCCCCCATAACTTCCCTCCCACCCGCAACCCTCCCCTTTCCCTCTCCCTCCCCCCTTCCATTCACATCAAGATTCATTTTCAATTCTCTTTATATATAGAAGATCAGTTTAGCATATATTAAGTAAAGATTTCAACAGTTTGCACCCACATAGAAACACAAAGTGAAAAATACTGTTTGAGTACTAGTTATAGCATTAAATCACAGTATTTGCAGACACTAGTCTTGTTTATGTGATCCCTTTGACTCTTAGTCCTATCATTATGATCCATTGTGAACAGAAATTGATCACTTGGACTAGTGAGATGGCATTGGTACATGCCACCTTGATGGGATTGAATTGGAATCCCCTGGTATGTTTCTAACTCTATCATTTGGGGCAAGTCAGCTTGAGCATGTCCCAAATTCTACATCTCTTCTCTCTCTTATATTTAACAGGGATCACTTTTCAGTTAAGTTTCAACACTTAAGAATAACTGTGTATTAATTACAGAATTAAACCAGTCATATTAAGTAGAACAAACAAAAAAAAATACTAAGAGGGATAACGTATTAAGTTGTTCATCAACAGTCAGGGCAAGGGCTGATCAAGTCACCGTCTCTCATAGTGTTCATTTCACTTTAACAGGTTTCCTTTTTGGTGCTCGGTTAGTTGTCACCGATCAGGGAGAACATATGATATTTGTCCCTTTGGGAATGGCTTATTTCACTCAGCATAATGTTTTCCAGATTCCTCCATTTTGTTGCAAATGACCGGATTTCATTGTTTTTTACTGCTGTATAGTATTCTATAGAGTACATATCCCATAATTTCCTTATCCAGTCTACTGTTGATGGGTATTTAGGTTGATTCCAGATCTTAGCTATTGTGAATTGAGCTGCAATAAACATTAAGGTGCAGACCATTTTTTTTGTTTGTTTCCCAATTTAATTTCCTTTGGGTAAATTCCAAGGAGTAGGATGGCTGGGTTGAATGGTAGGGTTATATTCAGGTTTCTGAGGAATCTCCAGACAGACTTCCATAGTGGCTTGACCAGTTTGCATTCCCACCAACAGTGGGTTAGTGTCCCTTTTCCCCCACATCCTCTCCAGTATCTGTTGTTGGTAGATTTCTGAATGTAAGCTATTCTCACCGGGGTGAGGTGGAACCTCATTGTGGTTTTGATTTGCATTTCCCTGATTGCTAGTGATCTTGAACATTTTTTCATGTGTCTGTTGGCCCTTTGGATTTCCTCTTTTAAAAAATGTCTATTGAGGTCCTTGGCCCATCTCTTAAGTGGGTTGTTTGTTTTGATGTTGTGGAGTTTCTTGATCTCTTTGTAGATTCTGGTTATTAATCCTTTATCTGTAGCATAGTTTGCGAGTATTTTTTCCCATTCTGTCGGTTGCCTCTTCACTCTCCTGACTGTTTCTTTTGCGGTACAGAAACTTCTCAATTTGATGCAATCCCAATAGTTAATTTTGGCTTTGACTGCCTGTACCTCCAGGGTCTTTTCCAGGAAGTCTTTGCCTGTGCCAATATCTTGCAGAGTTTCTCCAATGTTCTCTAATAATTTGATGGTGTTGGGTCACAGATTTAGGTCTTTAATCCACGTTGAGTGGATTTTTGTGAAAGGTGTAAGGTAGGGGTCTTGCTTCATGCTTCTGCACATGGAAATCCAGTTTTCCCAGCACCATTTATTGAATAGACTGTCCTTGCTCCAGGAATTGGTTTTAGATCCTTGATCAAATATAAGTTGGCTGTAGATGTTTGGATTGATTTCTGGTGTTTCTATTCTGTTCCATTGGTCTATCCATCTGTTTCTGTACCAGTACCATGCTGTTTTGATTACAATTGCCCTGTTGTATGTCCTGAAATCTGGTATGTGATGTCTCTGGCTTTGTTTCTGTTGTACAAGATTGCTTTAGCTATTCGAGGTCTCCTGCATCTCCATATGAATTTCAGCATCATTTTTTCTAGATCTGAGAAGAATGTCTTTGGTATCTTGATTGGTATTGCATTGAATCTGTAAATTGCTTTTGGGAGAATGGACATTTTGATGATATTGATTCTTCCAATCCATGAGCATGGAAGATTTTTCCATTTTTTTGGTATCCTCTTCTATTTCTTTCTTTAAGATTTTGTAATTCTCATCGTGGAGATCTTTAATGTCCTTGGTTAAGTTTATTCCAAGGTATTTGATTGTTTTTGTAGCTATTGTGAATGGGATTGATCTTAGCAGTTCTTTCTCAGCTGTGGCATATTGGCAATGATTTTTAATGACTGTTACTGATCATTTTAATTTACTTATGCTGATAGAAAAATCAAGATAAATACACTTTTAAAATTTCATCCTTTATAAAACCAGTTTATAAATTTGCCTCATAAAAATCAGTGTCGAGATCACTGGGATGGCCTTCATTTCTATGGTTGTATATTAGTGGATTTTCCCAGACTTGGAATGGCAGAAGTCCCACTTTTCTTTATAGTGTAATTAGGAAATAAATTGAAGTCAGGTAAATAAGGTTGGTTGTATAACGAATTTTAGTGGGATGTGACCTTACACCTGTATAGCAATACAGATATTAAAATACTGATAGAAAACCTTGGTTGGAATTTAATTCACCACTAACAACAATCAAAATAGGCATTCCACGAGTCTTGCCCTGGCTCACCAGCCCTGCCCCCTATTCTGAGAGACCACAACAGGACAGATGGATTTGTTTCTGCAAGCCCAAGAGAGAAACCTTTTTTTTTTTTTTTTTTTTTTTAAGTGCCAGGGATTGGGGCCAGCGCTGTGGCACAGTAGGTTAATCCTCTGCCTGTGGCGCCGGCATCCCATGTGGACGCTGGTTCTAGTCCCGGTTGCTCCTCTTCCAACCCAGCTCTCTGCTGTGGCCTGGGAAAGCAGTGGAAGATGGCCCAAGTGTTTGGGCTCCCGCATCTGCATGGGAGATTGGGAGGAGGCTCCTGGTTCCTGGCTTGGGATCGGCACAGCTCCGCCCTTGCGGCTATCTGGGGAGTGAACCAATGGGAAGGAAGACCTTTCTCTCTGTCTTGCCCTCTCACTGTCTGTAACTCTACCTCTCAAATAAGTAAATAAATAAAAATCTTTAAAAAATAAAAAAAAGTGCCAGGGATTGGTCCAAGGTCTTGATGTATCTTTTGGTCTAAACATTGTAATGCTTCTACAGAAGTTTTATGATGATTCTCATTGTACCAACAAGCAGGAGGCTAAACATCCTGCCCAGGATCCTGTGGCTCCTGAGTGATGGGAGACAGATGTGTCCAACTGGAAAAATCCATGTGTTTCCCAACACACTGCCGTGCATTGAATTTAACACCATTATTAAGAGACTGGGTTCTATAAATGGCTGCGAGTTAATGACTGAAAATTTGGGGAGCCCTGGGCAGAAAGGCATTTCCTTGAATCCCAGGCAAGGTGTAAACCTCACTACCACAGGTGCCACAAGCCTGGTAAGGGAGACCTTTCCCCAGATGTCCAACAGCCTGCTGAGAGATGAGGATGGCATTCCCATCTCTCTGTGGTCCATTACTGCTTGTTTTGAAATGGACAGAAAGCTGACCACTCACAAGCCTTCTTTGCATTTTCAGAACCCAGTTGACTGTTTCACTGCTTTTGAACTTACCATCTAGCTCAAGACAAAGATTTGGTCAAAAGAAAAATGGAGACTGGTGCTTAGCACAACAGTTAAGATGTTCGTCCCATATCAGAGTGCCTGGGTTCCAGTTCCCACTCTGCTTCCAACTCCAGCTTCCTGCTGGTGCACCCTGGGAGGCAGCAGATGATGACCCAAGTACTTGAGTCCCTGCCACCCATGTGGGAGACCCAGATGGAGCTCCAAGCTCCTGGCTTTAGCCTGTCCCCACCCTGGCTATTGCAAGTATCTGAGAAATCAGCCAGTTGATGGAAGATCTCTCTCTCTCTCTCTCTCCCTCCCTCCCCCTTTCAAAGAAAAATAAATAAGTAAATAATGTTTAAAGCCATGGAGCTGATTTTGAACTCTATAACATTTGTGCCCATTAGTTGTAGCATCAGGGGCTCTAAGGATGTTAGCATTAGAAGAACATTAGGATGGCAGCAATGGGCAGTGCTGACCACTATTGCGTGCCTGTTTCCTGGTATGCAGCCCTGGCTCAGGAGGTGCATGTTGGATGACACTGGACTAAGGGAACACTTCACGATCATCCGGCGAGCCCGTTGCTGCCTCTTTCAAGTCTTGCTGTGTTGTGTATGTGGTCCCCCCCAGGCCCCTCTGATGAGTTCACTGATTCCCGAACTATCCATCTGGGCACCTGATTTGCTGTTGTGTCCCTCATCTTCTGCCTCACAGGTCGTTCTCCCTAGAGACAGGCTTTGTGATGCGCTGAATCATGTCCCCGCCACCCCACCTCCAACTTTATATGTTGGAGCTCTAACCTCCATTACTTTAGAATGGGACTGTGTTTGGGAATGAGGTCACTGGGTGAACAGCTTCCCTTGCTACCCCAGGGCATTGGTTCCAGGACCTGCACAGCCACCACAATCTGCAGAAGCCCAAGTCCCCTGTATAATATGGTGTGGGGTCTGCCTTGTCACCGACCCTCGCCCTATTGCCTCCCTCTGCCCCTTTGTTTTCCTTTGCATGTGACTCAGGCCTTCCTACCATCTCCTTGGTCTCAGGCAGCTCTGAGGCTCAGCTCTCATGACCCGGCTGCCACCCCTGGGTGGCATCCTGTCTGTGCTGCTTGGACACCTGCTGAATCAGTGTCTGAGAGCCTTGCGTCGCCGTCCCTTCCCAGGTGAGCTGGGGTGACAGGGAGCTGCACTGGGGGCCTTTGGTGGACAGCCCCCTCTGTGCTCCAGCACTTGGAGCCTGCTGGCTTTTACAAGGGGGTGCTTGGGGACTGAAGAGCTCAGGGAAAGACACCCAACCTTAGCGGAAGCCCTCCCCAGGCGTGCTCATCTTTCCTCCCACTTCGGACGCTGCCCAGACTGCAGCGCCTGGGAAGTGGGGATGGTGGGGGCAGGTGTTGGTGTGCGATGCTGGAAGCTCCTTGCCCACAGCTCACTTGGATGCCTAGGGGTGAGGGTGTGCTTCCCTAGGGCTGCGTTGATGAGTTCTGTGGTGACAGGAGGCAGACGTGGTCCAGACACTGTAGCAAGGGAACCTGTCACACTCTTCCAGTGTTGCTTTCCAGAGTCCCCATCCTGTATGTGTCCCCACAGCTCTCTCTGAGAACACTTGGAGACCTTGCTCCCAGTGGGGTCCCGAGACTCTGACCGTGTGCTCCCGAACCGTCCACAGAAGATCCAAGGATCCTGACCTCGTGATCACCTAGTTAGTATTGGGGAGCTAGGAAAGAAGAGCAGCTGGCAAGGGTGTGCATGGCCTTGCAGCAAATTTGTCTTTGATGATTCAGAATCGTGAGATAAGAAAGCTCCAGAGCCAGACTCCATGGTCATTCACCTTTCCTGGGGGCTCTTCCAAGCACTCCTGGCACCAGCGGCCCCAGGGCTCCCCTGGGATGGTGCGCCCTGACACCCACATGCACCCAGAGTTCTCAACACAAGGACCTCTGCCCCCAGAAGCTCCCAAAGGGATGGAGAAGGGAAAAACCAGAGGGCCTAAACAGAACAGGGTTGGGGGGAAGCAACACCCAGATCTCAGCTTCTGCCAGGGGTGTAGAGGGGAGAAGGGAGACTGCTAGGGGGTCTGGAGCCCCAGGACCTCGAGCCAAGACAAAACAGCCAGCAGGACACCCATGGCTGGACACAGAAAGCCTTGTACTTTGGAATACATTACACTTGCTAACCTTGGGCAGGTCACTTCACTAAGTCTCAAAATTCTCTGTGGTGAAAACCAGAATAATCTCTCTCTCTCTCTCTCTCTCTCTCTCCCTCTCTCCCTCTCTCTCTCTCTCTCTCCCCCCCTCCACCTCTCCATTCTGTCTCTCTTCCCCCTTCATCTCTCCCTTGCTATAATTCTCCCTTTCAAATAAATCTTTTTTTTTTTTTTTGAGAACAGCTGTTCATAAGAGAAATCTAAATCCTGCCATTCTACTCTGCTTCCTGTTGCTATAACAGAACATCAGGCAGTGTATAAAGAACAGAGGTTGATTCGGCTCACAGTTCTGGAGGCTGGGAAGTTGCAGAGCCTGGCACTGGCATCTGCTGGGGATCTTGGGAGCGCCTCATGGTACACCACGACTTGGCCGAGGGTGTTACCTGGCGAGGTCAAGCAAGCAGTTGTGCTGGCTCGGTCGCTCTTGCTCTTCTTACAAAGCCACTGACAACATCTTAGGAGCCTGAGCCCATGACCTGGTCTAATCCTAACTGCCTGCCTAAAGCCCCGCTTCCAAATGCCACTGATGCAATGACTTTGAGGATAAAGTTTCCAAAACATTAACTTTGGGAGGACACAACCAAACCACAGTGTCTGCTTATTTGTCAAAGAAAGTCTGAGTGTGGCCTGTGTTGAGATGTCTTCCCCATCAGCTCCCATGCTTTCTAGAAATGTGGCAGTGAGGACAATCGGCAGGCAGGAGCCCAAGCCTCACATGACAAGGGGCCGAGAGTGCAGGGACCCAGTGTTCCCAGAGGGAGTGAGTGACAAAGGAGCACACCTCCTGCCTGATGGTTACGTAAAGTGAAATTAAGAGAGGAGAGAACGTGTAATCAGATATAGATGAGAAACTGATGAAGATAATTGGTGACATCATGAAACATCTAACCCAACTGGCACTGAGCTGGGCCCGTGCATAAGTCGGTGCAGAGATACCTCAGGCTGAGCCAGTGTTGGTGACCTTGGCCAGTGGCTGAGAAGACACCTGCTCTTCCTGGAGAGGATGGAAGATGGAGCCCTTTTCCTTGACGATCCAGATAGAAATGCTCACGTACTGACCACTGCTTATAAGAATTAGAACCCCTACAACTCTAAGTACCTTCTTGGCTTTACTTTGTAAAACATAGCCTTTCATTTATAAGTACAACACGATAAGCAAAGTTCTACAGTTTCTCTGGGGAAAAATGTTCATTACCCATTACTTTCTGTGACCTCAACTTGTTGAAAAGTGACATTTCAGGGCCTGTGTGTGGCTCAGCAGGTTAAGCCACCACCTGTCGTAACAGCATCCCATATGAGCACCGCTTTGAGTCTTGGCTGCTCCATATCTGACCCAGCTCCCTGCTAATGCACCTGGGAAAGCAGAGGAAGATGGTCCAACCATCCACATGGGAGACCCCGATGGAGTCCCAGCTCCTTGCTTCTGCCTGGCCCAGCCCTGGCCATTGCAGCCATTTGGGATGTGAACCAGTGAATAGAAGATCTCTCTGTATTTCCTTCTTTCTTAACTCAGACTGTCAAATAAATAAAATAAAAAAAAGAAGGAAAAGTGACACTTCAGAGAATGCCAAGCATGAAAGCAGCTGAGAGGGAATAGGTTTTCCTCCTGCTCAACATCTGCTTGTGATGAAAGGAATTCTGGAATTTCATACTGTGTTTAAGGCCAATGTTGAACATGGACTAAGTCCATTCTCTCTCTCCCATTATTATCAGTTGCATTTGTTTCCTCTCAAAAATATAGTTTCGGGGCCAGCGCTGTGGCACAGCAAGTAAAGCACCGCCCGCAGTGCCACATTCCACATGGGTGCCAGTGTGAGTCCTGCCTGCTCCACTTCTGATTCAGCTCTCTGCTGTGGCCTGGGAAAGCAGTGGAAGATGGCCCAAGTCCTTGGGTCCCTGCATTCACATGGGAGACCCCGAAGAAACTCCTGGCTCCTGGCTTCAGATAGGCACAGTACCAGCCATTGTGGCCATCTAGGGAGTGACCCAGCAGATGGAAGATCTCTGTCTGTCTGTCTGTCTCTCTCTGTCTCTGCCTCTCTGTAAGTCTGCCTTCAAATAAATGAGTAAATCTAAAAAAAAATACACTTTCCACTGTGGGTTTTTAAAATTTTAACATTTGTCAAACTTGCAAATATGGAGACAGAAACAGGCAGCATTCCCAGGTCAAGAAGCAAATGAGGGGCCGGTGCCATGGCTCACTAGGCTAATCCTCCGCCTGTGACACTAGCACACCAGGTTCTAGTCCCGGTCGGGACACCGGATTCTTTCCCAGTTGCTCCTCTTCCAGGCCAGCTCTCTGCTGTGGCCAGGGAGTGCAGTGGAGGATGGCCCAAGTGCTTGGGCCCTGCACCTGCATGGGAGACCAGGAGAAGCACCTGGCTCCTGGCTTTGGATCAGCGCAGTGCGCCAGCCGCAGCGGCCATTGGAGGGTGAACCAACGGCAAAGGAAGACCTTTCTCTCTGTTTCTCTCTCTGTCCACTCTGCCTGTAAAAAAAAAAAAAAGGTAAATGAGGAACACAGCCCAAGCTGGTGGGGCTGTGGCAGACCATTGGTCCCTGGCGCCATGGGCAGGTCTCAGGCAGGGGTGGGTTTGCTTGGCAACACCAGCAAAATGTGAGGCTGTCAAGAAGAGACTTCAGCCAGGGCTCACCTGCAAACAGGGATGAAACTAGGGATACTTGCCTACTATAACAGGTGGCCTATACTGTAGCATAAACTTGTATTTGTGGTTAGAAAAATAAGATGCTATCTAAAGAGACCATTCCCCAGAACCTCCCCAGCTACAGGGCAAGGGTTAGTGCCAGCCTTAGCTTCGGAAGCTGGGCTTTGTTCCTTCTCTTAGGGACAACTGCCATGACCAAGCTTGGAAGAAACTGTGCAGGGGCCAGTGCTGTGGTCCAGTGGATTAAACCATCCTTAGCAGCGCCGGCATCCCATAACAGGAGCTGATTTGAGTCCTGGCTGCTCTGCTTCTGATCCAGCTCCCTGCTAATGTGCCTGGGAAAGCCGCAGATAGTCCAAGTGCTTGGGCCCTTGCACCCAGGTGGGAGGCACTGACGAAGCTCCTGGCTTCAGCCTGGAGTGAACCAGTGGCTGGAAGATCTCTCTCTGTCTCTCCCTCTCTTTCTCTCTATCTCTCTAATTCTTTCAAATAAATTATGTAAAAAATATTAAAAAAGAAAAAGAAGAAACTCTGTGAGACAGCTTTGCAGAGACCACCTTCATCAGGCCTGAGAGGAGCCTCCATGCCTCTCTGTAATGTATTTTATTTTTCACTGTATGTCCGTGAATCAGGATTCAGTTGCAGCAAACAGAACCTCCTCTGGCTATTTCTAGCAGAAAGGATTTAATACAAGGCAGTCTTGGAAAATGTGATGCTTAAATCTACACAGCACTGCCTGCAGCGTCCTCACTGAAGCAGTTGAATGCTGGAGCAGGACAGAAAGGCTGTGTATGAGGGAACTCCTGCCTGGAGACTCAGAAAGAAAGACTGACTCTTCTCGGGCATCAAGCCTGATGGCTTTCGGAGGAGAGCTACTCCATCAGCTCCCTGCTTCTCACGCCTTTGACCCCAAAAGGGAACCATCCATGGGTTCTCCTGGGTCTGCAGCACACCAATTACAGATCTTGGAACTTCTCAGTCCCATCATTGCATGAGCCAATTCCCATAAACGTGTGAATGAATGACCTATGGGCTCTCTCTCAGGATAACTCTGAGTAACACACAAAACCTTGGCAAGGCCAGAGACTCATGGCAGGAGTCACCAGGGCCTCAATGATTGTCCTTAGAAGGTCAGTCGAAAGGGATCAGAACACCTCTCTTAGGTACCTAATGCGTGGCTGCTGTGACCTCACTAGAGACCCCAGGCTATGGCTCTGTAACCCCCTGAGAGCCTCTCCCCAACCCCCCCAGTGAACACCTGCTCTAGGACCCAGGACAGCGCAGGAATGAAGGGTCAGCAGCAGGGAGGTAACACCTGCACATTACTGGCCACTGCACTGGGCGAGTGAAAGGAGGGGAGGGGGAGTGGTGAACCTCCTTCCTCATCCTGTCTTTGTCCACTGGAGGCTGGCAATGGCCATCTACTTGTAGTCAAAGAGAAACAAAAGCAACTTCTGAGAGAAGAAGCAGCCTCCACTTGGCAGCTGCAAGAACACTGACACAAAGGCCAAAATGACAACTTAGTGATTTACTGTGAGAAATGCACCTGCTGAATGGACTAGAATGCTCAGTCCAGGAGAACCAGGTCAGGTGCCCCCACTGGAGATGGCACTTGGAATACCCAGCCTCCCTCTTGCTTCTGACCCCCATCAATGGGTTGTGTCCACCACCTGCTCTTTGCCTGTCTTCCAGTCTAGCAAACTATGACCAAGCAGTACTTCTGATAGGTTGATGGGTGACTCAGCAAAAAACTGAGTGCCCCGTGTACATTTAGGCTGGGGACTGGACCTGGGGATGGAGCCCGCTTCTTCCCACTGTCTCTGCTTCCCCTTCCCTCTTCCTCCAGGGTGCTGTTGCACATGGTGCCTTCAGCAGTGAAGTTTTTATTACCCAGTGTTATCAGACCAAATAGTCCTGCCAGTACTGGGCCAGGAAGATTTCCTTGGATGTCTCCAGAAGTGGGGAAGGCTGGGACACCTCTACAGGGTTACGGGGCATTGGCAGGATATTTGATGTGTAAAAACCAGGTCGCTTCCAAGGCGGCTCCGTTCCTTCCCTCTTGATCTTGTCTTTGCCCTTCAGCCTCTTTCCGACACACAGGTTGATGCCTGCCTTCCTACCTAACGATTGGAAAGTTGGCTCCATGAACAGCAGAAGCTGAGGTGGACCGAAGCTGCACTGACTTTCCTCTTTGTTTCTGTCTGGCCTTTGTTTATCTTCTTTCTTCAAGGTATCTGATATTTTTCTTTAGGTTGTGCAACACAAAACTAATTTTTGTCTTTGACTTCAGAAATTTATTACTCTAATATCTTACTTATCTTTTAAAAATATTTATTTACCTACTTATTTTTATTTGGGGGGAGATCTCATCCACTGGTTCACTTCCCAAATTCCCATGAGAGCTGGGGCTGGGCCAGGCCAAAGCCAGGAACCCAGCCATAGCAGAGAGCTGGATCAGAATTGGAGCAGCCGGCACCCATATGGGATGCTGGCACTGTAGGCAGCGGCTTAACCAACTATGCCACAGCACTGGCCCCTCAAAATTGTTTTGTAGGTAAGACAACAAGGTATAAATGGCAGAGCTAAATATTTCTTTGATGATTTTTTTACACAGGCACTTTTTGTTGCATTATGGCTTTGATAAAGAAGACTTAATGTTTTTTTTTAAAGATTTATTTATTTGAAAGACAGAGTTAGAGAGAAAGAAGAGGGAGAGAACTTCCATCCACTGCATGGCTGCATCAGCCAGGTCTGTGTTAGGTTCCAGGTTTTTTGGGGGGTTAAGAAGGCGAGGAAGTGCCCAGTCAAAGCAGGAAAGAGTTTAAGGAGGGACAGAATAGGGAGTGAAGAGACTAGGGGTTCAGCCTGTCCAGACGGAGGGTAGGGGTTTGAAGCTGGGTTTCATTCTACTTGGGCAGCGGGCAGAGTCCCTTCTTAAAGCTGCTTGTTGGAGGAGGTGCAGAGAGCCACATGGACCCTGATAAGGTGGCTGGAGGGTGGCAGAAAGGTTTCTTGGTAAAGTCTACAATGACTGTCTCAGTGTCTGGAATGTTCCAGGTGAGTGGCTGGGCTGAGCAATAAGCATTCCACCCCCTTTGGATGATCTATCTGCACCCCGTGTCATTGGGTTTGGGGTTAGCTACTCATGTCTCCATGGCCAAACAGGCTTTAACAGTCTGCACCAGGCCAGGACTTAAACAGTGCCCATTTGGGACATCGCAGGCAGCAGCTTAACCCACTAGGCCACAGTGCTGGCTCCAGCTACAATGATTTCTGCAGCAGGACTAGGAGACTTTTGATCAAGTCTCTGCTTATCCATTTACCTGCAGAAATGTATGTTAAGCATCTATTCTATGCCAGCAGCAAAGATGAATATAACATCTGTGACACTGCAATGTATAATATCTAGGAGGGTACTTCAAAGAGCTTGTAGGAAATGGAATTAAAAGCCAATTCTATTTTAGTATAAAAAATTTATAAATTCATGCATAGATTTTTTTCATCATACACACACACACACACACAATCTTCAACTCCCTGCAGCTCTTGGAACCCAAAGTGCCGACTGGCTTTTGTATGCTAATGTGATGTCTGTGGCTGGAGGATCCTACATAGCTTCAGGATGCCCGCTGGTTGCCAGGGGAAACAGCTCTGTGATCAGAAGGTCCCATCTCCAGTCTCCAGGGAGGGGGGAACTGCTGAAGCCCTAGTTGATCAAAGTTGACCAATGATTTGATCAAGGATGTCTGGGTAATGGAGCCTCTCCAAAAGCCCAAGAGGAACAGGAATCAGAGCATTTCCAGGTTGCTGCACACATGGAGGTGTCTGGAGGGTGATGCCCCCTGTCCTCAGAGAGGACATGGAAGCTGCACACCGCTTCCCACATGCCCTGCCCTGTGCATCTCCTCCATCTGGCTATTCACCTGCATCCATTGTAACATGCTCTGTGATAAACTAGTGAATGTAAGCAAAGTGTTCTCCTGAGTGCTGTGAATGAATCAAATGCAAGGAGTGTGGAATCCCCACTTTGTAGCTCCTCGGTGGGAAGCACAGGTGCAGCCACCTGGGGCTTATAGCTGGCAACAGAAGCCAGGGCAGTCCTGTGGGAGCTGAAACTCTGTCCAGGTAGGTGGTGCCAGAGCGGTTGAATCAGAACACAGCCAGGTGGCATCTGCTGCAGTACTGATTGATGGCTTGGCGAGAACCCCCCCGCCCCAACACACTTGGTATCAGAATGTTGAGTGGATAGTAGGAAAAATTACAGCTGGCTGTAATCCGATTTTTCCTGTATCTCCTACAACACTGTTCACGTCCTAAAGAGTTCACTATCTTGATCAGTGTTTCTAGAAATGTGGTCCCCGGAGCAGCAGCCACAGCATCACTCATAAACTTGTTAGAGATGCAGGTTCTTGGGCTCCATCTCTGACCCACTGACTCAGAAACTCTGGGTCTGGAGAAGAGGTGGCAGTGAGCTGCATTTACTGGCACTGCAGGTGAGTCTGATGAGCCTGACACCGTAGAGCTTTAGAAGTCCTGGCTAGGAGGCGGTCAGAAAACAAACACCAGTCTGTGTGCTAAGTGTCAGGCCAGAGCTGTAGTTCAGGGCCTAAGGAAACCCGGTAGACATCACCTGCGGGAATGGGCAGGCGTGGCAGGAGAGGGGATGTAGGAATGGAAGCTGCAGAAGTGCGGTGAGGAGGGGCACTGTAGGCAGAGGAGAGGAAGGAAGACGTGAAAGAGCCAGTGGTTCATGGCAGAGAGAGCTCAAAACACAGCATCCTCAAAATGGAATTGGGTGGGTCTAGACTGAAGAGCTGAAGAGGAAATATGGAGTTGATTTTCTCCAACTCGTCTCTTATTTTATTCTTATGTTTCTTATTCTTAGGCTTTAGAGGAATCTTCCTCTGCCAAAAGAGAAAGCAAAACAAAAGAAAAACTTCCAAAACATCCTTTAACATTTCTTATTATGCTACTCTGTTGATGAGTAATGCTCCCAGCTTCCGATCGTCTGAAAGAAAGTCCTCAGTTTTTCTCCATTTTTGAAGTTATTTCTCTTGAGGACAGAACTTTATGTTGAGTCTTTCTTTCACACTTTAATGATGTCACTGCTTTGTGCTCTAATTTGCATAACTTTGGATGAGAAATTTCCTATCTTCCTTTCCCCATCTGTAATAGGTCTTTTCCTCTGGCTGCTTTTAAGATTTTCTCATTTGTTTCAAGCAATTTGAGTATAATGTACCCTGATATAATTTCCTCCTCCTGCTTCTTCTTTTGTGCTTGAGATACATTGAGACTGTTTTAAATGGGTTTACAGTTTTCAACAGATTTGTATATTTGTTTGCTGTCATTTATTCAAATGCGATCTGTCTCCCTGTCTGTGCTCCCCACCGAACTCTAATTATACATTAGATCATATTAGATATTAACTCATAGCTCACTGATGTGTTCATCAATTTTTTAAGTCTTTTTGTTGTTTCATTTTAACTCTCTATCGCTATGTCTTTAAGTTCCCTGATCTTTTCTTTCACAACATTTAATCTACTGTTACTCTCCTTAACTGAATTTTTAATTTAAGATAAGGAGACAGAGTTGGTGTTATGGTGCAGCAGCAGACAATACTGCTGCCTGGGATGCCAGCATCCCCTATTGGTGCTGGTTTGAGTCCTGGCCGCCCCACTTCGCATCAAGATCCCTGTTAATTCCCTAGGAAAAACAGTGGAAGATGGTCCAAGTGCTTGGGCCCTTGCATCCCTGTTTGAGATCGAATGAAGCTCCTGGTTCCTGGCTTCAGCCTGGCCCAGTTGTGGCCATTGTAGCCATCTGGGGAGTGAACCAGGGATGGAAGTTTCTTTCTATCTCCTCTCTCTCTAACTCTGACTTTCAAATAAATAAATAGATCTTCATAAAAAGACAGAGACCAATCCTCAACTTTCCAAGTGTACTGTTCACCAAGTTGTAATGTTCAGTAAATCAGATACTTTAAGTGCATTTTTGACTTAGAATATTTTCTTTTTTTTTTCAAAGATTTATTTATTTACTTGAAAGTCAAAGTTACACAGAGAGAGAAGGAGAGGCAGAGAAAGAGAGAGAAAGAAAGAGAGAGGCCTTCCATCCGCGGGTTCACTCCCCAATTGGCTGCAACAGCCGGAGCTGCACCCATCCAAAGCCAAGAGTCAGAAGCTTCTTCTGGGTCTCCCACATGGGTGAAGGGGCCCAAGGACTTGGGCCATCTTCTACTGCTTTCCCAGGCCATATCAGAGAGCTGGATCGGAAGTGGAGCAGCCAGGACTAGAACAGGCACCTATATGGGATGCTGGCACTGCAGGTGGCAGCTTTACCTGCTACGCCCCAGCACCAGCTCCTACAATATTTTTAGCTTCATATGGGTTTTTCAAAGCAGTCATAAATTGAGCAGCATTGGTAGTATTTTTAATTTCTAAAGCTCTGATGCGAGGATTTTCTTTCATGTCTCTCCTGCTTATGCTTTCCTTTATCCTCTTAAACATAAGAAATATATGTATATAATATCTGTCCTAACATTCCCATGTGCTAAATCTACCATCGACATCATGTTTAGATCTATGTATATGACTGACTTTTTTGGTGTTAGTCATAGATCATATCTCCCACTTCTCTGCATGCTTGGCCATTTTTAATCAGATTCTGAGTAGTGCACACTTTTTACATTTTGGTTGCTGGATTAGAGTGTATCTCTGTATAGCCTTGGGGTTTGTTCTGAGAAGCAGTTCAGCCCATTCAAGGCTGGCTTTTAAATTCATCTAGGGCAGATCCAGGGTCATTTGGTCCCAACACTGAGACATCAGGCTCTGAAATCTCCCCTCAATACCTCATGTGGCATGAGGTCCACTCCCCGCTGCAGAAGGAAATGCAAATGATTCCCTCCCGGCATGCTCTGTGGGGACTGTTCTGCCTGGGCAGTTCTTTTGCAGGTCTCTGGAAGTTTCCCCACACTCCCAGCAGATCAGCCCCCATCCAAAGGCTCAAGGCAACCCCTCTGCACGTTCCCTTCTCTCCGGTGTTTGACCCTAGAGACTCAGCCACTTGGAGCTCCCTGCACCCTGAACTCTGGCTCCTCAGCCAAACTGCCAAGCTTTGTGTGGACCCCTCCTCTCTGAACTTCGACTTGGAAACTCTCCAGGCAGTAAGCTGAGACCGTGGGTGCAGCTCCCCTCACTGATGCCTCCTCTCCCAGGGATCAGGGTCCTGTCCTGTCTGTTGTTCAACAGCATGTACTTTGCCCAGTTTTCTAGTTGTTGGAGGCTGGAAGGGATCCTGTAACTCCACCTTGGTCAGACATGGAAATTTCCCCATCCTTGTTCAGATAGACTTCCAAGGGCCACGTCTCACAGGGTCAAGAGCTGAGGAAAGAAAAATCAGATCTAGGCTGGCGCCAGGAAGGCAGTGGAGGATGGCCCAAGTGCTTGGGCCCTGCACTCGCATGGGAGACCAGGAGGAAGCACCTGGCTCCTGGCTTTGATTCAGTGCAGCGCACCAGCTATAGCGGCCATTTGGGGAGTGAACCAATGGAAGGAAGACCTTTCTCTCTGTCTCTCTCTCTCTGTCTAACTCTGCCTGTAAAAAAAAAAAAAGAAGAAGAAGAAGAAGAAAAGGAAAAAAAAAAAAAGAAAAATCAGATCTCTGCCTGAGACCCTCGGAGCAAACACCATGCACAATGCCTTCCTTTTCTTGTTGAGGGGCCTCCCAGGTATGGGCTGCTGTGGGCACATAAGAGGGCTGAGTGATGAAGAGACTGGCCAGTTTACTGTGCAATGGGTTTGATGACAATGGAGTTTCTAGGGTTTAATGCTAGGCTTTGGGCACATGGTATTGCAATTTCCCAGATGTACTGAGAAATCCCATAGGGTTTTTGAGGTCTGCCAGACAATTTGCATCTGTGTCCTGTGATCCTGGAAAAGTCGCAGCTACTAATGTTCTTTTTTTTTTAATTTTTTTTTTTAAATTTTTGACAGGCAAAGTGGACAGTGAGAGAGAGAGAGACAGAGAGAAAGGTCTTCCTTTTGCCGTTGGTTCACCCTCCAATGGCCGCCGCGGCTGGCGCGCTGCGGCCGGCGCACCGCGCTGATCCTGGCAGGAGCCAGGAGCCAGGTGCTTTTCCTGGTCTCCCATGGGGTGCAGGGCCCAAGCACCTGGGCCATCCTCCACTGCACTCCCTGGCCACAGCAGAGAGCTGGCCTGGAAGAGGGGCAACCGGGACAGAATCCGGCGCCCCGACCGGGACTAGAACCCGGTGTTCCGGCGCCGCTAGGCGGAGGATTAGCCTAGTGAGCCGCGGCGCCGGCCTAATGTTCTTATAATTTTTCTGCTTAGGTAGAGGATGAATTGGATGGGAGAACTCTTGGAGGACTTGGTGAAAAAGAAAGTTAACCACCAAAAGACTGACTCTCAAGCCCGCAGATTCTGACTGGTGACCCAACAGAGGAAGAGCCTTGCAAATATGGGAGCTGGTGGTCATGTCACAAACATGTTTTCAGAACCTACTACTGCAAAAGGTGCAGCAGAATAGATATCGCGTCAATATACTATTCTCTAAAATCAAATACGTAATGGTTGCATTCATCCGGATCTTGAGTAATTTCTTTTATACATACTTGAGAAATAGGCTGTAAGGGAAGACAAAGAGAAGGGCGAAAGTAAAGAGATGGCTTTAAAAATTCTCTTCTTGGAAAAAGAAGTTAAGTTGGATCCTCAACCAAAATGAAGTGACAGACCATGGGTTCCCGGATCAGTGAGCGGGATTCAAATGGGCAGAAGATCAGCCAGATAGTGCTTTCTGATTGAAAGGTCAGAAGGCCCCAGGGCTGGGTTGCGGGGTGGGTTAGCCAGGCAGTCTGGTTCAAAGGGGCTCTGCTAAACATAATGAGATGGAGAAATTTTATTTTATGCATCAGATGTGGTGGAAAAGAGGGATTTGATCAATCGCTTTGGGCACTAAGACTCACAAAAGGTGTGTGCCGAAGTCCCCAGGTGTTTAAAAGGCTTCTTGGTAAGGAGGTGAGCCTCTAGCTGCAGAGCCTCTGATTGCCTGGCAGGGTACAGAGTGCAGGAGGCCCTGCCAGAGATTGGCAGCAAGGCGTTGCTGCCTTCCCGGGGGCGCTGGGGAAATGCAAGAACAGGAGCTACCAGCACGTAGTGGGCAGACGCTGCTGCGGTTGCCGGCTGCTTGCTATGTGCAGGGAAGTTGGCACCATAGGGAATTTTTCCAAACGCCAAAGGGTGAGTGCTGCTGCCGGCCACGGAGCAGACTGTAGATCCTGCCAGCTGTGTCTCTGCTCGCCCCACATGTGCAGTGCTTGGTCTTGCTCCTGAAGAAATGCTGACCATGGACTTCAAGGCTGGAAAGGCTGACAAATGCCCTCGCCCAAGCATGCTTAATTATCACCCCGTGCAGGGCATCCCTGCGTCTTGGTCTGGCACTAATTATTACAGAAGGGGTTACTAAGTGGGATTTAATAGGTCCTGTTTAGCTTGCTGTTGTGGGGTTTCTGCTTTTGCTTGGAGCCAGGGAAGAGAAGGATATTTGTCCAGCCTGTGGATTTATTTACAACTCTGGGGTACAAATTGGGAGCACCATAATGGAATGAATTTGAAGGTACTTCAAAAAGTTCATGGAAAATGGAACTAGAAGGTAAGCTTTTGTGGTGCAAAACATTTCAGATAAAGACTTGCTTTATCTGAAAGATAGAGCGACAGGAAAAGCAACAGAGATAGACACAGATCTTACATCAAGTAGTTCACTCTTCAAATGGCCACAACGACCAGGGCTAGGCTAGGTCCAAACCAGGAGCCTGGAACCCTACCTCAGTCTCCCAGGGGGGTGGCCAGGAACCAAGTACTTGAGCCATCACCTGCTGCTTCCCAGCACATACACGAGCAAGAAGCTGAAGTCAGAAGCACAGCCAGGACTTTAACCCAGACACTTTTTTTCTGGGATGCAGACATCCAGAATGGTGCCTTAGCCATGGCCCCAAGCACCCACCCTTCCATAAACTGTTTTTCTGAAGTTCCCTTTGTCCCATACCCTGGTTTCCTCTGACCCTCAACCATTTTTCTCCCCTGGAGAGGTCCCTGCAGTGGCTGTGCCAGGCTTCTGCTATCTACATGTGTGTCAACAGGAGCTCCTCCAGAGCCTTGC
Source organism: Oryctolagus cuniculus (assembly GCF_964237555.1). NCBI lineage: Eukaryota > Metazoa > Chordata > Mammalia > Lagomorpha > Leporidae > Oryctolagus > Oryctolagus cuniculus. Next base: position 97,071,212 of record NC_091440.1, on the reverse strand, counting down.
ATCACAGCCCAGGCTACAGTGCCCTGCACCTGCTGCTGCCCCCTGTGCCCTCCCTGTGAGCCCCACCCCTCTGGTGGTACTGCTGCTATATAGAATATTCTGGAGTCCTTGGTGTATGAAATCAGATGGGAGTCTTGACCAAAGCAGAAAGACTCCTTCCTATATGAGCACCCCCAATCCACCACGACATAGGAGAAGGCTCTTGGGGCTCAGGGTGGCCTGAGACCACAGAGAACAGTAGGAAAGCACAATGGGATGGCAGCCAGCTGTGGCCCCCAACGGCCCACCTCCGATCATTGTCCTTGTGTTTGGGGCTCTTTCCCTCGGGCTGGCTCTGTCCCAGAGGGCCCCTTGTGCACTCACAGAAATAGGCACCTGACAGCCTGCTCTGTAAATAGCATCACAGGCCTGGACTTGCCCGAGTCTCCTGACAAACACCGGCTGCTGTCAGGCCAACACCTCCCCTCCCAGCCCGAGGAGGGAATAGCTCGGCCTTTTTTTTTTTCTAAGATGTATTTATTTATTTGAAAGGCAGAGTTAAAGAGAGGCAGAGGAGAGAGAGAGAGATAGAGAGAGAGAGAGAGAGAGAGAGAGTCTTCCATCCACTGGTTCACTCCCCAAATGGCCACAGAGACTAGTGCTGATCCGAAGCCAGGAGCTAGGATCTTCTTCCAAGTCCCTTATGTGGGTGCAGGGGCCCAAGGACTTTGCTTTCCCAGGCCATAGCAGAGAGCTGGATCAGAAGTGGAGCAGCCAGGACTGGAACCAGTGCCAATATGGGATGCTGGCACTGCAGGTGGTGGCTTTACCCTCTACCCTGCAGCACCGGCCACTAGCCTGTGTTTAATGCCTGCTCCTACGTTGCTCTCTGAATTGTTCTTAGCTAAAACATGAGACGCTGGGGGATAGGTGACAGGCATTGTAGTTGGAATACATTACTCATATTGGAAAGAGTCCTCAGCATGAGCAGCCTTTGTTTTGAGATTTGAGGCGACCACGAGCAGATCATACACCAGACACTGAGAGATGTAGGATTCAGTCGAATGGAAATTGCTTTGGGCTGTGGGGAAAGCAGCTACAATTTGTACTACATTCTGTATTATTTAATAATATTAATAATTTGCACCTTTATTTGGTGTATCAGATGGGAAAAAGCTACTCTTGAAATCTACCAGGCTGCAGCCCTGACTCAAAGATGCATGGGGGATGGGCATTTGGTCTCACTGTTAAGACACCAGCTAGGACATCCATGTCCCTACGGGAGTACCTGGGTTCAAGTCCCAGCTCTGACTCACAATTCTAGCTTCTTGCTAATGCTCACTCTGGATGTAGCAGGTGAATACTGAAGTGCTCAGCTACCTACTCTCTGGGTGGGAGACCTGGATTAAGTTCCTGGCTCCTGGCTCAGGCTTGGCCCAGCCCCAGCCATAACTGGCATTTGGGAAGTGGACCAGTGGATGGGAACTAACTCTCTCTTTCTCTAATAATTTTTTAAAACATAGGCACACAGGTACCATCCATCCCCAGCTCCCTCTATAACTGTGCTTAGAAGGGCTTGTGCCTGCTTCACTGACCAGGCAAATGCAGGGCTCTCGGAGACTGAACCACAATCCCAGAAGGTTTCATCATACCCAATTTTGCCTAGAAGGATGGCGGTTGTGTAACCTCTGTCTACCATGGTTAAAAATGAAGACAGTATCAGGGTCAGCGCTGTGGTGGAGAGGGTTGAACCTCTGCCTGCGGCATCAGCATCCCATATGGGCACCAGTTTGAGTCCCAGCTGTTCCACTTCTGACCCAGCTTCCTGCTTAGGTGCCTGGGAAGGCGGTGGAAGATGGCTCAAGAGCTTGGGCCCCTGTACCCATGTGGGAGATTCAGAGGGAGCTCCTGGCTCCTGATTTCAGCCTGGCCCAGCCACAGCTGTTGCAGCCACTTGGGGAGTGAACCAGCAGATGGAAGATCTCTCTCTTTCTCTATCTCTGTATTGCTGCCTTTCAAATAAATAAGTAAATCTAAAAAAAAAAATACAGTCCCTACCTCATAAGATGTTGTAAGGATCAAAGGAGTTTTTGCATGAAAGCACTTAAAGTACAGTGTAAATTCTCCATATATTTCCAGATCCTTCTCTGTGCTACTCAGCGGTCCCAATGGCTAAAGACTTGGCTCTGGTCTAGACTGACTTGTGTCCCTAGGTATTCCTATGCTAACATATCCACCCTAGGATATGTGCTTCTAGATGCTGCAACCTAATTATTAGCCTTAGCCATTGCTCATTTGTCTGCTCCCTGTGACATTTGTATGTATCGAGTCTACCCTGACTTCTAAGAAAGGCCTTGTTTTGCCCAGATGTGAGTTTGCGCAGCTACAGGTGCCCCTGGCTGCTGTGCCTCAGGCACAGCCTTAAGCATCTCCCATCTGTGTCTGAGACTGTGCTCCTTCTGCCACAGTCAGCTGTGTCTGCCCTGAGAACAGTTACCTACCTTCCAGGACTTTCTATGATGGTGACAAAAGGGCTGCGAAGCGGAGGATGCAACCCATCCTTTCTCTGCTTGGAGTTGGAACTGAAAACAAGGTTCCCATGTCCAGAATATACATCTCCTGGTCTTTTCTCTGCAAGAACACTGAGTATTGACCAAGAGACCTCCCAGACCTAAGGTTTAGTTATGTCAAGCCCAAGGCCATGGGCATCACATTTCACAGTTGCACTGAACTTGGACATGGGGGCAGGGGCCCCAGGGATGAATGCTGTTGCGAGGATGTTTCCCCTCCTCAAGGACATCTTTCCACCTTTCTCTCTCATGAGATGGGCAAACCACAGATGGAACCTGCCTGCAACCCTGAGTGAGCACATGGAACGGCGCAGCCTTGCAAAGTCACTGGACTCTCAAAAGGCTTTGCATGGAGACAAATAAACTTTGCATGTCAAATAAAAGTGTTGTTTAATTATTCTAATATAAATAGTGATAGCACTGGTCACGGTTAGCTCATTTAAACATCACAATGATCCTCTGGACTAGATACTACTAACTTTCCCATATTAAAGATGAGGAGCCTGAGACACCAAGACATTAATAACTTGCAAGTACCACATGAATGCAGCAGACCGTACCCATGCTACAGGAGAAAAACCCACAGCATGGACAGACACGTCATTGTCCCTTTCAGGACGCACATTTTATCAGCTGTTGCACTATCCCTGGGGGTGGACTTGACAAGTATCATTACCCAGAGATGCAGAAATTGAGGCTGAGAGGGAAGGTGATTGTGTGTGGTGTGTTTTCTGCTTTTCCCCCACCATCTATCTTAGATTGCAGGCAGTAAGCCCACAGAGATCATGTCTGCTCAGTGCCTACGACAACATCGTAACCACCTCTGTTTTCACAGCATATGCTAAAGGGCTCTGAGCTGGTGACCAGGGAACTGGGGGCCAGTGGCTGGGCTGTGATCCAGGTGAGAAGTCTTGTCACAGGATTCACTGATCCTGGAGCTGCTCTCTCAGTTGTATCATCATCCTCATCATCATAATTTTGGGAAACAGCTGGTCTCACACTTCACCCCCATCATACCCACCCACTCCCATTCCTGTAAGAAGGGACAAGGGAGGTTGAATAGCTTGGGGCAAGGGTCCTGCCCCTGGCCCATGTGACAAGGGCCAGTCTGGCCTCTGTTCAGCAGAGGATGCTCCTCTGTAGCGGGGCCCTGAGCCTCAGCTTCTGCCATCTCCCTTGACCAAACCCTCTCGCTCTAAGAGGGAAATGAAGAAAAGAGTTCACTTGATGACAGGAGCCCATTTCCTTAGTTATGCCTCTGCTCTGACAATAATCACATTTTTTCTATTTATTTCATTATAAATAATTAACCTTAACCATTTTCTTCACAGGAGTTGAATCATGAGACTTTAAAAACCGTCAGACCATATCATCACTGCAATTGCCAAGAGCCCTGGTGTCTCCTCCCGCTGTCTTAGAAAGTAAATCAGGACTTACTCTAGAACAAAAACATAGAAGTCACAGACATTTGCCTACTTTCCTCCTCAGTCTTATTTTAACTCTTCTGCTGGGATTAGGCACATCCATAATTAGGTGTCTACAACCCTTTTACATCCTTTTTATAGCAAGCGTGTGCCTGGAGTCTGCAGGCTGGCCAGCAGCAAGAGCTGTGCTTGCTCCGTAGGGTTGGTGGAGAGCCAAGAGACACCTCCTCCGGAAGAGAGCTGGCACATATTCACCAGCAAACATGGACAGGTCCTCCAAACTGATGACCAGCGCCGCATCCTTTCTCCTCATTCTTAATAATCAAAGACAGTGAGAAATACCTCCTGATGGGTTAGCATGCTCTACAGTTGAGTGTCGGATAACTAGGTAGCTCCAGTGCTGGCTATACATGGGGTGTGTGTGTGTATGTGTGTGTGTAGTTTCAACAAGATTATTTTAAAAACACACACAGATACAACATTCCATAGATGGGTGATAATCAACTTTTTGAAGTGTGAAGAAGCAATATTCTTAACATTGATAGTATTTGAGCCCATTGCTTTGGGCAAATGGCAGAATTCCTATTAGGGAGAGAGTTGCTCTTGAGTTTAGGAAGAAAATACTTGGGATGTTGATTATGCAAATGCAGTCAATGTAGGATTAGTCTGAATGGGAGCCATTTAAACAGAGGGAAATGACTCGTCTCTGTATGGTGTATGGTGTATGCGCACACCTTATACTGGTGAGTAGCGCCACCTACCCCACAATGCTCCTCCCTTCTTGCTTTTTCTGTGTCCAGGGAAGCTGACCTCCAGAGGGTGCTACCCAGGCTCCCCTGCCCTGTGGCTGTTAGTTGGGTCCAGGCCATGGAAAGCATCTGCAAGACAAAAGAGGACAGAGGCAAATGTATTTATCACCCTGGACCCCAAGCCCTAGTCCCGCGCACTCCCAGGGCTCCCTGGGCTGCAGTGCTTTCCAAGCCCAGCTCCTTCTCCAGGCTCTGGCTCCGTGGGTCTGGGCACAGCAGTGGCACAGCTGCCTGCCCCTGCTACTCACTGGGGGCTTCTGATCCCTATGGCTTCCTTTCCCCAAGGGAAGAGCTCCTTCCTTGAACTGTCTTCTGTGAAACCCTAGCATCCCCACCGACCCCCTCATCCCTGCTAGCACCCAACAACCATCAGTCAGCAGGGGCATTCAGCTGTCCCCTGAGACGGGAGCAGGTGGGGCCCCTGGTCTTTGAGGGGACAAGGAGGTGAGTTCTGTGGGGCAAGAGAGCACAACTCTTTCAGCTGAGGCTCCAGCGGAAACTGAGATTTCAAAATGTTCCTGGTTTGGTTTGTTTTCCGCTTTTGCTTTAAAAACATTTTCAAAAAAAATATTTTGTTAATTTGAAAGAGACAGACAGACAGAGCTCTCCCAGCTACCAGTTCACCTTCCGAATGCCTGCAACAGCTGGAGCAGGGCCAGACTGAACCTAGAAGCCAGGAGCACAGTGGGGTAGCAAGAATCCAAGTACTTGAGCCCTCACCTGTGCCTTGCCCGGTGCGTAGAAGCAGAAGGTGGGAATCAGATTAGAGCTGTGATTAGATCCGGTTCTCCAACAGCTAATGTGAACAGCCCAAGCACTGTCTTCACCACAGGCCAAAGGCTCATCTTTGGTTTGGCTGAATTGTTGGTTTTCTGTAATTCTCCACCATCTCCAAACTCTACAAACCTTTCATAAAAGTTTACCCCATGGGGCCGGCAGCGTGGTGCAGTAGGTTAATCCTCCGCCTGCGGTGCCGGCATTCCATATGGGCTCCGGGTTCTAGTCCTGGCTGTCCCTCTTCCAATCCAGCTCTCTGCTATGGCCTGGGAAAGCAGTAGAAGATGCTCCAAGTGCATCTTCTGGGCCCCTGCATCTGCATGGGAGACTGAAAAGAAGCTTCTGCTCCTGGCTTCAGATCAGTGCAGCTCTGGCCGTTGCGGCCATCTGGGGGGTGAACCAGCAGATAGAAGACCTTTCTCTCTGTCTCTCCCTCTCACTGTCTGTAACTCTACCTGTCAAATAAATAAAATCTTTTAAAAAAAAGTTTACCCCACAAACTTACTGCCACCCAGTTAAATGCAGAAGTCCAGGATATTTTAGGTCAATGCAGGCTGAGAAAACATGTGTCTAAGCCCAGCAGAGTGGGCAGGGGTGAGCTGCCCGCCTCCTGTCCCAGGAAAGGCCTCAGCCCACCGAGGCAGGCAGTGACGTCCCCAGAGTGAGCGGGGAGCACAGTATTTTGTTTGTTAATCAAAGCAAAGGAGAAACACAGTTGACTCAACATTCAGAATTTTCCAGAGTCCATCCAGAGATCTACCCACACTCAACACAAAGGTAGACAATTAAACTCTTCCCAAATTGTTGAATAGTGCTCTATTGCACAGAGTGGATCTGGGGAGATAAAACCAGACCCACAATACATGAGGCGTGAAAGGCACAGAGGAGAGTGCAAGACTGCAGACTGCGTGATGTGCAAAGGCAACCTCCGGGGCTTGGCACACGCGCTGTCTGCCCAAGGCCTTCGGAACCTCCACGGCCTCCTCTGCCACAGAAAACCCGACACTTGTGGTGAATTCAGCCCCGAGCTGCCCCGTAGAACGCTTCCTAAGCAGCTGCTGCATCATTACCTAAAGCTCTGGAAAGCCAAAGGTAGACACCGAGAATTTCCATAGACATGTTTTTTTTTTTAATTTTTTTAAAAGATTTTTATTTATTTATTTATTTTTTTTGACAGGCAGAGTGGACAGTGAGGGAGAGAGACAGAGAGAAAGGTCTTCCTTTTGCCATTGGTTCACCCTGCAATGGCAGCCACAGCCTGCACGCTGTTCTTCTCCTGGTCCTCCATGTGGGTGCAGGGCCCAAGGACTTGGGCCATCCTCCACTGCACTCCTGGGCCACAGCAGAGAGCTGTGGACTGGAAGAGGAGCAGCCAGGACTAGAAACCGGGGTGCCAGCACTGCAGGCAGAGGATTGGCCTATTGAGCCACAGCGCCGGCCCAAGAATTATTTATTTATTTGAAAGTCAGAGTTACACGAAGAGAAGAGAGGCAGAGAGAGAGAAAAGTCTTCCATCCGCTAGTTCACTCCCCAATTGGCCACAATGGCTGAGTTGTGCCAATCTGAAGCCAGGAGCCAGGAGCTTCTTCCGGGTCTCCCACGCGGATGCAGGGACCCAAGGACTTGGGCCATCTTCTACTGCTATCCCAGGCCATAGCAGAGAGCTGGATCAGAAGTGGAGCAGCCGGGTCTTGAACCAGCACCCATATGGGATGCCGGCACTTCAGGCCAGGGCATTAACCCTCTGCGCCACGGTGCTGGCCCCCTATAGACATGTTTTAGAAGTGGGAAAATCACCCCGAGACTCCCTGAGAGGGCCTGTTTCAAGCCCTCTGAACTACAGTGAAACATGAGCAACACTGGCTGATGCAGCAGGTGCACCCAGAACCACTGGGCACTGTGACAGCAGTGTTTTGTGAACATTTGCTCACCTAGAATAGTGATGCAGTGTCAGGGTTCTCCTGGGCCTTCCCTACATATGTGCATGCTCTGAGTGAGTCTCGTCTAGCATCAGGATGACAGCGGAGAGGCCAGCATTGTGGTGCAGCAGGTTGAGCCACCACCTGCAACACTGGCATCCCATATGGGAGTGCCAGTTGGAGTCCCAGCTGCTCCACTTCCAATGCAGCTCCCTGCTAGTGCACCTGCGAAGGAAGCAGAAGATGATCCAAGTACTTGGGCTTCTGCCACCTATGTAGGAGGCCAGGATGGAGTTCCTGGCTCCGGGCTTTGGCCTGGCCCAGACCTGACTGTTGTTTTGGCCATTTGGAGAATGAACCAGTGGATGGAAGAGCTCTCTCTCTCTCTCTCTCTCTTTCTCTCTTCTACCCCCATGACTCTGCCTTTCAAATAAATAACCATTAAAAAGGAATGAGTGTGGAACACAGGGAGAGACTCCCTAGGTCCCCGATGCTCAGCCTCTGCTACAAAGGCCTTCGGCAGTGTCAGGCTCTCTCTTGTTCTGGTTGCCTCCTGTTCACCTGTCCAGGTTTGATAGCCCCATTCTCCCTCCAACTATGGGAGAAGAAAATGTCTTTCTTCTATGCTTCTATGTTCTTTGGCTGAACTACAAATTAAAGGCACATCAGACAGATTAACAGGGAAAAACTAGCTTCAACAGCACGCAGGTCAGGTCAGCTGGGCACAGGGGTGGGATTTATAAGAGGTGTGCAATGGGACCAGCACTGTGGCACAGCAGGTTAACGCCCTGGTCTGAGGCACCGGTTCTGGTCCCTGCTGCTCCTCTTTCGATCCAGCTCTCTGCTGTGGCCTGGGATAGCAGTGGAAGATAGCCCAAGTCCTTGGGCCCCTGCATCCATGTGAGAGGCCTGGAAGAGGCTCCTGGCTCCTGGCTTCAGATCAGCATAGCTCTGGCCATTGCGTTCATCTGAGGAGTGAAACAGCAGATGGAGGACCTCTCACTCTCTCTGTCTCTACCTCTCTCTGTGGCTCTGTCTTTCAAATAAATAAAATAAATCTAAAAAGAAAAGAAAAGTAGAGGAAAGAAAAGAAGAAAGGTGTGCAGGGCAGGGTGTCCTAGCAGAAGGGAGTTGGCCAGGTAGAGGGAGGAGGTGGAAGGCAGCCCTGCTTGGGAAACCCTGCAGACAGGATGCGAGACGGGAGAGAGCACCACAGACAGTGCTGGACTGAGTTAAACGGTGGAAGTGATTCTCCAGGAAGAACGATTTCAGCCATTGTGTGCCTTGCCTTGAAGACTTCTGAGGTTCCTCCCTTTGGATGAAAACCCAAAAGGTGGTGGAAACCAGGAGAGAGGCCTCTAGGGGGCGCTAGTCTAGGTGGAGTCTGGAGGCCTGAGGAGATGGCGTTTCTTAATATCTGATGTTATAGCAGCTTGTGCGCAGAGAATGAGGGAAACCATCCACCGGAAGCTATGGGGGTGCAGAGAAGAGCAAGCAGGATGCAGCTCCGAAAGCCGCTGAGAACAGGGGCTGCCTTCACACCCAGCTTCCTGCCTTCAAGGCCGCCTACGGTTGCCCTCTTTGTCTCTGTGTTATTTATGTGCTGTCAGACCCTGGGGGACAGAGATGGGATTTCCAGGTCTTGGTCACCCTTACCCTGGCTGGCCCTTGCACCCAGAGGCTGGCGCTCAGTACCCACCCACTGAAGAACGAGGAGGTTCTTGATCTGTAGTCACCAGCCCAGCAGAGCACCCAAAATGCCAAGGCAACCCCATCATAAGCAAAGGCTCGGTTTTGGTAACACAAATGCCTTTCTTTGATTTAATGACAATCTCCAGGCTGCAAGGGCAAGTTTCAGATCTGTCTTTTGCCGGCAATTCTGCCGGTTCCGATGACAATCACCCCGAACCTCCTCAGAGGTAAAATGAATGGGGAGGCTCACCCAGGTGACACCTGCTCTTCGCTCGCATGCCTGTGGACACCACACAGGCTGGTTTCCAAACGTGCCAGTTCATGAGGATTTTTTACAAATGATTCGCCATACAGAAGCTGTATTTAAAAACCCCAAATGCACACTGTCACCATTCCTGGATGTTGACACATGAGGACATTGTTACAAAATACGGACGCCATGTCTGGAAAACCAAAAAGAACACAACCTCGGACAGATTAAGCCGAGAAATAGAAGCCGCTCGAAAGCCGAATCCCTGCTTAGGCTGTTCTAAGGAGAACGGAAATTTCGTTCCCCTTCAAATTATGAAAATGGTCTGATCTGCCCTCCAGGCAATCGATCTGAATTGTAAAGTATTAGCAGACGGCAACAGGGCAGAAAAGATGGCATCTGCTGCTCGAAAGTCTTGCTTAAACATTAAATGTGCATAGAGTGTGTTTTTAAGAAACACAGATTTTTACATAAATTATCTCTGGAAAGATATTTCAATTAAATGGCAGCTGTGAAAGATTCTTGTCCTCAGAGGAATCCCGTTACCATTAATAAGAAATGCTGTCTTCACGGATGCTGATATTAATTGAGCCGAAATGAAATTTTAGTGCTAAGTGGCTTCTCTCCCTTCATTATGAACTTTGTTTGTTATTTTTATTATGATGGATGAGATTGACTATTTAGACAATTCTCAAGGTTTATGAGGAAAAATTTTTAATGGTTATAAAGGAGGTTTCTGATGAAATCATAAACAACAAGGGCATGTGTAACCTAAATGCGTGGACACGAAGGGAGAGCAGCAGACTAGCCCTCAGCCCCAGCATAGACCCCAACCTTTGACTCACAAGGGACAAGCTCAGCACCATAAGATCCTTATTCCCAAAGCAGTGAAATGAAAGGGATTCTGGACCTGTTCATCTGTGGTCAACCAATACTTGTGAAGTTCTTATTATGCGCATTATTTTAGGCCTGAAGAACCTGACATGGCCTCTGATCCACCTCTGGTTTTGTCTACTGGGAACTAGAAATAAGTAGAAGTAATGAGCCTAAAGCGTGGGATGCTGGAAGCTCAGAGGAGCAGCTCTGTACGCAGGCTTGCAGGTGCCAAGGAAGTTTCCAGAAGGAAGTCCGGTCTAAGCTGAGAACTCAAGGATAAGCTGAGCTTTAACTGGGCAAGGAGGGCCAGAGAGAGGATACTCCAGGCAGGAAGAATGGCATGAGCCAAGGCGTGGAGATGCTGTTCACTTAGGGACTGGAACGTTAGCAGAGGGAACCCCCGGCAGCTGCCAACATCCAATCAAATATCCATGCTTCGTGTCGGTAGCTTCAGGCTCCTTGCTCTGGATCTCTGAGTAGCAAACTGGTGCCGAAACTTTCCCATGAACCATTCAGAAAGTGACTGGAGGCATATTGGATCTAATTGAGTTAAGCCAACTCTTGGGTTAAGTAAGTGTATTTTTACAGACACAGAGTTGGTAGCTGCCGAAGCTATGAGCTTCTGTTCCGAGGCAGTTGCTGCAGCCGTGACACAGGCAGGTCGGGAACTGAGATGGGAAAGTAGACTAAGCTAGGAAGAGCAGACCCAGCAGGCAGGGCCAGCAATCAGCAACCCCAGGTAAGGGCAGGTGCACGCTGCCTGGAGGCATGGAACTTCCTAACCCTGTTAGTGCAATTCCTTTCAGGCAGTGAGATTCCGTTCCCTGAAACAGGCCTGGGGGGTCATGCCAGTGCACAGACTGCTGAGCGGTTAACAAAATCACTGTGAAAGACTTCAAGGGCCACAATCAATTATTAATGTGAAATCTAATCTAATAATGGACAATAACGCTGTTGTCTTCAGATCTTTCTAAGTGATGGATTGCTGTTTCCATTCAACAGGCATTTACTGAGTCCCTACTGTGCTGGACTTTGGGGATATAAAGATAAATGCAACGTAGTCCTGGACCTCATTGAGGGAGGCAGAAATCACTGTGCAGCTTGGGAAGGAAAGGATGTCTCCTAGCCGTGTTTTCTGTTTTCTTTCCTTCTGATGCCTTAGTTATCATCTGTTTGATTCTAAGTGTTATTTGCCTGGAAATCCGCCCAGATCATCAGGGAACTGTAAAATTTCATGGCCTAACAGACCTTGCGAGATCACATGGCCTTGTTGTTTTCAGGCTGTGCAGAAGGTTTTTTGGTAGTGTTTTATGGGCCATTGATCTATAAAAGCTGATGGTTCTAAACACATTCATTCACTGGAGAAAGGTGTAGATCTGTTTATTGCACTCACAACATAAAGTATTGAAAATATAGCTGGCCAGCACCACAGCTCAATAGGCTAATCCTCCACCTGCGGCACCGGCACCCCGGGTTCTAGTCCCAGTCGGGGCGCCGGATTCTGTCCCGGTTGTTCCTCTTCCAGTCCAGCTCTCTGCTGTGGCCCAGGAGTGCAGTGGAGGATGGCCCAAGTGCTTGGGCCCTGCACCCCATGGGAGACCAGGAGAAGTACCTGGCTCCTGGCTTTGGATCAGCATGGTGCGCTGGCCACAGGGTGCCGGCCGCAACAGCCATTGGAGGGTGAACCAATGGCAAAAGGAAGACCTTTCTCTCTGTCTCTCTCCCTCACTGTCCACTCTGCCTGTCAAAAAAAAAAAAAAAAAAAAAAAAGAAAGAAAGAAAAAGAAAATATAGCACTGAGCATAAAAATGGGGGTGCAAATGCTCACCAGTGTCCTGCCCGTGTGGTGTTTAGAATCAGTGGGGAAGGACATCAGTAAAATCACATCACGAGTGAAAACTGAGCGCAGTAGCAGGTGCATGAAGAAGAGGTGCATCATGTCAAATAAATAGGAGATGTGACCCAGTTACAAAGTTCTGGAAAGGCTCTCCTGGGGTTTGTAGGGGTTGACAAGAACCTAGATCAGACCAATGTGAATTGCACAGGAGGGGGAGGCTTTTCTGGGGGAGGGGTTGGAAGGTACGTGGGTGTCTTCAAGAGGAAGAAAAAGATAGCAGGACATGGCCTGGGGGTGAGGTGCTGTGTGAAGCCAAATAGAGCCGGATGCACAATATTCTGGATTTGGGTCTTTATGCTCACAGAAGTTAGACGCCACAGAAGAGGATTTCAAAGGGAGGAGGACAGGGCGGGGAAGAGGATGACATTTGGCTGTCCCTGGCTGCAGTGTGGAAACGCACTGGAGGGCACCATGGGCATGTCAAGCCCAGTGCGGCAGCTTTAGAAAGTGATCCAGGCAAGACACGATGCTCCTTTGGATGCAGGAGCTGGTGGTGGTGAGGGAGCTGTAGCAGGTGTGGACTCCGCCCCTGACTCTAGATGCAGGAAGTACTCTGTTGCTTTTTTTCTAAAACCAAACCCAGCTTTGGCTCTAAGAGGCTCACTCACCATCAGAAGCAAGTGACAACTTGGAGCCAGATTTCATTTGATGGTCCAGAGTCCCCAGCACTCCCCGGCCCTTGGGTTACTTCCAGGCTTACCCAATCTAGAGTAACTGGGTAGGGTGTCGCAGAATGCTTCTTCTGCTTTCAGTATATTCTCGTCTACTGAAGAGTTGCTATGCATTCGGTCTGCTGCCTGATTCCAAAATTAATTTGTATCTGCATGACCCAAAATGCCAGCCATCTGTTCATCCCTAAAAAAGTCAAAAGCATGACATCAAACACTGACACTTACAAATTATTTATTTGAACTTCTTTTGACCACACACACACACAAAAAAAGAGATTCCCGATATATCACAGCTTTCTAGATTTGAGTTTTCCAGTGGATCCAAGATTTTGCAATTACTGCCAAAGGGGCGTGTCTTCTTATCTATTTAAAATGACCTCATGGGCCAGCACTGTGGTGTAGCAGATAAAGCCACTGCCTGTATCCCTGGCATCACATATGGTTGCCGGTTTGAGTCCCGGCTGCTCCACTTCCTATCCAGCTCTCTGCTTTGTCCTGAGAAAGCAGTAGAAGATGGCCCAAGTCCTTGGGCCCCTGCACCCATGTGGGAGACCCAGAAGCTTCAGGCTCCTGGCTTTGGATTGGCCCAACTCTGGCCATTGCAGCCATTTGGGGAGTAAACCAATGGATGGAAGAGTGCTCTCTCTCTCTCTCTCTCTCTCTCTCTCTGCCTCTGCCTCTCTGTAACTCTGCCTTTCAAGTAAATAAATAAATCATTTAAAAATAAAATAAAATAAAATAAAATAAACCCAAGTGTCCTGTCTGCAAATGTGAGTGCAACCTCTGTTTTCTGCAGCAGGGGCAGTGGCCAGAGGTGCCCTGAGGCCTCGGCACCCTGTCTGCCCTTCACAGACCATTTAACAGGGGAAGGCTCTGCTAGTGGTATCTGGCCCTCACTCCCATCTTGGCCATGCTATGGCTCCCATCACCTCTGCACCTGCCTCCAGGCATCACTGTGAGCCTGGGGCAGGTTTCCGCCTCCCTGGACCTTACAACCCTCTCTCCTTTAAGTACTCACACCCTTTTCCCTTGAAGCCTGCAACATTGCCTCTGCTCAGGTGGGTTATCTCCTTCCAGTGAAGATCTGTGCCCTGTGGGAATGGGAGGGATTTTCAAAATGACCTACATCAACCTTGCCTGAAACAGAAAAGAGCTGTCAATTTCTTCTCTGGCAAGGGAGCTCCCAACTCTAATACTCAGAGGCCTGGCTGTCCATCCCTTCAGGGGGAGAGGAAAGAATCTCTTTGCCCATCATCGAGTCTACACATCAGCAGCAAAGAGACAAGGCACAACTGAGAGGATCAGTGACACACACTTTGACTGGCACTCCCTGGCTCCGTACTGCCCAGCTCCCTTCCATTGAGAAGGATATCCTGGGGACAGTTCCTGGAGTCACAGTGCCCCCTGCCCCTTCCAGCTAGAAGGTCTCAGGGGCCAACCCTGCCCACAGCTCTCTTGGAAGGATTGCCTACCCAGAGGGCGTGTTCACACCACCTGATCCCACCTCCAGGAGCAAGGTGATAGGACCAAGGATTCTACCAGCAGGGCCACTGCGAGTGCAGGCTGAGCTCACAGGGCTGTGAGGACCGCAGTTCAGGCTACACTCAGCTGCCTTGCAGCCGACTGCTGGGCGTGCAATACCCAGGGAAAGGGCTGTTTTCGAATTTGTCCCCCTAGACTTAGCCCTTTTGTAATCAGGTTCTCTGAATGGGGGTCTTTTTCCCAATTTGCATACAGGCTTTGCAGGTAGCAGCAAGGTCCCTGGGCACCTGACCCAGAGAATTGGACTGTGGTTTCAAAGCTCTGCTCAACATGTGTGCTGTACATGGGAGGAGGACCAAGCCAACAGGGCAAAGGTGCTCAGAGAGAGAACAGGTGCTCCCAGACTTACGGTGAGTTATGTCCTGAGAAACCCATCATAAATTTAAAATATCCTAAGTGGAAAATGCATTTGATCCACCTAACCTAGCACACATCCCAGCTCAAGCATACACACTGCAGAGTGGCGGTCGTGTCCCCCTGTGATCCAGGGTTGCCTGGGACCTGTAGCTACTGCCACTGTCCGGCCTCTGAGAGAGGATTAGATTGCACTGCCCAAGAATGCCAATGTGTTTTCTTTCTCATGAAATTTGAATCCACAGACAATAGCAATGCTTAAAATGCATAGGATGCTTTCAGTCTCTCTTTTGTCATCAACAATCAGATTTTTCTTGGTGTGGCCATACTTAGAGTGGTAAAAGGAATCCATTGGCCCTTGGATCTCTAAGTTCTGTTCCCTTCTCCAAGCCATGTGGATAACACCACCAAAGACTTCCGCCAAGGTCTAGAGAAATGAAAATCCCACAGTGGGACTGAATCACAGTGAATCCAAGACCACCAAGATCTCCTTCAGGTCAGCCCTTGCATGTGCTCCTGTGTTCTCCACACTCAGGTCACCGCTAATCACAACAGTCAAAGGAACCCCTGGCTGACCTTGAGGAATTAATTAACTAGTTCCAGGTCAGCATAAAACACCTTGACATTGAGCTGAAGGCCTTGAACCTCCCTGGGGTGACCTGAGACCCTTTTCCGAGCACAGCTTTGGCCAAGTGTCAGGGCAGTGTTATTTGATCTGGCACAGAATCTTGTCTTACTCCATGGCACACTGCACAGAACACACACCTGGGAGGCTGGCATATCCGGGGCCCCCAGGGTGAGGCAATTCATGTGGAGCAGGTCCTGGAGGGGCAGTAAGCATGATATTTTATCTCCCTCTGCCTGATTCTCAGCAGGATCCATGCCTGAAGAATTATGCACCTTCTTGGCCACAGCCACAGGGCCAACCCCACCATGGAGTGCACACAAAGTGCAGAGGGTATAGGCTTGAATAACAGATACTCTGGGATCTCTTCTCTGGACTCCCAACTTGTGGCTATTTAGGCTGTGGACTTTGCCACCTTGACCTCTGGCATTCATAGTTCCTCTAAGCTGCCTGATCCCCAAATCATACCCAGTGCTCGCCCATTGCAAAGACTCCCCTGTCTCTTGGGCTCTACTTTTGGTCCTAGCTTCTGGTCCTGCACTGCTAGCACCCACTAGCTGAGAAGGAGCTAATGCAGGGTGGCAGGCAGTGAGGGGTAGCAGGAGAGTTGGCTCCCAGCAATCTCTGATAGCGGGAGTGCTGGGGTAAAACAGATAAAACCTGGGCAAGAGGAGTCGGGGCTTTCAAGCTGAGAATGAACTCCCAACAGAGGCCAAAGTAATCCATGGCTGGTGATGCTCCGGGGCTCCTGGTGAAGGTTAAAGCAAATACTCTGCAAGAAGGCCATCCCAAACCCTGATTTAGGCTCACAATACTCACACAGATGAAGACTAAGAAATGAACTCACAATCCAGAATAATGCAGTGTGAGAGAACAAGGAACCATAATGGAGAGAGTTAGCAGGAGCAAGAAGTGACAGATCTAGATGGCCAAACACTACCAACATTGGAGCGTCAGGTACTGAACATAGAATGGGCATATAATGGGAATAAAAGAAATAAAATGTCAATGAAAAGTTTACTAATCAGCAAGAAATGGTTAAGAATAATTGAGTGGGGAGATTTTAATATCAAAATTCTAGAAATGAAAAAATTATGGTAACTGAATTTTAAAAATTAATGAATGGATCAAATATCAGTTTATTCACAATTAAAGAGAGGATTCTGAATTAGGAGTTGTAAGGAAAGAAATTACCCAGAATATAACAGAGGGTCAAGGGGATGGAAAATATTAAAGAGGTGATAACAGTGTGGAATATTGAATGCGACTATCTAAAATACATCTAATCAGAATTCCAGGAGGAAAGAATTGAGAGAATGAAAGAGAGATAAGACATAGGGAGATAAGTTTCCAAAATGGATCAAAAACATGAATCTGCAGATCTGGAATCTGCAATATACCCCAATAAGGAAAAGCAGTGAAATTGATAGCCAATTACTCAATCATAAGAACAAGAATGATCAGTATCCCCCCCACCTTCTCCACACAGCTTGGGGTACCAGGAGTTAGGAAAGTGAGGATGTGGTTTGATTTGACTTGTTATTTTCTCATTCTACTGTCAGCCCCTTCCCACCCTTCTGCATCCTCTGCATTTGAGATAGGAGCAGGGAGAGGTACAGGGGTGAGGAGGGAACAGGGCATTTATGCTTAGCTGGGGTTGTTTGTGTTTACCCTTGTATGACAATGTCTGCCATGTTGATAGACTTTAAATCCTTACTTTCCTTTTTGGGGTACTTGTGGGAGCTGCAGTCTTGGGCTACCCACTGTAACTACCCTACCGGTCCCCACACATTAGCAAGATACCATAATCTCTGTTGACTGAAATCCCTCACCCCAGGAGGCAGCCCTTTTGGGCAGGGTCCTTCAGGATGGTGTGATTCTGACATCCTGCGATGAGACCCCTGACCACATAAGGGCAGCCTGCCCCCTCCATGCCCCCTCCACCCCCTGGGTGCCTTCTTACCCCACCATCACTAGTCCTAGCTGGCACTCCCTTTTAGAAAGATCCAGCAGGAAGGCACATGCTAGTCTTCCTTCTCTTGTCTACCTGCAAACTCCTGGGCACAAAGGTCATGCTCTTTCAAGCACAGGTCCCACCTACAAGTTGCCTCCGGAGCTCAGTAAGCATTTGGCCAAGAAGGAAGGTGCTTCCAACAACCTCCATCTCTCTGAAGGTTCTCCTGAAGCTTCCCCACCTCAGTTGAGCTGGGTGGGGAGAGGCACTCTCTCTGCTCTACCATGGAGCAGGAGCACTGCTGCATTCTATTCTGTGTCCGTGAGTTCCTTCTGAAGACTTGTCCCCAGCAGAACTCGAGCCTCCTCCTCAAGTCTGAGGCAGTGGTTCCTGGACTGACATTGCTATCATTTTAACAGTTCCTGCATGGAGGAGTCCTGGGCCTTTCTTGAGGATAAAGGGTTCTGTCATCCATCTTCCTCCGAGATTTTGAGACAACTGGTGTCTCAGTGTTGTCATTTGAAGCTGATGCAGACAGTGAGAAAGGTTGTCTTAAAGTGACTCTGTGGGGGCCAGCGTTGTGCAATGCTGGCATCCCATATGGGCACCAGTTCGAGTCCTGGCTGCTCCACTTCAGATCCAGCTCTCTGGTATGGCCTGGGAAAGCAATAGAAGATGGCCCAAGTCCTTTGGCCCCTGCACCCACATGGGAGACCTGGGGGAAGCTCCTGGCTCCTGGCTTTGAATCGGCCTAGCTCTGGCCATTGTGGCTATTTGGGAAGTGAACTAGCAGATGGAAGACTTCTCTCTCTGCCTCTGCCTCTCTATAACTTTGTCTTTCAAAGAAATAAAATAAATCTTAAAAAAAAAAACAGTAACTGTTTGTGAAGCACATGGAGCAACTCTAGCTTTACTTTGGATGCTGACATGCACAAACACACACACATACACACACACACACACACACATCCCACACAGGGTGTGCCAGAGGGACCACACTTTGTATTGGCCACACACAAAAGAACTGGCCAATCTTGGTTTCTTCCACCAGCCGCTTCACACAACACTGCTGCTCAGAACTCAGGGCTACTGGAAAAATCTCACATAAGTGGACAGCTGTTTCATGCAGAGAGCCAGTGCAGATGCACCTTGCAGATGCGAGTTATTCCATTTCCTGAAGACAGAACTATGCATATTCAAAAGCATAGCGAAAGCCATGGGATTTCCCCATTGACCACCATTTTTGGTAGCTGAGCTTCTTTCACTTGAGCACAGGTATGTTTCAGATTTCAGAAAGCTAATGTAACACAGGTATCATACTTTATATAAACACCCCTCCCCAAGCCAGCACTGCCTCAGACACTATATCCCTTATATCCCGTAATTAAATTCATACCCATTTCCATAACAGAGAATATGAATAGTCACTCTAAGTGGAATGAATTAAGACTTTATTTGCCTATTCTGATTTTGGATCAGGTTTTGCCACTAAATGAGAAAGAAAGAAGAAAAAATTCTCTTAGTATTTGGACACTGGAATTGTAGATAACGGATTGTGGGTGTGTATTTCTCCAATTGTTATGACTTACTTAGCCAATACAAATCAATGATTGGATCTTCTTTCTTCCTTCTGCATCTAGCTTTCTTCCTTCTCATTCATGCTGTTAGCCTGATATCACAGCCTCATCCCCATTGTATCACTCTCACATATCTCTGGTGTAACTGTCAAACTACTTTTGACTCTCAGAGCTTATAGTTGCACTGAGACCACACAGGCACAGAGGAAAATGGAAGCAACTTGGATTTTCAGCTTCTTCAAACAGGGTTGTGTCTTACACAGCTTTGCAGAACCCTAAGTGACCTACAGAAAAATCTAAGGCTTCCAGTGATCGAGGAACTGACATTACAATTTCAGGCAACAAGGGGCCGGTGCCCTGGCCTGAGGTGCTGGCAACCCATATGGGTGCTGGTTCTAGTCCCGGCTGCTCCTCTTCCTATCCAGGTCTCTGCTGTGGCCTGGGAAAGCAGAAGATGGCCCAAGTCCTTGGGCCCCTGTACCCATGTGGGAGACTGGAAGAAGCTCCTGGCTCCTTGCCTCGGATCAGCACAGCTCCGGCCATTGCAGCTATCTGGGGAGTGAACCAGCGGATGGAAGGCCTCTCTCTTTCTCTGCCTCTCTTCTTTCTGTAACTCTGACTTTTGAATAAATAAATAAATCTTAAAAAAAAACCAATTTCATGCAATGAGCAACTCCCATTTCCTTCAGTCATTCATTGAGTCAATATGGACCATCAAGTGGTTCCTAAGTAACCAATTTCACAGACTCAAGGAGAAAGACTTTCTGATTGCAGGTAACTTTTTGAAGTAGCTTGGAGTTGTAGATGACTCGCTAAGCCAGGCAATAAAATCTGAAAACACAGTCCAGCAGAGTAGAATCAGGTGTTTGAATCAGGATATAAAGTCATTTTTCCCACTGCTACATGCTGGTTCCATGTCTCTTGGTGGCTCTGTGTCTCAAACAGCATACTCACAAAGGATGTTATTTTCATTCCCATGTTCATGGAAGCATGATTCACTACAGCTGGAGGTGCAAAACAAGTGTCATTGAGCAATGGATAGAAAAACAAAGTGGGGTACATACAATGTAATATTTTTATTTATTTATCTTTAAGAGGGAGAGAGAGAGAGAGCAAGCAAGTGAGAGCACTTGCTCCCATCTGCTGGTTCACTCCCTAAATATCTACAGTAGTTGAGGCTGGGTCAGGCAGGAGCTGGGAGCCAAGAACTCAATCTAGATTCTCCACATGGGTGGCAGGAACCCAATTATTTGAGCCATCACCACCGCTGCCTCCCAGGGTCTGCACTGGCAGGAAGCTGGAGCTAGGAGCTGGAGCTGGGAATTGAACCTAGGTATGCTGATACAGGACACAGACATCTTAACCACTAGACCAAATGTCCATGCTCATAAAATGGAATATTAATCAGCCCTAGGAGCAAATTCTGACATGTGGACAATACTAAATGAAATAAACCAGTCGCAGAATGATATATGCTATGTAAGTTCACGTGCATGAGGCACTGGGAGCAGTCACAGCCACAGAGACAGAAATGAAGGTGATAGAGACTAGGGCATGGGGGAGGGTGGGAAGATGTTGAACGGGTGCAGAGTTTCGGCTTTGCAAGATGAAGAGAGTTCTGGACAGGGATGGTGGGGGACAATGGCACAGGGACATGAATGCACTTAGCACTGCTGAGCTTAAAATGGTCAAGATGTAAATGTGGCATCTATTTGACCGCAAGTGAAGACCAAAATAAAAAAAAAATAAAAATAAAAAATAATAAAAAAAAAAAAAACAAGAGAAGGAAGGGAATTCTGACACTTGTCACACGATGGAGGAACCCTGAGGACATCATGCTAAGTGAGACAAGCCAGGCAGGAGAGGATTCCATTAATATGAGGCCCCTAGAGCAGCTGGATTCACAGAGACAGAAAGCAGAAGGGAAGTTGCAGGCCTGGGGTTGGAGGACGGGGAGTTACTGTCGAATGGGTGCAGAGCTTCCCCTTGGAAACATGACAGCGTTCTGAAGATGGGTAGTAGTGGTGATTGCACCAAAATCCACTTGCACCATTGTTAAACTGGTCATTTTTATTTTATGTGTATCTTACTACAACCCCCCCCACACACAAATTGGCTAATGCTGAGATAATTCTCATTTTGCAAAAATCGTCTCTGCTTCAGGTATTAATTTAGGTCAAACATAAGCCCAAAATGATAGAATAAGGCATTAACACCAACCTGGGGCTAAGAAAAAAGATAAAAGAAAAGAAAAGAAAACAACTGGCATCAATCACCCCAGCTAAGCAAATCATCACTGCAGCCTTGTACAATTTGCTTCTTTTGCACGAATGTTTTGCACTGACAGAGGTAATGACATTGAAAAGGGGGAACCAAGTGAGTCTCAGCTTTTGAGAAAACTAGGACGCAGCATCATTTATAGAAACAGGTGCAACTGGTTTTATTTGGACTTTTTTTTCTCAACTATCTTGTTGATAAATAAAAGCAGACACCATGTCAAATGAACCAGGGCACCTGGCTCACAGCTGTTGCCAAATTGCTAAATTCCATGAAGATCAAATTCACCTCCATCGCAGGAGCACTCTGGCTTCTTGGCCCTGTTGATATCGTTTGCAACAGCACCTGCACCCACCATGCGGGCAAACTGAGTGATTCCTAATGATGTAGAGAATTATTTCCCAGATGCATCTCTGCTGAGTCAAGTTCAACTGTCATGTCCTTCCCACCTTTGACAGCTATGGTTCTCAATCTTGCCCATATATGGAATCATCTGGAAGGTTAAAAAAAAAAATCCGGATGCTCCCCTGTACCTGAAGCCAGCACAATCAGGACCTCTAGGATGGGCCCCATGCTTGAAATCTAATGCTTGAAAATGACTCTCCAGTCTGCCGTGGGGGAGGGGAGCTTCAAACATTTTGTGGGAAATGGAATGAAAAGATCAGTTTGTTTTGATGCAAAAAATAATTTGTAAAATTCATGCATATGAGAGATCTTCAAAACTTTCTTGGGAAAATAGGCATTATGAAAACACTATGCACAAGGTTCAATGTTTAGCACCAAAAACCAAATTCTCTTTTAATTCTACTTTTCTGCAAACTTTTCGCAGTGCCCTCATGTGCTATGTGCAAGAGCAGCAGAAACCACAGAAATGCTGTCCCTAAAGCTATATCCCCTATTTTCTGTTGCCATATGATCCTTAGTCCCACTAATCCTGAGAATTTCATGTCCCACTTCCCTCCTACTGCATTTCTCTAAATAATTGCTGAGTTATAATCCAATAGTGTGCTGCCAGAGAACAAACGTGAGGGAACTTCCAAAATTTTGTGTAAATGTGGAATTAGAAGATGTTTATTTGGGGACAAAAAACTGTTTTGAAATCCATGCATAGTGTTTTCTTGATACACATTTTCTGTGAGCTTTTATAGACCCCTTATATGCAGGAATTTCAAACTTATTTGCATCCAATACCCATAGCTTTTCATTCTATTTTTGCACAAACATTTTGAAGTCCTCTTATATTTATTAGGCACCTGCTATTCTAGATGCTGGCACATACAAGGGAATAAGACAATGCACCAACCCTCCCGGGAGCTCACTTTGCAGAGGAGAAAAGCAGATTCCTTTAGGGGCCCAACACTCCTCCTTCCAGGTGCCAAGACTGCCGGCCTCCCGGTGGCTCATGACTGAGCCCCTCAGAGGGAGCTACCTTGGCCCCATGGGCAGCCCATATCCGGGGACTTGCAGGTAGACAGCAGGATACAAACGCTGGGACTTCTCCCTTCCATCTGGGGAGATCGAGTCATGCATGAGCTCCCCGGGGGATTGGCAGACGCCTCTGCTGCAGATGAACCCGAGTTTGCCTCCTCCATCTGACCAGTGTGGCCTCCCTTGCTGCTTCAAGGTGTTGACTCCATACACTTCTTGCACACAAGCCCCCACCTTAGACAGTAGCCTAGGGAACTCTCCCCATGCCTATAACGTATCCTAGGGTCTGTTTGTGACATGGGTGCAGGTGGAGAGATTTGAGACCGTGTTGGGGTTAGAGCGTACAGGACCTGCAGCTGGACTGAATGCGAGCTGGTAGCAAAAGAGCAATCAAGGATGTCTCCGAGGTGTGGGGCATGAGCAGTGAGGGGCTGAGGAGGAAGCCGTTCTCTTAGATTCCAGGGGTGCAGAAATTTTGGTCTGTTCTAAAATCAGGGCTTCTCACCGCAGTCTGTCAGTTATTAAAAACCTTCCCCATTAGAGTTATTAGGATTTTTTTCTGCATTTTAACACTTCAGGTACATTAGATAGTATAGCATTTAATTTTCATAACAAATGTACTAGTATCATTTTCCTACTCCTGAGACCCCTCAATCTCCTGACATCTTACCAGCCTCTTTGTCTGGCCTTGGTCAAAAGGCTGCATTAGCCTTCTCTGCCTTCTTTGAATGCCTGGGAAACTGCGGCCGCAGGCCCTCTGAACGTGCTGTCTTCTGCCTGGAGAGCTCTTTTCCACCCTACCCCAATGATCACTTCCACGCTTCTTCTGCTATTACCTTCTTCTGGCGTCACCTGCAGAATAATTTCCTCTGCGTGGCTTCTCTTGTCCTCCCAACATTAATCAGGTTAGGATCCCTTGGCCTCATTTCATCCTAGGCTATTTCCTTATCAATCAACTCTACACTATTCTTTTATTGAATAGCTCTGTGATATTTAACATCTATTTCTTTTTTATTAACCCTTTAATAGTCCCTCATGGAGACATTGCTGTGATAATGACAGGGCTTTGTGCGACAGATCTCTGTGGTGATACACTAGGGTCTGCCCCAGTCCCTGGTGTAGTGACAGGCTCACAATATATCAAGAACTGCTATGAAGGAATGGTGGGAATGTTGGGGCTTGATGAGATGGCAGGATCTTCTCAGGATTACAAGTCAGTGGGTGAGTCAGGCTGTAAACCCAGCTGTTTGACTCCAAAGGTCAAAATACATCGCAACTTGCTAATCACAGTTGAGCCGGCTGCCTCATGCAAGTGAGTGACAATAGCTGCATCAGAGCTCAGAGACACATCCCCCAACGTGAGTTCAAATCCCGTGGCCCCCTCTAACATACCCATCTTCATGGTTACTCCTCCCAGAACAGAAGGGGAATACTTTTCCTCCCACCCAAGCAATTCTTTTTTAAAAAATTTTATTTAAGCCAAATACAAATTTCGGAACACAATGATCTCTCCATCCCTCCCTCCCGCCCACCTGTGCTCCCTCCCTTCTTCCTCCTCCCTCTCCCATTCCCATTCTTAATTTTTACAAAGATCTACTTTCACTTTACTTAATGATCATAAAGTTAATCCTACACTAAGTGAAAGAGTTTAGTATGAAGAAAAAAACACTGTTCCTCGACAGAAGCGACAAGGGCTTTAAACAGTCATTGAATCTCAAAATGTCCATTTCAGTCCAAAACAGTACACTTTAGGTACTCTATTAGTTACATCGATCAGGGAAAACATATGCTGTCTGTCTCTTTCCAGCCAAGCAATTCTAAAGCTGCTCAAACTGATGCGCATCCCCAGCATGATTGCTAGAGAACAGCAGCTGGGGCAGGGGCAGGAAGCTGGTGCACAACCAGCTGTAACCTTCAGAGACCAGAGTGGGGTTGTCCAAGGAATTGTTCTAATTGAGGAGCAGTCACTAGAAAACCCTAGACTGGGTGATTTATAAAGATAGGAAAGGTATTTCTTTCTTTCTTTTTAAAGATTTATTTATTTACTTGAAAGGCAGAGATACAGAGAAAGAAGGAGGGAGAGAGAGAGAAAGAGAGAGAGGGAATTTTCCATTCACTGGTCCACTCCCCAAATGGCCATAAAGGCCAACGCTGGGTCAGGCTGAAGCCAGGAGCCAGGAACTTCATCCAGGTCTCCCAGGTGGGTGCAGGTGCCCAAGCACTTTGGCCATCTTCTGCTGTTTTCTCAGGCCATAGCAGAGAGCTGGAATGGAAGGGGAGCAGCCAGCACTTGAACTGGCACTCATATAGGATGTTGGCACTGCAGGCAGAGGCTTAAGCTTCTACACCACAGCATCAGCATGGAAATTTATTTCTTGCAGCCCCGGAGGCTGAGAAGTCCAAGATCAAGGGGCCAGCATCTGGTAAGGGCCCTCTGGCTGCATCATCCCATAGTGGAAGACGGAAGGGCAAGAGAGGCCAAGAGAGAGCAGGAAGGGGCCAAACTCACACTTTTATAAGATACCCACTTCCATGATACTGGCATTAATAATCCTTTATGAGAATACAGACATCCTGGTCTATTCACCCCCTAGAAGTCCCAGCTCTTTACACTATTATACTGGGGACTAACTTTCCAACACATGCTTTGTGTGTGGGGGGGGATACACTCAACTATGGCAAATGCATTAGTGCACTTTCTTGCAATAAACACATTTGCTGAACAGAACTGAGTTTTTCAGTGACAGCGGGATCTCTGAGGGCCCTGGTGTGATGGGAGGTGGAGGAAGCCAGGCACATGGGAGCAGTCCCTCCCAGCCAGTGCTCTGAGGATCAGTCCTGCCTCTTACCAGCACTCAGCTGGTGAGTGGGAGCAAAGCCATCAGTCCTTGTGAGCCTGGATGCCTTCGCCTGAAGAGGGTGGGGCTGGACCATGGCAGCGGTTGTCATAGTGTTTTGACCGCACCCCTGGGTTGAGTTGCTCACTCCTCAGAGCGTTTGTGCAATCATGTGTGTGCAGAACTACACCAGAGGCTTCATGAGAAATATTTACTCTTTGGTGCTGTAGTCTTGCATTTTTAAAAAATTTTATTTCATTTTCCAGGAAAGTTGCTCATTGATTTTATGATCCACTCTGGGGACCCAACAATAGTTTCTTGTTTTTTTCAAGATTTTTTTTATTTATTTGAAAGTTAGAGTTACACAGAGAGAGAAGGGGAGGCAGAGAGAGAGAGAGAGAGAGATAACTTTCCATCTGTTGGTTCACTTCCCAATTGGCCACAATGGCCGGACCTGCATTGATCTGAAGCCAGGAGCTTCCTCCAGGTTTCCCACACAGGTATAGGGACCCAAGGACTTGGGCCATCTTCCACTGCTTTCCCAGGCCATAGCACAGAGCTGGATAAGAAGCGGAGCAGCTGGGACTTGAACCAACACCCATATGGGATCTTGGCACTGCTGACGGCAGGTTTTCTGCTATGCCACAGCACTGGCCCCAACCCAACGATAGTTTCAAAAATTCTCATCTCTATGATTGGCAACAAATAACTAACTGAGCAAAGAGGAACCTTCAGTGCAAGCTGGGATTTGTTTTAAAACTTAAACTCACATTATCTTTATCATTGGCCTCATCCATAGAAAATCTCAGTTTGCAACAAAACGTTTCTGCCTATGGGAGAGTTATGCAAGGTGGCAATTGTGGTTGAGGTTCCTTTTCAAACTGCTTACCCCTGAGGTCCCATGGGATTTACACCTTGGGGAGGAGAGGTGAGCACTTGGTGAGATGTGATCAGGGCAGTGAAGAAGACCCAGGGGGACGTCAGGAAATGAGACCTTCCTCCAGCTGCCTGTCAGCTCATCTGTGACTTACAGAGTTTGCAGCGGTGGTCTCCAAGCGTGCTTCCAGCTGTAAATTTCTGCAAGCAAGTGTTTGTGGCAGCATGCTATGTTTGCAAGTCTGTGAGACCTGAAGATGCTAAGGGAACCTCACCTGTTCTGGGCGGGGCATGGGTCAACAGGTGCAGCCAAGAAGATTCCACTCATCAGGCAGAACCACCCAGATTCGTCAAAACCTGCCCTGGACAGCACAGGGTGAGCACAAATGCAGTGTGGCTCTGGGATGGGGCTGACTGACAGGCAACATGGAAACTTGTCTCTGACACCTCCAGTCAACCATGTATATAAGAATCTTATTGGGGGCTGGCACTGTGGTGTAGCAGATAAAGCCACTGCCTGCAGTGCCAGCATCCCATATAGGTACCGGTTCGAGTCCCAGCTGCTCCACTTCTGATCCAGCTCCCTGATATGGCCTAGGAAAGCAGTAGAAGATGGCCTAAGTCCTTGGGCCCCTGCACCTGCATGGGAGACCCAGATGAAGCTCCTGGCTCCTAGCTTTGGATCGGTGCAGCTCCGGCCATTGTGACCAACTGGGGAGTGAACCAGCAGATGGAAGACCTCTCTCTCTCTCTCTGCATTTCCTCTCTCTGTGTAATTCTGACTTTCAAATAAATCAATAAATCTTTTAAAAAAAGAAGAATCTCATTTTCCTTATTTTCAGGGGCCTAAACTATATCATATGAGTTTTAATGCCCTGGGTTTGGAAAACCAAGGCCTGTGGTCTGCTTCGTGGCACAGCAGGCAGCACAACTGTGATTTACCTGTCAGTCATGTATGGCACTGCTTCCTCCAACCTGGGCAGGTAGTTGTAAATCAGAAAGTTGAGACTCAGGGAGGACAACATGGCCTCAGTCCTTAGCAACAAAGCTGAGATCTAAATCCAATCTCCTGGCTCCCAGTCCTATTCTCTAGCAGTTATTCCTTGCGCTGAGTGAAAGGGGATTCTCAGGAATGATGCTAATAACATCTTACTACTGAGCACTTCATGGATACCTGTTATGGGCCAGGCTGTGCTCCAAGGGCTTCACATGCATTAATTAATCTCAAAAAGCAAAGGCTAGGGAGTGGGCATTTGGCATAGCAGTTGAGATACTAGCCTCCCACAGTGGAGTGCTGGGGTTTGATACGGAGCTCCGGCTCCTGCCTCCAACTCCCTGCTAATGCAGACTGTGGAAAGCAGCAGTGATGGCTCAAGTTATTGGGTCCTTGCTACCTATGTTGGTAGACTGAATTTCCAGTTCCTGGCTCCAGCCTAGCCCAGCCCCAATTGTTTAGGGTATCTGGGGAGTGAACCAGTAGATAGGAGTTTGCTCTCTCTAATCTCTCTCTGCCTCTCAAATGTATTTAAAATTTAAAAAGCAAACCTTATGAAACTGGTACCACTTTGATCCCTGTTTCTTAGCTGGACATATGAGGGTGAGATATGCAGTTTTTACTTCTTCCGGGTCTAGAATTCTAAAGTCCTCAACAGTGTGAGGAGAGCAGAATGTGCCTCATTGAATGAAACAGCGATGGCCTTCCACCAGGCTCCTCTGTCCTCTGAGTAATGGATAAATACATTAGGGAAAGATATGAATTCAATTGGGCTAATTCAAATTTCATGCCATTTAATTTTAATAGGAAGAATATTGGCCTATAAATAATGTCTTTGAATAGTTAGAACGTGGGTATGTGCAATTCAGTGTTGAACTGAAGATAGCATTTCAACATTATTTAATCTGATTCATCTCAGGGGACCAAAGGCGGCATTTTTAGTGGCTATAAAGGTAGCTGGCTGAAATTCTAATAAATCTGGGAACAGAAGACTAAAACATTGTCCTCCGACTGGCAGCCATGGCTTAAGTTTCTGAAGCATCAGGAAGCTCAGCCTGTGGCAGGTGCATCAGCCCTTCTCGGTACCATTGCTAATGTCCCAGGAACCAGAAGCAGATCACATATGATCCTGGTTCTGATTCAAGCTGCTCTTCTGTCATTTTTGCTATTATTTGATCTCCCTTGCTATCCTATGAGCCCTTTGAAGACAGGAATCTTATCCTTCAGGTCTCTGTCAGTATTTAGCCCAATGCGTGTGGATGAATCACAAATGCTAATACTCAGTATTGCAGTTGCCAGTTCTGACCAGCCCTAGCCCCTCTGTCCTCACACATTGTGTGTTGCAGTTTGGATAAGAGTTTGGGCATCCCCCCTAAAAGCCCATTTACTGATGTCTTGGTTCCCAACATCTCATGTTAATGGCTAACGTTAATTGCAAATGGATTAAGGGTAGAGGTTTGGCCCAATCATGGAGTGTAGGAGGTGGGCGCAGTGGGAAGTCATCAGGTCGCTGGGGGTGAGCCCCTGGAAGACAGTTCTCATGAGAGGGCTGGTTCTGAGAGCCGAGGTCAGCCTAGCTTCTGTCTGCTGCCTGCCTCACCATGCGGTCTTCCCTCTACACCTGTTCCACTGTCCATTGCACCCATCAGACTCCTTACCAGTGAGGCCACCTGACCATGTCTTGTGAACCTCAGAAACCATGAGGCAAAATAAACCTTCCTTTTTAAGGAGAGTCTCTCGGGCATTTTAGTAAAGTAATGAAAATCTGACTCATAACTGCCTTAGTCTGCTTTGTGCAGCTACAACAATTCCATACTGTGTATAATTTGTAAAGAACAAAAAAACTGGGGGCTGGCTTGGTGCAGGGGGTTAAGTCACCACCTGTGACACTGACACCCCATATTGGAGTCCTTGCTGCTCTGTTTCTACTCCAGCTCCCTGCTAATGCACCTGGGAAGGCAGAAGATGGCCCAAGTGCTTGGGCTCCTTTCACTCACACGGGAGATCCAGATAGGGTTCCTGGCTCTTGGCTTCAGCCCGGCCCAGACCTGATTGTTACTCTGCCTTACTAATAAATCGATCTTTTGAAAAGAGCAGAAATTTATTCCTCACCATTCTGGATGGTGGGAAATCCAAAATCAAAACATAGGCAGGTTAGGGCCCAGTCTTTCTGCTCGTAAGATGGTGTGCTGAGTACCTGCCCTCTAGGGGCAAGGAACACTGTGCCCCTGTGAGAGAGAAGGGCAGGAAAGGACAGAGGCAAGGCAGGGATGAATTTTTGTCATGGAAACACCTGCCATTAGGCCCCACCTCCTAGCACTGTTGCAGTGGGCAGAGAGTTTCAATAGAAGTTTTTTAGGGGCTAAAAATGCTCAGGTCTAAGAACTGAGCAGTCCCAAGCCCATTAAACTCACATGGCTCTCCTGGGGACAATCATAAAACAAATCAACTATCCTTGCTGACTTTCACCAACCCTTAAGGAAGCATTTCAAAAGAAATTCTAAGATATGTTCAAGAACATTCCACATGAGAGGGGTGGGTGGTGAGAAAGGGGACCAAGGCTAAGAAAGTTTGTGAAACTCTGAGTTAAACTCAGTGAAATTTTTTTTTCTGGAGTACTACATGCAGTCTGGAATCTGTCCTAAAAGGACATGCAGTATTCAGCTTTTCTGTCTTAACTTGGATTCCCCCAGAAGCAGATCCCTGCCCTGAAAAGATGTGGTCTAATCCACTGGACTTGGAGAATCTTCCAGTCATATTGGGAGGGTGGAGATGTGATAGAGGGAAGAGTAAGCAGAGTTTCCTAGAGCAACTGACCTGATCTGGACTGAATGTGTCTCATTAGCATTCATGTGGCAGCCCTAACACTCAACGTGGCTGCATTTGGACATGAGGGTCTTTGCGGAAGTTAAGGTTAAATGAGGTCATAAAGGTGGGAATCCCAGTCCAGAGGATTAGTGCCCCGGTAGAAAGAGACAGCAGTACTCTCTGTGCCCAGGCACCAACGGAAGGCCATGGGAGGACGTCAGTGAAAAGAGAGTCCCTTCCAGAAACAGAACCCCACCAGGACCCCAGCATCACACTTCTTGCGGCTGGTGGAGCTTTGCTAAGACAGCGCCAGCAGACTAAAACAAACCCATGACTGGGAGCTGGAGCTGAAGGCCCCTGAGAGAGATCAACTGGGTGCAATCGCAAGGAAACAAACTGGGGACCCGGTGTTTGAAATCTTCAAGCAACAGTAGGCTGTAAAGAAAAAGCTTTGATGTGCCCAAATGCTTGGCAGTGTCTGTATGGGCAGCGCAAGCGTAGCAATTGATGCTCCGCCCATGCTGTGGTGATTTCTTCTGTCTGAAAACATTCTGGCCACTTGTTAGTCCACTAAACTGAGAGCCAGCAAAGAGGGAGGGAGCTGAGGTATTAATTCACCAGTTTCTATCAGTTGTGGGCAGACAACTGCTCCCAGGGGTACATATCTGCGGCACAAGTGGCAAAAAATGGATTCTAAGGTGAGAGAAAATCCTCCACCAGATACATTCAGGTACCAGCTGCTGGACGTTGGCTGGGTTGCCCTGGGAGGCAAGGGGTAGGCCTGGGGTGATGATGGCACACACTGCACCTTCCAAACACGCACTGGCATCCTGTGGGGCTGCAGGGCTCCTGGAAACCCAGCTAGGGAAGCCCCAGTTTCCGGCCTTCTGGGCAAGGGATTGACTTCCTGTCATGGTTCTGTTCCTCTGCTCATTCCCACGCAGATCAGTCAGCTTGAGCGGCCAAAACAAAGTGCCACAGTCTGGGAGGCTAAAACAACAGAGGAGTGTTTCTCACAGTTCTGGAGGCTCAAGTCCAAGATGAAGGGGTCAGCAGGGTGGGGTCCCCTGAGGCCTCTCTCCCTGGCTGGTGGGTGACCATCTTCTCCCATTCTCTTCCCTCTGAGTGTATCTGGAACTTACTCTATTATTGTAGCAGCACCCGTCAGAGTGGACGAGGCTTGCCATACCAAAACACCTGAGCCTGGAGAGTTTCTAGGTAACAGAGGTTGTGTAGCTCATATTGCAGGAGGGTGGGAGGTCCATGGTCAATGTCTGACGTCTGGTGAGGGTCTCCTTGCTGATGGAGGCTCTGCAGAGACTCCAGGCAGCCCAGGGCATCATATGGAGAAAGAGCTACATAAAATAGACAGAGCCAAACTGGCTTTTATAACAGATCCACCTTTGAGATAATTCATGAGCCCATTCACCTGAATTAACCTATTCATAAATTAATGCATGAATTAACCTATTCATTAGGGTGGAATCCTCCTGGCCCATTCACTTCTTTAAGGTCCCAACTAGTCTCACCTCTCAATTTCTCACAATGGGGATTAAATTTCAGAATGAGTTTGGGTAGCAACATTTAAAGCATAGCCATGCCCAATCCTGAGGTGCTCATTTGCATTTTAATCATCTCTTTGCAGACTCTGCTTCAAAATACAGCCACATGGTAAGATTCTAGGAGTTAGGGGAGATGCATTCAGCCCCTAACATTATCTGTTCCTCCACTGGCAATAAATCAAGTCATTTGAAAAGAACAAAATGGCTCTGAAGTGAGCAAGAATTGCCTCAGACTGGAGCCTGTAGATAATGTGCAGCTTTGAGGGTTTGTCCTTCAGGCATGACAGACAAGATGGCAGAGACCTACCCAATGTGGCTGGACAAGGCCCCCGTGGCACTTGACACGTGGGGTCCTAGGCCCTGGAGACACCTGCCACAGCTAGTTCAAGCCAACCTTCCAGCACATGACTCTCTTAACTCCTCTTCCAAATTGTTGACTCAGACATCACAACAAAGACCCTTCTGTGTGGCAGGCAGTGTCTGAGGGCCCTTGCGCTACAGCTACATACCAACTGGACAAAAGTTCCTGCTTTTGTCAGGTTTGTATCTTGCTGGTGCAGTGAGGAGGGGACAGGGAATAAACAAGGTAAAGAAATAAAAGTTTGTCCATCAGTAGTAATGAAGGTCGAATATGGTAGCAAGAGGACCAGAGCGTGTTGGGATATACAGGGGGAACAGGAGGCAATGCTTTCCTGTCTAATGTGTTTATTTGATTATGTTATAGTTGGTCATTGTTCAAAACTATTTCCTACAATGCTTCTCTATTAATCTTTTAAAAATATGTTTTAGGATTTTCTTCTTAGATTTATTTATTTATTTTGAAAGGCAGAGTTACAGAGAGAGATCTTCCATCTTCTTGTTCACTCCCCAAATGGCTGCAACAGCCAGGGTTGGGTCAGACTGGTTCTCGCTTGTCGGGCCAGGAGCTCAATCACTTGGTCTGTCTTCCACTGCCTTCCTAGGCACATTAGCAGAGAGCTGGATCAGAAATGGAGCAGCCAGGACTTGAACACGTTTCTATATGGGATGCCAGTGTCACAGGCAGTGGCTTAACCTGCTGTGCCACAATGCTGTCCCCAAGACTCTCATTTTTGAGCAGTTTTAGGTCTGTAGCAAAATTGAACAGACATTTCAGAGTGCTCCCTTATTCCACTGCCCCCATGCGCACAGCTGTCCCCATTACCAACACCCCCACCAGAATGGTACATTTGTCACAGTCCATCAGCTTACTTCAGCACATCATAACCACCCAAAGGCCATGGCTGACATTGGAGCTCACTCTTGTGCTGTACATTCTAGGGAGTTGGACAAATGTGTGAGGACACGTGCCCACCATTGTATATCACACCGAGCAGCTTCACTGCCCCCCAAACTCTGGGCTCCACCAGTTCATCCTTCCCTCCCATCTAACTCCAGCTGACCACTGACCTTTCTACTGTCCCCATTTCCATAGTCTCTTCCTTTTCCAGAATCTCACATATTTAGGGTTATATAGTCTGCAGCTTATTCAGACTGGCTTCTCCCACTTAGTAGCATGCATTTCAGCTTTCTCCTTGTGTCATCTGCAAACAGAAATAATTTGACTTCCTCCTTTCCCATTTGTATCTCTTTGATTTCTTTTTCTTGTCTAATGACTCTGGCTAAAACTTCAAGAACTATATTGAATGGCAACAATGAAAGTGGACATCCTTGTCTGGTTCCAGATCTTAGTGAAAATGCTTCCAGTCTTTCCCCATTCAGTATGATGCTGGCTGTGGGTTTGTCATATATTGCCTTGATAATTCCTTCTATACCCAATTTGCTTAAGGTTTTTATTATGAAAGGGTATTGCATTTTATTAAATTCTTTCTCTGCATCTACTGAGATAATCATATGATTTTTATTCTTTAATCCATTAATGTGAGATACCATATTTATTGATTTGAGAATGTTGAACTATCCCTGCATACCAGGGATAAGTCTCACTTGGTCCAGGTGAATGATCTTTATGACATGTTGTTGAATTCAGTTAGCTAGTATTTTGCTGAGGAGTTTTGGATCTATGTTGATCAGGGATATTGGCCTGCAGTTCTCTTTCTCTGTTGTATCTTTTTCTGGTTTTGGAATTCAGGTGATGCTGGCCTCATAGAATGCATTTGGGAGGATCCCCTCCCTTTCGATTGTTTTGAATAGTTCAAGAATTGGAATTAGTTCTTCTTTAAAAGTTTGTTAGAATTCAGCAGTGAAGCCATCTGGTCCTGTGCTTTTCTTTGCTGAGAGGGTCTTTATTACTGATTTAATCTCCATCTCGATTATTGGTTTATTTAGGTTTTCTATGTCTTCATGACCCAATTTTGGTAGGCTGCATGAGGACACATCATTTTTATCACATGCATGAAAAAGCAAATAGTTCAACCTAAAAATGGGCTGTTGATCTAAACAGACATTTCTCAAAGGAATACATAAAATGGATAATAGTTACATTAAAAAGTTCAGTCTCACTAATCAACATGCAAATACAAATCAAAACTACAATGAGATATCAACTCACCCCAGTTAGATTAGTTAATATCAAAAAGATGAGGGGCCAGCACCATGGCATACTAGGTTAATCCTCCACCTGCAGTGCCAGCATCCCATCTGAGTGTTGGGTTCTAGTCCCAGAGCCTCCTCTTCCAGTCTAGCTCTCTGCTGTGGCCCCGGAGGGCAGTGGAGTATGGCCCAAGTGCTTGGGCGCCTGCACCCACATGGGAGACCAGGAGGAAGCACCTGGCTCCTGGCTTCGGATCAGCGTAGCTCCAGCCATTGTGGCCATTTGGGGAGTGAACCAAAGGAAGGAAGACCTTTCTCTCTGTCTCTCTCTCTCTCACTGTCTGTAACTCCACCTGTCAAATAAATAAATAAATAAATAAAATATATTAAAAAGATGAAACACAGCAAGTGTTAGCAAGGACATGCAGAAAAGGGAACACTTGCAAACTGTTGATGGGAATGTAAATTAGTACAGCCATTGTGGAAAATACTATGGAGACTCCTCAAAATACTAAAACCAGAACTATCTATGATCCAGCAATCCCACGTCTGGGTGTAGTCCAAGGGAAATGAAATCGGCCTATCAAGGAGACATCAGCAGTTCCATGTTTATTGCGGCACCATATTCACAAAAGCCAAGAAAGGAAAACAACTTATGTCCATCCACTGATGAATAGATAATGAAAATGTGGTACATGTATGCAAGGCAATACTACTCAGCCATGTGAAAGGATGAAATCTTGTCATTTGGAAAAACATGAATGGATGATGGTAAGTGAAATAAGCCAGGCACAGAAATGCAAAGACCACATGTTCTCACACATATGTGGTACCTAAAAGCAAGGGAATCTCACAGGAGTTACAAGTGTAATGGCAGTTCCCAGACACTCAGAAGGGAGAGAGGTGGGAGGCATGGGGGAAAGGATGACCAAAGAACACTAAGTTACAGCTAGACAGGAGCAAGAAGTTCCTGGATGCTATTGCACGTAGGATAACTGTAGATAAAGTTGGTGTACTGTATGTTTCCCTATCAAAAAACAAATATGGCACACAGAACGGGACCTGGAATACAGTGATTACTTAGTATGTTTTGGATCCTACTGCTGGCAGCTGGAGACCTGGCACCGCCTTCATGTGTGATGCAGTTAAGATCTGCAGGCTTTTCGGGCAGCCTAGGTTTCCTGCACTGGCTGTAACAAACGGCCAAACAGTTCTGGCTTAAAACAACACCAGTTACCCAGCAGTCGTGTTCTTTGTTCTTTGGTATTTATGCAAATGAGATGAACACTCATGTCCACACAAAAAGATGCATGTGGATGTCTGTGGCAGCTTTTCTGATAACAACCAGGATGTCCTTCATTCGCTGAGTGAATACAGTGGTACCCCTAAACAACACAATGTTATACAACACACAAAAAAAGGAAATGCACTCTCAAGCCATGAAAAACGCATGGAAGGAGTGTAAGTGCACGCTACTAAGTGAAAGAAGCCAGTGTGCCCAGGTTACATGCTGTGAGGTTCTGGAAAAGGCAGGACTATGGAGGCAGCGTAAGATCAGTGTTGCCAGGGGCTGGGGGCTGGGGTCAGGGGTCAGGGGAAGAATGACAAGTAGAAAACACAGGACGCTTAGGGCAGGGAAAGTGCTCTGTATGACACTGTGAGGTGAGTGCGTGTCAGTACACATCAGTGTGAACCCACAGCATGGACATCATGGAGAGTGAACCTTGTGAAAGCCGGGGTTTAGTGAAAAAAAAAATGCCTCCTGTTTCAGAAGTGCACGGATTGAAGTAGGCCCACAGACCTGCACTCCTTCTAGAAGCCCCCAGGGAAGAAGGGCCCTCCTGGCTCTTCTCAGCTCCCAGAGGCTGCTCCTGCCCCCTTCCGCTTTTTCTTTTTTAAATATTTATTTATTTATTTGAAAGAGAGAGGAGAGGCAGAGAGAGAGAGAGAGAGAGAGAGAGAGAGAGGTCTTCTATCCGCTGGTTCACTCCTCAATTGGCCACAACAGCCGGAGCTGCGCCTATCTGAAGCCAGGAGCCAAGAGCTTCTTCTGGGTCTCCCATGTGAGTGCAGGGTCATCTTCCACTGCTTTCCCAGGCCATAGCAGAGAGCTGGATTGGAAGTGGAGCAGCCGGGTCTCGAACCAGCACCCATATGGAATGCCAGCGCTTCAGGCCAGGGCATTAACCCGCTGCGCCACAGCACCGGCCCTTCTTTCCCCTGCCTTTAAAGGCAGCAAGGTCGCATCTTCAAACCTTTGTTTTCTCCCTCTGCTTTGCCTGCACATCTCCAGCTACTGATCTCTACTCTCCTGTCTCCCTCTTCTAGGGACCTTTGTGAGATAGTTACGTGGGGACCTTTATTCAGTGGTCCCTGTCCTGTCCATATCATAAGCCACTGGGACTGGAGGCCACTCAGCAACTCAAAATCCATAAGAAGAGAAAAACTGTTGTCCCATGCCACCAGTGACAGAAGTGAGTGATGTGAGCACTGACAACAGAGTTCTCCCTTTTCACACAGAGTCTCTAACAGAATAGTCTTCATGGGACAGTCCCTTCCCTTCCTTCTCTCTCTCTGACAGTCCCATGAAATATATCCATCTCTGTCCAATGGGAAGCCTAGAGAGAATTTTACAAGGGAAAAAGATGTTTGTTGTGATTTTTTTCTTATGCAGCTCACTTTTCTTAAATAGCAATCAGATTTGTTTAAATAGAGGATTAACTAAAAAGTGTGCTTTAAAAAAAATGTACTTGTTTTATTTGAAAGGCAGAATTCCAGAGAAAGAAGGGGAGACACACAAAGAGATCTTCTGTCTGCTGATTTTCTCCCCAAATGGCTACAACGGCTGAAGCCAGGCCAGCAGGCTGCAGCCAGGAGCCAGGAGCTTTGCCTGAGTCTCCCACATGAGTAGCAGGGGTCTAACACTCGGGCCATCCTCCGCTGCTTTCCCAGGTGCATCAGCAGGGAGCTGGATGGGAAGCGGAACAGCTGGGACTCCAACCTGCATCCATATGGAATGTGGGAATCGCAGGCAGTAACTTAACCCACTGTACCACAACGCCAGCCCCGAAAGTATGCTTTTGACCCAGCAAATACACCCATACGTGTTATCACATAACAAGTACAAGAAAACTCATCATGATTTTTTCTCATTACAGACAAACCAGAAAGCACCCAGTGTTGACAAACAAGAGGCGGATGGCCAATTGTAGTGCATTTGTCGTGGTCTGAATGCTTGTGTCCCCCAAATGTATAAGTTGAAATTTTTTTCAACTCCTCCCTTTTTTTTAACTTTTATTTAATGAATATGAATTTCCAAAGTACAGCTTATGGATTACAATGGCTTCCCCCCCATACCGTCCCTCCCACCCACAACCCTCCCCTTTCCCACTCCCTCTCCCCTTCCATTCACATCGATTCGTTTTCAATTATCTTAATATACAGAAGATCAGCTTAGTATACATTAAGTAAGGATTTCAATTTAATCCCCAAAGTGATAAGAGTACAACGTGGGCCCTTTGGGAGGTCACCGGTTCCCTTCCATAGGGGGCCTAAGGCATGTGTTCACTCCCTCCACCAGGAAGACACAGCCAGAAGGGACCAGCTGTTAGGAAGGGGCCCTCATGAGACACAAGTCTGCAGGTGCCTTGGTCTTGGACTTCTCAGCCTGCAGAGCTATGAGTGGTAAATTCCTGTTCTCTATA
This sequence comes from Oryctolagus cuniculus, assembly GCF_964237555.1. Taxonomy (NCBI): domain Eukaryota; kingdom Metazoa; phylum Chordata; class Mammalia; order Lagomorpha; family Leporidae; genus Oryctolagus; species Oryctolagus cuniculus. Next base: position 97,033,299 of record NC_091440.1, on the reverse strand, counting down.
AATTACCCAGCCTAAGGTATTTTGTTACAGCAGCCTGGGTGGACAACGATGCTCATACAACAGAAGGCTGTGCACCAAGGAGAAAGAACCATCTGCTCCATACAACAAATGCAGACATCTCACAGGCACAGGGTTGAGCAAAAGAGGCCACACTCCAGTGTAGGCATCCTGTACGGTTCCATTTATCTAAAGCTTGGAAGTGGACAAGTCTAAACAGTGCTGTCAGAATTCAGAAATCGGATTTCCTTTCAGGACTTAGCAGCTGGGAGGGGCGTGAGGATGGCATTGGGGTGCCGGTGGTGTCCTGTTTCCTCTGCTGGCTGCCTGGGTGTATTCATTTAATTGTCTCCACCACACCACACACTTGTGAAATGTGCACTTGTCTGTATGCAACAACGACGCAACAACATTTACCATATGATAAATAAATGCATTGGCCTTTAATTAGGGGTTATGTTCTGTTCTCGGGTGTGATATACACCCATGGTAGACAGAGGAGAGCATAGTCCACCCTATTCAGTATAGTGCACCAATTAACCAACTCTTTGGAAGTTAACTAGAGGTTATTAACTGCTGAGTAAAGTGTCCTCCTGGATCTCACAGACTACACGAAAGCACTGGCTCCAACCCAAGGTCTCACACAGCCTCCCAGCCGATGGGCAGGCCCAGAGGGGCCAATATGTGTGCCTGCGGCTTTGAGCTGGTGGACAGGTGGGTAATTAAGGCAGAGACCAAGCCTTTCTCACACTGAACAGCGATTGTCAGTATAGGTTGGGGAAAATGCCAGGAAGGTTTCCTACTTCTTGCTGAAGTTACTTTAAAAAGGTGATAGCAAAAGCATGCGATGCAAAGGCAACAAACGTCCCATGGTGGGGGGAGCAGGGGCACGGGGACCTGCTACAGGGCCCTCTAGTGGCTCCCAAGTAAATTGAGGGGACCATCTTGCAGCCAGCTTGCAGGCTCCTCAATGAAACCTGAGCAAAACTTCCCGCTGGGCCCATTGGATTGCAAGCTGTGGAGGCTACCCACTGCCTGATAATACAGTTCATTGGTTCATTTTTACGTGCCCATCACACCAGACTTCACACATTTGTGAGTGAAGAGACCACATCTTACCGGAACTTGCCCAGTCCTTGGCACAATTCGCAGGGACGTTCAGATGTCTGTGTCTCCCCACCATATCTAAGTGGCTCCTAAACACCATAGCTCCTTGCTTCTTCTCAGGATGTGATCTGCCCACCGCCACCACTGCCAGCAGCAGCAGCTGTGGGGAAAAAAGTGTTGCAAACACAAAACCAGGACCTCCATCCCATTTTAAAACAGATTTATTTATTTATTTATTTATTTATTTATTTATTTATTTGTCGGAGCTATGGGGGGTGGGAGGAGAAGACAGAGGGAGAGAGAGCGAGACTTTTATCTGCTGATTCACTCCTCAGATGCCCCAATGGCTGGGGCTGGGCCAGGCCGGGTCCCCACGTGGGTGCAGGGGCCCAAGCACTTTGGCCATCTTCTGCTGCTTCTCCCAGGCCATTAGCACCATGGGATCAGAAGTGGAGCAGCGGCAGCATGAGCCGGCAGCCATGTGGGATGCCAGCGGCTATGCCACAACACCGGCCCCTTGCTCCCATTTCTTAAACTGGGAGATGATCTTTAAGCTTAAGATCCAGCTAGGCACCTTGGTATTTTTATTCAGGGGAGACATGGGTCTGTAAATGCAGACAGCTGGCAGGTTCTTAATCTTTGAATCGACCGATGCAGTAAAAAAAAAATTAATTAATTAATTAACAGTGCCACTTCAGCACCTAAATGAACTGGGATTTGGCCAGTGTCTGCAGGAAGCTGCTGCAGGAATCTCGTTAAGATTTCCATTCTAAAACATAGCTCACAGCGCGTTTAGTAAGTGCAGTTTGGCAAAGAGCTTGGTCATCCCCAAGGCAGCGGCCACCCACCCAGGCCAGCAAGCGCTCCTGGGCCCAGCCCCAGGATACACGCGAGGAAGGGGCCCCTTCGCGATGGGCCCAAGGCGAAATCTGCAAGAGTTGGCTGCACGTTTTCCCGTTTTAAAGATCCGATTCCCTCACCTGGCCACGCCACTCCCTGCTGCCGATCCTGGGTCCAGGATCACACGGAACAATTCTCCCAGCCCCGAATGCAGTGGGTGGGGAGAAGCCGGCCCCAAGAGACGGGGCCCCCCAGGGAAACTCAGGAACGAACTAGGTCGCACGCTCCCAGGGTGCGTTCCTCTGCCCCGCCCAGGTACGAGCCCCGGGCCGCCCGCTGGGGTGGGGAGCAGGGAACAGGGAGCAGCTGGCAGGGCCGGGAGACCGCGCGGTTCCGCGTCTCCAGGCCCCCTAGTCCTTCGCTCCTCGGCCGTCCTCGCCCGCCCGCACCGCACCCCGCGCAGCCCCGACCTGTGGGGGCGAGCGCGGTCTCCCGGGGCTCCCGCGGGCGGGCGCGCTCCGAGCGAGGGCGGGGGCGCGCGCGCGCGCACGCGCGGGGAGCGTGCGGGCTGGACCGGCGAGCAGAGCGGGCGGGGAGAGCGGGGCGCGCCAGCCGAGCCCGCTGCTCACCTGCCGCCGCGCCGCTCACCTGCCGGGGAGCGCGCGCGCCCCGCGCCCTCCGGGCCCCTCCCGAGCGGGGCCGCCGCCTCTCGCCGCCGCGGGCACCGGCGCCGACATGTGATGCGAGTAGCCCGGGCGCCTCGGAAGCACCAGAGGAGCGCCCCCCTCCCCGGCCTGGGCGCGCCAAGGTGACCCCCTCGATGCCACCCCCTCCCCGGCCCCGCGGACCGCCTGTACCCCGCGCCCTGTCTGTCCTTCGTGTCCGGCGCCCTCCCCCCGCCGCGAGGGGCGCGGCGGCAGTGCATGGGCGTCCATCTGTCTGTCTGTCTGTCTCCGCACCTCCAGGGCACACATGCGCCTTTTGTGGCTCGCCCAGACTGCCCGTGCTCCTGGGGGGCGTCTGGAGCCCCCCTCTTTGTTCTGTCGGGGGGTGTGTGTGAGGGTGTGCACGCGCTCCGGGGTCGCCTTTGGAGGGTGGGCGCGTGGTGGGAACCGGCGGCTTAAATCTTCCGTCGAGGATGGCGGCCGCTGCGCGGTACGGTGGGCAGAAGCCCAGATGTCAGACAGTCGGTGCTGGGCACGCAGGAGGTGATGTCCGAGCGCGCAGCCCTGGCGCTTCACGGAGGGACCGCGGTGTGTCCGGGAGGTCGGGTCGGCGCCTGCCTGGCTCGCGCTCCCGGCAGGGAGTCCTGCCCTGTGCGTTCCCCGGTGCCAAACGGCATTGCAGCTAAAGGGTGCCCACCGCGGAGACTCCGGCTTTTGTTTTATTTCGCGACCATGTGCATTCCCAACAGCTTGTGTGTCTGAGCAGGGGCTGGCTTTCCGTGTGTGTGTGTGTGTGCGTGTGCGTGCGTGCGTGTGTGTGTGTTGCATGATCTGGGCGTCTCACCCTGCCCTACCTAAACATTAAAAGGCCTGTCTTTTCGTTGAAGAGGACAGGGGTTAAAATGAATGAAGACCTGAAGGTCAATGTAAGCGGGCTGCCTCGGGATTCTGTAGATGCCGCTGCCTCGGAGAACGTCTCGGCCGCTGCCTCTTCACAGGTGCCCGCCGTACAGCCAGAGCCCGAGCTGGCAGTGAACCCCTGGGACATTGTCCTGTGCAGCTCAGGAACCCTCATCTCCTGTGAAAATGCCATTGTGGTCCTCGTCATCTTCCACAATCCCAGCCTGCGAGCACCCATGTTCCTGCTTATAGGCAGCCTGGCCCTGGCGGACCTGCTGGCCGGCCTCGGCCTCATCATCAACTTTGTGTTTGCCTACCTGCTGCAGTCCGACGCCACCAAGCTGGTCACCATCGGCCTCATTGTCGCCTCTTTCTCTGCCTCTGTCTGCAGCTTGCTGGCCATCACCGTGGACCGCTACCTCTCCCTGTATTACGCCCTGACCTACCACTCGGAGAGGACGGTCACGTTCACCTACGCCATGCTCGTCGTGCTCTGGGGGACCTCCATCTGCCTGGGGCTGCTGCCCGTCCTGGGCTGGAACTGCCTGCGAGACGAATCCACCTGCAGCGTGGTCAGGCCGCTCACCAAGAACAACGCGGCTATCCTCTCCGTCTCCTTCCTCTTCATGTTCGCGCTCATGCTGCAGCTCTACGTACAGATCTGTAAGATTGTGATGAGGCACGCCCACCAGATAGCCCTGCAGCACCACTTCCTGGCCACGTCGCACTACGTGACCACCCGCAAAGGTGTCTCTACGCTGGCCATCATCCTGGGGACCTTTGCTGCCTGCTGGATGCCTTTCACCCTCTACTCCCTGATAGCAGATTATACCTACCCCTCCATCTACACCTACGCCACCCTCCTCCCAGCCACCTACAATTCCATCATCAACCCCGTCATCTACGCTTTCAGAAACCAAGAGATCCAGAAAGCCCTCTGCCTTGTGTGCTGCGGCTGCATCCCATCCGCCCTGTCCCAGAGAGCACGGTCGCCCAGCGACGTGTAGGCAGGCACCGGTCCCCCGCGGGAGGACGCTGGACCGACCGAGCCTTCTGCTGCCCCACCCGGGGGTGAGTTGCCCCGTTGCGTTCTCAGCGCTGGGTCTTTCTCCAGCCACAGGAGCACATGGCATTTGTGAAGCAATGACATCGTTCAGATGAGTTAAGTGAAAAAAAAAAAAAAATGTGACCAGTGTTTTCACCTTTTTTTGAAAAAAAAAAATTGTCAAGTTCTTTGCTCAATATGATTTTGTTGTTGGACGACAGAGGTTTTGTTTTATATTTTGTTTGGAGGGGTGGGAAAGGAGCTGATACGACATGGCCATGATGTTAAAAATGTAAATGAGTTCTTGGGTTTTTTTTTTTAACCTGGACTTTAAAATAAACGTGAGTTATTAAGGAAAATGGAGAAGGAATTACTTTTCCCAGCCTCTTGAAAACAAAAACCAAGGTAGATTTTCAGTGCTGCATGTTGTATCTTTCAAAACAACAAAAGTAGTTGACATAATTATGCTTGGAAGCAGCCTGCTTTTGTTGACATGAACTCAGTCCTAGGTTGCCAGCACTGGAGGCGTGAGCCCATTCTTACTCACTCTTTCTTTTCAGCAATTCCCATGCATAAGGATGATTTTAGTATTTCTGTCAATGCTGCAGCTCCTTCTGCGTGTTTGCCTGTGTTCGTGAGACCTCTGGTTTCAAATGTTGCTGTGCAAATCCAGAATCAAAGGAGTCGTTTTTCAAGAAGTGCTTCCTAAAATAACTCACGAAATACGTTTTGACTTTTCCTGTGAGCTAAGATCCAACCATTTGGTTTCTTAAGCTGCAGTCTGATTCTTTTCAGGAAAAAAAAATCAATACAATCCCTTAAAAGTTGATTCCGTGTATTTCAGGATATTCTGAAAAAATAAGCTAGTGTGACAATATCATGAAATATGAAAACATCACGTTTCTTATCTCCCTGTGTCTAGGAATATATTATAGTTGGTCTCGACTGAGACTAATAGAATTAAATATCATAGACCAGGTTTTCCCGGTTCACGTTATGCTGCAAAATGCATTTGAAGCAGGCAGTGTCCTAGCTTCACAAGCAGGCTTGTGAGTGTGATTGTGACATACATCCTGTATGTTCACAAGCTGAATGACCGTGTCGTTGCTTAGGAAAAGTTACCTTCACATTCCTTTTCCTTCTTTCTTCCAAAAAGCAACTTCCATGCAGCGAGGACTGTACTGCTGGTTTTCCAAGAACTAGGATGTAGCCAGGAAAGTATGCACAGGAACTAATTTTAATCATATTGTAAGGCTCCCTGTGTCTGAGCGTGCTTTCTGTGAGTGCAGACAGATGTACACAGAGGCACCTTCCCTCTGTGTGCAGTGGGTTTATAGCTGCGTCTGAACAACCAGTGAAAGGATTTCTGGACAGCATGTCAACTTAGCCCATTTGGATGGCTGCACAACCAGTATTTCTGGGTCCTTAGGTGGGGGCAGGGGAGATAGCTTGTAAGAGATTAACCTCATTGGTTTGTCCCAGACATTATGCCCATAATATCACAGGAGCATTCTGGTAGCCTGTGTCATGACGCATCCATCCAAAGCCTTTTCTGATGGAGCACGGGTATCCCCTCCCTGAGGTTCCTTACGCAGCAGGAGAGGGACTGAAATACTTAAGTAGGAAAGGACCTTCCATACACAGCACTGTATGATCAATCTAAACAAGTTGATGCCTTTAAAGCATGTATGTGGAACACTTGGTGGGCTTGGTAGATTGGATAGGATGTGTGTTTGCTTTTAATCATTTGAAATCTAATGGCACCTCCATGGGAGACTTGACTAGGGTAGGTCGGTTTTGATGCTGGCTGGTATACATCCCTGTGAGGTTTTAAAGCAATAAAAATGATGCTTTTGCCGACATGGTGGCACCCACTTGCCTGTCTCTAACAGGGACAGTCACAATGACACTACTTCAGCTGTTACGTATCGTGTGCTAGGCCCCTGCTAGAGACTTCTCCTGTTTTTTTTTTTTTTTTCTTTTAATTGGTTTTGTTTTGCTGTAGTCAGAGAAACACATTTTTACAGGTAAGGAAACTAAAAGAGGAGAGGCCAAGAGATTTGTCCAAGGCCACAGAGCCGCAAAGGCAGCACGGAGATTTGAAGCCAGGTTTTCAAAAAGTCTGAGTCTTGCGCCTGCCCAGCCTGTGCTGTCTGCATCCCTCACTGAATATGAGGGCTGAGGACACCACTTGCATGTGGTGGGACCTCAGTGTGCCCCTGCTTGAAGGAAGTCTGGTCTGGTCTGGTCTGGTCTGGTCTGGTTTGGCTTAGTTTGGTGCCCTTAAGGCAGCAGGTCCTGGTCTTGTAGGTACTAATGAAGTGGCTGCTTTTTAAATTAATTAATCTATTTATTTATTTATTTAGGAAAAGAGCTTTATCTTTTTTTTTTTTTTTCTGACAGGCAGAGTGGACAGTGAGAGAGAGAGAGAGAAAGGTCTTCCTTTGCCGTTGGTTCACCCTCCAATGGCTGCCACGGCTGGCGCGCTGTGGCCGGCGCACTGCGCTGATCCGAAGGCAGGAGCCAGGTGCTTCTCCTGGTCTCCCATGGGGTGCAGGGCCCAAGGACTTGGGCCATCCTCCACTGCACTCCCTGGCCACAGCAGAGAGCTGGCCTGGAAGAGGGGCAACCGGGAAAGAATCCGGCGCCCTGACCAGGACTAGAACCCGGTGTGCCAGGCCGCAAGGCGGAGGATTAGCCTAGTGAGCCGTGGTGCCAGCCCTTTTTTCTTTTTTAATAGAAAGCTTTTATTTAATAAAAATAAATTTCATAAGTACAACTTCTGGATTATAGCAGTTCTTCCTCCCCATACACGCCTTCCCACCCCCAAACCATCCCACCTTCTACTCCTTCTCCCATCCCAATCTTCATTTAGATTCATTTTTAATTATCTTTATATACAGAAGATCAACTCTATACTAAGTAAAGATTTCAACAGTTTGAAGTGGCTGCTTTTAATCAATGTTTTTAAAAGCCTTAATTTTAACCAAGAGAGTTTTTTAATTCAACTATAATCTGTCTTTACCAGAATAAGTCCTTACTAAGTTGTGAAGATATTCGGATGTTTAAGTAGTGTTCTGCAAGATTTCCTTGTTTCCGTGGAGCAAATCTATACACGTGTGTGTGTGTGTGTGTGTGTGCATATGAATACCTATGTTCAATAATGTTAACCTGCCAATGGACAAATGTAGCATGCTACCTGAGGTAGCACGTTCTCTCTTACTCCCAGTACATAAGATTTCTGACAACCAAGGAATGCGCATTATTTCCAGTAGAAACAGCTATCCTAGAAACTAGGGCAATTCAGGTGCCGCACAGTTGTAGCTGTCCAGGGACTTGTGTCTCTCATCCTTTAACTCAGTGCTTCTCTGAATCGGTCGAGTTTGTGTCACGATTGTAAAGGGCACTGCGTTCAGTCCTGGCACCTGGAGAGGGAGGAGGCAGAGCCCCTCCCTCCCCGGAGGCCTGAATTAGGTTCTGGAAGGCAGGATTCCTCGGCTGACTTGTCATGCAATAATAGTCTTAGATTCCCCCAGGATTTAACGCAGGATGGAAACAGGGAGTTTAAAAGGGCAGATGAGGAATACAGATATTAATCCCAATAAAAATGTCTTAGAGACTTCTGAGACTTTAAGTGTGAAATCCATTTTTTAAATAATGATTTTTATTTTATGATATATGGAGTCAGGATTACATGCCATTTCTGATTTAAAACATGTATTAGAAGCAGACATTTGGTGTAGAGGTTAAGATATCACTTGGATCACCCACATCCCATATCTGGGTGCTTAGGTTTGAGTTCCAGCTCTGCTCTGAATTCCAGCTTTCAACTAATACACACCTGGGAGGCAGCAGGTGATGGCTCAAGTAGTTGGATCCTTGGCTCCAAGGATTCATGGAATGAACCAGCAGATGGGATAACTCTCGCTCTCTCCCTCCCTCTCTCCTTCTCTTTGCCTTTCAAGTTAAATACATATTTAAAAATAATAAAATACAACCCATACTAAATGAGTGGCTACTATAGTGCTGTTGACAGCAGCGCTGACTTTTCCACCTTCATTGGTGATGTAATAAAGGCATTCTTGTTCCTTTTACAAATTTTAATGATTTTAGATGGTTTTCATACCTGGTTATAACTTTAAATCTGGTTCAGACTCTCAGAATCAGCAAACTAATGGTTTTGCAGGTTGTCATTAGAATTAGCAGACAGATCTGTCTTCTAGCAAACGACGCAGAGGAAATATTGTTCACTTTGACTAGTGCTTCCGGAATGTTATATATGGAAAGGAGTTCTAGATGGCTTAGGGACCTCAGTGGGGCTGGGGCTAGGGGCAGGGGCAGAGCAGGGGCAGGGCTGAGTCTCTCCTATGCCTCGGGTACAGATAGCCCATTGATGCCACTTTGAGTCGCAAGGATAGGTGTCACCCTTTCAGCATTCTTGACTCACAAATCAAGTGTTTATCCTTCTCAGAGGCAAATAATTCATCTATGTGAAGTGGATATGAGCTGTGGATTCTTCTAGAACTTTTAAGTAGCAGAAACCTACAAATACATTTTTCAAGTTTTTACTTTATAAAATTGTAATTATCATTACAATAGCTCTTTCAAAAACTTTGTATGTATGTAACGTGTTTCTGTAGGTGTGAGTGAACATGTGTTGCAAACAAGGTTTGTGCCTCCATTTTTTCAAGAGAGACAGTTTGCTTGATGACATGCCCTTGCCTGCATGAGATCATCGTGAGATAATTGAAATGAGAATCTTTATATCTTTGTTCTCTGGGTTCTGAAATTCAACTGAATTCATCCCAAAGCAACCTTTTCTAGCAAGGTGCATCAGAGTTTTAGAATATCTCCTCTTTGCTTGACATTTCTCTGTAACCTTTTCCTTTTTCAGCATCAAAAATTCTATTCCTATTAAGAGATACAGCAGCCATTGCTCCTCCTATGCTCCCCTTCTGCCCTGGGAGGTGAGAAGATTTTTTTTTAAATCCAGTAGAAGTATGTTAAAGTACATGGTCAAGGTGGATTTTAACTTACAACTTCAATGTGTCCCCTGTTTTACTGACAAAACAGATTTAGGACTTTTTTTCACTGTAAAAATTCAAGCATCAGTGAAAAACATTCCACTGAAAATAAATTTGGAGCACAGATCCTCTTGGAAGTTGATTGAATGCACAGTTAAAGACAGAATATTTTGAAAGGCAATATAGGACCTCTGATAGAATTCTTTGTGAAGCCTGGATTTGCATCTGCCACCAAATAGCATACTTTGAATCTGTAGGGCTCTCCTTTGAGCTGGTGAAAATATCAGCCTTTCGCCTAAGGAGAAACCATGGCCTCGCTTTTACAGCCATCCTCAGTTAGTGGAATAAAACCTAAGGGAAAATTGGCTCTGATCCTTCCAGGATCCTCCTGAGCCATAAGCAAATTTGTTCTTGGATTCCATAGCACCTAATAACTGGAAGAAAACTTATACTTTATTGTCTATCAAATCTAAATCATCTAAGTCAAGATATTGGAAATGGACATTGTGCCTGCCGGGGCTTACGTTTTCTACTTTTGACCTTTGCTGTGACGCCTCCAATTCTGCTTTGCCCTGGCCCAGCACCTGGAGACACACAGAACCCTCTAACCCCTAGTTGGCCCTTACACCTTTATAGTGGAGATATTCATTAAGCAATACTGCTCTCTTCTTCAAATCAAATGATCCCAACTATGCAAATCATTTATTTCTGATTTTATTTTATATTCCCTTGATCATTTTTCTAATTTTTTTTCCATCTCACCCACCATTTCTCTGCATGTGTCTTTGGGTCTAGTGATCAGAATGGGGGTGCAGTAGCCCACTGCAGGGAGTGCTACGTGGGGCAGGCTGGTGGGTGCCTCTGTGCTGCTCACCGTAGAACAGTGATTCCTTGAGTATGGGCCCTGCCAGCAGCATCAGCCTCTCCCAAGAATGTGTTTAAAATGCAGTATGTCAGGCCTCCACCCAGACAACTGTGGGGTCTCAGCAATCTGAATGTGAAGAAGCCCTCCAGGGGATTCTCAGTCACCCTAGAGTTTAAGGGCTGTGCCAGGAAGCCTGGACCGCATCCTAGCATCAGACCGACTTGGCTAAGGACCTTCGTGTCTCAGCATAACGGGGACCTCCTGGCTTTTCTGCCACATCTATGCCTCGGCTCATACCCCCGTGGCTACTAGGTGTCCTGCCTTGCACTGATTTCTGTGGAACTTATATGTTCAAGGTTATTTCCTAATTTGTCAGGCTTGGTTGAACATCTGCCTCTTCCATTAGGTTCACAGCACTGTCATCCACCATCTGTCACCTACCTCAGATGGAAGACAAGTCAGTGAGAGGAAAAGAATCCAATCAGACTCATTCTTGGCATCATGGAAGACAGTGTTCTTTTCCTTTTCATGACCTGTATGAATTTACCAGAATATTCCACGTCAGGGTCTCAGCCATCCAACCAAGCAACATCTCTTTGTGCCTCCACATCTGCCTCCTCTGGCCATATGGTTGTGCACACACACCCGAGTGTGTAGTACGGTCACACACTCTTCCCTCCTCTCTCACAGTCCATACTTGCAAACTACTTTCTCAACACCCAGACCAGAAATCTTCATGAGGATGCCCAGAGAGCCAGAGCAGCTGATTGAAAGTGCAATCTTTAGACTCTTTCTGTGGTGCTCCGTAGGCACAGCCTTGGCAAACCCATGTCAGGACGGAGACACTTCCACGATTCCGTACTGAGTTCAGCTCCTAGGATGCACGCTGATGGACATCCGCCTCCCACCCTTCCACTCATCTCCTGATCCCGTGGTTTACAGTTCTGAAAGACCAGAAATAAGAGCACTAAACAGATTCTAGGCAGGGCTTTCCTTAATTCCAAGATAGGCTGAGTTCATGTCATTTTCACGAGCTCTTTATCCTTTCAAGTCACTAAATTGATTCTGTCAGGCTAGAATGGTTTGAGATTCTGAGAACATATTTAAAGTGCTCAAAAAATCTTTTTTTTTTTAAAGGCGTTGTCTTTTTGTAAATTCCTGACCCAGTTTAAGAAGCAGGAAGCCAGGGCCAGCTTTTGGAGCAGCGGGTTAAGCTGCTGCCTGCAATCCTGCAATACTGGCATCGCATATCAGAGTGCAGATTTGAGTCCTGGCTGCTCCATTTCCAATCCAGCTGCCTGTGAATGCTCTGGGAAGGCAGCAAATGATAGCCTCAGTGCTTGGATCCCTGCCACCCACATGGGAAACCTGGCCCCTGCTTTTGGATTGGCCCAGCCCTGGCTTTTGCAGCCATTTGGAAAGTGAACCAGTGAACGGAAGATCTCTCTGTGTGTCTCTCCCCCTTTCTCTTGGGGAAATAATAATAAATAAGTAAATCTTGGTGGTGGTGGTGGGAGGAAGCAGCAGTAAACCCAGCAATGCAGCATTTGAACAGGTTTGGAGATGGAGATGGCTTCTCTCCCCCACCAGTGATCTGCCATTTCTCAGATGCAGCTGCATTTGCACTTGAGACTTTGGATGTCTCCAAGTGAGAATCTAGCTCTTTCAGAAACATCTGAGTCCTGTGGTGATGACTAAGGTACCTGAAAGACTGGATTGTGCTGTCCACAGCCCTAACCAGGAGCCTGGCTGAGAGCGCTGAGACAGGCCCACTGGTCCCAGCTCCCCAACAAGTGTTTATATCTTATGCAAAATTTGCCCTGGGCTCGAGGCTTCCTTCTCCCGCTCCGTCTTCCCACCTCTTAGGAGTACAAGGCAACAAGCCAAGTTCAGGGAGTGCAAAAAGCAGAGGAGGCCCAGGGATTGGGGACAGGCTATTGCAAGCTGTTCTCATTTAAAAATCGTTCTGAACAAGGTAATGAATAGTTTTAGTCCAGGAACACATGGCAAATCCTGAATGTGCTCTCTAGAGCGTGCATTTGGAGGTGCACTCACTCTCCCCAGCGTTCCCGTGCAGGTGCAAGTCATTTCTTCCACTGCTCAGACTGTTCCCCCAAGTGACCAGCTGGCTCCTACTGGTTCCCGGATGTGCCACTGGCTTGAACAGGTTTGTAAAAGAAACCCAAATGGCTTCAGGTCTCCCACCTCTAGCTGCAACCTTGCTGGAGTAAGCACCCTCAATGATACTTGCCATCTCTTTTGGAGTAAAAGTAGATGCTTGCAGCTGTAGAGGGAAAAGCCGACAGTTACACAGTCATCCTCAGTAATGTAAGAGTGTGGGATCTAGACTCAGACTCCTGGCGTTCATGTCCCATTGATGTCACTTCCTGCTTTACAGGACTGGGACAAGTTACCTAACCTGTCTGAGCCTCCGAGTCCTGGTTTGCTACAATGATCATGCTACAAGCACCTGCATCCAGTGCTGGGTGACCTAGGATCTATGAATGGCTTCTTATGGGTAGACCAGACAATCTCAACTTACCATACTGGACTTCACCATGCATGATAGCAATACCACTCAGTAGAAACCCCACTTGGAATGCTCAATTCCTATCTTTCCTAGCTAGTGCGTGTGTGTGTGTGTGTGTGTGGTCCAGTCCTCTCTCCATGCAGGGCAGTGGCAGCAGCCACAGCATCCAGTCAGCCCCTCAGGCAGGCACACAACTCATCCTCTACAGTGTGCTGTGTGGCTGAGCTGCGATGTGCGGTAGGTCAGGTGGGTTCCATACATTTTCCACTTACAATGGGTTTATCCCAACGTAACCCCATTGTCAAGTTGAGGAGCATCTGTACAGGGCGCACATCCACGTGGACACTACTTCCCTTCAGCAGTATTGTTGCCACAGATGCTACACCAGTGTGATTGTTATTACTGCTTTTCCCAAAGCTGTCAATTGTGAGTGTGGAGGCCACTCAAAGGTGAACTAGGGACCTACATGAAACACTTTGTGTTCTTTATCTCATGCAACCTTTACACCAACACTATGACATGTGCATTGAATTTGCCAACAGAAATAAAGAAACTGATGTACAGAAAGGTTAAGTGACTTATCTAAAATCACAGTCTTTGCTATGTGGTCACTGTGAACACTTAGAAACAAGCAGTGCCTGCTTAAGAATTGTCCCGTCAGATCAGCCAGACATGGCCTGTGTGTGAGAAGATGAGACTTTCCCATGACAGCCCAGGCTCAGGAATAGGGGGCACTGCAGGCAGGACAGGTGGGCACCATGGTGACGGTGAGACGCTTTGGGATCTGAAAGGTGAGACTGGCCCTAGATACATATAAAGAAGGCCAGTGCATTTTCCCAGGATACACAGGTGTGAAGGGGATTATTCAAAAGAAGGCTGGCTACACATGGAAAAAAAATTTAATGACATTTAACTTGGAAGAACTCTCAAAAATAATTCTGAATACCTCATTTTAATGCATTTCACTATAATCACTAAAAACCCACATTTCGGCATTTTGTGAACTTTAATAATGTGCAATTTTAAAAAATGTATTCCTCTCTATGGAAATCAGCCCAAGTATATATTCAGAATAAGAGCTTAGTGACCAAAAGTTTGCATTTGTATCAACAAGGATTTGCATGAATAAGAAAATTTTTACTTAAAAAAAATCCACTTGTTCTACGCAGACTTTTCCAACAGCAAACATGGCATAGAGCTTTTCGTTTTGATGGATTGGCTGGATGACCTGGTGAGCGTAGAGTCTACTCTCTCCTGTTGGACAGGGCTTTGCAAGTGCCTCCCTTCGGGAAAGCCCAGACCAGGACAAGCTGTGACCATGGAGGGCATTAGCTGGGGGTGCGACAGACCCAGCACCTGCACTTGAACTTGGGATTCCTCACCCAGAACTTGGTTTGGGGTCAGATTTTCATGGACAAGGAAAAACTTGAGATGTGAACAGCGATTTCTAGGTTTCAATAATTTCTTTCCACTCCTGGCTATGAGAAATTACAGTTGGAGTTGAATAATAATTACTGCTAGCACTTTCTGTACTCTGTTCTAAGTGCCACTTGCAGTGTTTTCTTGCTTTGCCTTCATTTTTCACACTCACAGGGGTAGTACTTGGAAGCATTAATTCTATTAGTGAACAGAATTAAGAGTACTTCCTGTGTCCCTTCTTCTCCCGGGTCCTCAAATCCTGTGCTCCACACATCCCAGGAGCCTAACACACCTTCTTAGGGTCTGGCGGGGTCAAAAATTCTCCAACAGTGTATAGGCTGAAGCATCAGTGTTGCATCCCAGAAGTCACCGCATTTCAATACAGATTGTATGATGTTCATGTGCCCAAAGTATCAGTGCCAAACTTGACAAACACACGGGGCATTGTGATTCTTTGTCACATCAGGGCTGGCAAGCCTTAAAGGTCCAAAGGTATGCAAAGGTCCAGAATGCGTTTCTGTCCTGCTGAGAGGTTTGGAACCAGCACCAGACTTCACAGCGGGTGTCTTTCCTGCCTTGCTGAGAAGTAAGGAAACCCCACACATAGCTGGGTGATGAACTCATGGAAACAGTAACGACACAACTATTATGAGAAGTCACAGCAAAGAGCAAAGTGTATTGGATGATTGCTGCTCCAATGCAATAGTGACCAAATCACTTTACAGGAATGAGCTCTTCCTATCTTATGGTGTTCCAGTGACCTCTGGGCACTTTTATTGTCTGTTTTATAAATAAGGAAGTCAAGAATGGACACACTTAGAAATGGACCCAACATTTATCTGTTCGTGACAGATCCGTCTAATACCACAACGGCATTCCATGCTGCTAGACACTCACTGCAGAGTGCCATCTGTCCTTGAGGACCGACCTGGTTCCCTGCTAGAGTTTGCATATGGTTTGAGGATATCCCCCAGAGGTTCATGTGCTATGCTAGAAGCTTGGTTCCAGTGTAGCAGTGCTAAGGTGTTGGGATCTTTGAGAGATTAGAGGCCTCGTGGAAGGTGGTGATCTCCCTGGGGATGCTGACCCTGGCAGGGATTAATGTGGTTCTCACAGGACCCCCCGTTGTTTCTGCAATATGGAGTGATTATGGAAAGAGTAACTAACTTGTGATTACTCTCACATGTGCTTCCACCAGGCTGGACATAGCCAGAAGGCTCACCAGAGCCAAACAGAGGAGAGTGCCATGCTCTTGAACCTCCAGGGCTGTGAGCTAAATAACCTCTCTTTTCTGTAGCAAGGGCTCGGCCTCAGGTATTTTATACAGCAACACACCATGGATGAGACAGTGTTTGTCTCTGCCAGACCCCTCTACGTGATACCTACCAGGATTGCTGGAGGCTGCTCAGGATTCCGTTGTTTTAACAGCTCTAAATAGAAGACCGTCTGCCCCCACATGTTGGAGCCAGGTGTTCTGCCTCCGCCTGAACACTTGAATACAAACTAGGTGAACTGCATTACAGGGTTGCACAGAGACAGTCCCACCCCAGCCTCTACCCATGACCTCTCGGCTGGGGCAGTGGGGCCCTGGTCTTTTAAACACAAGATGATTATTTCATGAGTCTCAAGCAATACCTTTTTCAAAGAAAGCATAGAGAACATTTGAAATTATAAAATTAGGGGTAACCTGAAGGACTGCCCAAATAAGCTAATCAACAAAACTGGCATTTTTGTTGAAAGCAGGACAGTGACTTTCTTAGCTTTATTGAGCAAGAAAAGGGAAAAAGGCATAGAGAGCCTATTTTCCAGTCTGCCAAGTTTTCCAGCTTGTTTAGAAGATGGTCTCTACTTTATATTAGAAAAAAGGTTTCACTGAACGTGATGAATATGGACAGTCCATTTGAGTGGAGCAGTCAGCTCTACTCACTGGCCTCAGGGTCCAAGAATAATAACCCTGACTGCAGAACCTCTAGTGAACGCGGACTTCAGTGCTTGGGTGTGTGTGCGTGCGTGCGTGTGTGCATCAGTGCAGACATATCCTCTATGCATTCTCATTTAGGTTTTGGCAATGAAAAATTGTGGGGATACTTAAAATCAGGCTATTTTTTCATGCAGGAGCTATGAAATAAACTAATGGGAGTAGGGTCAAATTATTCCAGACTTGTATTTTTACTACAAATGTCTAAAAGTACACAGTTCAATCATGAATGGGTTATTTTTTATTTAATTTTCATTATTTAATGGCACATATTTATGGGGTACAGTGTGATAATTCAACACATACATCCCACATGTGCATGATTTTTTTTCCTGCCAGTGTTGCTGTACAGACTTTGAGTTGCATAATTTGAGTTGGCAACTATCTATTATAGGACTATCAAATCCCAGCTCTGTCAACTTTATTTTCTATTCATTTTCCTTTTTTTTTGTTTTTATTTTTATTTTTTTTTTGACAGGCAGAGTGGACAGTGAGAGACAGAGACAGAGAGAAAGGTCTTCCTTTTCCATTGGTTCACCCTCCAATGGCTGCCGCAGCACCGCGCTGATCCGATGGCAGGAGCCAGGTACTTATCCTGGTCTCCCCTGGGGTGCAGGGCCCAAGCACTTGGGCCATCCTCCACTGCACTCCCAGGCCACAGCAAAGAGCTGGCCTGGAAGAGGGGCAACCGGGACAGAATCCGGCGCCCCAACCGGGACTAGAACCCTGTGTGCGGGTGCTGCAAGGTGGAGGATTAGCCTAGTGAGCCACGGCGCAGGCCTCTATTCATTTTCATCAGCTAGAAAAACACTAAAGCAGAACTGTCTGGTGAAACTTTCTAGAAAACCCCTTTCTGCTTCAGTGACTTCTGGCCTCATGTGGGCATTGGGCGTTTGAACTGTGACAAGTGTAACCAAGGAACTGGATTGTGCATTTTACTTAATTTTCATCCACTTAAATTTGAAAAGCCACATGTGGCCAGTTTGGGGCAGTGCAAATGGAAGTAAAACTCAATTTCCCATGGAGACAACTCAAGAAAGATTATTTTAAAAAATCACTTCAGGTATAATTCTCAAAATTCAGGCTTCTTTCTCTGTCCTCATTACTACTCTACCAGCTTGAAATGAGACATTACACTCTGCTTCTCAAACATCTATCGTGGAACAGTTTTAAATGGATGAATCTTAAAAATCAGGAGTAATGATCACTTTGGCCAAGAATTACTAGTGCACAAGATTCACCACGGCCCTTTAAAGAATAATAGGCATGCTTTTCTTCTGCCTTTAAATAGAATTCCTTTACAGAAAGTGAAATGAAATGTGACAACTCCCAGAACTACAAAGAGAATTCCGATGAATGACACAGCTAATTCTGTGCCGAGCTCCTGAACGCCGGAGTCCTCCTGTGCCTGTTTTTGTGGCTGTCGTTTGTCTTTGGCGTGGGCTGCAAGGGTCCTCGCCTGTACCGGAGACGTGGAGATGCTTGCTGAGGCGTGTTAAGGTGGGGCGTGGGACATGAGGTCAGGCCTGTCTAGACACCAAAGGCCTTTCCTGGTGGCAGCCTCTCTCAAAAACACAGTCTCAGTCTGGGCTTTTAATTTTCATTCTTTCTTCTCTAAGCTTCAAAAGGCTCCTGCCAATCTTTGCCACGAACAGATCTCATTATTGGCCTTGTACTGGCCTTGTCCACATTTTGTACTGACTGAACCTTCTGTCACCCGGTCTAGGTGTAGTACATAGCTTCACTTCCCACCCAGCCAGCGAGTTCAGAGGAGAGTGATGGCTGAGGACTCGGGGTGACAGGCGACAGCTCCTGAGCCGCAGGGCAGGAGGGGATGTGTCAAAGCTTAGAGTCAGAAACTCTGTGTTCCAGGACTGCTGTGTGAGCTGGCCCCAGACAGGGAGGACATAAACAAAAAATGGGGACAGTTAGCTTTCTGCTTTCCCAGGGAGAGTGCACACTCAGGCAGGGGACACAGTAATGGCACCATGGTCACAGCCAGCTTCAAGTTCACTAGTCGGATCACCTGTGACAGTGAATATGCTCTCGGTTCCAGTGAAACACTCTGAACTTTGCAGCTCCTATGCTCCCTTCTCCCCTGCTGAAGGGAGAAAAAATGCCCATTCTCTTCCATGCCTCTCCCTCTCTACACTGCATAGAAATGGCTTTCCCTGGGGAACTTAATTTGCTTGAGTGATTCCAGCAGGACAGGCACATGCTGCAAGCCCACCACCTCCAATGAGAGCAAACAGGGCTAACTCCTTGGGGTGCGCGTGCACGCTCTCCACGAGGCTTGTTCACAGAATGTAGATGTGAAGATCCTGTGATTAATGTTCACATATGCTTTAAAAATTATTGTGACACTTTGAAACCTAATCTTGAAAATACATTAAATGTTTTCCTCCATGTACTCAAGGTTTCTACAGCGGATTAAAATCAGATTCGTGTGGTTCCGCGTGACAGTCATGCACTTTATGATTTCTGGAATGGCACAAGTGATTCTTTGTCAAATGTCACAATTGCACTATGCTGTCTCCATGTGGAGGTACAGTTTTCTGGTTCATCTTGTAATAGCTTAGTTAAAAACAAAACAGTTTGTCTATGAGGTTTGTGACATTTTATATGTGGTATGACAAATAAATTATACTTTATAAAAAGATTGTACATTCTAGATACAATTGTTGATTGTCTTCAATCTATCCCTACATGCTTTTTATGTAATGAGTTAGTTATTTGAGACACAGAAAGGGAGACAGAGTTCCCCTCTGCTAGTTCACTCCTCGAAATGCCCACAAGAGTTGGAGCTGGGCCAAGTTGAATCCAGGAGCCTGGAGCTTGATCCAGGTCTCCCACACGGGCGGCAAGGACCCAATTGCTTGAGCCATCAGTTGCTGCAGAGTAGTAAGAAGTTACGACTGGAAGCAGGGCCAGGACTTGCACTGAGGCACTCCAATACAGCATGCGGGCATCCCAAGTAGCATCCTAACTGCTGCACAATTACTCCTGGACCAATTTTAGTCCAGAGATTGTATGGGTTAAGCCATAGAATAAGCAGCAAAGAAATAATATTTACATGCAACTGCCCCCCCCACAAAAGACCCCAGTTCTGGTCTTACCTTTGAGGATCTACCTTGCTTGAAGACTATTTCTATGGCAGATTTGCAGTGTGCTCTCTTGGGCTGAGCTGGGGAGAGCCCACAGAGTCTGATTCCAGCAAATAAACTCACAGCCTTCCTGTGGGCCCTGGGAGGGAGGCTGCCAGCCCCCTGTCTCCCTCTCTCTGCCCTGCCACCATGGCCAGCACCAAGGACCTTGATTGCAGAAGGAGCACAGCCCAGGGAGGATGGGTGTGGAGAAAGATCAGACTCAGCCAATAGCATCTTTTCCAGGTGAGGGTTGGCCATCCCTCATCCCTTTCCCAGGGTGTGTGCATCTAGTGATTCTGTTTCAGGTTCTCCCATGATCCCCGCCAGCTCTCCCACATCAAAGGCAGGGACCCCTGAAGAAAGGCAGATGTTAGGGTCCGACGTGGGGGAGTACACTGTCTCATCACATGTCACTGATCTTTTCCTTGACACGCAAGGCTTAGAGCCAGATTCTACAGCAGTTGGCTCACCTCTCCTTACAGAGAAGGGAAGATGGCAAAGGACTGGTACTGCAGCAGGCCCAGGGTCCCCTCGCCCGAGTCTGGCTTCAGTAATCACCAAATAACAGCCCCTCCTTTTTGTCTCTGTGAGTTGGAATGAGACAAGAACGGCTGCTCTGGGAAGAGGTTCTCTTTTTGGGTGCTCAGGACCCTTGTCATAAAACAGTGCCTCTTGGCTGCGCAGTCATCTTCCTTCATCTGTGAGTGATAAAGTCCAAGACCCCTAGTGGCTGCAGATGGCACTGAATCCTACATATACTATGCTTTTTCCTACACATGCTATGATAAAGTCTAACAATCTTAATAAAACAAGACTACTATAACACTATATAATAACATTATGTGGATGGGGTCAAAATATTCTGCTGTACTGTGGATCTTGGCAACCTCAGCATATGATTTTTTGTTGTCCTTATTAAGTCAACAACATTCAGCTTTTCACTAAAAAGAAGTATTTATGGCTTCCCTTTGATACATTCAAATTGTCAACATCACCACTGTAGTATGTTGGGACCATTATGAAGTCAAAAGAGGGCTACCTGAGCTCAAACACTGGGATTCCAGGACAATCGATCTGATCACCAAGGTGCTACCAAGTGATCAAGGGGTGTGTGGCATATACAGTGTGGACACGCTGGACAGAAGGATGATTCACATCTTGGGGGAGATGAGTGGGACAGCACAAGATTTCATCATGCTACTCAGAACAGTTCACAATATGAAACTTATGAGTTGGCCAGCACCGCAGCTCACTAGGCTAATCCTCCGCCTTGCGGCACCGGCACCCCGGGTTCTAGTCCCGGTTGGGGCGCCGGATTCTGTCCCGGTTGCTCCCCTTCTAGTTCAGCTCTCTGCTGTGGCCTGGGAGTGCAGTGGAGGATGGCCCAAGTGCTTGGGCCCTGCACCCACATGGGAGACCAGGAGAAGCATCTGGCTCCTGGCTTCGGATCAGCGTGGTGCGCCGTCTGCAGCATGCCGGCCGCAGCGGCCATTGTGGGGTGAACCAATGGAAAAGGAAGACCTTTCTCTCTGTCTCTCTCTCATTGTCCACTCAATCAAAAAAAAGAAAGAAAGAAAGAAAGAAAAGAAAAGAAACTTATGAATTACTTATTTCTGGAATTTTCCCTTTAATATCTTTGTACCATGGTTCACTGAGGGTAACTGATCACAGAGAGTGAAACTCTGGGTAAGTGAGGCCACTCTATGGAGCCCAGGGTGCAGCCTTCCTGGAAGGCACTCCCAGGGTGGCGGCACGGAGGGGCAGGGAAGGCTGTGGCCAGCCCCACCTCAGAGAAGGCATCCACTGTCTCCCATGAAAGGGGTAGAGGGCAAAGAAACAGCAGAGAAATCCATTTATCTCTGTTTCAAAGCATTTTGCACAGGCTTAGGGTAGACTGACCGGGTTGCTATAAAATTGTGTGCAAAGTGACTGGCCTCAGGATTGGTATCCCTTGCTCTTCTATCAAAGGGACTGAGAGTAAGACCTTTCTCCAAAATAGATCTTGTTCCCAAGTGTGTGCTGCTCATACCAGGGCCATCAGCTTCCTTCTGTTGTTTGGTTTAAGACTAAACCAAGTAAAGCAATGCCCCAGATTCAGACTGGTGTTAGAGCAATGGGTTTCAGGAGCATGGGTCAAAATTCTCCATGAATCAATCCCCTTGGGTTGGAGGCAATTCACAGAGCCCATGGACAAAGCACAAGCACACAAACCACAACTCTCCCAGACAACCAACTCAGCACTCGCAGCTGCCCACCTGTCACGGTCAACTTGCTTTGCATGATAAGGCTTCCTCACTGCAGACGGATACCATGGACCTGTCCCCATGCAGCAGAAATTCCCCACGGGACCATCTAGCCTGCATATGGACACTGAGATCTGGGTCAGAATGAGGACTTTCCAGAGTGGCTCAGTACCTCACCATCTCAGGCCCACTTCTTGCAGTTGGGCCACATCAGCTGTCAATCCTCCACCCTGTGCCATCCCTCCCTTTTCTTTTTAGCCCATCATGGTTAGAAGTCACATCCTTGAACTGATTGCAAGATGCATCCCCTGGGCTGGTCATCTTGGGCTAAAGCTATTGGCTGATGCCTGCAGTTCGACAGAACTGTCTGAATCCTGGGGCTCTTATTTTTCTGTCTGTGTCATCTTGGGTAAGTCATTTCATTTCTCTAGGCCTGGATCTCCTTGTCCCCAGGAAGGGCTGATGAGATCATGGACGTACAGCGGCACTTAGCAAGGGCTTGAGAAGCGGAGCTATTTCTATTATTGTGAATGAAAATTTTCCTGAGTATCAGCATGAGTATCCCTTAACCTCAGAGAGTCAGATATACCCCAAAGGGTACACAGAAGCCTAAGGAGGTGAAGGGAAATATCTAAAACTGTAACATAGCATAGGACGTTGGTCTGTCTCCTACTTCCTGGCTCAGGGCTCCTTGTCTAAGATTGTTCCAAAGCAGTAGACATATAGCAGGCTTGCTTAATTCAGCAAGGTTCTTTTGTAATAGTAAGAAAAAGTTCTAGCTCATTACAGACAACTCAGAAAATTCAGCACCAAGAAGGACCCATAAATCGAGGATTCTTCTACACACTGGTAACCACTTGAAATTGTAATGTATTCTTCTATTATTTATAAATGCTTCTTTAAAACCTGAGATCATGCTTTTAAAAAGGACGACAGCTAACACGCAGCCAGGCAAAGTGCTAAGTGCTTAAGCAGCATTCTGCTTCATAACGTAGTTTCAAAATATTATTTTACTTCATGTATGGTGAACGGATTTCTCTAAGCATGACATCATCTTTAACCCTGTGATTTTTAATGACTTGAAACTCTATCCAATGGAATTTATATAACCAATTCACTTTTTATTGACTCTGAAGACCATTTCCAATTTTACCATTACAAATATGTTTCATGGACATCCTCAAGTGCCCATTTACCAACAACACCTTTGACTTTTCCCTTAAAAAAAAAATCCCTAGAAGAGGGGGCAGGCGTTTAGTTCAGTGGCTAAGATGCCCGTGTGCCATATCACAGTGCCTGGGTATGATTCCCAGATGCAGCTCCTGACTCCAGCTTCCTGCTAGAGCAGACCCTTGGAGGTGGCAGGCAATGGCTCCAGTACCAGGGTTCCTGCCACCCATGTGGGAGCCCTGGATTGCACTCTTGGCTCCTGGCTCTAAACAGAGTTTAGAGTCTCCTTTAGCAGGGAGGTGGCCACTGTTTCTCACATTCGGCAGACTCAAAGGTAGGCAGAGGCCTGGGAAAGCTTCACTGTGGGCAAAGGGAATGGGTTCAGATTAGCCCTGTTGGAGGCTGTTGGCCAGGCAGGCTGTGGTTGGCAACTAGAATGAGAACTCCTGTGTGACTGGTGAGGGGAGTATATTTGTGTTTCTCTGATGAGTCCTAAGTTGAAGTAGGGACAAAAATGAGGGAAGCATTCAGTTATTTGTCAAGTCCTGGCCATTTGGGCCTTTGTTTATAGGATATTGCTTGGCTTCCTCCAGTGTTTGCTGGAGACAGTGGTCTGCTGTTCCCCGAGACTGACCTGTAAGTAATAGGCTAGCTTCCTGGGGTTGTTACTGTGTGTTGTGGATTAGTTTCTTGGGCTTGCAGCTTCAAAATGTGGATCCAAAGCCCATTTTTATATCTAGTTTGTCCATTGTCTGTGTATTCAGTTTCTAAGGGAAAAAAATCAAAATGTGTATGAAGGTACTCCGTGGGCCACCCACACAGGCACACACAGGTACATGTTAAGCACAAGAACCTGTTTGGATGCAATTTGGCAAATCCCCTGGCTGTACCCTTGAGGGTTTGTAGTCAGTGCAGCAAGACAAGGCATTTGTCTCTGTGGGCTTCAATAATAACACAAGGCTGCTTATGCTCATCACCAAGGGAATAGCAAACAACTGCTCATTCGGTAGCAAGATGGAAAATTGTGAGCTGGCACAGCTGTAAAAGCTTCCCGGAAAAGGGACAAATAAAAGTGGCTGTGTAAAAGGAGGGGTTTCTTTCTTCTTTTTCTTCTTTTTTTTTTTTAAAGATTTGTTTATTTATTTGAAAGGGAGATAGGTATCTTCCATCCACTGCTTCACTGCCCAAATGGCCCCAACAGCCAGGTCTGGTCCAGGCCAAATCCAGGAGCCTGGAACTCCATGCAGGTCTCCCACGTGGGAGGCAGGGGCCTAAGTACCTGGGCCATCTCCTGCTGCCTTCCCAGGCACATTAATAGGAAGCAGAGAAGCCAGTTACTTGAACTAGCACTCAGGCAATGCAAGCGGTGGCTTAACCCTTAACACATTGTGCTACAACACGGGCCCCAAAGGAGGGGTTTGATCACCTCTCCTTAGGGTCCTCTGACCAGGGCCAGGGGCACCTGTATTCTTCTGGAACTTTCAGGTTATTTAATGCATCTTACTGAGAAAGACCCCTGGGGCTTTCACATCTTCACTGTCTCTGGTTGATGCAGCGTCTGAAACCTGGGATGGCTCTACAATCCCTTTAAAAGGCAGACAAGCCTGGGAAGCACTATGTCCAATGCATTCACCCAAGACACCACTTGATGGTGGCTGCAGGGGTCACAGGAGGAAACCAGTGATTTGCCTTTCATTTTTAAATAAACAAACTGACAAGAGAAACCTGAACATCTTAAAATTTTGGGAATGAACCAGTGGAGAGGAAAAGCTGACGATTTGGGAGAAGAGATAATTCATGAGAAAAAGTTCTGGGAAAATCAGAAACTGAGAACAGAACTGAGACCCATGGTAGAAATGCAGAGGCAGGAGACCTTTTTTTGAGCCTTAGAGAACTGATAATCACCCTCATCAGTTTTCTAGGAATGGGGAGAGGGAGAGGGAGAGGAAGAATCTTCCACCTGCTGTTTCACTCCCCAAATGGCTGCAACAGCCAAGGCTAGGTCAGTTGAAAGCCAGGAGCCTGGAACTCCCTCTGAAGCTCCCACATGAGTGGACGGGACCCAAGTACTTGAGCCATCACCTGCTGGCTCCCAGAATGCATCAGCAGGGAGCTGGATCAGAGGCGGAGTAGCCAGGACTCGAATTGGCATTCTGACGTGAGGTGCAGGCAACCCAAGCAGAAACCTAACCTGCTGTGCTACATGCCCACCCCTCATCTTTGTTTTCATAAGAAAATAAAAATTTCCCAGGATCCTGTGACAAGATTTTCTTCCCATATTAATCCATTCTGTGCCGCTGCAACAAAACACCACAGTCTGGGTGACTAACAAAGAATAGACACTAATTGTTCACAGTTCCGGAGGCTGAGAGGTCCTAGATCAAGGTGCCAGCTGGTTTGGCTGTGAGGTGAGGGCTGCATCCTCCAGGCGAGAGGAAGTGCTGGGTCTTCACATGGTAGAAGGTGGAAGAGCAAGCTTGCCCGAAGCTGGGTGAGGCCTCTGCTTTAATACGGGCCTTAGTCCCAGTGATGAGGGAGGAGCCCTGAGGCCTGATCACCTGTTAAAGCTGCAGCCCTTAGTGCTCTCACACCTGAATGCTGGCGGGGACACAGCCACCGCATCCCCCATATCAGCTCTGTCCTTCTTCCATCAATATTAGACAATGGGTGGTCTGGATGGTGCGGCTGAGGACTGGAGAGACAGAGGAATAAAAGGAGCATAGGGCATTTTTAGGGCAGTGGAGATATTCCAAACCATACTATGCTGATAGATGCAGGTCATCAGGCATCTGTCAAAACCCAAAAGTACACAACACCAAGAGTGAACCTTCATGGAAACCCTGCGTCAGTATCGGCTCCTTGATGGTAACACTCTGCTTACATCAGCAAGGTGTTAATAATGGGAGAAACTGTATGCTGGTGGAGAGACGGTGTCTGGGAATTCTCCACACATCTTCTCAGTAAATCTAAATATGCTCTAAATTAGAAAAAAAAAAAAAGACTATAGTTGGCAAAAGGATGGGTAATCTGGCCAAGCTGTGGTCCCCTACATGACAGTGAGGGAGGGTCACAAAGCTCATTACAGGGTGGAAATAAGGACACAAGACTCGTGTTTACAGCTCAACCCAGCAATGCTCCTCAGTGTGGCAGCCACAGTCCCTCCTCCTTAGTTGACAGTGGGGCAGGGGTGTTGGTAACTTGCCCAAGACCCTACTGTGCATGCGCAGCAGAAGCAGGATATGAATCCAGCCCTTCGTATGCAAAGATTTTTCTATCAGGGATCACTCTGAACACACCAGACTCCACAGATTGAGGAAGCTCCTGGGCAGGGAGAAGTGAGGAGAGGGGAGGTAGAGACAGCCTCGTTGGCCTTCACTGAATACAGTTTGAACAACTGCCTGCCTGTGATTGGCTGAGGGTCAGTAATAGGCTGGTTCCCTCGCTAGATAGTTGCAATGGACCCTGTACAGAAGCACTGTTAGGCCAAACTTAATGTGCATGGGGCGGCAAATTTGGGGAAACCTATCAATATATTGTTGCACATGCATCGGAGGGAGAAACAGTCACAGTGGTTGAGACGGTAACTAGGATGAGCATTTGGAAAAGAATCAATACGCCTGAATCATTACGGAGATGAAAATTAAAAGTACAGGCTGTAAAGACAACACAACCATGGCCAAGGTGATCTCAACGTGTATTTAGGGAAAAACAGAATGCAGTCAGAAAACAGTGTCCTCCATCAGCTGGCAGCCAACAGCACAGGCCCCCTACCCTCCCTGACTACCAGCTCACGACAGCCCCATGGGTGAGGGGCCCTAGCACTTGCTCAGATCCTGTTTTGCTGTGTTCCTACAAACATTCAGCAAAGACCGGACAATTTGAGTGCTGCCCTGAGTATGACTCCACCCAGGCCACCAACGGCTCAGATGCAAAGGAGACTCTCAGGGGGCATCTCCGAGCCCACGAGAAAGGCTTTGAAGTTGAGTTTCTGCAGGCCAGCCAGAGGTTCGGGCCCTCCTGCACTGCCCTTTAGAGAAAGGCCAGGCAGTGGCCTCTGAGCACAGGTTCTGCGCAGGTCTGAAGCCATCACCAGACAATTTCCCTCCTTCTGCGCACTCTGAGTTTAGATACGGATGAAAGAGGGGTAATAAGGCTCCCAGGTCTCTCTACACCCCCATCCGGGGAGCTATGAAAGTGGCCAAGGAGGCTTCCGGGGCCGAGCAAAAGTGTCCTCCTGCCTCCTAGCCCAGCCTCCTGGGGATTTTGTCCCACATCTTTGCAGACTGATTGTTGTCCCTCTAAGCATGCAAACAACCCAAACTCTAGAGTATACCACGAAAGGAGCTGTAACAGGGTGTCCCAGGCTATGATCTTAGCCGTAGGAAAATTCCAGAACCCCTGCCATGGGTCTGGGACTTTGTCCATTTCACCTAAATTTCCAAATGTATCACCATAATTGACTTTTCAGTAAAGGTGAGATCGTTAGTAAAAATCCCCCTTGTAGTTTCTGACATTATATTTGGTTTTTTACTTCCTTTCTTTCTTAAAAAAAAAAAATTTTATCTATTTACTCGAGAGGGTAGAGTTACAGAGAGAGAGAGAGAGAGAGACAGACAGACAGACAGACAGAAAAAGAAGTCTTCCTTTCACTGGTTCACTCCCCAAATGGCTGCACCAGCCAGGGCTAGGCCAGACTGAAGCCAGGAGCCAGGAACTTCTTCTGGGTCTCCCACATGGGTGCAGGGCCCCAAGGACTTGGACCATCTTCCACTGCTTTCTCAGGTGCATTTTCAGAGAGCTGGATTAGAAGTGGAGCAGCCAAGACTCGAACCTGTGCTCATATGGGATGCTGGCACTGCAGGCCAGGACTTTAACCCACTGTGCCCTGATATATCTTTTCAATACCCTGTTTTCAAACTTTCTGTGTCTTCCTTATATCTTAAAGGTGTCTCTTATAGAGAGTATATAGCTGTGTTGTAGCCAGTCTTAAAACTTTATTAAGGGGCTGGCACTGTGGCATAGCAGGTAAAGCTGCTGCCTGCAGTGCCGGCATTCCATATGGGCGCTGGTTCAAGTCCTGGCTATTCCATTTCTGATCCAGCTCTCTGCTATGGCCTGGGAAGGCAGTGGAAGATGGCCCAAGTCCTTGGGCCCCTGCAACTGGACATGGAGGAAGCTCATGACTCCTGGCTTCAGATCAGCCCAGCTCTGGGCATAGTGATGATTTGCAGAGTGAAGCAGCACTCCCTCTCTATAACTCTGCCTTTTAAATAAATAAATCTAAAAAATATGTATACAAACTAGGAAGGAAGACTAGGAGGGAAGAAATTAAACTGCCTTTGTTCACAGATAAGCTATACAGAAAATCTGAATTAACCAAAACTCCTTTCCTGGAACCAATGAGCAACTGTAGCAATGTTGGAAGATACAAGATTAATACACAAAAGTCAGTCACTTTCCTAAATAGCAACAATGAACAAGAGGAATTTGAAATTCAAAATGTATAATCACTTACATTAAAACCACAAAAAAGATAGCCGGCGCTGCAGCTCACTAGGCTAATCCTCCGCCTTGCGGTGCTGGCACACCGGGTTCTAGTCCTGGTCGGGGCACCGGATTCTGTCCCGGTTGCCCCTCTTCCAGGCCAGCTCTCTGCTGTGGCCAGGGAGTGCAGTGGAGGATGGCCCAAGAGCTTGGGCCCTGCACCCCATGGGAGACCAGGATAAGTACCTGGCTCCTGCCATCGGATCAGCGCGGTGTGCTGGCTGCAGTGTGCCGGCCGCAGTGGCCATTGGAGGGTGAACCAATGGCAAAGGAAGACCCTTCTCTCTGTCTCTCTCTCTCTTACTGTCCACTCTGCCTGTCCAAAAAAAAAAAAAACTACAAAAAAGATACTTAATAAATAAATCTAACATAAATATAAAAATATATAACAAAAGGATTTTTAAAAAGCAGGGGGCAAGTGTTTACCACAGTGGGTAAGATGTCTCTTGGGACCAAGACAGTGCCTGAGTTCAAGTCCTAGTTCCACTTCCAATTCTAGCTTCCTGCTAATGCAACCCTAGCAGCAGCAGGTGATGGCTTAAAGTGCTTGGGACCCTCCCACCCATGTATGAGACCTGCCTTGAGTTCCTGGCTCCTAGCTTCAGCGTGGCCCAACCCCTACTGTTGTAGTCATTGCAGAAATGAACCAGCACACAGAAGATCTCTCTGTCTCTCTCTCTCTGCCTTTCAAATAAAAGGGAAGTACATAAGCAATTCAATATTTTCTGAAAGAATAGGATCTAACAAAATATGTACAAGATTTAGAAGAGGAAAATTATGAGAGCACATGTGGAAGAAGGGCAGGTGGATTAATGTTGAGAATTGAGCAGGATTCGCAGCACTGGCTGCACACTGGAATTTCTGGGGGCCTTAACAAATACTCGTGCCTGCCTACCTCCAAGCTTTTGCCCCTGAAATGCTGATGGAACCAACGTGGGCTATAAAGCAGGAATTAGAAATTTGTGTTTTAATCTGCCCAGGTGATTCTTGTGCATGGTCAAGTTTGGGAGTCCAGGGCACCATTGCTATTCAGCAAGACCCATTACTGGCAAACAGGGAAATGACCACAAGGCAGTTTTAAGTGATTATAATATCAAATTTGCATTATGCTGAGAAAACACTGCTCTCTTGCTATTTTGCCTGTCCTGATCATCATAAAATTGAACTGCATGGCATAATTTAGAATTCCAAGGAGAACAGCTTTCTTCATCTTAATTGGATTCCAAGTTACATTAATCCTTTATAGAACTCTCTCAATGTATTATGCTTACTATGCCAAAAATATTTTGTTAGCACTGCATTTTAAATGAGAGAAAGAGGGGGCAAAAAAGGAAAAAAAAAAAAAAGAACAGAACTGAAAGCTCATTTTAAAAACACCCTGAAAGGCAAAAGCAGCCCTTTGCACACATCACACTCAGACATGGATGTGGTCCAGGCGTGCTTTGTAAACTCCAGACTGGAGGCAATATCGGGACTCACGCGGAGCTGTGTGCCTGGGACTATACCGTCCGATGTCTCAAAACCCCGCCCCTTTCCTAGTGTCTGGGACTGAGACACAAGATATTCTCAGGCCCCGGTCTTGCACAGCTCTCAGTCTTGCTCCCTTATACCTTCTTTGCAAATCAACCTCGTCCTAAAATTAACTCACTGAATTAAGGGTCCCTGATCCCAAGACTCCCCGAGGTCATTTAGCTCCTCTACAGAAATCATCCTCATGTTTGGCCTTGAGGGTTTTTGCCAGAAACTCCAGGCCCTGAGCAGGAAGTGACTCCCACCTGATGGACGGAAGCCCACTTTGCCATCTCGAAAATTCCCCAAAGAACACGGTACCACTGGCCACCCCAGGGTGGGCTGAGGCACTACAGACCAATGGGCACTTGCGCACAAGCTGAACACCCACCCCTCAGCCCCAGCTCCCATCTACAAGAGCCTTCAGCCCTGACCCCTCCAGAAGCCTGGGAATTGAGTGACAATGCCTGTCTCCTTGCTAAACACCTGCCTTCTCCCACCTCCTGCTGGCAGTGAAGGATTTGCTGCCCTTGGGGGAGTGGGCCAGGACTGGGGGATTCCACAACACTCTGTGCCTCAGTTTCTTGGGAAGAAAAGGAAAAGGAATCCAACCGACCAGCTTTTCACGACCTACTTCTCATTTGTCAGGTGCTCGCTCAGGCACTTGACAAAGGTCATCCCTCTTAATCCTCCCAGCAACTGGGTGACATATGCAGTGTAGGATCTGCTTTAGTCCTGGGGAAACTGAGGCCTGGCCTGCAAAGATTTAATGGAAAATGCAGATTATGAAAAAACGCAGCCGGCGCTGCGGCTCACTAGGCTAATCCTCCACCTAGTGGCGCCGGCACACCGGATTCTAGTCCTGGTCGGGGCGCCGGATTCTTTCCCGGTTGTCCCTCTTCCAGGCCAACTCTCTGCTGTGGCCCGGGAAGGCAGTGGAGGATGGCCCAAGTCCTCGGGCCCTGCACCCCATGGGAGACCAGGAGAAGCACCTGGCTCCTGCCTTCGGATCAGCGCGGTGTGCCGGCTGCAGCACGCCAGCTGTGGCGGCCATTGGAGGGTGAACCAACGACAAAAGGAAGACCTTTCTCTCTGTCTCTCTCTGTCCACTTTGTCGAAAAAAAAAAAAAAGAAAAAAGAAAAAAAAAGAAAAGAAAAAACACAATGTGGTTGGTATGGCATCTTAACAACCCAAAAATTGGCCAATGCCACAAATCAGGGCTTTGGCAGTGCTCTGTTCTCACGTACAACCTGGTCCTGACACACGTGGTGACAGATGTCAGAGGCCAACTCACCCAGAGCCATCTGGGGAGCAAGTGACACTTGGCTCCAGGGGGGTCCTTCCTGGGGGAGCTGAGGTTATCTGCACAGAGCCTGCACAGGCACTTGTAAACCCAGGACTAACCGTGGGATTCCACCTATGAAAGACCTGCTCCCCTGGGGCAGGCCAGAACAGCCGGATGGAAAGGAGGCCAGAAGGTGCCACTGAGCACCACCCCCACCAGCCCCTTTGAGTGGGCGTTCTCAGGCAGGGTGGGGTGGGGGGCTTCAGAAGAAGCTGTCTGTCCGATCACTCTAATCTTGCACCCTCCTCTGAGAAGTTTGTTGACCAGCGGCTGGGGTGGGGATGGAAGGCCTGCTGGGGGGTTGGCAGCCAGGTAACCTAAGGCATGGGGGGCAGGCACGGGGACCCACGGATGTTCCAAGCTACCCTAGGTGCCGCTGACCTCCTGCCTTTCTCCGTAAACTGGCTTCCCAGGAGGAAGCTGGGGCCCATGACCTCAGCTCACGGTGACAAGCCTGGCAGGAATGAAGCAAGGCCTCGCCGTGGCTCCCTTGCCCCAGTCGGCATGGGAGGAGGCCTCAGGCATCACTGAGTTTAGGTGCACAGCGCTCTAGAGGGTGGGTAGCACGCTCAGCACCTTCCAGATGAGGAACCCAGGCTCGGGGAAGACCAGTGCGTGAGCCGCACAGGCGGGAATGCAGCCGTCAGAGTCCCAGCTGGTAAGGCCCAAAGCAGAGTGTGCAAGCGGGCAGCCAAGAGGGCGCTAAGAGGCGGCCACATAAAGACATTTTCGGATGACTATAATTAAAGAGTGTCAGGGCCAGCGCTGTGCTGCAGTGGGCTAAAGCACTGCCCGAAACACCAGCATCCCTTGTGAGCACCGGTTTGAGTCCCGGCTGCTCCATTTCGGATCCAGCTCCCCGCTAATGCGCCTGGGAAGGCAGTGGAAGATGGCCCAAGCGCATGGAGATGAGGCCTTTGTAGTTAATTAGGTTCAAGTGAGATCATAAAGGAATTAACCCCCCTACAAGAGAGACGCCGGAGAGCCCGCTCGCCCCCTCCACCGTGCAAAGACACACAAGCAGGGAGAGGGCTCTCAGCAGCCACACAGTCATCCGGCAGCTGATCGCAGGTGTGCATCCTGCAGGGCTGTGAGAAATACTCGTGGGCTGTGTAAGCTGCAGGTGCGGATTTTGTGAGGGAGCCCTAGCAGCCCAAGACAGGTGCAGATGGAGAGAAGGCCTTGCCTGTCACAGGGCTGGCTCCAGGCCAGGGCGCTCATCCATCACCCTGAGCACTGGCAGGCTGGCTTCTGACTGGCCTAGGTGCGCAACACACTGGTGGCTATAAAAACCCTTTTGTGTTGCGCCTAGGGGAAATTATTGATTAATTTTAGATGTTGACAAATTGTTTCCATATTATAATTTTTAGACTAATGACTTACTAAGAGAAACGATAGATGAGTTCCTTATTTGCTGAAGGAAAAATCAGAATGACTTTCTAAAAATCAATCCATAGGAAAGCAAGAAAGGGAGGATAAAAGAAGGAAGGTATAACCTAGGCCACCGGCTCTCACAGCAGGTCTACAGAGTCGCATCAAACGAGAATGCTTCCAAGTAACACACAGAAGCTGTGAGAAGGAGGAAAAATCGCACACAGTTGTTGTGAACGTGAGACATGTCTGGAACACAAAGATACAGAAAGTTGGAAGTAAAAAGAGCAGACAAAGCTATACCAAGAAAATACGAATCAATGACAATCCAGTGGAGCATGATTTACAGTACACAAAACAGAGTTAAGGCCAAGACAGTTACTGGAAAGAAGCTCGGGTCGCAATGACGGACGTTCGTTCCCCAGGAGGATGGACAGGTGTGGTTAAAGTGACAGATGCCGGGGACGTCTCGCTGCCCAAATCCCAGCTCTGCTGCTCCCCTCGCACTAACCAGCAGCAAATGCTTTCCTCTCTGGTATTTTGCGCTTCCCCGTGGGCGCCTGTGGGTAATGACAGGTACAAAGCTCCCAGGGTGGCTGTGAGGACGCCACTGAGGTGTCACTACTTGAAAGCCATTAGGAATGCCTGTCATGGATGTACACAGTAGGCATCACATAGCAAGAGGATGAGAAACAAAAGCAAATCAACCCCAGGAACAGGCATCCACGTATGGGAAGGGGAGTTTGGCAGATCAGAAAACGAAGAGGTTCTGGCACACATTCTTGCCTAGCTATTTTTAATACATCATCTTGGTGATGAAACAAAAAGTCAGTGCAGATAGAAAAGTGTTGACACTAAAAAAAGTCTTTTTTAAAGATAAGGAGCATCTTTTAACATATTTACTTTTTATTTGAAAGGCAGCACACAGAGAGAAAGGGAGAGAGGTCCTCTAACCCCTGGATCACTTTCCACATGGTGGCAACGGCCAGGGCCAGGCCAGGCCAGGTGGAAGCAGGAGCCTGGGGCTTCATCCTGCTCTCCCACATGGGTGGCAGGTGCCTAAGCACTTGGCCCATCTTCCACTGCTTTCCCAGGCATGTTAGCAGGGAGGTGGATTGGAAATGGAGCAGCTGGATGCTGGCATCCAGGCAGCAGCTTAACCCACTGCGCCACAACACTGGTCCAACAAGATTAAAATCTGAAATCAATGGACAGACACAAAACATTGCATACAGGACCTGGCACCATGGCGTAGCGGGTAAAGCCGTCGCCTGCAGCGCCAGCATCCCATATGGGCACTGGTTTGAGTCTCAGCTGCTCCACTTTCGATCCCACTCTCTGCTATAGCCTGGGAAAGCAGTAGAAGATGGCCCAGGTCCTTGGGCCTCTGCACCCTCGTGAGACACCTGGAAGAGGCTCCTGACTACTGGATTTGGATTAGCCCAGCTCTGGTAGTTACAGCCATCTGGGGAGTGAACCAGTGGATGGAAGACCTCTCTCTCTCTCTCTCTCTGCCTCTCTATAACTCTTTCAAATAAATAAATCTTTAAAAAAAAATGCTGCATCCAATAACCTTATACACAGTATTTTCTGAAATTGGCTGTATACTCAGCCAAAAAGTCAATCCTGTCCAATTTCATACAGAGCATGTATAATATGCAAAGTATGTGCTAGGACTATAATGTAATGAAGCTAGAAATCAAAATAAAATGGTTGGCCGGCACCGCGGCTCACTAGGCTAATCCTCCACCTTGCGGTGCTGGCACACCGGGTTCTAGTCCCAGTCGGCACGCCAGATTCTGTCCCGGTTGCCCCTCTTCCAGGCCAGCTCTCTGCTGTGGCCAGGGAGTGCAGTGGAGGATGGCCCAAGTGCTTGGGCCCTGCACCCCATGGGAGACCAGGATAAGTACCTGGCTCCTGCCATCGGATCAGCGCGGTGCGCCGGCTGCAGTGCGCCGGCCGCGGCGGCCATTGGAGGGTGAACCAATGGCAAAAGGAAGACCTTTCTCTCGGTCTCTCTCACTGTCCACTCTGTCAAAAAAAAATAAATAAATAAAATAAAATGGTCAGTAGAAAGTCCTAGGGTGAGTGGCGTGTGTTGGGGGTTAAAGTACCATCTGGGATGCCCCCGCCCCGTTCCAGAGTGCCAGTTCCAGCCCTGTCTACTCTGCTTCCAACCCAGCTTCCTCTAATTGCCCCAGGGGAGGCAGTGGGTGATAGCCCGAGTGCTTGGGCCTCTGCAGCCACGTGGGGGACGGAGTTCTGGGCTCCTGCTTTGGCCTGGATCAATCACAGCTACTGCAGGCATTTGGGAGGTGAACCAGTAGATGGAGGATATTTTTTCTCTCTGTCACTTGGCCTTTCAAGCAATAGAAATAAATAAACATTTTTTAAATTTAAATTTAAAATTTAAATTCTCATGCATTTGGAAGCAAGTAATGTGTTTCTAAGTGATTCACCGATGCAAATTTTAAAAACATCTTGGACAGAATGCTAATAGAAAGACTACTGATCACAAGTTATGGCATTTAATTAAGAAGGAATTAGAAAGCAGACAGGCATAACTGTGAGTACTGGAAGAGAAGGAGGACTGGAGAAAACAAACTACAATTCCATCTTAGGAGGCTACAAAAAGAGAGCAAAACAAACCCACCTGAGAGACAGACGGAAACAATCAAATTCAGAGCAGGAAAAGGTGAAATTTGAAACAAATGTATGGCACAGATCAACGAAGCTGAAAACTGTTTGCTTTTTTAGAAGACTCACAAAGGTGACAGATCACAGGTAGATGACAGTAAACCAGCTGAGAAAAAGGAGGAAGGGATCCAAGTGAACCAGAGCACAAAACAGAAATGCAAGATGAAGTGGACACATTTCTACCAAACCTAGACTGCTTACGCGACTCCTGAGTGCCTAAGAGCAGATCATCTGGCGGGTCAACTGCCAGTTAGCAAAACCGAGCAAGCTCCTGAGACGTCTGACCGTGGAGACGAGGAAACAAGGACTCGGCCCTTTGGGTAAGCTGGCTGTGGTCACAGACGCAGCCAGGGTTGGACCCACCCAGCGTGAGTCTGGGGTCTTCACGCTTTGTCCCCTGATGGTGAATTCTGTGTGTCAACGCGACTGGGCTACCGGGTGCCCAGGTGTTAGGGTTTGACTGTGGGGTGGGGAAGTTTATGTGTTGGAAGCTTATTCCCCATATTCCCACATGAAAGTCACCTGAAGGAGGAGCCTTAAGGACAGAAGTAGCATCAGATGGGGCCCTGAGGTCTTATCAATGACTTGATAAGAAGAGGAAGCAGGCCAAGCCAGTGCGCTTGCTCCGCCCCCACGCTGCCCCGACGTGGTGCCCAGGGCCACGTTACCCTATGAGGTTTCTGACACCAGGCTGACACGAGGTCAGAGGTCAGACGTTGTTTCTGGGTTTGTCTGTGAGCATGGCAGGCTCAGCAGAGCCTCCTAGACACGTGGGCCCCACCTGAGGAGAGCAAGAGGAAGAGGCACTCACCCACTTGGGCTGCTTGCATGCCCTGGAATATCCCCGCCCGTCCCCTCCCCTGGGCCTGCAAAGGCACCACCGGCTTCAGGCTTCCCTGGGTCCCAGCTTGCAGATCGTGGAACATGGGCTGTCTTGGCCTCCACCACCACATGGGCCAACTCCTTATCATAAAGGTCTCCATCTGCAGCCCAGGGGTCGGTCGCCCTGAGCAGAACCCTAAATAACATCGTGCCCGTGCTGTGCGGCTTTGCCTCCATAGTAGAGCAATAAGACAACTTTTAGAAGGGTGAGCTCTGCATCACCACGCCTAGCACATCCAAGATGCTTTTCACAGTTAAAAATATGAGGGACTGGTGTTGTGGCGTAGTGGGTTACGCCACTCCCTGCAATGCCAGCATCCCACAGCAGAGCACCAGTTCAAGGCCCGGCTGCTCCACTCCCAATACAGCTCCCTGCCAATGTGCCTGGGAAGGAAGCAGAAGGTGGTCCAACTGCTTGGACCCCTGCCACACATGTGGGAGACCCAGATAGAGTTCCTGGCCTGGCCCAGCCCTGGGTGTTGCAGGCATTTTGGGGGAGTGAACCAGCAGATGGAAGATATCTTTTTGTCTCTCTCTCCCTCCCTGTCACTCTGAAACTCAAATAAATCTTTTTTTAATTATTAAGAAATACTTTAAGTAGAGAAACCGTCCTATGGCTGGGAACACATGGGCACTAAAGAAGCGTGCCCTGGAGCTGCCCCTCCTGTCCTGAGCCCCAGGGTACCCAGCGCCCGCCTCCAATGTGACGCTTTTGCTCCTGCGGGTCATTTCAGCGCCAGTCTACACACATGTAAATACAGACATATTCTCCTCCCCTGCCTTTAAATCCAAGGAAGAGCCCCACGCGTGCTTTTTCTGCTCCTTGCCATTCTGCCCTAACAATGTCTCTGGAAGACTGGATTCTTGGAAAACATCCTCATCCTCGCTCTTTTCCATCCATGTAGTCCATCGCACGTGCACTATAATCCAGCCAACACCTTGCTGCTGGAACAGTAGGATGGTCTCCAATCTTTTGTTATTTCAAAAGACGCTGGGGTGAGCATGGAATTGTGTTTATGTGCAAATAAATATCTATCCATCCCAGCTATGAAAAAAAATTATATGTATAATGAATTGTCCCAAATTTCAGTTGCTGGAAACAGTGGCTACATTTGTTTTTGTTCACTGATGGGCAATTTTGGCAGGCAGAGCTCAAGGAGAGAACCCACAGGCAAAATCCTGCCAAGTTCAAGGGCCTCCTGGGTCCAGGTTTTTGATAGGAAAAAAATAGAAGTCCAGAGCAACCTTCTTGAAAAATCCATTCTGTTTCAGATACACGAGGAGGCTTCAAAAACTTTGTAGAATAAATGGAAATGAAAGATAAGCTTATTTTGGTGCAAAAAGAATTTTAAGCCCACGTATTTTTTTTTCATAATATGCATTTTCCAAAACTTCATAACGATCCTTCACATTTCTAGGAATGGAATTGCTTGGTCACGGGTATGAAGTGTTCAGGTTGATAGAGGTTTGCTGAATTGTCCCCCAGATAAGTTGCACCAAGTGACCACCAACAGCCATGCCTGAGGAATAAAGGAAGGAAGAAAATAAACGGCGAGCCGGTGCTTCACCATCTGGCCACGTGGGGGCGGTGTTTCCCCACCGAAGGCAAGGTGTCTTGTTCTCGGTTGACTTGGGCTTAGGCAGGGAGGCCGAGCCTCCCATGCCTAGGCCTGGTACTGCCTGGTACTGCTGGTGATGGATGCACCATTCTCGGGGGGCGGGCTCACGGCCTTCTCCTTCCATTGCCTTTCACAACTCAGGGGAGTCTCTGACCCTCTGTGAAGTCCACCCCGGGGCCACAAGTTCAGACCTCAGAGCCCTGTCCTGGGCCCAGGGAGAGGTTGCAGCCCCTCTGGAGCCAGGTTCCCAACAGTTCATTTTAAGATGTATTTATTCATTTTAGAGACACAGTGAGGGAGGGGGAAGGGTGGGGAAGAGGAAGGAGGGGGGAGAAGGAGAAAGGAGAGGAAGAGCTTCCATCTTCTGGCTCGCTCCCCCAGATGGCTGCAACAGCAAGGATTGCACCTGGCTGAGGCCAGGGACTCCATCCGGGTCTCCCACGTGGGTGGCAGGGGCCCAAGCACTGGGCTTGTTGCTGCTTTCCCAGTCACGCCAGCAAGGAGCTGTATCGGAAGCAGAGTTGCTCAGGACTCAACCCAGCGCCCATATGGGATTCCAGGGTGCCAAGCGGTGGCTTAACCCACTACACCACAGTGCCAGTCGCCAACAGTTTTAGTTTTAAGCTGAGAAATGCCTGGGCTTGTGGGCTGTCCCTTCCCCTTCCTGCCTTCAATAAGGCCCTGGGCTCACTCCCAAAGATGGCCCCAAGCCAGGAGCCTGGGCCAGAGAAGTCAGCTGAGCCGGGGGCGAGCACCCCAGGGTGGGGGACC
Source organism: Oryctolagus cuniculus (assembly GCF_964237555.1). Classification (NCBI taxonomy): domain Eukaryota; kingdom Metazoa; phylum Chordata; class Mammalia; order Lagomorpha; family Leporidae; genus Oryctolagus; species Oryctolagus cuniculus. Next base: position 96,994,631 of record NC_091440.1, on the reverse strand, counting down.
TGACAGTACTTCCCAGCCTTCAGGGCTCTGACCCGCCAGACCCACCCTGCCTGGGCCAGCTCTAGGAGGCCCGTGCAGGCCCAGGAGCTGCTCCCACGATAGGGCCAGGCCCAGCTGCTCGCCCCTAAACACCTGCTTCAGTGTTTGCAAGGCACCAGGCAGGACATCCTGGCAGACAGCTCTGGGGTCCGGATGATTCCAGTCTGTACACCCGGTTTTAAATCACCACATGCAGACACCAAGCCTAGCGGTTAAGACACCAGCCAGGTCACCCACGTGACAGTGGCCTGGGGTTTGGTCCCCGGCTCCTGACCTCAGCTTCCTGCTAATGGAGGCAGCAGTGAGGCCTCAATTGAGTTTCTGGCTCCCAGCTTTGGTCCTGGCTGTTGCAGGCATCTGGGGAGTGAAGGAACACACAGGAACTTTCTGTCTCTCTGCTCCTCAAATATATTTTTAAAAATTCTAAAAATCAAGTGTTGTGGGGCAGTGGATTCAGGTACCACTTGTGACACCAACATCCCATAGCAATGCTGGTTCAAGTCCTGGCTACTCCACTTGTGATCCAGCCCCCTGATCACTCGCCTGAGAATCCAGTGGCCCCTGCCACTCATGTGAAAGACCCAGCTGGAATTCTGGCTTCAGCCTGGCCCCACCCCAGTCCCCTTCCCCCAGCAGCCACCTCTGCAGCGTGTTGCATCCACAGGTATGCAGGGGAGCCCTGGGAACACAGGGATTGGTTTTTGTGTCACCTGCCCTTCCAGACTCGAGGGCCCGGCCGCTGAGCCAGGCAACAGAGGCTGCATTCCAGGGGACTCTGGCGTCACCCCTCCTGCTCAGTGTTGGAGCCCAGGCCCCAGAGGGGCAGGCCTGTCCCCCTGCCTGCATCTCAGGGCTGGCACGTCGACACCCCCCAGCTGCACACCCAGGTCTTGGTCATGTTTCCATCCCCCTTCCCCCAGCCCTGCTCCCTTTCATTTTGCAGCTGGGAATGAGTGCAGCGGGACCCACGGGGAGGGGGCTGGAGCCCTGTGCCACCCCAGGCCACTAATCGAGGGCCTCTGTCCTGGTGAGGCCGAGGTCCAGGGACGGCCGCCCAGGGTGCAGGTCAGTCTCTGGCTATTTCTTGCAGGCTGACCCAAGAGCGTGTATTCTGTTTCCCACAGGCGCCCCCTATTGGAGCTGGAGTGTCAGGAGCCCAGGGCGACCCAGAGGGATTGCACTTGGGGGGCGGAAGCCATCCCCCTCCGCCTCAGTCCCAGCAGAGGCATCTTCATCAAATGCCTGACCCCGAGAAAACCCATTCGGGCCTCTGCTTTCTTTAGTCTCCTTTGAAGCTGCCTGTCCCAGCAGGGGCCAGGGCCTCTTCCATCTCCACCAACAGCTGGAGGACGGGCCTGGGCGGGAGATCCGTGAAGGGAACAGGCCTGGGAAGAAGGCGAGGGGGCGGGCCAGTGCTGTGCTCACTGCGTGCGTCCACAGGAAAAGGCTGAATACAGTCGCTTGCCTGTGGCACACAGCCCATGCTCTGCTGCAAGGAACCATGCAGTAGACAGAGCAGGGAATGGCGCTAAGATCTGCCCACCGCAGCCAGGGTAGGCCTGTCCAGGGAGCAGCATGTCAGCATGATCAGGCCCCGGAAGCTCTCCCCACGAGGCGTGAAGGACCAGAGCTGCTGTGCCTTGAGTGTGTTCCCAAGTTCACGGGCCTCACAGTTACTCCCCTGTGCAACAGTGTAGGGTGGCAGGGTCGTGAGGGTGGAATGGGTGGACTCAGACCCCCACAGTGGGCGTGGCCTCGCTCACTCGTCCTCTCCCTGCCCTCTGCCTTCCGCCATGGGATGGCTCAGCAAGAAGGCCCTCACCAGAGGCTGCCTCTCCAGACTGGGCTGCCCAGCCTTCAAAACCGCAAGCAGGTCGATTTCTTTTCTTTTCTTTTTTTTAAAAAAGGTTTATTTATTTATTTGAAAGAGTTACACACAGAGAGAAGGAAAAGCAGAGAGAGAGGTCTTCAAAAAAATCCAATGGTTCACTCTGCAACAGCTGGAGCTGCGCCTATTTGAAGCCAGGAGTCAGGAGCTTCTTCTGTGTCTCCCATGCAGGTGCAGGGGCCCAAGGACTTGGGCTGTCCTCTACTGCTATCCCAGGCCATAGCAGAGAGCTGGATCGGAAGTGGAGCCGCTGGGACTCGAACAAATGCCCATACGGATGTCGGCACTGCAGGCGGAAGCTTTACCCGCTACATCACAGGGCCAGCCCCTGTTCTTTATAGATTACTCAGTCTTGGCTGCTCCCTTGCAGTAGCACAAATCAGAGCAGGACAAGGACCATAAGTGCTCCCACATTCTTGTGCACCCAGGATCCAAGGAAGTGACCAAATGAGACTTTTGGGAGCTTCAGAAAAGCAGGGGCAGTTTCTCTGCAGGGACTTGGGGTCAACCACCAGATGTGGCGCTAGACCAGCAATGGTGCATCCGTGCACCCAGGCCCAAATCTGAACAAGTGGGTCACTAAGTTGTGAGCACCGCACACGGCATCTGTGGGCACCTGTCAACCAGGCCAGGCACCAAGAGTGGCACTGGTAATTGATCTTCGGGGAGCCCAGAAATCCCTGTAGGGTACTGAATACACTGTGGATCCCAGGGGCCCAGGCCCAGAGTTGTGAATCGGGTTTGAGGCAGAGTCTGGAAATTCGCATTTAACACATGGTCCAGGTAATTCTAATGTAGGAGGTGTGGGAACCACACGGGCAGAAAACGCAGTGTCACCTTAGAAGACACCAAAGGGGACTCCTGCCCTGGAGCTCGGGAGCAGCTCTGCTCACACGGAGTTTTCTAACCACTCCTGAGCCGGTGTCTACCTTTGTTGACTTTCTTGCTGTCTGTATCCTCACTGCTGCCACAAAACCCAGACAGGCAGGGTCTGGCCAGGCAGGAAACAGAAGCCTTGGAGGCGAGAGGAGCAGAGGGGACCCCGAGCCGGGAGCCGTGGTGACCTGGGGGCCTCAGGGACCGAGCGGCTGTGTGAGGAATGAGCCTGGAAGATGAGTGTCCCACAGGCTGGGGGGAGCCAGCCAGAAATCGGGGAGGAGGAGCCCGGGGCTGTGGAGCCGCCACGGTGCTGTAGCCCTGCATCGGCGTGAATGTGACAGCACACCCTGCGACACATCTGACAACCACGGGCTCTGGAACCATCCAGGGGCTCTCCATGGTGAAGTGCCCTGTGATGGCTCATGGTGCCTAGACCTCAGTGCATACGGCACTGACATTTGCTATGTGGAAAACCAAGCCCGTGTGCAGGCCTGGGGACCGCACTCTCTTTTAAGTATTAGACATTCATTAGCAAGTGTCAGAAACGCCAACCCAGCAGCACAGTTGGTGCACTTGCAGGCACAACGCTTCCAGATCGGCGGCTTCCGCAAGCCATTCTCCCGGACCAGCCCCACTGTCTTCACTTTGCTAAGATCCACATGCACGGGGCGGAGCTTGTGTTCGTCCTGGGGGCCCAGTCTGTGCCAGGGTTCCGGGCTACGCTTTCCGTGCCAGTGGACGTCTGGACCGATGCACACCAGGCTCGTGCCGTCCCGTGCTGCTCTCTCTGGTACCTCCTGCTCCAGCAAACACCAGGTGGCCGATCAACCCTGGATGCTTCCTGCCTGCCTGAGGACCTGGCACTGTGTGTGTGCCAAGTGACCAGAAGAAAGCAAGCTGCCAGGCCAGGAGCGGGCGGTCTCTGGGCTCTGAAACATTACATTTTTGAAGGAGATGACTGTTGACAGTCCAGCTCAGCGATCAAGATCTTACAGGCTGGGCTTCAGAAGGGTAGGGGGTGTATTTTGAGCCACCATCCTGGGGCCACGTGAGAGGCCACGTCCCATACATGGCGATGCTAAGCGGCATTCTCAAATCGCTCAGCTTCTATTTAAACCAGTTTTGGGCCACAGTGGCTGGAGCACATCCTAGAATATGAAATGCCTTCAAATGTCACTTCGTGGTAAGTGCCACTCGGAAGTTTTTTAAATGACTCTCAAGTGGCATAGTTGCTTCGTGGAAAATCATCTACCCATTCACCACCTCTCAAGTCATCACACTGCTGTATTTGCAGCTAATTGCTCAAATCATGAGTGCACAGGCTGGACGCTGCAGGAAATTTAGAAAGACTGCAAGCGCAGAGTCACGGGACAGCACAACCCCATGTCGGGAGAGCAAATCCCTTTATCATGCCAGTGGCTGCTCCGAGTGACACAGAGTTCTTGAGTTTCTGACCCACCTCTGTGCTGGCACTGTCCCTGCAGCAGAGTAGCACACCAGGTGCAGCAGCACTGGGAACACTTCTGCAGTGACGTCAAGCAGTGGTTTTCAAAGTTTCACCTAATGGAATCGGAAAGTAAATAGTTTATCTGTATAGATTATGCACAGATGCAAACCTGCAGCATGCAGTGGAAACCTAGAAGTTAGCTGGGGAAGCCGCAAAGTGAGGCTGGGAGGCGCACAGGCGCTGTGGCACAACAGATGAGGCAGCTGCTTGGGATGCCCGCATCCCGTGTACGGGCACTGGTTTCAGTCCCAGCTCCTTCACTTCCAATCCAGCTTGCTGCCAATGGCAGATTCTGGGGCCCCTGCCCCCTACATAGGAGGCTCGGGAAGAGTTCTGCGCCCATGGCTTCAGTCTGATCCAGCCCTGGCTATTGTGGGCATTTGGGGAGAGACCCAGTGGACAGATCGATTTCTGTGTGTGTGTGTGTGTGTGTGTGTGTGTGACTCTGCCTTTCGAGTAGCTAAAAAGAAATAATCATTAAAAAAACCGAGCCTGGGGCTCAAGCTGACAGGTGTTAGGAGTATTCTGGATCCTCCCACTGCTCAGGTTCTGTTATGCCTGCATGCAGAGAAATCTGGACTCAGGAGGTACAAACAAGTGTTTCATAGCTCACCGTGCAATTCTGGGTTATCACTTGGTTAAATAAAGATGTCACAGGTTTTATCCTTGCAAAAACAAAGTTTGCTTGGCAGAAAACTCAAAATGTCGGTGAGTTGTTATAATTTAGTGTTCATCAGGATGCACTTTAAACATTACCTCTTAAACACCAAGTCTTTACACAGTGAGGCTTCTGAGACTAGAGGACTGGGCCACTCCAACCAACCCGCTCTCCTGATAGCCTACAGAATGTACAAAATGCACCTCACCACTATGGAAGGCACTAGACAGAAATCAGAAAGATACAAGAGGGGACTTGAAGCCTGGAAGGAGGAACAAAGTTTGGGTGCGCTTCTTATTTCTTAATGGTTCTTTGCTTGGGACAAGCCAGTCCCACCAGGCAAAGCAGCTAAGATTAAAAAGTCTATAGTCTTGCTGGCTTAACCCACATATCACCGGCTTAAAAAAAAAAGAGAGAGGACAGAGGTGAGCATGACCAAAGCACTTAGAAAGAGAGGGTGGATCCTAGAAGGGAGAGCCAGAGACAGGGGTCCAAAAACTGAGCCAGAAACTTGGCCTAGGTTGACTCCTGGTAGCCTGGCTTAGGCTGCAAGAACTTCAGACTTCTGCAGGCGGTGTGGGGCTCAATTCAGACCTAAACCTAGAAACTTGAGTTGTCTCCCTTTAAACCATTTTCAGTACTTATCAGAGGAACATAACAGAATCCAGAATCTCTAAAACGTCTCAAAGTTCCAGACTCAATCCAGAATGTCCAGGCAGGCACGCAGGGGAAAAAGCAGTCAACAGAGATTAATCCTGGAAGGACTCAGAAGCTGGAATTGGCCAGCAAAGGCTTTCAAGAGCTGGTAAGGCTGCTCAAAGATGTAAAGGAAGATAGGCTAACAGGCGAACATGAAGGAAGTCTCAGCAGAGAAACAAAATCATATTTAAAAAGGCAAAACTAGGGGAAATTCTACAGCAGAAAAATTAACGCATAAAATTTAAAACTTACAGGACAAGCTTCATAGCAAATTGTAGCTGACAGATTAGTCAGTAAACCTGAAGACAGATGAACAAAAATGATCTAGTCTACAGAACAGAAAAAGATATGCTAAGTTAAGGAGCTTCAAAGACAAGAGCTGGCATCAAAAGATTCTTAATATGTGTGTAATCAAGTACAAGGATTAGAAGACAGAATGGGGCTCATATTTGAAAAAATAACGTCCGGGCAGCAGCACTGTAGCACAGCAGGTTAAGCGCCACCTGTGACACCAGCATTTCATATGAGTGCTGGTTCAAGTCCCAGCTGCCCCACTTCTGAACCAACTCCCTGTTAATACGGCTGGGAAAGCAGTGGAAGATGGCCCAAGTCCTTAGACCCTGCCACCCCTGTGGGAGACCCACATGAAGTTCTAGGCTCCTGGCCTTGGCCTGGCCTAGCCCCAGCAGTTACAACCATTTAAGGAGTGAACAAGTGGGTGGAAGATCTCTTTCTCTAACTCTGATTTTCAAATAAATATTTTTAAATTCCAAGTATGTTCCCAACTCTATATAAGTTATTTATCTGTGCACTCAATTTTAGTGAGTCTCAGGCAAAATCAACACAAGGAGATTCAAAACAAAGAAAATCACATCTAAAGATGCAAAGCAATGGGAGACCAGGATAAGTACCTGGCTCCTGCCATCGGATCAGCGCGGTGCGCCGGCTGCGGCAGCCATTGGAGGGTGAACCAACGGCAAAGGCAGACCTTTCTCTCTGTCTCTCACTGTCCACTCTGTCAAAAAAAAAAAAAAAAAAAAAAGATGCAAAGCAGTGTTGCTGGTGTTCAGCCCCTCTGCAGAAAAGTGTGGCAGACTCTTCTAAAACTAAGCACACACCTATCTATGAAATAGCAAGTTTACCTCTAACCCAAAATATATGAACACACGTGTCCAAAGACTTCCACCAATCTTACCCAGGAGAATGGAATAAGCCCACGGCATTCACACAACAGAACACCACTCAGAGATAACAAGGAATGAGCTGTCGATAGATTCAAGGACAGGAATGAATTTCAAAATCATTACCCTGAAAGAAGCCTAATGCAGAACAGCACATACTGTTTTATTCCAGTTATATGAGGTCCCAGAATAGATTACACTCAATCTTATGGAGAAAAAGAAGGCTGGGATCAGGGAGAACGGACCAGGCAAGGCAGCAGGAGACTCGCCGAGGCCCTGGTGGTGCTGCCCATCTGGGTGTGATTTGTACTTCATGAGTGCAGGCACTTGCAAAATTCCCAATGGTTGGCTCAAAGATGTGCTTCACGCTACATTTTCCCTTAAAACCACTGAACCCTGATATTCATATATACTGAAGTATCCAGGCTTGAGATGTATTCCAAGTTACTCTTAAGTGGATAAAGAATGAGTGGGTGGATAGATACAGGCATACACGCATTTTCTGAACAACTTTCTTGTACACTTTTTTTTTTTTTTTTCCATAGCAAATGTTAAGGGAGAGGGAGATTTCCCTACTCCTGAATACCCACTGTGGAAGAAAAAGAGCTTCGTTTGAAAATTCACAGTTAAGGCATCAATCTTTGAGTCCCCAGCAATACAAGAGATGGTCTTTTCCCTGTCTTTAATGTTAGGGAGTTAGCTTAGCAACCGATGCACTGTAAACAGAAACAAATATCTGAGTAAAACATCCCCTTCCTTACCACAAATGCAGCATTAGCGCTGTTCCAGACAGGAGACCGTCAACACCAATTGGCTACAAATACCCAGAGATTTTTCTAGACACTTGCTGGCTCAAAAAGGAGCCCTGTCCACAGTCACTGGGCAACGTCTTCCCCTCCATCCTCCCACCCACTAATCCTTGACTTCCATTATCACGGTCCACTCCCTTTCCCGCCTTAGGGAATAAACTGCTGCTCCTCTATGGAAACTCCTTCCCCGTCCCTTGGTCCCTGGCTAACTTTGTTCATTCTTGGATGCCAACTTCCCTCGCCCAGAGGCTAGAATGGGCACACCCTGCCTCACCTCCCACATGCACACGACCAAAGCCACTGAGCTGAGAACACCGAGAGTCTCTTTTCTGACTGACAGGCAGCCCACGAGCGCAAGGCCTGGTGACCTGCAGGGAAAGCCACAGCTCGCATTCCCCGAGTGTCAGCCCGATGCGAGGCACTCCTGACCACGTGACCCATATTCGTGCCATTCTGCTCATACCGGGCCCTCCAATGTCTGTTGAAGAAATGTCCCTATAAAGGGACAGTTAGTCTCTGTCGGCTCCCAGGCAGGATCACACCTGGAGTAAATGACAGGCCCTGAGCCCGCCTCACTGAGCGCAGGCCGATGGGCAAACTTCCTCCAAAGAGAGAGAGTGCCCCACACGCCCTGACAAGCGCTGATACGGAGGAAACATGGATGAGGTACCTGGTAGAACTCGGCATGCATTTAAAAGTTGCATGTAATTTACCATTTGTTAAACGCACAACTTCGAAATCCATCCATTCAGCTTACCAGTCAATGAGCGGCTGCTTGCTTCTGGGTAGACTGGCACCCACTGGGCAGTGACTACAAAACACACGGCCTAGGTGGAAGCTACAGGAAGAATGGGGTATCGGCTGATTGCGTGACGAAGCCATGCCGGAGGGCGCCCTGCACATGCACCCAGCGCCGCCACAGCCACTGTCCAGGCACCTGCACTCCGGGCCGGCTTCCCCAGGCAGCCACACCCCTGCCCAGGGCCCACTTCCACCGCGCCCCACGTCAATTCTGCCCCGGGTCCAGGTCTAGCAAGGTTCCTGGGTGAGTAATTGCATCACTGAAGTGTTCTCCCATATGAAACAGAATACCCATTTAAGAATTATTCTAAGGACTTCATGAAAATAACAAAGGCTCTGGTCTGTCACTGCCGAGGCGGAGCCTCGAAGGCGGGGACGCGCAGCCTTCGGGCTTCTCCCGTCTGACCACCAGAGCGCTGCTCCAGCGGCTCTCACGTCTCAGTGTGGGCTCCTCCCGCGAAGGGGTCAAACGCACACCGCTGTAAATCAGCAAAACCTTTTAGGGTTAAAAGTGTAATTTTATTTAGATGTTACTTGTACATAATCTATAGTAAGATATACAAACAGATAAAAATTGTTTAACAGGAATTTCTCTTTTAATACCACTTTAAATTCCATTTACATCAGCATTGGTAATACTGCAATGACAGATACTCTTGATTTATAAAACGAAAATTACTGCTACTCTGGCTGATACAGTCCCACTAGTCTTTAATGGATTAAAATGTATCATGTATTTCAGTTGCAAATTATTAACAAAACTTTAACAACCTAGCCACTTGGTGCTCAGAAAATATTTTGGTGTTCTAAAAATTTACTGAAATGAAAATGTTAATTTTATAATAGTATCCTTAGTGAAGAAAAACATAAGGGTGCAAAATCTTATGGTTTGGGGCTAACAAGGCAAAACACTTGTCTTCTGCTCAACCACATAGCTGTGTGGTACTACGTGGTACCATGTGGGCCACTGCTGCATCCTCTTTGCCCAATCTATGCTATCAGGGAAACTTATGGGAAATGCAACTAAAATGCACACGGAGAAATAAAACTGCAGATAATTTAAAACAACCTTACAGTTTACACTATAATTTAAAATGCAAAATTTATAGAAATGAAGTGTGCTTTTAAATGTTCTCCACTTGTTTTGGTAAATAGTTTTTTGAAAATGAAGACTTGAAAACTCAAAATCTTAACTTTTTTCTTTCATGCAACACCTTAATAGAAAGTCTGGATTTTAATTTTAAAATAAATCAGGTTTGCTAAAAAATACTCTAAAAAAAACAAATCTGGATGTTAGTCATTTTCCCATTCTTTTAAAATTTATAGAATACAACAGGGCAAAAACTTTTCCACTAGTCCTAAAATCAAGTTGAAAATAACTTGGTGATTAAACTACAACTGAGACACTAATAGTGAATAGGCTCAGGACTATCCTGGATAAAGTGCCACTAATTTTATTGTAACAGGATATGAATAGGAGAAATCCTCACATGGACAGTGCTCTCTCCAGAAGGGCCAAACAAAATGAAAAAGTATTAGAAATTATAAGTTCCAGAACTATGCAGGGAACTCTCATCGCAAACATGGCTAAAAACGTGAACTATTACAACAAAGACAAAATAAGACTTTAAAAATGGTCAGAGTCCCAAGAATAATGCCAACCCAATAGGCCTCTACATCTGCACCCTCCCCCCCACTGAAAAGAAAAAAAAGGAAATTAAGAAACTTACAGCTATTACTTATATTCAAGAAAATCCCAGTGGCCGCCAAATGGTGGCCCTCCTGGAGAAGAGCGGCTCAGGAAGCCAGTGACAGACAGCTGATTCCACCGGGCAGACCTGGACGCACCTGAGGGGAGGCTGGCCTTGCGAGAGCGATGAGGACACGCGGTTTCTCAGAGCTCCAAGATCCATCCTCACACGGTGGCCACCACCAGCCAGACAGCTGTCACTCACAGACACACAGCTGTGAGCACACAGCTGATGGGCTTCTCAGAACCCACGGACCACAGTCCACGGATCACTGCCCTATCTCCATTCCTACCATCCATGCCGCAGCTCTGTTTCTAGCCCAAGGTTGCTCCCTTCCTCATCATGGGGCTTCTCTAATCACCACCACCTGATTGATTCTGGGACGCGAGATTTCCTCAGTGAGTCTGGTATCTTAGCATATCTGCGAAGGCCAATCTATAGCCAATGCCTGGGGCACTCGCTGATTCTAAGCAAGTAGTTATCCTTCTCCCAGAATCACAGAATACAAGCTCCTGTTCTTTTGTTCTTGAGCTCCCCAACAGCCTACCTTAGCCAGGAAAGTGAGCCCCATCTCTAGGATTAGGCATACGGGGAGGGCAGAGGTGGAAGCCAAGGACTGCGCCTCGGCCAAGGTCTAAGCATGGTGATCTAGTGAGGGGTGACTTAAAATCGGACACCACGAGTGTGAGACGAGAGAACTACGTGCTTCTAGGGTGGGGCGAATGCCCTGCTCATGGGACTGATCCCTAATCTGGCCACAGCACCGAGAGAAGTGAAGAAATAGCTGTTAGCATCTCCTTTCACCCAGACCTGAGCTTTGCAGATCCAGACAGTGGAGCGAGGTGCCATCTGACGCCCTCTCTTTGTGCGTGGAGGAGGAGCCACGAACCCTGGCCACCACACTTAGGTCACAGCTAACCCGGAAAGGGGGCAGGAGGGGCGCTGCACCCTGGGCCGCACTGGGCAGCTCCTGCACACTCGCAGCTGTCCCAGCCAGCGGGCTCCTGGACTGTGAGGGCTGGCCAGTGTTCTGACTGGCATCCTGACAGGCCCCTCGAAGGAGAAAGCACCCAGATCCTTTACCCTGACGGAGCTGCTGAATCCTTGCACAAAGATCATCAACAAGCACTGACCAGGCAAATGCCGGGGGGCCTGCCCCGAGAGGGCCCTTCCGATTCCACGTCTGACAAGCGTGTGCAAAGGCAATGAGAGTACTCAATGGAGCATTCAAATTCAGTCAGGGGCCGCCAAGCAGAGAAACTGGAGGCAGAAATATTTGGTTCTTCTGTGTTGCTAAACCCTTCCCTGCAGAACCAACTTTGGAAACACATTTTTACAAAGAAAGGGAAAAAAAATCCCTGGATGGAAAACAATATCACTTACTGATTGGAAGACATCACACTGACACACAGTCATTAATCTTGCCAAGACCCAAAGCCAGGCAGTTTCACAAACACACAGCAAGTCTGCAGAACTGTAAGGATCGATAGAGAGTAAACCCAAACTGCACTAAATACTTTCACGGCCGAGGGGAAGCAAGGTGCTGTTTTGAGGACAATGCAATAGTTACAGCGTATTTCCTCGTGTGCAGCAAGATTTGCTATGTGTAGTGGCACTTAAGTATTACACAGTAAATACTGAAAAAACCTGGAATTGTTGGATGTGCAGAAGCAATACCACATTGTGAATACAAAAGGTGCTAAGCTACAGGATTATCACACCACTACTGGGGTGCTGAGCCCACGTACAACCCTCCTGACACTTGCAACCTGCGGCCGCCTGCTCGGCCTCAGTCGGACCAGTCGTTCTCGTCAAACTCCGAGTCGTCGTCGGAGTCGCTGTACTCCACGGCAATGCGTCTGGACAGGATGGTGGCCACGTCGTCCCCAATGGGCTCCCGCTTGGCCTCCTGCTCCCGCTGCTCCTGCACCTTCTTCAGCTGAATTCCTGCAGCCACACACGAGATTGAGAATCAAATCCCCCTGCTCAGGCCCAGGGAAGGAAAGCTAAATGTGAACACCTGCTGGACCGTGTTTTTCTAACGGCGCTACGGAGAAAGTTCTGGAAACTGAAGAGGCGGCAAGCTCAGGGAATATTAAGAAGTTTAATGCTCCCCTCAAAAAATGTGCAGTGCGGGGCGGCGCTGTGGCGTAGCAGGTAAAGCTGCTGCCTGCAGTGCCGCCACCCCATATGGGTGCCAGTTCGAGACCTGGCTGCTTCACTTCCGATCCAGTTCTCTGCTACAGCCTGGGAAAGCAGTAGAAGATGGCCCAAGTCCTTGGGCCCCTGCACCCATGTGGGAGACCCAGAAGAAGCTCCTAGCTCCTGGCTTCGGATCGGTGCAGCTCCAGTCATTGCGGCCATCTGGGGAGTGAACCAGTGGATGGAAGACCTCTCTCTCTCTGCCTCTCCTCTTTCTGTGTAACTGTGACTTTCTAATCCTCCGCCTGCGGTGCTAGCACCCCGGGTTCTAGTCCCGTTTGCTGGATTCTGTTCCGGTTGCTCCTCTTCCAATCCAGCTCTCTGCTGTGGCCTGGGAGTGCAGTGGAGGATGGCCCAGGTCCTTGGGCCCTGCACCCGCATGGGAGATCAGGAGAAGCACCTGGCTCCTGGCTTTGGATCGGCAGTGCACCAGCCGCAACATGCTGGCCATGGCGGCCACTTGGGGGGTGAACCAATGGAAAAAAAAGGAAGACCTTTCTCTCTCTCTCTCTCTCTCTCACTGTCTAACTCTGCCTGTCAAAAGAAAAAAAAAAAAAGAAGAAAGAAAAGAAAAAGTAATGTGCAGTGCAAGTCATAATGTTTTTATGACAAAGTAATGTGCTGAAATAATAAAAATGAGTTATAACTTCAGTGCACATGGACACCTTAAAAAATTCTAGAGCCACACTGGTCTATGAGGTGGCAACCAGTCACATGGAGATCTTGTAACTTTTACACATGGTATGTGGCTAGTGGCATCAGGAAGAGTGTGTCTATCTTCCCACAACATGGGACTAAAGACATGGAGACACAGTACATTAACAGTTCCCAGCTAACATGCAAGAGTAACTGAGAAAGCTCTGTTTTAACAACTGCTATTGAAAATAGATATAATAAAATCATCTACTCTCTTGCTTAGTAACAAAAGAAGACACATGTTCACTTTTAAGCTATCTCTTTTGCAGTCATTTCAGATTTATGGACTATCTATAAGACAGAAAAACATTTCCATATCCCCAGTGCCTGGGTCCCCCAACTGGTCACATCTGACCCTATGTGTCGTCTGGTCTCCTCCTCTGTCCCTCTTACACGCACACACACGTTCTCTCTGGATCACTTGAGGCCAGGTGGCATACCTAGCCTACAGATATTTTTCAGATTTTATCAACAGACCCAATCTACCTACAAATGGAAAAAATTTCCCCCTAATTCAACAACCAACAAAGGATGGGTCATGACACTAGTAGTTACGTTTCATCAAATGTCCTTTGCTCTGGACACACACCCAGGAAGTATCGCATCTCAGGGACTTCTTTCCCTGACAAAATCAAAGCGTGCCAATGGTGGTCAAGACTCACAGAGGACACAGGAGTCTTTGGGGTGGGAAGGGGGCGGTGTGCCACAGGCCAGATTCGAAGGCAGAGGCAGCACCATCACAGCTGTGCTGCAAAGGGAATCATTAACGCCAGGCCCTGGGCTGCAGCTCTGTGCTCGCTCACTGTTGGACGAGGGACCTGGAGAAGTCTCTTCCTGGAAGGGACTGTCGCACTTACCCATCCGAATAGCAGCAAGGAGGTCGCTTCGCGCATCGCTGATGGGCGGCTGCGCAGGCTCTGGACGCTTTGCCTCAGCCACTGGGGGGCCGTGCATCGGGGAAGACGACAGAGAGGAGCCAGGGCCAGGGGGGCCCGGTGGGGGAGGGGGCGGGCCGGGGGGAGGTGGCGCTGTGACCAGGAGCCCTGCGGCAGGTGGATGAGGAGGAGCTGAGTATGTGGAGCCAGCTGAGGCAGGAAATGGGGGCTGCATGGGGATCTGGAGGGGGCTGACAAAGGCAGTTTGTGCTGAAGGAATCATGGGTGGAGGCGGCGGCGGAGGTGGTCCTGACGGGTTGTAATATTCTATTATCTGCGCTGGGAGCATCCTGATAGAGAGAGGAGACACGGAGTCAGCAGAGTGACAGTGGAGGGTCACTTCCTCTCAATGCTACTGCGCCCAGACAGGCTGCCCCGGGCGTGACACATGCGGGTCAGTGGGTCTGAAATCCCCCCTGGGAGGCACACATCCATGCTGTGGGTCTGTCGTTTTCAGAGGTCGACAGTGTTCACTGCAACAGGATGCCAAACCTTCTACTTTATTCCAGAATGAAGCAGTTGACTACAGATGGCCAAACTGCAACCCCAGTCACCCTGTATCCCAGGCATCTCAGAGGAGTGTGGCTCCCAAACCTGGCCTGCAAGGGTTCTGTGACCACGCAGACTGGGAACATTTCACACTCTCGAGCCCAGCCCCACGGAAACCCCCATGGCCATGTGCCCTACAGACTACCAATGTTTTGCAGAGCCCCAGTGCCAAGAAATCTGCTGAATCCTATCCAGCTAAGGGTTTGCCAAACCAACTGGACCCCAGACCCTTTCTGCCTGAGTGCAGAAGCCTCAGAATGCTCCCCTGGGAATCCTGATTTAAGGAGAGCCGAAAGATGGGAGGCAGCTAGGACTGTGTGTCGAGCAGTAAAGCCCGGGAAGGCTCAGGGGCTTGCCCTGGGCAGAGGGTCCACAACACACCAGGCTGAAGAACACTCGGGGCAGTGGGGGTACAGATGCAACCGTCCTAGGCACAATTTGGAGGGCACTGCTCTTGAGACTTCGGTTAAGCCAAAAGAGAATGCCGAAAACAGCCCATTAAACAGAGGTGTGTGCTCACATCCAGGAACTTGAACATCAAAGTCTCCTGTAGCAGGTGTTTGAATTCCACCTGAAAGGTGGGAACAGGAGGGGCTGGGGGCAGTACTGATACCTGGGTGCCAAGCGGTCAAGACAGCAGACTGCAGGGGCCTGCACAATATGTTCACCTCACATGGGCTAAGAACTGTCTGTGAGGCACCCAAGACATGTAAAGAAACTTGAGGGTGGAACAGGGCCAAAGATCAGGGTCCCATCCTTCCTCACGGCCTTGCCTCGGAGACCCACCCAGACACACGACCCTCTGCACACACAGACGTCACCCTGAGGTTGCACTGTGATGAAAAAAGAAAGGGGGAGC
Organism: Oryctolagus cuniculus; assembly: GCF_964237555.1. Taxonomy (NCBI): domain Eukaryota; kingdom Metazoa; phylum Chordata; class Mammalia; order Lagomorpha; family Leporidae; genus Oryctolagus; species Oryctolagus cuniculus. The sequence continues at coordinate 96,979,178 of NC_091440.1, read as the reverse complement.
TGCTCGATGCTGTACCTGCTTCAGTCCACACAGGATTTTGTTCTGCCTGACAGAATCCACAGCCAATCATTCTTGACTTTATTCTGGCATCCAAACCATCAAAGCTAAAAATCCCTGCACCACCTACAGCAAGACTCCAATGCCAGAGGGAGCATAACCAGAGCATAAGGAGCACTGATTCACCCGAAATCTGCTGGAGCCATCGGTGCCGAGGCCTGCGACCCCTCTGGGGCCTGTGGGGGCGGCGGGGGCGGCGGCTGCTGAGGTCTGTTGAGGGCCATGTGCCTGGCCGAGGCTGAGGGGGGCCGGTACTCGTGCTCGGGGGCCTGGGTTGCGGGCCCATGTGGTGCTGCATCACCAGCTGCGTAGGACGGGGTCACCGGCTGGGGGTGTAGAGAATGATTGGGAGTGGCCGGGTAAGAGTAATCCGTGACATCCGATGCGTGAGACCTGGCATTCAAGAGACAGGGGTGGGAGACTTGTAAATTAAGCAAGGAAAAAACCCCCCTTGCAGACAGCAGAGTACATCTGAATCATAACGTTGCCAATGCATAAAAGCCAACACTTATTCCTTTACTGCCAACTAGGCCTGGCCCCGTGAGAGCTTCTGAGCAGCGGTGTAATTACTATTTTAGCAGCAAGCCCAGTGTTACATGGAGTCAGATTCGCAGCTTTGAAGTGAACAAGTCAGCAGACGGGCGGGCAGGCAGGCAACAGAGGGCCCTGCTTACACAAGATCTCAGCAGACTTCTCTAAGAAAGAAGGCTACAAGGCAAAGTCCACTTCATTTAGAAACAGCATCTAAGACAGGCGTTCTGTGGCAAAGAAACTGACAGCATATAATTAGAAGACAGAAAATGGTAGGTGGACGGGATAAATATTAACAGGAAGGACAGAAAAAGAAAGAGCTCAATCAAGTGAATTGCATTTATTATCAAAGGAAGAAATGCACTGAACCAAAGGAGAAAGCAGCAAGCCAGTGCAGCATGGAAAGGCCTCATCTGCTAGGAGGGCTCAGCGGAGTGTGACCTCTGGAAGGAAAGGAGACCTTGGTTAGTGAGTGGAGAGGAGTTGAGAGAGGTGCTGGGCACTGGGTGCTGGACGCCCACCGCAGCCCTGGGAGGAGACAAGGAGTTGCGTGAGTGGCAGCTGCAGGTGTTAGTGGCACACAGTGACAGTCACGCACACCCACCGGATTACAGGACACACAGGGCCTGCACACCCTCTCAGGACAGCTGAAGCAGGGGTTGGCCAAGGCTGGGAACCCAAAGAAAGCAAAAGGACAAACCCTCCGGGTACTCTGTCCTCCTCCGCGCTCCCTGCCTGCTCCAGTCTCTTTGCGTCACTCATAAACTCAATGCCCATTTTCCTTCTCTCCCACTCTTCTCTTCTCGTTCTGACTTTCCTCACGTGCACTTGCCGGTTTCGGGGAGGATTCAGCTTGTGTTTCTCTCTCTGAAGGAAACAGGCAAACACACATTGGGGATGTGGAGGGGGGGGTAGAGAGAGCTGAGTCTCCGTGTCTGGATTTCAGACCGCAGCTCCGCTGGCCTGGGGCACCGGGACGGAGCTACAGGACAAGATGCTGCGCCCGCCCTTTCCCTCCCTGGCCACAGAGCAGTGACAACCACTAACTCAGGAAGGCTTCCCAAGTGCAGGATGCGCTTGGCAGTACGTGTGCATGCCATTATGCCTTTCCAACTGTGCCGGCTGCTAGCGAGTGAGTCAGGAGCGTTTTTAACAAGGGAAGAACCTGACCTGTACTAAGATTTAGCAGATGCTTAAAATGTAAATACCTAAAACTTGGTCGCCACTGGTCACAGGCACTTGACTGTGTGCAACTGTGTAGCAGAGGCGTCCCGCCCCAGGGGCAATGAGTCTGCCCAGAGCAGGCGCAGGAAGCTGCCACCTTGTGCAGCGCAGAGTGCTGCCCTTGCAAGGCAGCTTGACGACACTGGGCGGCTGGGGGCCCAGAAAACAGGGTGGCCGGGATGAGCATGGAAGGAAAGGAAGAGGCAGAATCAGAAGAGCTTTGCAGAGGGCAGGCCATCGGGAGGCTGGGGTTGGGGTGGACAGCCCAGGAGTGAGGAAGCCAGGTGGGGAGGAGGGGCACTGCTGGCAGAAGTCAGCACAGGCACCAGGCCAGCGTGGAGCGGATTGGCGATCCTGCTGCTACGTGATGACCAGGAATTGCCTGTTGCAGAAGAAATTCAGGGGTGCAGATAAGACCACAACAGGCAGAAATAAGTGTGGTTGCACCTCAACACCTGTGGGGGACTCCCAGAGAGACAGAACCCACAAGTGCTGAAGTCCTCCCATGAAATGGCACAGTATTTGCACGGACCCTACACATGCCCTCCCACATATCTTAAATCAGCTCTAGATGACTTGAAAGACACCTAATGCAATGCAAATTGCTGTTACAATGTTTTTCTGGGAGTAACGGCAAGAAAAATGGCTGTACGTGTTTAGGATGGACACATCCATCACAGCCTAACTACGTGTTCCCGTCTTGGTTGGCTGACTTCAGGGCTGCAGAAGCCATGGATGTAGGGGGACTGACTGTATCTACTGGGGATTCAATGGGTGACCACAATACATCTGTTAGGGTCTTTCAGGTAGACAGGCAGAGACTGTCTGAGAGCTGTAACAGGGCCCAGGGTCCGATGAGAAAAAAGGACAGTTGGGCATGGAGAAGCAAGAGTAACACAGAAAGAGGGCTGGTGACCCAGGGGGCAACACTTCCTCATCCTCAACCCTAGTTCATGCTTAAGAGCCAACCCATTCCTAACCATCGGGGGGGCGGAGGGGGCGGGGGGGGGCATGCACAGCAGCACAGATCGAAGATCACAGGATTGGAGTATATTACTTACACGAGGGATTTATTGATGTGCCATGAAGTTTGATACTTAAATTCCCCTCAATATTTTTTTTAAAGGCTTTATTTTATTTGAAAGGCAGAGTAAGAGAGAGACAGAGAGACACAGAGAGAGATCCTCCATCTGCTGGTTCATTCCTCAAATGGCCACAATGGCCAAGGCTGGGCCAGACCAAAGCCAGGAGCCAGGAACTACGTCCAGATTTGGGCCATTCCTCCTCTGCCCTCCCAGGCACACCAGCAGGGAGCTGGATAAGAAGTGGAGCAGCCAGGACACACCAGTGCCCAAATGGGGTGCCAGAACTGCAGGCAGTGGTTTAACCTTCTAAGTCACAATAAGAATCCCCATTCTCAGTATCTTAAATGCACACAGATGAGAGGATACATACAATCATGAAAAATATGTATGGGGTTGGTGCTGTGGTGCAGTGGGTTAACACCCTGATCTGAAGCACCAGCATCCCATACGGGCGCTGGTTCGAGACTCGGCTGCTCCACTTCTGATCTAGCTCTCTGCTGTGACCTGGGAAAGCAGTAGAAGATGGCCCAAGTCCTTGGGCCCCTGCACCCATGTGAGAGACCCAGAGGAAGCTCCTGGCTCCTGGCTTTGGATCGGCGCAGCTCTGGCTGTTGCAGCCAACTGGGGAGTGAATCATCAGATGGAAGACCTCTCTCTCTGCCTCTCTTCTCTTTGTGTAACTGACTTTCAAATAAATAAATAAATAAATCTTAAAAAATATGTACAACCATTAAAAATATGTTTCTAAATACTTTCAACATGAACTATGGGGCCAGCATTGTGGTGCAGCAAGTTAAGCTACCACTTGGGATGCCAGCATTCCATATCAGAGTGCCAAGTCTAGTCCTGGCTGCTGTGCCTCTGATCTAGTGTCCTGCTAAAGTGCCTAGGAAGGCAGCAGATGATGGCTAAAGTACTTGAGTCCCTGTCACCCACTTGGGAGACCCAGGTGGACTTCCAGGCTCCTGGCTTCAGCTTGGCCCAGTCCTGGCTGTTGCAGACATTTGGGAAGTGAACCTAAGGATAAATGATATTCCTTTTCTCTCTCTGTTTTGCCTTTCAAATGAATAAATACATTTTTAAAAAGAAATAAAAAGTCAAAAGAAATAAAAATTTAATAGCACAATTCCCATTTTATAAAAGAGGAAAACACATGTACAGAAAGACTATGTAGTAACTAAAATGTAGACGGTGATGCAATGATTTCTCTGGATGGTAAGACTATGGATAATATTTTATTTAATGTGTTCTATAACTTCCAGATATAATAAACACATCTTATTTTATAAAAAGAAAGAAGTGGCATGTGTTGGTAAAATTAAAGGGGTTGGCATAGTGGTGTAGTGGGTTGAGCCATCACCTGTGACACCATATGGGCACCAGTTCGAGCCCAGCTGCTCTGCTTCTGATTCAACTCCCTGTTAATGTGTCTAGTAAGACAACAGAGGGTGCCCAAGTGCTTGGGCCCTCACCACCCATGTGACAGACCTGGATAGAGTTTCCAGGCTCCTGGCTTCAGATTGGCCCAATTAAAGCTGTTGCAGCCATTTGGGGAGTAAACCAGAGGATGGACGATCTCTCTCTCTGTCTCTCTGTCTCTCCCTCTCTCTGTAACTTTGCCTTTCAAATAAATAAAATATTTTTTAAAAACTTCTAAATTAATTTAAGGGACACATTTCAAGTACTATGATAGACTATAATCTCCCTATTAATACACACTGCATACAAATAATGAGAGGACAAGAGAATGGTATGAGACAAAAGAAAACTCTGAAGCAATAAAACTTACAATCCTATTTGCTTTTTGAAAAATAAGAGAGATGAAGATATATCTAAACAACAGAGTGGCGGAAGACCAAATAATCTGATAATCATCAACTTACCCCCAACATGGAACAATCTAATTACAGATGTTAGATTGAATACTATTCAACTGGTTGATTAAAAAACATCATAATTTTCCCATCTGTATCTGTGTAAAACAGACCGTATGTATGGGATAAAAATAAAGTATAGCTTTGCATAAACAAACAATCATAACTAAATTATCTGGGAAAAATTAGAATGCTGGCTAGCTTTGTGGGGGCTGTGAAGTTTGTGTAGCTGTCCTACCCAAAGAACTACAGCAGTCTGTCTCATCCTTCTCACTTCAGATAGAAATAAACAACATGGAATTCAAACTGGAGGCCAGGGGTCAGTTCCAGCTCCAGCGACTCTTAACAATTAATAGAAAACAGCTTGTACAGAAAAATTACTTAGAACTTGCCACATGCCCCACCAATGACAACAAACCTTCTGGAGTAAAAATATTTAAGGCACTGTAACCACCAAACAAGTAAGTCTTTCAGCACATAGTCAGGCAGCACCTTCTATATGTTAGGGTCTACACACTGAGATAAAAACACACAAGAGGAGGACACAGCTGTAACACAAAGTCCGGTTGCTGCTGTTTGGGGAACATTCTTGAATCACATATCTTAAGAATTCAGAATTCAAATTTTTAATGCTACAGAAGACCGTAAGAACAGATTATTAGAACTTCATAAAATCAGAAATAGAAAATCAAACCAAAAGCTGCACCAGTCAGTTCCTGATGATGCAGGCAGTGATCCTGTTATGAATCCTTTTTGTGGAAAATGCAATTCGGTGGCCACATCATTCACACCTGCAAGAATTGCTAACAACTTTTTAAAGTAAACCCCAATGGGATTCTTGTCTTGAAATAAGAATACCTAACATCAGTTAACTGCAGTAGCAAACACATCTCCTGTTCATCATTTTTTCAAAAGGTTAACAAAAAGACAAGAAAGAGATTTCTTCTTCATGTTAATCACCATCTACCAATCATTTTTAAATACCAAACAACAAATGAAATTCAAAACCCCAAGCTAAAGAGAAAGGATTGATTATTAAAATAAAATTTAAGTCATTGACAGTTATTCCAAATTCAGAATCAATACTAAACACATCTAGATTAACTGAACAGTAAATTTAAGCCAGAGAGATTAAAAAAAATCAGACAAAGCAACCAATGCACAATAACAGTCTTAAAAATATTACTTCAAAATCAAAATATAGGTGAATCATTTCTAGAGACGCATAGGCCATTTCTATGGCCACATAAACCCCAAAGCTAGGGGTGCATTTCTGATTTATACTGAAAGCATCAGGGGAGGCAGCTATGACACGCACACACCTAGTGTCTGGGGACAGGGATCCCTCGGAAGATGCGCCGTGGCACACGCTCTGAGACAACCTGTTGTCGGGTCTAAGCTCTTTGTCATACGCCATCATATTCCACTCCTGGCGCCTGTTTCTGGCTTTTCTAACCTTTTTCACCTCACGGGTGGTGCCATCTATACGCTTTTGCTCCTGACGTCCAGGAAAAGAAAGCAAGCATGCCAAGACAGAAGGGAGAGGAAAACAGTGGTTAGAGGCAGTCACAATGCACAGGAAACAGCCTGATGTGCAGCCGGGAGACACTCCCACTGCAATTACCCCCCCGTTCCAGCAGTTCTCTACAGCATCACACTCCTCGCACCCAGTGGACCCCAAGACGTGAGCGGTTCTTGGTGTTTTAACCAGCAAAATAGCCTCTGTGCAACAGCTGAGCGCAGCTCACCACTGTTGGTACAGAACTCTCACTCCAACAGGCTGGCTGCCTGCTTTAAATCTACTAAACTTCTGAGGTCTGTATCAGGTGAAGCCCAACACCACCACCCAGAGAAATCACTCCCCACCCCTGCACGGTTCTGACTGACTTGTTAACACACAACGGTATTTCTAAAGGTATCATTCAAATCACTCTATTCCCAATCTCTGAAAGATTATTAAAAAATATTTAAGCAAATCCTGAAAGAAGCTTAACACGAAACATCCCAAGATACACACTTACCTGGCTGCACAGAGTCATTCTGGCTCTGGCCCTACTTTGCGAGCAAAAATGAACTCAGCAAATCCTTAGGTTCTACACAAGTACTCCTTCAAAAGGAAGCGCAGTTACTCTCTGTGTCCGTAAGTCCTCCCTGCTTCCCTCATGAGACCCTATGATCTCCAAGGACAACAGCGGCATGCTCTCACTTCCCGCTGACGGCTCCCAGCACAGGCTCTATGCAAAGCGTACTCTCAGTACAGGCCGGTTCAATGACCCACTCCACAGCCAGGCTTCAGGTTTACTGTGCTTCCTGTCCCACACACAGGCCAGGCAGTGATGATGCAAATGGCAAACAAAGCAGGCTCTCTCTGCCCTTCTGGAGTTTGAACTCCAGTAGGGCAGGCCTATGAGGCACCCATGAATGTATCATTGTAAAATTTGCTAAAATACAAATGCACTTATATCTTAAAATACATTTATATTATAATATGTAACCATTTATATTAAGATAAGTGCTTTTGCTTTTTACATATACATACACACATATATGTATATATGCAGATTAGATGGGGAGGAGGGGAGCTCCACTGAAAACAAAAACATCCAGGACCATGAAGGCCTGCTGAGAGTGTACGTTAAGTGCGGGCACTGGCACAGTGGATAAGACTCAACTTGGATGTCTCCATCCCTTATCAGAGTACCTGAGTTCAAGTCCCTGCTCCCTTTCTAATTCCAGTTTCCTGCTACTGTGCACCCTGGGAGGCAGCAGGGATGTCTAAAGAAGCTGGGTTCCTCAGCACCTATGTAAGAAATCAGGACTGGGCTCCCAGCTCCCAGCTTAGGCCTGACCCAGCCCTGACTGTTACGGGTATCTGGGAAGTGAACCAGCAGATAGGAACTGTCTGTCTGACTGGATGGCTCTGTCTGTCTCTGCCTTTCAAATATAAATAAGTAGTTGTTTAAGAAAGAATATAAACTAGTCGTTCATTTCTTTAAGGTGGGGTGCAAAATGATGGTATCTGGAAATTTAAAACTTGCTCTTTGTTGATAGCAACTCAACTTCTTGAAATTTACCCTGAAGAAACCTCTGCCCATGAGTACAGGGACGCCCAATGCAGTGCTGTAACAGCAGCCATTTACAGTCAACCTATATTCATTAATTCAGCAATGGTAAATAATTTAGGAAGCAGTTTATGTTTCAGAATACTGCACAACTCTTAAAAAGAACATGCATAATTATGTGTGTGTGCACACTCATGTGTAACACAATCTTATGTATATAAACTACTTTGTAGATGTACAGGCATATATTTACAAAGGCTTAAAAGGTCTGAAAAGATGCACATTCTGTTCACAGTGGGTACTTCCTCCCAGGCAGGGGAGCACCTCTCTTCCGTTCAGGGCTATCTGAGTATTTTAAAACCAGTAAATGTCATCTGTATATTTTTAACAACAAAGAGAATAAAGGGAATGGAGGAGATTTTAATGTGATTCTAGTATGCACCCTGATCAAGAACCACTTTATTAAAGTAATTAAAAATTACTTTAAGTACTTTTATTTTTTCAATTAAAAATTTATTTATTTGAAAAGCAGAGACACACAGATGGGGGGACCTCCCCTATGTTGTTGGTTCACTTCCCCAAATGCTCACAGCTGGGACTGGCACAGGCTGCAGCCAAGAGAGGGAACCCAGTCCGGCGCTGTGGCATAGCAGGTAAAGCTGCTGCCTGCAGTGCTGGCGTCCCATATGGGTGCTGGTTCAAGTTCCAGCTGCTGCACTACTGATCCAGCTCTCTGCTATGACCCAGGAAAGCAGTGGAAGATGGCCCAAGTCCTTGGGCCCCTGCACCTGCATGGGAAGACCTGGAGAAAGCTCCTGGCTCCTAGCTTTGGATTGGTGCAGCTCTGGCTGTTGCAGCCAATGGGGGAGTGAACCAGTGGATGGAAGACCTCTCTCTTTCTCTCTCTGCCTCTCCCTATCTCTCTGTGTAACTCTGACTTTCAAATAAATAAATAAATAAATAAATCAAAAGAGAGAGGGGTGGGGGAACCAATCTGGGTCTCCCACATGGGTTGCAGGGATAAAACTTCTTGAGCTATAACTGCTGCCTCCAAGTGTATACATTAGCAGGAAGCTAAAATAAGGAGTAGAGCCAAGACTCAAAGCCGGGCACTCCAATAGGAGATGTGGGTGTCCCAAATGTTGTCTTAACCACTACCAAATGCTTTCCCTGAAATCAGTAACTGTGACTCTTACTTTTCAAGTGATGGGTGTTGACTTATTTAGGGAATAAGTATTATGAACTCTACAACTCTCTTTACAATGGTTTAGTCTCCAAATCTACCTACCAACATGCACAAAAGACACACAAACACACACAACCATGACAAAATATTCACAGTAATGAGTCTATACTCCAGCCACAGTGGGCTACATTAAAATCCCTGGAAGATGCCACACTGTTTCCTGGGCTAGGATGCTCTTATTCCCACTCGGAAGGGCGCTCGCTGATGAAGCCGCCTGTCTCATCTGCCCTGGATGCACGCAGCCTGTCTCTGCTGTGCTGCCTCGCCCTAGGCATGCTCTCATCTCCGTGTGTGTGACCCCTCTTCCAAGAGGCCTCCTGCCCGGTCACCTCACCCGTACTCTCTGTACTTGCACTTCCCAACAGTCAGCAATGGTGTAACTGTACACTTAACACTTCCTACTTAGTAGCGTCATTATTTTTCCACGTTTTTAAAGCATCAAACGGAAATAAACTTTTGTAAAATGTTAAAAACCAATGACCTTCTTGTTCCCAAATTTTCTAACCTAATTTTTCTTTCAGATCTGTCCACTGCAAATTGAACATAACTTTGGCTTTGTGAAATCCTGGGAGGTGAAGGGCTTGCTGCCTCATTTTCTACTCCTATCTGAAGCAGATGTAAGTTAACCTTTCAAACCCCAGTCCTCTTCTGAGTCCCAAGGGGCTGCACAGTTATTCAGGGCCTGTGCTCCCCACTACATGGTACTCTCCATGAGGGAGATACTCCTGGTGTATCCAGCAGTTAGAAGGCATTCAATCATGATACAAGTGCATTTGGGGAACGTGAAATGAGACAAAAACAGCAAGGAAATGACAGATGATTCTGAAGACACAACAATCACATATAGATTAAGATTGTTTTCCCAGGGCCAGCACGGTGGCACAGCGGGTAAAGCTGCTGCCTGCAGTGCCGCCATCCCATATGGGTGCCAGTTCCAATCCCTGCTGCTCCACTTCTGATCCAGCTGTCTGCTATGGTCTGGGAAAGCAGAAGATGGCCCAAGTCCTCGGCCCAAGCACCCGTGTGGGGGACCCAGAAGAAGTTCCTGGCTCCTGGCTTTGGATCGGCTCAGCTCTGGCCATTGCAGCCATTTGGGGAGTGAACCAGCAGATGGAGGACCTCTCTCTCACTCACTCTCTCTGCTTCTGTCTCTGTGAGTCTGCCTTTCAAATAAATGAATAAATCTTTTAAACAAAAAAGATTGTTTTCCACTCAAGGAGAGTGGCCAAGAAGAGAGCCATTTTTACCAACAGTATCATTCACAGGGGAAACCTAAAGGCCTTTTGAAAGGGAGTCTGGGCCGGCACCGCGGCTCAATAGGCTAATCCTCCACCTTGCGGCACCGGCACACCGGGTTCTAGTCCCAGTCGGGGCACCAGATTCTGTCCCAGTTGCCCCTCTTCCAGGCCAGCTCTCTGCTGTGGCCCAGGAATGCAGTGGAGGATGGCCCAAGTGCTTGGGCCCTGCACCCCATGGGAGACCAGGATAAGCACCTGGCTCCTGCCATCGGATCAGCACGGTGCGCCGACCGCAGCGTGCCAGCCGCGGCGGCCATTGGAGGGTGAACCAACGGAAAAAAAGGAAGACCTTTCTGTCTCTCTCTCTCACTGTCCACTCTGCCTGTCAAAAAATAAAAAATAAATAAATAAATAAATAAATAGATAAAAAAAAATGAAAGGGAGTCTGAGGAATGGAATGTAAACTGCTGGCGTTCCAACTTGTGACTTTGAAAAAGTGTGGGAATTAAGACAGACAAGCCTTTAAACCTTTGCTTCTTATCCATTCAAGAGGTTAGTATCTTTAGAATAACACTTGAATATGCAGTGCAACTCAGCAATTCTTTGGCGATTTCCCAGTGAGATCTCCCCAGGCCATGAAGAAAGTATGAAGCACCACCAAGTGTTGGAACCCAGTGGGAACAGCTCACGTGCCCTTCTTACACCTGTTCTCAAACCTCAAGTTCTCCATCCCGAGATGCAGCTTGCATTGCCCCCAAACACCCAAATGCCTCCGAATCTTAAGGCCAGCAGCCCACAAAAATCCTAAGCCTTTCTCCTAAGTAAAGCATCCCAGCACTTGTTAAACAAGCTGAGTATCACTTTTAAACATAGTAAACATGCCAATATTTTAGCAAATGCTTGCCCTTTGAGAATTACTCTTCTCAGAAGCAAAAAGCTGAGCCCTAAAATGACAATGTTCAAACCAGAAGTCCCTTAGCTAAAGCAGAGTGGACTCCTTCTCGCAGGTCTGCTGGCTGTCACGCCGAGCTTCTCAGCCTGCAGACCGGTGGGTCTCTGGCCTGCCGCTGCCCCAAAGGGAGGCTTATTTCCAGGAAACACTGTCCCTTGAACAGATGGCCACACCTGCTACTCAGTCCAGTATGAACATCTCATCAAGGTCTGAATTAGATCTGGGTGGAAACCCACCGATTAAGAATGTTAAAAAGATTAAAAAAAAAAAAGCGCACCATTTGCTCTGATACAGAATGTGGAAGCTATATGAAAACTTGACAGAGCAGGAGAAAAGTTATGGAACACGGTCGGAACAAAATGGAAATTTTAGCTGCTACTTTTGTTTAAAGCTAAGCAAGTGCTGGGGGACAAATGTGATCGTACTTCTAGAAAAACAGTCTTACTGTGTTAGACTGAATTATCAAGATCTTCCTGTGGAGAATGCAGCCTCTGAGAAACCCTGGCACTAAATCCAACACCTCGACCACTTGACTTTATTTCTAAACGAGAATCCCAGTCACACTCATACACACATTGCCCACACAGGAATGATTTACCTTCTGACGCCTTTTCTCTTTCCTTTTGTCTTCCGTGTCCTGTAGCATTTTTTCTTTCCAGAGGTCAAAGAAATAGGATGGATCAGTATAGAACTTCAGCCCATCTTTCTTATCATCTCTGTGAATCACATATTATAGGTCCAGGCGGGGGGTGTGGAGGAAGAAGACTGTTACTTTCTTATGGAGGTTAATATTAATCACATTTCAATTGATGAGACTGTAACATCTCTACCAGGCATTATAACTATCCTTTTCATTATTCTGTAAATCTCCTTATTCAATAAAATGTGGAACTAGTCAAGAACAGCAGCCTGTCCTAGAAATATTAGGCTAAAGTGCTCTTGCAAATTTAGAATTAAGTAGAAAGTCACTCTGCAGAATCACAATATGGTTCATCAACAACAGCGACTTTTACTGTAATACCTTAATTATTTCAGGAGCTGTTTCATTCCTGAAATAGTTCCCGATGGGGACTATCCACGAGGCAGGCAGATTCTTAGTGCACATACATTCATTTCTATTCTGGAGTTTCAAAACTATCAGATAAAAATTAACAGGTAATCTGTTCTTTTTTCCCAGTCAAGTTTACACAACACTTATAAATTCAATTAAGAAAACAGTAAAATGTTCATGGGTATAAATGTGACTGGGGGAAAAAATAATGAATTGCGTATTTTCAAAGAAGCTTCCCTTGTAACTATTTCCTTTACAAGTACTGCTCCAGTTACTATGGTCTAAAAAATATTTCAAGTCTTTAAATGTGTCAATTACCTATCATAAAACCAGTAATAATGCAACAAATAGAACATGATGCTCAAAACAATAATGATCTAAAGTAAATGCTCTACTCTACTACTGCTTAGAAAACCATGTGGCCCACTTCCTATTTCCGAGTAGCAGCAAAACATTCACATCTCACAGTATTTCAGTAAGTCACCTAAGGCTGACAGGGGAAGCAAACTCAGTGAAATGAGTATAGCCAAGAGCTTGACCATTCAGAAGAAAACCTGGTCTGGCCTTCAAGTTTCTGATAAGCATCTGCCCATCAGCTGGGAAAGCCTCTGTTCCTACGGGGCTATTTCAGTCACTGTGTCTGAAAACCAATGATGGACCCGTGTGCCTCCACCTCCTGAAAGCTTTCTGTGCTTTTCCTAGGTTCCCAACTGCTAAGTCACCTGCATGGCATGGATCTGAATGACACTGGTATAAGAAAGAATTTATCTACCCAAGATACTAAGGGCTTGAATAAAGGTAAAGGTGTAGAAAAAAGGCCAAGGTAGGAATGTGCTGAAAATTTAAGATGAATAAATGCACATTCATTTTCTTAAAAATGGAGTTCATATTTCAATGAAGGCAGGAACTCACTTGGGCATCTAGAAACAGATACTCTATGTCTATCTAAATGATTTCTCACTTTGTATTTCTAATATTTACAAACTATTGTGATAATTAAGTAGAATGCAAAAATGTACATGTCTTATACATCCCCAAATGTTGTTATATTAATAAGAAGTAGCCCTGAGTTGGCATTGCTATTCTTCAATATGTTATTAAGAAGTCAAAGATGTGCTTTACTTTCCATAAGATTGATGTTAAAGTCATTTTTATGCAATTCAAGATTTTAAATCACTACAAATATTTAATCATGATCTTAATTAATCAAATGCAAGTAGTCTGTTGGATTTTCTAGTTTTTTTGGTCAGTACCAAGTTTTAGTGAGACTCCTTCGTAAGAGCAGGTAAGGAACGTGAACAAGAAGCCTCATGTTGTGCTATAATATAGATTGAGGCTCCTGATGCTACATGAAACTGAAAAGCTACCCTGGAAGAACGCCGACCAGATGCAAGCGAAGCCAAAAATTAAACATTAGGTGTAGGATGCTAGTATTCATACATATCATTGGTTTTTTCAAATGAGTCTGCTAAAACTTCCAGGGAGGTACGAGGGCTTTCAAAAAAATCACAGGAAGAACAGGGCTAAAAATAATGTGCATTTCCATGTACTTTTTGAAGCTGCCTGGATGCTTCTTCCATAAAAAGGTGGGCATCCTGCTCCTCTGCCGTCGGTTTCCAGGGGGGTCTCTGACACCGTTCTGAGGTCTGTGCCTAGCCCTGCCAGGAGGGGCTGTCAGGACAGTCTACGAGAAAGGGAGGCTGGGTGCCAGTGAAGGCAGGTGGGGAAGAGAGTGTCACTGTGTTAGGAGGCAGGAGGAGTATTTCCAAAAAGCATCTCGAATCTCTTCTTATTAATATTTGGTACTATTGATTTTCTTGGAAGTTTGGTCCTGATAAGATGTGCTACCATTTTAATGATAACAGGAAGCGAATATGGTGACTATATTATCATTCTTACAAGTCCCTAAGGCTGCAGAACGCATTTTTTGAATTAAATAACGAATGCCTCTGCAGTGCTGAAATGCTGACTCAGGCAGTCGGCGGCATGATGCATGAATGACGTGGCTCCTGGTACAGGGAGCTGAACAGGAGCAGGAACAATCACCACACGCAGCGCTGTTCAGTCACAGGCCCACTCCTGTGGGAGGCATCTGTGCCTGGGAGCTAAAACCGTGTCACGCTGCTCGGGACAGGCCTATCCACAGTCTGAAACACCACAACTTCGATAATCCTGTGCCAGTGCCTCATTTCACTGGGCGTAATACTGCAACTCACAATATTCAAAGTTTGAAAAACATTCTTCAATGTAACCCAATGAGCCGCTCAGGATCTTTCTCCAGGAGGCACCATCAGCCTCCTGCCTCTGTCCAGCACCGGCAGCAGCCATACCTGTACGGTGTCAGGATATTCAGGGGTGGTGGCTTGTCGCTCTGGTTGTAAATGTCAGCGACAGGGTTGGGAATGCTGTTCTTGGAGACCACCTGCTGGTCTTGGACTGTGGAACTTTTGAAAGCTTTCTTCATGTTGATATCCTGTAGTGACACTGTTTACAGAAAAGTTGTCCAAGGTGAGTCACACACAAGTATTTTTAACTGTTCAAAAATAACTACTGCTTGACCAACAATCCTAAATATCTTCTAGAATTATCAAACAATAATTTTTCACTGTTCATTTAAAACCCTGTTTAAACAGCACGGCTGGCCATTCCTCCCTCTTTTAGATAACAGTTATCTCTACAGAATGAGGTCAAATCAGAGCTTTAATTCCTTTACAGCAATCTCCTTATTTCACTGAATCTGATATGAAAGCCCCATTCTTTATTTAAACAGCACATCACAGAAGCTACACAGGAATATAGTTTTGGGTTTAACAGCCATGTAAATCCATAGATCTGCGGATCATAAGGAAAGCACCAAACAGTTAATTCCCATTGAAATATAATACATGCGGGAAATATTTCCCCCAAAATCATACAAAAATAAATAACACGTTGTTCTTCTGACACTTACCATTTTCCCCTGAGCTTCTAGTAGTACAGTCCTAGAAATTAAGTAGCTTGAGCTACGATACAAAACTACACCAGCAGTGGGAATCAGCACTGCCTAGACTTGTATGTGTGGCACTCTGCATTTCATGTATTCGCCATTCTGACACTGACACACTCACCACACACTCGAGCCACAGAAACTGAGGTTCAGGAGTACAGAGTGACATTACCAAGATCTTCCAGCAAAAAAGCAACAGCTAGTCCTAAACAGATCATGGGTTTCCAAACTTTCAGTCGAGGGTTGTTTCTACTCTAATATCCCTTCCAAGGATAACAATAATGTAAAATCTTGATTGCAAAGGGATTTTTAAAGACATGACATGTACTATGAAATTTCATAAAATGTAACCTACAGATTAATCTTTTCCATGGTAGGGTTTATTGTAAGCATTCCAATTGCAAGAGGCAACACACACACACACACACACACACAAAGAAAAAAACTAAAGGAAGATGAATAAATATTAAAAATTATTGTGACACCATTTTTGAAAGTAAATAATTGATTTAAAAGGCTAAGAATCCCTTTATGAACAGAACAATAGCTATTCAAAGTTTTTTTAAAATAAAAAGTAAAATTTAAAAATTAAAGAACATGTATTTAGCTAAATGTTTTTAAGTGGGAAAATGAAAATGAATGTTTATAAAAGACATGAAAATTTCAACATTTTATATTTTTGTTAATTTTCTAACTCATAAGCTTAATTTTTACCTTCAAATAAGACCTGAATGTGAATAAAAATACCTTTTTAAAATTATGAAATCCACAAAAAATTTTAAAATAAATCTTACTCTTTCGCCAAAACTATTATATATGTAAACAACAAAACTCAGATGCTAGGATCTTTTAAAGCAATAATAGATATTGTAACAACCATCATGTAAAGGTAGAAATAATTTGCCACCAAATTATTTTTCTCAAAGTAACTAAGAAGTGCTATATCATCATTTTTAAGCAAGTTTTTCCAGTCTAATCTCAATCTTTCAAAAGATAATGGAAGTGAAATTTTTAAAAGGAGTTGTTGATAGTTGAATTTTTGTTGAAACTGCCATGAAGTTAGCAGTGTTTGTCAATATTAACATTATTTTAGAACTTGACCCTTGGAGGTCTTTTGTAAATGCTACTTCTGAGAAGATTAACACAATTTTTAAATAAGCTGAATCACCAAGATTATCTAGAAGCATCAACCCCAACAAGAGGATCACGTTGAAGCCTTCCCTCTTCTAGTCTACGATGGGTCTTCCAAATGTCCAAAGAAAATGCACACTATAAAAAACTATGCAGGGGTTTCAACAGTTTTACTTGCACCAAAATAAACTTTTTGGAAGTACCCTCCTCTTAGATACAACCCACTGTTAGTCGGACCATATGCTGGAATAATTCTGTGATTTTTAGCTAAGAAACTATTTTTAAAATAAGTGCCAGTAACCTAAAATTAAGGCTTCTAATACTGAATGAATTCAAAGAAGCCTTTAAAACCAAGAGCATATTTATAATTTTCTTTAAACAAGAATATGGTATATGAGGTAGCCAAGATCTAAATCTTTCATCACTAATTAATCCAATCTTGTGGGATTTTTCCCCCTCACTCTTGTAGGAAAAGACAAGATAAAATACCAGCATACCACCTCGAGGAAAAGGCAGTAATTACACTGCGATTAATTACTACAGTCTTGGCAACAACACTTCTAGCTTACTGCTTTCATGCAATTACCTACCCTCTTCCACTGTGGAATCCAGCTGGGTAACTTTGACAGCAAGGCGATCAATTCTGTCTTGAAGAGAATTTGCTCTGATGTAGAAGTTGTTGGCCTCATTAAACAACTCACCAAATATGTCTTCAGCATGTTTGCCTGTGGAAGAGAAGGAAGGGACAGAGCTGTCCGCTCAGGAAGGAGCTGCAGCCGCCCCCACCCCCAACACAGACAGGGTGCTAATTCCTGCGAACATGGTGGGGAGAGGGGGGTTGTCGTGCAGATGAGCATGAGGGTAAAGTGGCCTTTAGAAGTTCTGAAGCTATTAGCAGTATTCCTATCAGTCTGAAATTGGCCCAGGGGTGTAGAATTGTAGAATTCTAGAGAGTATAGACTCCTGATTGCCACATTTTGGGGAAAAAATAAAGCTTTCATTTTTGCAAACTTCAAGTATGTGGGGAGCAACCCGGACTAGACTGAGTTACTGGAATTAAGACTTATTCTATGCATCTGCTCTCCCACAATATGGCGCTGGGAGAGGAGAAAACAGCTTCTACGCAGCTGCCTCCAGTTCAACCAATAAACTGTAGGACCTACTCCTGATTAGAGGAGAGCAGCGTACTCGGCATGTGGGCAGCCGAGTTAGGATTGGCGGAGGAGGACTATAAAGGAGGAGAGAGACGGCATTCACCAGGAACATCTACGAGGAACATCTATGGGGAACATCTATGGGGAACATCTAAGGGAACCCGTGCAGCCCCCGAGAAAGCCGGTCGGCGGTGTGCCGCTCCCCTGCGGAAGTGGGGAATGCGGCCAGGGGGAACTGCCCTTCCACGGAGGTGGAAGGGATAGTAGCCAACCCGGGAAGAACCAGCAGCAAACCCGGGGAGGGCCGAGCAGACGAAAGAACAGCGCAGGGTCCTGTGTCATTCCTCCACGAAGAGGGGGAGCGACAAAGTAAAAATATAATTTGAGGAAGACTTTCATTTTTCCTGTAGTCTGATATGATTTGGCTCCTGAACTCATGGAGGATTTTAAATCCCAAAGTCATAAGTTAATGGCACTAAAAAGGGTGAAAGCAATTACGAGGTTCAGGAGATGGGCTTAGCAGGGGTCCTCAGGTCACTGAGGACACGCCCAGGAAGGTGGGTGGCCCAAAAAGGCCGAGGTGGACCCAGTCTTTCTCTGCGTCTCTGCTTCCTGGCCCACCGCATCCAGCAAGCTCACTGAAGGCCAATCCAATGCGGCCCCCTGGCCTCGGACTCCACCTTCCCACACTGAGCTGAAGAAACCTTTTCTCCTTGTAGAGTTGGCTGACTCAAGTATTTTGTTGGCATCATGAATAGCTAGCTTTTTATTCCCCAAGATAATTCAATAAATCACGTTGGTCTTTAAATTTAGGACTTTCCCCACAATCAGAAAGATTAGATGCCTTATAGTGTACCAACCACTTTGCAATGGCATTAAATTTGGAAGTCTGGGTACATAGTTCTTACTGTAGCACGCTCTAAAGATTAAATTTTGAATTCTGAGTGAAGGGTTTTTGTATGCCTCCACTCTACATTCCCATGAATGCTAGGTACAACTCCTTTTTTTGCTTAAAATATGTTTAACATTTCAGAACATTTGACAAGATAGAAACTCACATCTGCTTATGTTGACTCTCCACATCCTAACATCACTCCTTCACTCAACAAACATTTAGAACCCTCTGAGGGTGCAATGAGCATGCCTACCCTTAATTTCTCTGACAGACACCTAGCACCTCTTGGCATTTCCTTTTTATCTTTTCTTTTTTAAAATATTTATTTATTTAATTGAAATGCAGAGAAAGAGAGAGAGAGGTCTTCTATCCACTGGTTCACTCCCCAAATAGCCTCAATGGCAGCAGCTGAGCTGACCTGAAGCTGGGAGCCAGGAGCTTCTGGATATCCGAAGTGGTGCAGGGGCCCAAGCACCTGGGCCATTTTCTGCTGCTGTCCCAGGCCACAGCAGAGAGCTGGATCAGAAGAGCAGCAAGAACTAGAACTGGCGCCCATATGGGATACCGGCACTGCAGGTGGCAGCTTTACCCACTATCCCACAGTGCCAGCCCTTTTCATTTTCTATTGCTGTCTCATTCCAATGAGAAAGAGACCCCGATCCTCCCAGGAGCAAAACTTCCCTGGGGCAAGAATAACCCTACTTTCACGGTGCTTCACAGTTTATACAATCAGGGCTCTCTCAGTCACTTTCTGCACCAATCACTAGAATCCATGAGACCATGAACTCTGTGGGACTGGGACCCACACCTATCTGTCTAGAATAGTATCTCCCCCGATCTGTTCAGTGAATGAATGAGTACAGGAGGTAAACAGGGAGTTACTGTTTTCATTTTCCAGATGACTAAACTGAGGATAAAAAAGGTAATTTGTCCAAACTCCACAGCTGTTAACTGACAAAAACTTGACGAAACAAAGACCTGCTGCAACTTTCTGTTCTCTGTTTCTATCATACATCTCACTTAACTTCCTTGGCCATAAAAGGGAAAACAGCATGGCAGTTTCTTAAAACCTTAAACACAGAATTATTATACGATCCAGCAACTTTACTTCTAGATATATATCCAAAATAAGTGAAAACAAAGACTTGAAGAGATATTTGCCCATTCATGCTTTAAAACCACCCGGGGGTCCATCTATGGATAACAAACTGTGGTACAGTGGGGTATTATTCAGCCTCGAAGAAGAAGGAGGGTAAGCATTTGCAGCGCAGTTAAACCTCCTGGGATGCCCCCATTCCCACAGAGTACCACATGGATTTGATTCCTGGTGTGTGCTTCCAATTCCAGATTCCTGCCAATGCAGACCCTAGGAGGCAGCAAGAGATGGCTCAAGTACTTTGGTCTCTGTGACGCCTACCTGGGAGAGCCAGATTGAGTTCCAGGCTCCTGGCTTCAATATGGCCCAGCCTCAGCTGCTGCAGGTATTTGCTGTCTGCCTGCCTGTGTGCATGTAGGTGGGTGTGTCTCTGCCTTTCAAGTAAATATAAACAAACACACATTTTTAAGAAGGAAATTTCAACACATGCTACAATGTGGCTGAATTTTGAGAACACTATGTTAAGTGAAACAAGCTGGTCATAAAAAGACAAACTGAGTGACTTCACTTCTGTGAGGTAGCCAGGACAATCAAATGCACATGGACAGGGAGTAGAAGGGTGGCTGCCAGGGGCTGAGGGAAGGTGGGGATAGGGAGTTGCTGAACAGGTGCAGGGTTCTCGCTCTGCAAGGTGAAAAAGTTCTAGAGACCTGCTGTATCATAACGTGAATGTACTCAACACTAATGAACTGTTTACGTAAAACTTGTTAACATGGCTAATCTCATTTGTATTTTAATACAATTCAAAGCTTGAGAAGGGGCGGCCTCTTGGCATAGCAGTTGAGTCACTATTTGGGATGCCCACTCCACATTAGGTGCCTGGATTCATGCTGCAGCTCCACTTCCTGCTAGTGGAAGCAGCAGGTGATGGCTCAGGTGGGATTTTGAATTTCTGCCACCTACATGTGGGCCTGGTTTGAGTTCCTGGCTCCTGGCTTTGGCCTGGCCCAGCTAAGGCTACTACAGGCATTTGGGGAGTGAACCAACAGATGAAAAATCTCTCTTAGCCTCTTAAATTAAAGAAAGAAATGAAAAAAATTTTAAATCTTGAGAAGAAAATCATAAAAACCTAGGATTTTGCCCCGAAAACACACTGTGATGAGCTCTTTCTCCCTTCCCTTTGCAGTAAAGCTTCCCCTGAGCCACTGCCTCAGTCCTCGACAGGAGCCATCCTAAAGGGCACGTGGGTGGTGAGAGGGATTAGTTGTTCCTGACATCACTGCAATCGCAGATTTGGAGAAAACGTGCATGGAACACTTGGGCTCTGACCTGCCACAGCATGTTGCTACATTGGCTGCGGGTCTAAGAGAAGAGGCTGCAGCTGGCTGAGGTGGCTGGAGCAGAGCATCCGTGAAAGGCACAGGCAAGGGCAGGCCGTGGCTGCGTTTAGGGATCACGAGCAGTTCCTTCTGGCTGCTGCACAAAGTGCAGGCAGAAATGAGGTGCACTCGGAGGCATCTACACAAGGCTGAGGGCCTTACTGGATTCTAGTCCAAGTCCCTTTCCCATTCTTCCCAACCCTGCTTCAACTGTGGTTGTGTCAGATCACTCCACAAAATGGCTCAGCAGCCCATCTCTTTGTGAGGTGGCGGGCCAGTTCTGGGGTCTCATGCACCTAGCCAGTTCCCTTGGTCAACCCCGTGCATGTTCTTCCACCTCCCCCCTTTCAGCTCCCCTGCTGCTCCCTCCCCCTCCCTTCCCAGACTTGAAACTTCCCAGGAGCCTTTAACACAAATTCTTTTTATCACTTAAACAACAACAAACTACTCATCATTTCACCTTCTAAACCTTGTGTTTCAATGTTCTCAAGAATTTTTCTTTTAAAAATTGCTGACACAAGGGCCAGCATGGCAGCACAGTGGGTTAAACAGCTGCCTACAATGTCAGCATCCCATATGGGTGCTGGTTCAAATGTCAGCTGCTCCACTTCCAATCCAGCTTCCTGCTAATGTGCCTGGGAAAGCAGCAGAGGATAGCCCAAGTACTAGGGCCCTGCCACTCACGTGTGAGACCTGATTAAAGCTCCTGGCTCCTGGTCTGGGCACAGCTCAGCTCCAGTCATTGCAGATATTTGGAGAGTGAACCAGCAGATGGGAATACATCTCTAACTCTGCCTTTCAAATAATTTTTTTAAAAAAATTGCTCACACACACACAAGATTTGTGTCTTAAGACAACCTAGTCTCTTTTGTCAAAATTCACTTGAGCAACTCATGCAGTCTGATGGCTTTAAACAACTCCCTCTCTGCTAATGCTTGAATTTCTATTTCCAGGTGGGCCTTTTCCCGAAATCCACTCATGTACCCAACTGTTTACTGGACAACATCACCTGGGTGTCAAATGAATAACTCAACTTCACTTGCCCAATACAAGTGCTCACTCACTGCTGCATCCCCTTCCCCTCTTGAAGGGTGCCAACTCCATCCTTCCTGCTGCACAAGCCCACACAAGGGGCCATCCCTGACTCCACCCACTCACAGTCCAGCTGGCTCTCCAGCAAACCCCATTGCTTGTGCACACTGGCAGGACATTACAGGCTCTGACTACTTAGCATCACCTCCCCTACCCCTGCCCTGGGCCCAGACACAGTTACCTCTCCCTTGGACTTCCCTAAGCGTGAGGATTGTTCTCCCAACTTCAGCTCATTTTCAATGAACTAGCCCCAGCCAATCCGCCAAACTTCAAGTCAGATCCTACTCCTCCATGTTTTCAAGCCCCTTCTAGGGCTGGCCACCTGATCAAGAACAAAAGCCAAGCCACGGAACAACTCTGATGGTCCTCCATGACCTGCCTCTACTTACCTGCCCAGCTTCTCCTGTTGTTCCCTGCCTTAAGTATTCCACTTCAATGGTGCTGACTCCCTCACTGTTTCTCAAGCATGCCAAGCATGCCTCCACCTCCCAGGTCTTTGTGTCCTGTCCTTCTGCCTGGACCATTGCTGCCCAAATGACTCAAGTGGTTGCTCAATTCACTTCACACTGCCCGGAACCCATGTCACCTGCTGAGACTTTCCCTGACAACCTTAGCCAAACTGTATCACACACATACACTCCATTATCCCCTCCTGCTGTATTCTCTCCTTAGCACTTACCACCACCACGGGATCAAATCATTCACTTCTAGGTATTTATCTTGTCCCTTGTCTGTCTTCCTCCACTGGAAGACAAGAACCCTCCTCAGCTCTGTACATTGCTGTATTACCTCCAATGTCTAGAGCATGGCTGGTTTACAGTAGATGAGAAATGTCTGGGAATGAATGAATGAAAGCACATTGACGAAGCCATCACCTAGTTGACATAATCCTACTCTCAGGATGTAGACCGTGATCAGCAAGAGCCCCCTCGGCACTCCCATAATACCCTAGGCTTACTTCCACCCAGGATTCTCAGATAATGATGCTTGTCATTCATTACCTAAGCATCACGCCTCTCATGGCTGCACAAGGACTATCTGCTAAACAAAAGGCACACTGTCAACACCAGGGTGTTCTCATTAACATGTGCAGGGCAAACAAAGCTCCCTGCTTGGGAAAGGCTGGGCTAAACAGATTAAGCCTGTTTCTATACCTTGGGGCATCTCAAAATATTTAAGAGACTAATGGGAACCTGCAAGACAACATGGCACATACCATGTTTTCAAAGTGACTGGGCCTGGAAACACCTAATGCCATCTTTCAGAACCACTGTTTTACGAAAGCCACATGGTAAACGCTGGGTGATCTGCAGGTGAGCCCGACATTCCAATTGTTTTCACGCCCAAGGCCAGCAGTTCCTTATTTCTGAATGTGCAACATGTCAAAATGCAACCAATAACCTTGGTTTTTCTGCTTGACTACTCATAAACACACACACACTAATTTTTTTTCCAGTGCAACCCTCAAAACTCCCTTCCCTTCTCCTCCAGTTATGCAGAAGACTAATTACTAGGGATAGCATATATCACCAAGAATATGCAAGTATGCACATCTCTGTCAAAAATAACAGCCTTTTCAAAGCCCAGCAACCATTGCTGAGAACATCATTCTGTATTCTCTGATGGATGCTATATAAGGGGTCTTTGAAAAGTTCATGGAAAATATGTATTATGAAAAACTATGCAGGGATTTCAAAATGCGTTGCACCAAACTAAACTTATCTTTTCATCTCAGTTTTCCAAAACCTTTTTGAAGTATCCTCATGTAAGCATGAAAATAAATAGCATATGCCCTCTACCTTCAATGCCCAACTCTATCTGAAAAGCAGGCAACTGATGCCATTTTTCCACTTGGAAGTTCTCGCTTTATAGAGATTGATAGAGACACACAGAAATTAAAGACTTGCATGATTAATATTTTTCCAGCTGCTGAAAGCTGACAAGTAACAAAGAGAAGGAAATGGAAGGAGCTGTCTTTTTTGATGCACAAGAATAAAGTGCTGCAATTACACAGTCCTCAGTTTTGCAAACAGCAACTATTTGAAAAGCTGAATCCTACTTACTCTCTCAATGCAAGTCCTTTAATAGCTAAACTAAAATAATTTTGAAATGAAAACCATATTGAGGTACACACAATTGATCATTCTTTCCTGACAAAGGCTCCATTTCAGGACTTGTCAGTCCCATCTGAACTCAAGAACATAAAGGTTGAGAAGCATGTCTCCAAATTTCCAAAGTAGCAAGAATTACTCATGGATTTTCAAACTAACTGCATTTAAAAGTGAAGAATTATTGGAAACAAGGTGTCTTACATGAATCCTTTCTGCAACAAGAAAGTGGTTATCTTTAGGGCCTTCAAAAAACCTAACTCACCTAGTACCTAGCTCAGTTTCTAAGACTTTCACATTTCATTTTCCACTAAAAGGAATTAGGCTCCTTGGAAAAATGACCAACTCCAGGACTATGGGTCGAAAAGGTCAGGATCAGCCTAGATGCTGCTGTACTAAAGATGGGATGGACAGAGCTCACAGGTCACAGGGATACAAATCCAGCCCCTTTGAGCTGGCTTGTCAAATCTGACAAGTTGTAAGCCTCAAAGTATAAAGAGAGAGCACAAATCACAGCCCACAGGATGACAATCGGTCAGTCCCTACTGGTACAAATGAATGAATGAAGAGGTAATAACTGCAGAAATAGCAAAAGCACTTACAGCAGAATGCCAACAAAGGAATGCTGAAAAAAATTAAAGAATGACAAAAATCACCATTCTGCAACCACCACAGCATTTACTAGTGTAGGCAAAAATCACCAGTGCATGTGAGACTACTCCGTAGAAGGCGAATGGGAAATGGGACATCTACACAGCGTTAAAGTATCTCCCGAGAGAGCTGGAGAGGGAAGCTTTGATGACACAGGACCCTCCGGCCCTCAACGAAGCAGGGACATTCGCTGCCTCTCTGCTTTGTTTCTGCCAGCAACCTGAATCTAATCCCAAAACACATGAGAAAATCCAACCCCAGGGACGCTCCATAAAGTAAATGGCTAGTTCCCGTCAATAAATGTCAAGATGGACTTGAAACCACTGGGTTTGGCAAAATGGAAGTCATTGGTAAGGTTGACAAGCAAGTTTCAAAAGAGTGGGCAGGGTTAAACTACCAGGAGACCAGAGACAGGAGGGAAGCTGAGGTGATGGAGCTGAGAGTCCCTCTCAGGAGTCTCGCTGTGAAGGGCACCAGGAACGGGGCAGGAATACAAATACAATACAAATACAAATACACTTCTCAGTGTATCTGTAATCAAAGGCGATGACGGCGCCGAGGGGCAAACAAACAAGGAAGAAGTGGAAGCACTGACAGCAGAATACCATCTAGTTAATGTTGAAGAAATTAAAGAGGGACAAACATCAGCATTCCGCAGCCAGCACGAGGAACTGGTTCCGGCAGGGATCATCACTGGATGCCGAGACTAGCGGTCTGCAGACAGCAGGAAATGGGAGCACAGTGCGGATGGGCAGGAGGGTCTGGGTTCCGTGCTGACGTGTAGGAGGTGGACTTAGAATTGTGCCCATGCATCCACTGTAAGAGGCTGTCAGGAGGAGGGATGCGGGTTCTTCTTGGATGGCTTTTATTTGGGAAATACAATAAGCAGCACAGGCATCAGCTCAGAGTGAGGAAGTGTGAGATGCAAACAGAGGATATGAAATAGAAACCGTAAGAGCCCAAAAACTAATTAACAAGAAAATCGCAGCAGCATTACTGAGCAACACTGAGAGCTCATCTGAGGAATGGCTCACAATTTCAAACCTTTCTTCTTTTCTAATACAAGCATTTAAAGCCACAGATTTCCCTCTGAGCGCTTCTTCAGCTAAGTCCCACAAATAAACTGGCATTTTGTGCTCATTATCACACCGTTAGAAATAGCTTCTAATTTCCCTTCTGAATTCTTTTTTGACCCAAGGAATCTTTTAAAAGTTATTGCTTGATTTTCCAATATTTGGCAATCATCTAAGAAGAATATAATTATTATCTCATTATCATTACCTTTGTATACTGATGCTTTCAAGCTTACTATGCTATGGCCCCCATTCCATCTTGGTAACCGTTTCATGGGAAATCAAAAGAACATGTATTTTATAGTTTGGGATTTTAGTATGCAGAAATGTTAAGTCAGGCTGGTTGGAAATGTTACCTAAACTTTTTATATCCCTGCAGAGTTTCTGTCAATTTGTTCTTTCAGTTACTGAAGGTTTCCTGCTAAAATCCCCAGCTATGACTTTGGGTTTGCCTATTTCTGCAGTTAGTTCTGAGTATTTTAGGTCATGTGCCATGAATCCTTCTTAGTAGATGCATATACTTAAGACGGACATGTTGTTCTCAATTCTGTCATAAACTGTCCTTTTACAGCCCACTTGACATACTCAGCTTTTCACAGTTTTAAAGGTTCAAGTTCAAGATCAGGCTGTCCCTTTGGTTTGGCATCTCATGAGGGTGACAATGGTAGAGTGTGGAGGGACAAAGGATCACACAGCAAGCCAGGAAGCAGAGAGGGGCCAGGGTGATCTCAAGCACTGACAAACAACATTGGTAAGAACCACCTTCTGGGCCATCCAAGGAGGTGGTACCTTTCTCTGAAGGGAGAGAACTTCCACTTTGATTATGGCCTTGTCTAAATAATGTCGGAGTCTGTGAACTCAAGAGGCTTCCATAGCCTTGGCAGCTCATGACAAGAGCCTTGGGTGATTACTGACATCATAAATAAGAGTGTCAATTGTTAAATCAACAGCAGGTGTTACTGTGCACTTGCTCCCCATGTAGGACCTCTGTCCTTAATGTGTTATACTATGAGAATTAACGGTAAAATTAGTCTTCAAACAGTACTTTATACTTTGTGTGTCTATGTGGGTGCAAACTGTTGAAATCTTAGTACAGGGTTGATCTGTATATAAATATAATTAAAAATGAATCTTAATGCAGAATAGGATGGTAGAGGAAGTAGGAGATGGGATGGTTTGTGAGTGGGAGGGTGGTTATAGGGGGAAGAACTGCTATAAACCAAAAGTTATACTTTTGAAATTTATATTAAATAAAAGTTTTCTATTAAAAAAAAAAAACCTTCTGAGGGCACATCCCCAGGGACCAAAGCTCCTCCCACTAAGCCCACCTCCTAAACATGCATTGGAGAAAATTTCTACCCTCTTAGTCATCTACTCATTTTTTACTTTGGGGTTTAAATGTCTGTACAAGTGCCAAATCACAGTCAAAATATATCAGATATTAAAGTAACTACAGTAGCTTTCTTAAGCTTTGTTTGCACTGTGTTTCTTGCATCACTTCCTTTAAACCTGTGTTTTTATTCTTTAAAAGCATGTATTCTAGTCTCATCTGACTTGACCTAATCATCTCTGCCTTTTAAGAAGAGTTCTAAAATGTTTCCATTTTAGGACACTGTTGTCATGGCTGGGTTTAATTCTAAGGCCTGGGTATTTGTTTTCTACTTGTCCCTCTGTTCCTTGTTCCCTTGTTCTTCCTTTTCTGCCTTCTTGAGGGATAACCAACCATGGAAAACAGCAGAGGAATACCACCAGGCATTTCAGATGGTCAACAGTCTTCTAAACAAAGAGATACAGTTTTACACAGCCCATTACATTTAGTCACACGTTCATTTCTCCCAGGAATCTTTATTCTTTCTTGCAGATCCAGGTTTTCAGATGGCATCATTTCCCTTCGGACTCAAGAACTTCTGACACCTTTTCTGTAGTGCAGACTGAATAAAATGTCTTTCACTTTGGCTTTTGGAAGACTTTTTTTACAGAATTATAAAATGGCAACTTTTTTTCTTTTAGTACCATACCCATGGTTTACTAGTCTCTACTATTTCTGATGAGAAGTCCCCTGCAATTTTTTTTTTTTTTTTTTTTTTTTTTGGACAGGCAGAGTGGACAGTGAGAGAGAGAGAGAGAAAGGTCTTCCTTTTTGCCATTGGTTTACTCTCCAATGGCCGCCGCAGCCGGCGCACCGTGCTGATCAGATGGCAGGAGCCAGGTACTTATCCTGGTCTCCCATGGGGTACAGGGCCCAAGCACTTGGGCCATCCTCCACTGCACTCCCTGGCCACAGCAGAGAGCTGGCCTGGAAGAGGGGCAACTGGGACAGAATCCGGCACCCTGACCGGGACTAGAACCCGGTGTGCCGGCGCCGCAAGGCAGAGGATTAGCCTAGTGAGTTGGGGCGTCGCCCCCCTGCAGTTCTTAATATTGCTCCCTTCCTATATGTAATGTACATTTTCCCTCTTACTCCTTTTAGGATTTTTCTCTTTACCTTTGTTCTTAGGCAATTTTACTAAAACGTGTTTTTAATTTATACTTTTTGGAAACCACTGAGTTACCTGTATCTGCTGGTTGGTATCTATCACCAATATTCAAAAATTCTCATCCATTATTTCTCTGGCTGTATTCTTTCTCTTTCTCCTTTTCTTCGGGAACACCAATTACATATGTATTAGACCATGTGATACTGTCCCATGTTTCTTTTTTTTTTATGCTCTAAGTTTTTGAGTTGCTTTATTTTTTTTCTCTCCTTTTTCCTTTTCTCTTTTGAATCTGCTTAGGTGATTTCTGTTGACTTGCCTCCTGGCCCACTGATCACTTCTGCTGTGTCCCATTTGCTGTTAGGCACATCAACTGAATTCTTCCTGACACTGCATTTTTCAGTTCTAGCATTTTCAAAAATAGTTTACATTCCTCTGCTGTAATTCCCATTTCTTCACACAGGTTGTTCACTTTTTTCTGCTGTGTTCTTCAATGTGTTTGAGTCTCAAAATCCTTATCTCTTTCACTGTCTGCTTTTCCCATTACAGTAATCATAGTTATTTTAAATTCCAGGTATGACAATTCCAATACCCCTGCCATTTCTGACCCTGGTTCTGATGTCTCGCAGTGTCTTTTTTTTTTTTTTTTTTTTTTTTTTTTTTTTTTGACAGGCAAAGTTAGACAGTGAGAGCGAGAAAGAGAGAAAGGTCTTCCTTTTTCTGTTGGTTCACACACCACCACCACCACCACCACCACCACCACCACGCCCCCCGGCAAAGTGGCCACTACAGCTGGTGGGTTGCGGCTGGCGCATTGTGCCAATCCGAAGCCAGGAGTCAGTTGCTTCCTCCTGATCTCCCATGTGGGTGCAGGGCCCAAGGACCTGGGCCATCCTCTATTGCATTCCTGGGCCACAGCAGAGAGCTGGACTGGAAGAGGAGCAACCAGGACAGAATCCGGTGCCCCGACTGGGACTAGAACCCGGTGTGCTGGTGCCACAGGCAGAGGATTAGCCTAATGAGCCGTAGCGCAGGCCTCACATTGTCTTTTAAAACTGTGCTGTTTACTTTTCAATAGCCCTTGTAACTTTCTGATGACAGTCACAACACTGGGTAAAAGGGACAGGTGTACACTGGCCTTCTGCAGTGTGCTGGGGCATTGTGGTGAGGTGCTGAGGAAGTAAAGTGTTCTGTAGTCCTGGGATCAGCTTTCGGTCTTAGATTGGGCCTGAGTCCCTGGGTCTTGCTGTCTCTTTGCCTCAGGTGAGACAGGAGGGCTAGTGGGGGCTGAAACTGGGTATCCACCCTGCCTCTCCAGGTCTGTTAAATTCTGGTAAAACCTCCATCTGTTAGGCTGTTGCTGAAATAGTTTCTTTTGAGGGCAGGCAGCTTAAGAAAAACAATGCTCTGGCTTATTTCAAAATGGCTGCCTCTCCATCTCTCCCTGTGGGAAGCACAAGGGGACTGTTTTCATCTCATCCTCACTTTAAGAACGTGGGAGGGCTCCTGGTGGAAAGACACAAAAGAGCATGGGATCCCCTCAAAGTCTGGGCCCCCCAGAGCTTTCAGCGCTCAAACTTGCCCTCACAATTCACCAACTAATGTCAGCTTTTCCAACCCTCAGCAGCTGCCACGGGGATTCTCCTCACAGTTTCTGCTTGAACTCTCTGCGTGTGCCTGTTTCTCCACGCTGAGGGGCAGCAGCTGGTCCTGTGACTCCAGTTCTTTGATGATCCAAGAAGAGCTGGTTTCCAGTTTGTTCGGCTTCCCTCTTGTTGCATGGATGGGCGTTAATTCCAAGCTCCTTAAAAGCTGGACCGTCAACAGCCAGTCCCTCCAGTATTATTTCTCAAAGCTATTTCAAAGTACTTACCAGTTAATCCCAAAATCAGGGTCACCTGTAGGTTGTTTCCACCAACTTCTTTTCCTCCTAATTATGAGTTACATTCCTCTCCCTCACCACCTCCCTTCCCCACCCCTCTGCTGGATATTATATGCAAATATATAACAGAAGAGAAGGTTTACTTCCATAAAAGGACATCTAGGGAAGAACAGAACTTCAGGCTAATGATAATCACAATCATGTACCGGCTATGAGAGGTTACAGTAAAACTGTATGAAAAAAATTAAAAATCTTTAAAATCATCCTTCAAAGGTTTTTGAGATTCATTTATTTATTTGAAAAGCAAAATGAGAGGGGGGGGGAGGGAGGGAGAGGGAGAGAGGGGGAGACAGACAGAATCTGAAACTTTTTGAGAGTGAAGATGATGCCACAGTGAAAAACTCCACACCTGACCGCATAGCAAGAGTTACAGTCAAAATGCAGGTACAGTAAAAATACTGGCTACAACTGCATTCAAGATATATTCAAACATTCCGAAGCCTTTTACAAATCCAACAGCTGAGACACTGTGCTCTCCAGTATTTCAGATAAGGACACCCAAACCTGTGGCTTCCTAAATATATGTTACTTCTTACCCCCCTTTGCTAGCTTTCTATTTTTGTTCATGAGAAATGCAAACACTCAGTTTGGAGCCTTTAGATTTTTAAGATGCTGTCAACTTATGTTCAGACACATCGGTGTATTTTATTTTTGTCATCCTGGCCTTACCCTACATAGAAATGTACTTACAGTCTATGTGCTTTATAGACTGTATTTCATCCTCCTCCTCACCCCCAAAAAAATCCTGTTTGGGTAGAAACAGCCAAAAAAATCTTTTCAGTGCATGGAATATTTAAATCTCCATTCTGAATATAACTATACTTCATAATAGTCAATTAACACAGCTTTAAATTTCAGATCCAGCCACACACAGCTAATTTATTAGAGCTCAAGCCTTTAAGGAAGAATGTTTAATGTCATTTCAGCTTTTGGTTTGATATGAAGTACAATGTGTACCTTGGGTATTAATAATGATAATTAATTAATAACAACAATCACCCATTTATGTCTTTGAAAAGAACATAGACTTCCTTTCTCATTCACAGTTACTGAAAACATAGAAAATAAGGGGAAAATAAGAGTTTGTAAAGATTAAGAAAAATAGAGGCATATTTACACTAACAGAATCACAGAATTTGGGGCTGTTTGTGAGGCTTAACTTTGCTTATTATGAGGAAGTTAATTTGCTCATAAGACATGAAGAGTCTTTCAAAAGAATGCCAAAAATAACCAGACATGTACATAACAACTGAGTACAATAATTTAGAAAAGCATCTCCCACAAAGAAATACCTTATATGTTAACAATAGAAAAATGTTTAGATAATTATGGTATAAGAGCATTCGGCACAATGGTTAAGTTGCCTTTGGGATGCCTGCATTCAATATTGGAGTGCTAGTTTGAGTCCCAACTACTTCACTTTCAATTCAACCTCCTGCTAATGCACGCCCTGGGAGGCAGATGATGTTTCAAGTCCTAGGGTCCCTGCCAGGCACAGGGGAGACCCAGACTGAGTTCTGGGTTGCTGACTTCAACCTGGCCCAGCCCTGGCATTTGGAGAGTGAACCAGAAGATGAAGGGTCTCTCTGCTTTCAAATAAAAAGAAAATAAATTTAAAAATTTAAAATAATAATATGTATGGTTTATCAATATAATAATCTTCAGCTATTAAAAACAGAAGTATCAACAAAGATGTTTACCATGTAGGAAGTATGGGCTATAAAATAATTTGTACAATAAAATAACATTGATTTTTTTTTAATTTGAGAGGTAGAGAGAAAGAGATGGACAGAAAGCACTCCCATTTTATTTGTTCATTCCCCAAATGCCTGCAATATCCATGACTGGGCTGGGTCAAAACAGGAAGCCAGTAACTCAATTTGGGTCTCTCACATGGCTGGCAGAGACCTAAACAATTGAGCTTCACCTGCCGTCTCCCCTGGGTCTACATTAGCAGGAAGCTGAAATCAGGAGCTAGGACTGGGATTCAAACCTAGGCACTCTGATATAGAATACAGACATCCCAAATTGTGTCTCAACCACTAGGCCAATGCCCACCCTGAGATAATATTTTTAAGAAAGGTGCAAGAGGGTATTTTTTAATGTTCATGGAAAATGGAATTAAAAGATGCTTGTGGCCAGCACCTCAGCTCACTAGGCTAATCCTCCGCCTGTGGCACTGGCACCCCGGGTTCTAGTCCCGGTCGGGGCCTGGATTCTGTCCCAGTTGCTCCTCTTCCAGGCCAGCTCTCTGCTGTGGCCCGGGAGTGCAGTGGAGGATGGCCCAAGTGCTTGGGCCCTGCACCCAGATGGGAGACCAGGAGAAGCACCTGGCTCCTGGCTTCAGATCAGCACGGTGCACCGGCCACAGCTGCCATTGGGGGGTGAACCAACAGAAAAAGGAAGACCTTTCTCTCTTTCTCTCTCTCACTGTCCACTCTGCCTCTAAAAAAAAAGATGCTTGTTTTGGTGGAAAAAAATTTTGAAATCCATTAGACCCCTCATATTGTGCAGGCTTCAAAATTTTTTTGCACCAAAATAAACTTACCTTTAAATTTAATTTTCCACATATTGTGAAGTATATAAAGCACCACCAATAATATTCTCTGATTAATGTAGTTTTGTAAAAGTTTTTCTTGGGGCCAGCACTGTGACACAGCAGGTGAAGCCGCTGCCTGCAGTGCTGGCATCAGTTCGAGTCTCGGCTGCTCCATTTCCTATCCATCGCTCTGCTATGGCCTGGAAAAGCAATGGAAGATGGCCCAAGTCCTTGGGCCCCTGTAGCCCTGTGGGAGACCCAGAAGAAGCTCCTGGCTCCTGGCTTCAGATCAGCATAGGACAGAACCAGCAGATGGACTTCCTGAACTCAATGCCCTCTCTGTCTCTCAGCCTCTGCCATTCTGTAATTTTGCCTTTCAAATAAAACAAATAAGTTTAAAAAAAAAAAAAAGGTTTCCCTTTCTGTACCATCTTGTTAGTACCACAGGACAGAACCAAAGATTCTGTAGATGTGTAGAGGAGAGGCAGGAAGACACTGGAGTTCTACCTCCTTTCTTTGTGACATGTTGGGAGCATGCTTAGGGGACAAAGGGAAAGACAGCCGTTATGATAAGAACAAAGAGAAAAGTAGTAAGAACCCATCTATGAGCTATAAAATGAACTGACTCATTCTTGACACCAATGTCCTGTTCCTGTCTCCTTTTCAAAGCAAATTACATTAAAATTGCACCCTTATGTCATAAGACTATGATTGCAGGATATTGTAACTTTAATTGAGCAACTAGCTGATAGGCACAAGAGCACTTGGATCATTAATCAGGAGAATGATGAAGATGCGATTACCACTTAATGGTAAATGCTGCACTGCACTGCGATTATCTAAAGAAAAAACACACCAGTGTCCCCAGAAGGAAAACCAGGTAACAACACACTACACCAGAGATGGCTGTAGCCAGTGGCCACCCCACCCCTGCTCTCCTGA
The DNA here is from genome assembly GCF_964237555.1 of Oryctolagus cuniculus. Classification (NCBI taxonomy): domain Eukaryota; kingdom Metazoa; phylum Chordata; class Mammalia; order Lagomorpha; family Leporidae; genus Oryctolagus; species Oryctolagus cuniculus. The sequence goes on along the minus strand of NC_091440.1, from coordinate 96,945,396 downwards.
CCTCTCATATTAAAGTCAGTAACAACCAAAGGAATTTTTAAAAAGATTTTGTTCTGACTTTTTCATAGGAGTAAGTGCTCAGTAAAAGAAGACTTTTTCTTTTTCTTTTTTTTAAGATTTATTTGAGAGGTAGAGATTTATTTATTTGAGAGGTAGAGTTTCAGAAAGAGAGAGAGAAAGGTCTTTCATCCACTGGTTTACTCCCCAAACAGCTGCAACAGCTGCAGCTGGGCCAATCCAAAGCCAGGAGCCAGGAGTTTCTTCTGGATCCCCAACGTGGGTGTAGGGACCCAAGCACTTGGGCCATCTTCCACTGCTTTCCCAGGCCATAAGCAGGGAGCTGCATCAGACATGGAGCAGCTGGGACTCAAACTAGTGCGGGTCTTTTAATGATAGATTCATGCATTCCTAAAATTTTACTTTAAAAATACCTAATGAGAAGCTGGTGTTGCAGTACAGCAGCTACAATGCTGGCATCCTGTATGAGTGCCGGTTAGAGTCCTGACGGCTCCCTCTCCAGATCCAGCTCCAGCTCCCTGCTAATGTGTCTGAGAAGGCAACAGAAAATGGCCCAAGTGCTTGGGTCCTTGCCACCCACGTGGGAGACTTGCGTGGAGTTCCAGGCTCCTGGTTTTGGTCTGGCCCAGCCCTAGCTGTTGCAGCCATTTGGGGAGTGAACCAGCAGATGAAAGACCTCTCTCTCTCTCTCTTCCCATTTCTTTCTGTGTAAATCTACCTTTCAAACAAATAAATAAATCTTTAGAAATACCTAATGATCACAAAATTAGAAAATAACAAAAACCATCCTTTTAAATTCTTATTCTTCCTAACAACTTTAGATCGAAAAATTATGCACATAACTTCCCTCATATATATATATATATATATATATATATATATGAATATATTGATATCCAGAGGAGAATCACAAAAACTAAAGTTTCACCAATCTGAATGTAGGTATAATCTGGCCAGTGCTCTCTTGTAGCAGGTTCTAACAACTGCTTTACGGCCATGTTGATGTGATTTACAACTTACAAATAAAGTATAAGTGTGTTTAGCATCTAAGAAGGGGACCAATTTGATTTGATTTGCTGTCTGTTGCACTTAGAGGGGTAGCGGGTGAATGAAGACTAATAAATAAATTACTGGTAATCTAATTTGCTATTGGACCACCAATTACTAACTCAAGCGCCTCAGCCCAGGCTCCTAAACCAGAATACATGGACCAGCTGGCTTGTGAAGGACAGCAACGCGTTCCTCGTAGTCCTGAAGGCTGAGAGATCCACGGCCAAGGTGCCCAGGTTCACAGCCTGGTGGCAGCTGCTCTCTGCTTGAAGACGGTGCCTTGTGGATGTGTCCTCACATGAAGGAAGAGGCGAGGGGCCTTTACAACAAGGGCACTTATCCCATCTGAGAGACCACCCTCACCACTGACCACCTCTCACAGGCGTCACCTCTAAACACCATCACACTGGGGATCAGCATTTCCACATGTGCATTTTGGAGAGACGGGTATCCTCCATTGCACTCAGTTCCCCTAGTTTATGAGGACTATACCCATGGCATAAACACCACTGAATCTTCTTTCTGTAAGGCCCTCTGGGTTGCAAGCCCCAGATGCACTCCAGACCTTGAAGACAGAAGTGTTCATTCCAAGGACACCAGCTCCGCACCTTGAATGAACGTGGAAACTGTGCTAGGCGTGCTTAGGGCCTAGCTGCTGCCTCCATTCACAAGCCGCACGGTCTCTCTCTCGTGTTCAGTTCCTGCTGCTCTGCCTGTTCTTCCCGTTGCACTTCCTCTGCGTTTGCGCAGGTTCTGCCCTCTCCGTAACTGTAAGCTACAGGCAGCCTGCATGGCTTCTTCAGCCCTGAGTGACATTTCAGCAGTAGGTCCCATAATAAGCCAGCAAACGCACTGCGTTTCTCAGTTGAGACTTCCTGAAAGGATCAACTGCCTCAGCTCGTTCGATCCAGATGCACAGCGTATCTAGGTTCATGGGTCACATCACTGGTGTTTCCCCAACCACAGCCTCTGAGGTGGGGTGATTCCTACTGTCGCTCCCCCTCTTCATGGAGGAACGACACAGGACCCTGCGCTGTTCTTTTGTCTGCTCGGCCCTCCCCGGGTTTGCTGCTGGTTCTTCCCGGGTTGGCTACTGTCCCTTCCACCTCCGTGGAAGGGCGGTTCCCCCTGCCACATTCCCCACTTCCGCGGGGGAGCGGCACACCGCCGGCCGGCTCTCTCGGGGGCTGCACAGGTGTTCCTTCAGATAGATGTTCCCCTTAGATGTTCCTCTTAGATGTTCCTGGTGCATGTTGTCTCTCTCCTCCTTTATAGTCCTCTTCCACCAATCCCAACTCTGCTTCCCACAAGCTGAGTACGCTGCTCTCCTCCAATCAGGAGCAGGTCCTACAGTTTATTGGTTGAACTGGAGGCAGCTGTGTAGAAGCTGTTTCTCCCTTCTCAGCGCCAAATTGTGGGAGAGCAGATGTATAGAATAAGTCTTAATTCCAGTAACTTAGTCTAGTCCGAGATGCTCCCCACAGATCCCCCTTTCTTTTTATTTTTGGCGTTGATACAAGCCTGTCTTCGGTGCCCCGCGGCACACACACTGCTCTGCTTGCTAGAGTTGCCCACAGGTGCTTACAAGCCCTATCAGTCAGGCAAACCGAATCCGGGTCCTCTCTTCGCCATGTTGTGAGGAGGTTTTTAGGCGCTGATACGTGCCTGTGTTCGGTGCCCTTCAGCGCATGCTCTGCTCTGCTAGAACTGCCTGCAGGTGCTTACAAGCCCTAGCAATCAGGCAAACTGAATCCAAGCCTTCTCATTGCCGTATTGTGGGGAGACTTACTGATGTTAATTCGTGCCTGTCTTCGGTGACCTGCGGCGCATAAGCTGCTAGCCGCCCGCAGGTGCTCACCACCTCCCTAATCAGGCAGACAGAATCCAAGCTCTCTCATTGCCGTGCGTGTTGTGGGGAGGCCTTATTTTTCTCTATTTCTCTATCTCCGGGCATTCCTATTTCTCCTATTTTACTTCTATCTACCAGCATTCCTATTTCTCTCATTTTACTTCTAAAACTTCTGTTTCTCTTATCCCTGCGGCTTCCCGGCGCCCGCCCCGAGGCTGCTTCTCGGCGCCTCGCCCCGAGGCGGGTTCCTGGCTCTGCGCCGCTTCAGCCCTGCTTCTCTCATCTGCGCGGCTTCCTGGTGCCCGCCCTGCGGCGGGTTCCCAGCTCTGCACGGCTCGGCTTCTATTCGCGCGCTCCGCGGTCTCCACGCCCTTCGCGCCCGCACCACGGCCTTCGCGCCAGCCCCGCGTTCCCTATCTATTCACGCCCCGTGCTCTCTCTGCACGCGGCGGCTTCCGCGAATCACACAGCCCAGCTCACATTTTCTGCCACCGGCATTCAGTCCAAGTTCCCCAGGCTAACCTGGCGAATTCCAACCTGGCGGCCCACGTCTCTGCCTCTGGTTCCAGATTTTCGCCTTTTGCTCCCCGGGCTGACTTGAATTCCAAGATAGCTTGTGTCTCCACCTCGGCCTGCCCCCGCGGCTTCAATTTCCCTAACATTTTTCTCTACCCGGTATGTTTCCCTAACTTTTCTTCCAACAACAATATTCCCCTCTCATTTCTCCTGGCTTATCCCCACAGTCCGTATCCGAGTAAGTTTCTTCTAGGTTTCGCTTTCACTTTCAACCTGCAGTCCGTATCTAAGTTTCTTCTTGCTTTCACTTTAAATCCTAGCTTTCAATCCTAACTTCTTTCCCACAGTCCGTATCCGAGTCTATGCCTAGGCTTTTGATAGCTTCTTCCGGCACCTTTTCCGTCCGGCTTTCCCTAGGCTCTTTGCTAGTCTCTCTCTCCGGTATTTTCCCACTTCTTCCCGTTTCTTCCCTCCTAAGTTTCCTAATCCGAGTCACGGCACCATTATGTCGCTCCCCCTCTTCATGGAGGAACGACACTAAACCCTGCCTAGGCTTCATATCCGAGTCACGGCACCATTATGTCGCTCCCCCTCTTCATGGAGGAACGACACTAAACCCTGCCTAGGCTTCATATCCGAGTCACGGCACCATTATGTCGCTCCCCCTCTTCGTGGAGGAACGACACAGGACCCTGCGCTGTTCTTTTGTCTGCTCGGCCCTCCCCGGGTTTGCTGCTGGTTCTTCCTGGGTTGGCTACTGTCCCTTCCACCTCCGTGGAAGGGCGGTTCCCCCTGCCACATTCCCCACTTCCGCGGGGGAGCGGCACACCGCCGGCCGGCTCTCTCGGGGGCTGCACAGGTGTTCCTTCAGATAGATGTTCCCCTTAGATGTTCCTCTTAGATGTTCCCGGTGCATGTTGTCTCTCTCCTCCTTTATAGTCCTCTTCCACCAATCCCAACTCTGCTTCCCACAAGCCGAGTATGCTGCTCTCCTCCAATCAGGAGCAGGTCCTACAGTTTATTGGTTGAACTGGAGGCAGCTGTGTAGAAGCTGTTTCTCCCTTCTCAGCGCCATATTGTGGGAGAGCAGATGTATAGAATAAGTCTTAATTCCAGTAACTTAGTCTAGTCCGAGTTGCTCCCAGTTGCTCCCCACACCTACCATCCTGTTTTAAATGTGATTCTAAGAGAGAGGCAGAGTTGAGATCCACTGGGGTGGTCTGAGGGGTGACTCTCCTCAAGGAAGGGCTCCATCCACAGCTCCTCAAGAGGCTACTGTGGATTCGTGGTACAAACGGATCCAAGCCAGAACGGTGTATTAGTTTCTCATTTGCTCTATCAAATTATCACAAACAGTGGCCTAGGACAGCACAAATTATTATCTCACAGTTCTGAAGAAGTCTGAAACGGGTTTCCCTGGGCAGGGCTGTGTTCATTCTGGAGGCTCGCGAGGAGAGCCATTTCCTTGCCTTCTCCAGCTTTCAGAGGCTGCCCACACGCCCTGGCTCATGGCCCCTTCCTCCAACGTCAAAGCCAGCAATGGCTGGCAGAGTCATACGCCTTTGGTTATGCTGGATAATCCAGGATCACTTCCTTCTCTTAGAGCTGGTCAGCGGATGACCAACCTCACATGAGACAGCCACAAGTTCCAAGGAAAAGGATGTGGACTTCTCTGGGGGGACTACTTTCTGCCTATCATAAGGGCCACGTGGGACAGAACAGCGGGCAGATTCATTCATTCACAAGAGTGTGTGAATTATGGAGCAGGCACCATAAACACAAGTAATCCAACACTATGATTAATATGATTATCAAAACTTGAACAATTTATGGTGGTTTTCATCACTTATACTTCATCATTCCTTCAAAAACAGATAAACGCAAACAATATCCTTCAATAACTTATAAGGAATCTTCCTGTATGAATTTATATAGTTTATCAATAACCTCTACCAAAAATCTAATTGTAATTATAGTCCAGAAGTCTATTTTAAAACATATTTTAAGTAATTTCCAAGTTACTTTTGCCTTAGCCAGTTATTAGAGATATATTAAAAATGCATTCAAAAAATAGTAAGAATATAATACAAAGCCTTTTAAAGAAATAAACATTTACTGCAACACTTCTTCACAAAAAAATGGAAGTACTTGGGTTTCTTAAAAAAAAAAAAAATCACTCACTTGTGTTTGAGGCTACCAGTATGTGGAATTTCATGGGGGGTTTTCTAGTTATTAACAGAATTTCTGAAAATTTCACTGTAAAAACCTGTCACCAAAAAATGCCACGTAAACCATCTAAACTGAAAAGGAGTGGGACGAGGTGAGAAAACAAGATCACGACATACATGTGAAAGCTAGGGAAGAATCCTGAAGCTACAAAACGCTCTGAGGCAGAAAGCATCTCCATGCACATCTGAATACTAAAAAACAGACTACTGCTAGGGATTCAAACCTTAAAGTCCAACAGGAGAATAAGAGACAGGCTTCTCTTCCTTCCACTTGTAAGCGTGGTACATCAGTGCACCCACATACGTCTGTGCTGCTACGCACCTGTGAGACTCAGCTCATCCACTGACCTCAACTTGAAGGTCAGTGCCTGTATTTTAACTTTTGGAAGGTTCAGATAAGAAACGCTTTTTGTCTTCATTCTCTGATTCATTTGGAATACAGCTCAACCGATGGTTATTTACTGAGCACCTACTATGAGCCAAGGACATTACAGATGCTAATTTTACCTATTATATTTTTAAAAATCAACTAACCTTGTTCAAGTTAACAAAAGAATCCACTAAAGGTAAGAAAAGGGGAAAGAAACACCAATCTAATTTTCACTTTAAAAACTTTTAAAGAATTACCACTATTGTAAATTCACACATTTGATCTTATTTAGTAACTTGCACTGGTAACTAGCAACACCTTCACTGGGTAAGGGTGAATGCAACAGCCTATTTCACACTGGGAAATTCACAGGAAGGGAGATTCTCTAAAGCCGCAGTCTCTTCTTTGGACAATCAAGTAACTACTGAAAATATGGAATAAATTTGCTAACGTAAATTAAACAAAATGTCATCAACAATCAAGAAAAAAGGTGACTTACTCAGACTGCTTAGCTGGCGTATGATGGCAGCGAGAGTACTGTTGGTTACACATTCAAGCTCACTGGTAATCCCTTCGGGCAGAGCTCCCCGGCACAAGTGCCGGGGTTCAATGTTCCTCTTCACTAAAGGCATGGCTCAAAACCTGGAAATTAAAATGACATTTTTCAAAATGACATATTCTTAACTTCACAAACCTAGAGTATTAATTCCTTTGAAAACTGACTCTAATTACCATCTTCCTATTTTTCCATGAGACAATCAATGAAAATGTAACAGATGTTGAATTACTTAAGTGGATTTTATAGATTTCAAAAATAAATGTATAGCATAATCCTCCAATGACTGGTATGTGTTTTCATTTTGACAAAATTATCCTTACTGTGGGTTAGCAGGTAAATCAATGCTGAAATGCCATTCTGGAATTCTTAAGTGGGATAAATAATAACTATTTTAGTCACTATAGTTGGATAAACTTATTTCCAACTATTATAATCATTTCATGGTATGCTGCCCCTCAAGAATCTGGATCTGGTGAGCATATAACAAATCTTTTTCTTCCTCCTTCCTTCATAACCTTTGGTTCATTCACTCAATAAACATGTACTGAGTGGCTACCACATACCCAGAGGACAGACAAGCTGCCTCCCAGTGGAGCACTGTTCCAGTGGAAAGGAGAGATACTGATCAGAGCACGCAGGCCAGCACACCTCCCACTGTGGCCAGAGCTACGAGGAAGGCCTTGGGGATTATGAATCCCATTGCAAGGGGTGATGACCTGTCTCAGAAGCCACAGGCAGCCTCTGTGGACACAGCTGCTGACCTGTAAGCCCAAAGAATGAACGAAGTCTAGCCCACAAAATGTCTGTGGCCGAAGGAAAGTAGAGAAGGAAGTGGAGAAGAGCAAAAGTATGTGGTAGTGTTAATGAAAAGCACTGTGAACCTCAATGATTTTATTCATTATCGCGGTCCTGTATCCATCATGATGGTGGCTGAGTGCACAGACGATATCTTCAGGGCCACACAGACCTCGCTCACGATGGGCACACTGCCTGTGGCACAGCACTTCAACTCTGCGCTTCACTCTCCTCTCCGTACAGCGGAAACATTTCTCCAGGGGCCATCATGGTGGTGTAAAAAGAAAAGCTGCTGCCTAGGACACCAACATCCCATATGGGCACAGGTTCGTGTCCCGCTGCCACACTTCCAATCCAGTTCCCTGCTAATAGCCTGGGAAAAGCAGCAGCAGATGGCTTAGGTGTTTGGGCCCCTGCCGCCCATGTGGGAGACCTGGATGAAGCTCCTGACTTCAGCCTGGCCCAGCTTTGTCCATTGTGGTCGTCTGGGGAGTAAACCAGCAGATGGAAGCACTCTGTCTCTTCCTCTGTGTGTAGCTCTCTCAAAACTAAAACAATAAATCTTAAAAAAAAAAAAAAACTTTAAAGAAAAAACGTCATAAATTCATTTACTAAAAACAAATCCTCCAGGGCTGGCGCTATGATGTAGCAGGTAAAGCTGTGCTCACAGTGCCAGCATCCCCTATGTGTGTTGATTCAAGTCCTGGCTGCTACACTTCTGATCCAGCTCCCTGCTAATGTGCCTGGGAAAGCAGTAGAAGATGGCCCAAATCCTTGGGCCCCTGCACCCATGTGGGAGACCCCAGAAGAAGCTCCTGGCTCCTGGCTTTGGAATTGGCCCAGCTCTGGCCACTGTGACCATTTGGGGAGTGAACCAGTGGATGGAAGACCTCCCCCACCCTCTACCTCTGCTTCTGCGTTTCAAATAAATAAATATGTAAAAAAAAAAAATTCTCCATTGGGAAATGGGAATGTACACAGCTCCCAGAATGAGGATTTAATGCATTATGGCACCTATAAATCTCTTAGAGTATTTGGTAACATCCAGAAAAACACGACGGATTATATTCATTTTATTGTATCTTACACATAGACTGCTCTAATTTTAATTCTTATTTTGATATGAATGACAAAACAAGGACTATTTGCTGATTGAGAATAAAGCTTAACCTCAGAAAATACATGATAATACATAAAAATTATTAAAGGAAGAGGCATACCCCCAAGGTAGGAGAGCTGAAACAGAAAAATTCCATTTCGGACTCTGAGGTAAAGTATAAAAGGATTTATTATGGGTTGTTACTTCTTTCTGGGAGAACCATTTACAATGGCAACTCATAACAGCAAGATCAACCAGGAAACTAAAAATCCTCATAAGGAAGAGAAAAAAAGCATGAAGTATGGGAAAGAAAAATACTGAAAACTCTCAGCAGAGACCCATTCCATGAGAAATAGAGGAAATGAAGCAACAACAAAGACGGGGTACATAAAACAGCAGAGCAGTAAGGTGGGAGTGGGGAGCAGGATGGCAAAAACTTGTAAAGGCAGCAGCTAAGGAGCAGTCTGCCTGCCATGTCTGCGTGTGACAGTGGCCCAAGCATTCAGTACCTTCTCAACAATTTCTCACAGCAGTCTGGGATTAGCACAATACTCAGGAGCTGAGTAGTGTCTGTGTGTGTACAACAATCTCCTCTCCCACATTCATTCTGTGTTTATTTAGAATGAAATCTCTCCCCTATTTAAAATTTTTATTTATTTATTTGAGAAGCAAATTACAGAGAGAGGGAGAGACAGAGAAAAAGGTCTTCCCTCCACTGGTTCACTCCCCAGTGGCTGCAACCATCAGAGCTGGGCTGATATGAAGCCAGGAACTTCTTGCAGGTCTCTCTTGTGGGTTCAGGGGCCCAATCACTTGGGCCATCCTCCACTGTTTTCCTAGGCCATAGCAGAGATCTGGATGGGATGTAGAGCAGCAAGGACTCAAACTGGTGCCCATATGGAATGCTGGCACTGCAGGTGGAGGCATAACCTGCCATGCCATAGTCCCGGCCCATCTCCTATTTTTTAAAGCCTCTGATGTGCCAAGAAATGTTCAACCTGTCCAACCACCACCATATTCAATTGGATATACCACTTTCAAATACAGAACCATGGCAGTTACCAGTTCCTAAAGATAGTAAGCCAGTGGCCCCAGAACTCTTCAAATGCAAACCAATGAATCCAGTCTCAGTACTGTGCTGCCCACAATGCCTTGAGCAGTCCTCAATGTAAAAAACTGTTACTCAAAATGGCCCCCCAACACATCCTATTTGGACTTCTCTCAGGGCTGCTTGCTGTTGTTGGTCCAGTATTCCAGCCTTCACTTCTCACTGTCATTACAGCTTTATTTGGAGCTTCCACACTTGTCTAAATACAAAAAACAGAACGAGGCCATGCTACCTGCCTAGAATTTCAGAAAAAGGGCTCCACAGCTCTTTCAAGTTATAATCACCTAGCAATGATTTTTACGGCTTTCCACTGTTGTGTGAAATACTCGAGCTAAAGTAGTTTTTTCCCAGAGAGTCTTTATTTTATCTGACACTGATTCAGTTTTGAATGGAACAGCAAGAAAGAGGTAAAGCATAAAATACTGGGTCAGTCATTACTCTGGAAAATGCTTTGCAATTACAAACGGGAAATGAACTAGTCCAATTAGTCACCGATGAAATACTGCAGCAAGCCCCTGTTCCTTTCCCGGAAGAACTACAACCCCTCCGATGCAAGTCAGTCTATTTGTTCAGAACAAAACAGAGGTTGCCTACGAACTGTCTAAGGATTTGTGGAGGTTACGTAAGTTATTAGCGTTAGGCCTGTCATCTGTCCAACTTCTCTGGGAAGCATCTCAATTTAGCGAGAGGCAGCCTGGTTCACATAGCCGTGGACTAGATTCCAGGCGCAGCTAAAACTGGGCCAAGGCCCTTCCCCAGGAAATTGAAAGCAGGACCGCAATCTCCAGCTTGATCCGGCCGCTCTCAGACGGTGGACACACAGAACTCTGCCACCACACGAAGCGGAGATCGGCAAAGCTAATCTGCAGCAAGAAACTAGAATGAAGTAACCGAGGGAAGCTGGCACAAAGATGAGAACTCCCTGTGGCTTCGCTGCCTCTCCCTTAGACCTCACGGCCGATGGAGAAGCTCCCCTCTCCCCGCAAGGGGAGGAGGCTCTGCCCTCCCAGCTCCCACCCTACTTCCTGTCACACAGATGGTTTCCTTCATCAAGTCCCTATGACCGTGATCCCACCCTGCACTGTCTCTCAGGCCCAGACAACATCTGAAAAAGCATGGGTGAAGAGTGATGCTGTCCTGACTGACAGGCGGGCCACGAACAGTCCCTGACGCAGGTCATGGTTCACCTGCCAAAGATTTCACTGGCTGTGACTCGGAAAATGTACTAGAGGAGAAACATGCCTCTGAGGCATAATGCAGACACTCAGAAGAATCAGATGGAAAAACCCCTGCCAAACAGCAGTGCGGGCTAGTAACTGCTAAGTCACGCTGCAGGCCTGCCTAAGCATGATGGGAGGCTGAAGGCTGCTAACACGCAGGGAACAGCGAGGTGGGGTCTTCCTGGTGGGTGCAGAGTGCTCCTCCACAGGACTCAGTGAAGAACTGAGGGACCAAGACGCAACAGAGTTAGAGCTGGGAAATCGGAATGCTCAGTCAAGGCAGGTGTGGCACACAGGGCTGGGTGCTGGGACGGAAACCTGTATGCTGAAACTGGGATGGGGACTTGCAGACAACGCCCACGATGCTGTTCAGTCCAACACCTCTGCACAATCCCCACCAAACCCTCTGGGCTGGATGAGTTGGAAGACGGTGCAGAGGCTTCTTGCCATCAAAGCAGCAAGCCGCCCCCATAGGCACTGCATGCATCTCTTTTTCCTGGATGCCAGGGTGACAGCTAGGGACCAAACCCAGCATAACCCGCTGCTGGACGAGGAGAGGAGGAGATGAGCAGCATTATCCCGACCAGGCACAGTAAGCAGAGTGGCTGGGACACCGGAGGCCTGGGTAAGACACGTGGGCTCCAGAGAGTGGCAGCTGAACCCTGTGAAGACTCAGGGTCTAACAACCACAGGAAAGTTTGGAGAAGTGGGAATAATATTCCTTCCTAAGTAAAAGACAAATTGTTGCAACTTGGAAGGCCCAGGCTTAGAAGGAAGCCCAGTGTCTGGCAGGTTGGTTGCCACGGGCAACAGGTGTAGGATTCCTGCCTGGGCCACAGAACAGGTGAACAGGCAGCTGCTTGCTTTGAGTGGGGCCTGCAGCAAGTCGAAGCGGTGGAGCCAGCGCACAGCTGCTCAGGCTATATGACCTGGCAGAGCCCAGAGGGTGCGGAGGTGTCCGTGGTAGGAAAAGACTTTATGGAGCTCATGGTGAGCTGGGGATGGGGTCGGGGATAGGGAGATCCTGGGTTTCTGTCACCGCAGCACAGAAGTGTACACGCTTTGAAAAAGCTCTTGATGTACTTAACCAGGCCTTGATAGAGCATGGAAACCAAGGCACCAGGACCCCAAGGCTCCCCAGAATGAGCTGAGATTTATCAGTCAAGTACTTAATATGAACCAATGAGACGGCGCTAGAGCTGACCCAGCCGGTACAAGTCAGTGTTTCCCGTGAGCAGCAACCCCACACTGACAAGTCATCTTCCAGAGCTAGAGGGACGTGCAACGGCCTTACAAGGAGACCCAGACTTCCAGCTGAAGGAGGCGGACAGTCCGAGCTTGGTTTTCAGATGAGTCAGCTCAGCGTGTGGGTGCCAGTCACAAATGGACTGTGGCTACCCTCCAGCAGCACTCAGGATGGCCTCGGAGACAGTGGGAGGAACCCTTCCCACCAGGTGGACTGTGGGCAGTACACCAGGTCATCTGCTTCATGTAGACAGAGAAGAAGCCTAAGCTGCAAATCTGTATAGACATCTTCGGCAGTGGTCAACAGCCTGGCTGTGTGGTCAGGGGGACTGGGAAGATGAGAGACAAGGAGGTCTAGACAAAGGCATGTGGGTGGAAATCTGCAGTGCGTGTGTGAAGACGTCTGTATTAACTCCTACCGGAAAATCTCCCCCTATGGAAGAAGCACTCAACAAGTAGACGACAAGGGGCCAGTGCTGTGATGCAGCGGGTTAATGCTCCACCTGCAGCACCGGCATTCCATATGGGTGCCGGTTCCAGTCCTGGCTGCTCCTCTTTCAATCCAGCTCTCTGCTCTGGCCTGGGAAAGCAGTGGAAGATGACCCAAGCGCTTGGGCTCCTGCACCCATGTGGGAAACCCAGAAACAGCTCCTGGATTTGGATCAGCCCAGCTCTGGCCATTGCAGGCATCTGGGGAGTGAACCAGAGGATGGAAGACCTTTCTGTCTCTCCCTCTCACTATCTATAACTCTACCTCTCAAATAAAATCTTTTAAAAATAATTTTTAAAAAAAGTTTCAAAACATGCCAGCCTCAGTCCTTGGTCCCCCAGGAAGTGGCCCAGGGGGTTCCCACACACGATCTCAACTGACCCTTTATAAGGGTGGGGGTTTGGACACGGGCTCATCACTCCCAGCTCCACAGGTAATAGCATGTACCAGATCACTCAAAAGCAGTCAGCCCACTGAACTCTAGGGACGGTTTCTGCCCCAACACACCTGAAGACGCCCCAAAGCCAGCTCAAGGATACCTGCAAGGAGGGCTGCATTTTCCACTGTGCAGTCTATATGTGAAATCAGAGACCTTGAGAGCCAGGGCATGGAAGCAGGAATGACACACTTCCCACCACTGCCAAAAGCTCCCCAGGACCTCGGTGCTTCACATCCCTGTACCTCTGGACTCTGCAGGCAGCGCAGGGGTCTGACACATGACATGGCAAAGGCCCCACTACTCTGAGTTCTAGCTGCCACTGTAGTACCTTGCACACATTCTGTCAAGGCACAGAAAACAGAGTTGCCCCCATACTGGCAGACGAAACTGATTCTGACCAGTGGCAGGAGGAGGACCACGTTCACACACACAAGACAGGGAGGAGTTCCGGTGATAATCCAGGCTCTCGTACATGGAACCCTAGATCGGCTCCTGGAAGGAACCAGATGACTGACTTACTGCCAGTGTTTGCTGTGCAAATTTTGTGTGTGCACACGAGCCCCACCTGCCAATATTTCCAAAAGTACCTACTTAGATTGAGAACTCTTACAGTGCACGTGGTGAGGGGTGGAGGGGAGACTTCCTATTCTCTGCACTCTGTTTATGGGCTTCCATGTGGAATAATTTTGTATTTTCTTCTGCTAAGACCCTGAAACAGGACTGGGATTCTAATTTCTCCCTGGTGAGTTCTTTTGTTTTGTTTTGCTACTACCTAGAGTCTTAAGCAGATGGCAAACTATTTCTCTGGGTTGGCGAGCACAATTTTTCTATTCAACTTGCAAGGGGTCTGACAATCCTTTGAAAATGCTGGTGTATACAGCCCCGGTTATAGCTCGCTGCCTTAGGTCAGCCCAAGACACAGTTGTATGAGAGCATTTCACCCTGGCCTGAGCCCTGCTGCAGTGTGCTTGGCTCCCACCACCTCCTTCATCTCCTGGCATCTACAGAGGCACAGTTCATTTCTTCAAGCACAGCAATGGTTTTAAATATATGTTTTTATCTATCTATCTATCTATCTGAAAGGCAGAGTGAGAGAGTGAGAGAGAGAGAGATCTTCCATGCACTGGTTCACTGCCCAGATGAATACGCAAAGGCCAGGGCTACAGCAGGCTGAATACAGAAGCCCAAAACTCCATCGTGGTCTCCCACTTGCGTGGCAGGGACTGAAGTATTTGGGCCATCTTCTGCTGCCTTCCCAGACACGTTAGTAGGGAGCTGAATCAGAAGTGGAGCAGCTGGGACTGGATACGGCACTCCAAGGGATGCCACATCCCAAGTGGCAGGTTAACCTGCTATGCCACACCACCAGACCCTAACGATATGTCTAAACAGACATTTCTCCATGGAAAATAGATAAATGGCCAACGTGTACAAGGAAAAAATGCCCAACATCATTAATCATCAGGGAAATGACAATCAGAAATACAGGAAATACACCTTACTCCAGTTAGACTATTTACCAAAGACACACAATAACAAAGGTATTTGGGGATGTGGGAAAAAATGGACCCCTTGCATACTGTTGGTGGGAATGCAAATTAGTACAAGCATTATAGAAAACAGTATGGAGGTTCATCAAAAAACAAGCTAAAAACTGAACTACCATACTAACCAGCAACCCCACCACTGAGTACATATCCAAGGGAAACGAAATCCCTCTGTCGAAGAGACATCTGCAGACCTATGTTTACTGCAGCAGTAAACACAACAGCAAGAAGATGACAACAACCTATGCGTCCATCCACCAATATATGGATAAAGAAAATATGGTACATGTACATGATGGAGTACTACTCAGGCAAAGAAAAGGATGGACTGGAGGCCATTAGTTACATGAAATAAGCATGCACAGAAAGACAAGTTCTGCGTGATCTCACTCCCACATGGATTCTAAATAAAAGGTGATATCACAGAAGTTAAAATACAATGGTGTTTACCAGAGGGTGGGGAGAGGAGGAGAAGAGAAGAATGGAGAAAGGTTGATCCATAGGTATTAAGTTATAGGTGGGTAAGAATAAGAAGTTCTAGGTTCTATTGCACTGAAGAGTTACTATAGATAATGTAATGTGTATTTCTTGATTTAAAAAAATACTACAAGATAGGATTTTGGATGTTTTCAACATAACAAAATGTTAAATGCTTCAAGAGATAAATACATTTATCCTGATAGGATATTACACAACACATACCTATGCTAAGCATCAGATAGTACCCCATGAATGTATACATTTTTACATTTGTAAATATTTTTAAAGACTAAAACACACATTTCTACATGTGCAGTGATATATTTCATCCAGTAGCCTCATGTGTTTAAAGGGATCTGATTAGCTAATTTTACTTCCTATTGTCACTGGTAAGGAATTGCTAAAGAACTGTCCCTGGTGCTTGCGCCACCTTATTAGAGCACCCACCACGTTTCGCAACTCCACAGGCAACCCATGTACTCCGGAATGTACTGAGAATGAATAAACTGTGACACGTTCCATCTGCAGACCACGTATAGTGAAAACACGGAAAGGAGAGTAGGGGACCAACAGAGAATGAAACAGAGATTAAGGATCCACGGAATATAGAGAAGCTACAAGAAATGGGGCAGAATCTGTTCACAGTTCTCTGATTAATGTATTATCTTATTACGGTAACTCCAAGAGTCCCTGTGCAGTACTGATTACACTGTATCTGCCCTTTCTCAGATTGTCTGGAAGGCCCAAGACAATGTTCTGGGGAAGCAGGAAGAAGCAACACAGTAAGGACTGATGATATTAATTAACTTTAACATCACACTCTGTACTAAAGATATTAATATTTTCCTTATTGTATAATTAACTGAAATCTGAGTGGTTTCCCTAATTTTATTTATTGTGCCGTTAAATGCTTAAACACTAGCATTTAACTTCTCCAAGTGGTACTCTCCCAATTCAAGTAAAATGATTTAAAACGTTCAAAATCCCATCAATGTGATTCCTACTTTAACTCTCCTCTGCTTTTTAGAATCCCATACATTGAAACTCTTCAGATTTCCTACAGCATGATTAATTGGACTTTTTCTAGAACAGTTACAGATGAAATTCAACTAATGTTTAAAGCAATACACAGTTCCCAGAGAGTTCCTCTCCATATCCATCCTCTCTACACTGAACCCTTCAGAAGATCCTGTGATAAGCAGTCATCTTAGTAATAAATAACTGGTAGATTTTTCCAGATATCTTCCTGCTATTGATGTCCACTTAATCCCACTGTGTTCAGAGGACATTCTTTGCATGACTTTGTTTTACAAGTGTTGAGCTTTATTTTAGGACAGAAAAGGGTCTTGGTGCATGTTTCACGTGCACTTCAAAAGAATGTGCCTTTAGCCTCGTCAACTGACCGTGCTGGTGTAGCTGTCCACACCCCTCACATGCTATAAATTATTCAGAGTTGTCCAAGATGCCAATGACAACTATATACCTGCCAAAGTTCTCTCTGGTATGTTTATGCATTTTGAAGGCCTGCTGTTAAATGTATCCACACATTTAAAGGTATTATGTCTTCTTGTGAAATTGTCCCATTATTGTCATATAATGCCCCACTTAGCCTTGAAAGTAATCCTTATTCCAAGTCTATTTTGATATTAACACAGCCATTCCTTCTCATTAGTATTTACATGGTATAATCTTTTTACTTTTTTATTGTCTAAATATTTATGTATTTATTTGAAAGGCAGAGTTAGAGAGAGAGGGAGAGGGAGAGGGAGGTGGGGAGGAAGAGAAGGGGGGAGAGAGGGAGAGAGGGGGAAAGGGGGGGAGAGAGGGAGAGGGGGGAGGGGGAGGGGGAAGAGGGGAAGAGGGGAAGAGGGGGGGAGATGGGGAGGGGGAGGGGGAGGGGGAGGGGGAGGGGGAGGGGGAGGGGTAGGGGGAGGGGGAGAGGGAGAGGGAGAGGGAGAGGGAGAGGGAGAGGGAGAGGGAGAGGGAGAGGGAGAGGGAGAGGGAGAGGGAGAGGGAGAGGGAGAGGGAGAGGGAGAGGGAGAGGGAGAGGGAGAATGAATGAATCTTCCTTCCACTGGTTCACTTCCCAAATGGTCACAACAGCCAGGGCTGAGCCAGTCGGAAGCTAGGAGTCAGGAGCTTCATATGTCTTCCAAAAGGAAGGCAGGGGCCCAAGTACTTGAGCCATGTTCCGCTGCCTTCCCAGGTGCATTAGCAGGGAGACAGATGGGAAGTGGAGCAGCCAGGACTTGAACTAGCACTGATATGGGATGCCAGCATTGCAGGTGGTGACTTAACTTGATGCACTGTAACACCAGCCCTAATCTCTTTTAATTTAAACTTTGTTTTCATATTTGAGTTTTTCTTAGACAGCATATTGTTAGGTCTTCCTTTGTGATCCATATTTTCAGTCTCTGACTTTTAAATGGGGCATTACATTCTATTTAATTAATATTTGATCTGACTGAATTTAAACCTTCTATCTTGCTTGTGTTTTACATTACTGCCATCCGGGTTCTGCTCCAAAAGCTGTTTCCTGCTTTTCATTTTGTCTTATGAAGTCATTTTATTGCCACTACTGGCTTTTATTACTCATTTTTTTAGTGGCTGGCCTAGAGCTCACAATTTATATTTATCACATCTCCCTTCTGACAATACTAAACTACTACATGCACAATGTGAGTGAAGTGTAACATTAGAAGACTGTTAATTTTACATATCAACTTGGCTGGACTAAGAGATGCCCAGATAGCTGGTAAAATGCTCTTCCTGAGTGTGAGGGTGCTGCTCCTGGAAGAGATTAGCAGAGGAATTAGCAGACTGAGTAAGACCTGCCCTCAGCCATGAGGCTGGGCATCATCAAAACCAATGAGGGTGATTTCGGAATATGGCCCCCTTAAAGTTCCCCGAAAGTCCCATCTGGGTCGCCATATGAAATCAGACTATGAGGTGCCATATGATATCATCGTATGCTTATTAATAAATTCCCTGTGTGGGTTCTTGCCAAATCTTCAGAGAAGAATTCTGAATACCGGCATAAATGTACAAGACAGCATGATACATTTTTTAGCTTTTATTTCATTGAGAGAAATGCATAGGCGAGTGAGGGCTGAATCTAAAAGAGAGGAATAAATCTGGATTCATACCCAAGTACCAGGAGCCAGCCACGTGGAGGAGCATCTAGGCCAGGAAGCATTGGGGGGAGGGGGGGTGGCCTGGAGGCACAGGGCCGCAGCAAGCCCTATATTGGCAAAAGACAGAGGAAAGGAGAGGGCGGGCACGCCCCCCCCCCCAACCCCGACCCAAGCTTTGAATCCGCTTTCAAAGGGGAGTGTTAATGAACCTGATTGGCCAGTGGGTGCACAGGTGTGGACAGCTAGGGGGATGAGGTCACACAGGGGCATGGTGAAGGCGTGGTCTTCCAGCTCACAAACCTAATCAATTTTATTCTATATACCGGCCTGCAACAAGTGCACAAACAGAACAAAAAGGTGGGAGAAGGATGGATTCTTTCCAAGCAGGAACATCCATCTTTTCCCAGCTCCTGCATGTTGGAGCTCCTAGTTCTGAGGCACTGCAACCACCCTCTCCCTCCTAACCTCAGCTCCTCAGGCCTCCAGCAGTGTACCGGGAGTTATACCATCAATTCCCCCAGTTCTCAGGACTTCAGATTCAGACTAAACTACACCACTGGCTTCCTGGGTCTCCAGCTTGCAGGTGGCAGACTGTGGGACTTCCAGTCTCCATAATCACATAATTTTCATAAAATTTCCTACAATGTGTATCTACTATTAGTTCTGGTTTTCTGAAAAACCCTAACTAGTGCAATGTCTTTCCATTTCCTCCCTCCATGCTTGGTCCTATATTGTCATATTTATGTTAATACATTATTACAGTTTTTGCTTTAGACAATTATCACTTAAAGTAATCCCAAAAAAAGAGAGAGAGAGAGAAATATACAACTGGGGTGGGCACTGTGGCACAGCAAATTAGAGTGCTGGTTCAAGCCCCAGCTCTGTACTTCCAATCCAGCATCCTAACACACCTGGGAAAGCTACAAATGATGGTCCAAGTATTTGGGTTCCTGTCACCCACATGAGGGATCTGAGTGGGAACTGGCGCCTGGATTTAGCCTGGCTCAACCCTAGCTGTTGCAGGCTTTTAAAAGGGAGTAAACCCAGAGATGGAAGACCCCTCCCCCTTTCACACTCGATCCTTTAATACATTACTCACAGTGATCTTAAAGTCCCTCTCCAGGGCCAGCGCTGCAGTGTAACAGGTAAAGCCACCACTTGCGGTGCTGGCATCCTATATGGGCACCGGTTCAAGTCCTGGCTGCTCCACTTCCAATCCAGCTCTCTGTTATGGCCTGGGAAAGCAGTAAAAGATGGCCTAAGTCCTTGGGCCCCTGTACCCACATGGGAGACCTGGAAGAAGCTCCTGGTTCCTGGCTTCGGGTGAGTTCATCTCCAGCTGTTGCGGCCACTTGGGGAGTGAACCAGCGGATGGAAGACTTCTCTCTCTGCTTCTGCCTCTCTGTAACTCTTTCAAATTAATAAATCTTTTTTTTTTTAAAGTCCTTCTCCAATACTTCTTATATCTAATGTATCTCTGGGTCTATTTCTGTTGATTGCTTTACCTCTTGATTTACAAAGGGCTGTTCTTGCCTTTTGTCTCACGATTTTTTGCTGAATGCATTTATGGAGAGGTAGAGACTAAGTAAACAGCATTCTTGTCTGCAAACAGCCTTGTATGGTTTCCTTGTTGGCCAACACTAAAGGGTAATGATTAACCCAATCTCCTCAGTGTTCAAGAGAGATGTGTTGCTATTGTTATCTGACACACCACAATATCAAAATCTTCTAGTGATGGACTGTTACCTTGTACACAGCTGTCAAATTTTCCTCCATGTTCTTGGTATACCCTGTAATCCCTCACACTTTAGCCACAAAGGTGGTCCTTCTCCACAGTCTTGTCTCCAGAGAGGTCCCTGCTTGCACTGGTCCAGTCTATATATTAGGAAGGGTCTGAGCACCCGGACGTGAGAGCACAGCTTTCTCAGAACTGATGTCACTGCACGTTGCAGGTGTCTTGCAGCAGCAGCCGACTGCCATTCTGCAGGGCTGTCTCACCAAGCAAGGGTCCCTCTGCCTCCAGACTTGCCCCTCGACTTTCTGATGAGCACCCAGGGGAGGTCTGTAGAAAGGAGCCTGTCAGGTGCAAACTGCCCTTGTTTCTGGGTTTCCCCATTTTTCTAAACCAATGTATTAGTTCACCTCCAGCCTTTAAGAACCCATTTACTTGCTAAAGTTTTAGCTGGTTTCTTACCCTGGTCTATGGTGGTCACCTATTCTCCCTGTGTTCTGCTACATGTAACAACATGTGAAACAACAGTCCAGTGTCTTGCTCTACCCAGGAGGGCTTGTTACTCATGGAGATTGAAAAAGAAATATTATTTTATAGATCATCCTTTTTGCTTTCTTCCAAGAGAAGTAATGTTTTCCATCCTAATCGGAAGAGAAACTCTGCCATCACAGTAAGAACAAAATTATTATATCAGCCTCTTCCTTTTTTTAAGAATCTAAACTGGAACTATATTCACAGAGGAAGAAAACCAGTAAACCGACATCCTTGGTGAACGCACATTTGAGAACATGTGAGAACCCCAAAGTGAACAAACTATTCTGGGAAGAAAAGAATACCACTACTGTACTGGCATAGATAATAGCTTTCATGTATCAAAATTACTGTGATGGGTCATAAAAAAACTGAAGCCCACAACTATGGTTATTCCCAGGGTGCGGTACCACTGCAAAGAGGGCTGATGGCATTCAGAGGAACATATTATCTGCACTAAGTCCTTATTACCGATTTTAAAACTATAATAATAATAGTTAGATCTAGATGGGTATAAAAAATGAATATATTTTTGTGATAGATTTTTTAAAAGATATTTATTTGAGAGGCAGAGGCAGAGACATCTTCCATCAGTGGGTTCACTCCCCAAATGGCCGCAACAGCCGGACCTGGGCTGATCTGAAGCCAGGAACTTCTGGATCTCCCACGTGGGTGCAGGGGCCCAAGCACTTCTTCTACTGCTTTCCCAGGCCATAGCAGAGAGTTGGATCAGAAGTGGAGTAGCCAGGACTCAAACCAGCGCCCATATGGGATGCTGGCACTGCAGGCAGCTGCTTTACCCACTCGCTATGCCACAGCATCGGCTCCTGTGAGAGATTTCTTTCTCCACTCAGCAGCCAGAAAGACTATCTTGTAAGTTGTGACAGCATCCACAGCTTGCAGATCCTAACGGTGTTAGTGATTCTGTCTTTTCTATTCCTGACGCACTGGTAACCTTTGCTCTGATTTCTGCATGCTAGGCAATTAGAGTGTAGTACACGGCAGAGATAAACCTTGTGGTACAGACTGCATTATACACTAAACATGTATAAAACTGTATTAAAAACTAAATGTGTGTATGCTGCAAATGTTTGGCTTTTTATATCAGATTTATTTGTATGTATGTGTTTTGTCCTCAGAATAAAAGCGATCCAACCAGAAGTGGTCCTATCCCAGTGACCACATACAGTGAGGGACACAGTGCTGGACCAGGCCTTTTGTCCTCCACTGTGCCCTTTCCATTTTGAAGGGCAACAGCTGTGTCTGCCTACCTGGGTTTTACAGAACCCTGCTTGGAGTCAGCTACCTGACACTGCCCAGCTGTCACTAATCACATCACATTCCCACAGCCAAAGGAGGGCCTGTGCTTCTTCACCCTCAACCTGTTAAACTATGCCCTGGAGCTCCACTGCCTACTTCCTCTTTCAGTTGTGATACAGGGAAGGGGGAAAGACCACATGGAATTTAATCAAGCATTTCACTGGGATAACTGTTTACATTTGGAGCATGGACTGCATGTTTCTGCTAGGATAGGAGACAGGAAAGCACAGTGAGCAACACTGGATTAGCACCTGGTAGACCTGGGTTCTAGTCTCAGTTCTGCCACTAACATCGCACAATGTTATCTATGCACGTTTGTTAATCACCGTGGGCCTGGCCCTCTCCAGGTCCTCCAGCTGTGAGTGACGTGCTTTCTCCCTCAATCACTTAGGCTGGTTCTCAGAAACTCTCGTATCAGATTCACCTGCTGTCCAAATACTCAGTACATTTTCATTATGCTTTCATTTCAAGAAGTACAAAGAATAAACAGACAAAAAAAAAATGCACAAAATTGCTTTCTAAGGAATTAATGGCCTAGTGGGAAAGACAGACTTAAATAAAGGTACAATGCACCAAAGGTATTTCTCATACCCAGAAATTAAAACACCAGTAGAAAGACTGTTCTCAGTAGACATGGGGCAGGGGCTAACACTGCATGCCCCACCCCGTAGCATCAGGCCTGGCACACTCCACACACACTACAGGATGGAAGGATGAAGTTCTCTCAGGCAGTATTCCATTATTATGTTTTTTAATGACTTGATCTTTGCTACATACAGATAACCTCAACAATTACATAGTAAGTGTCCTGGGCGTGTGGAGAGACTTAGTCTAATGTGGGGGCAAGGGGCTCAAAGCAGGCTTCTGTTCCAGAACTTGCCATCTTTTCTTTTTTTTTTTTTTTTAGATTTAAGAGTATTTATTAGAGTCACAGACCTCCAGCCAGAGCGGAATGGAGTGGGGGCTTCCAAGAGAGGAAATAACCCAAAGGCCTTGTAGCATTTAGGTTTCTAAGTACAATTTTGAAGGGGGAAAAAAAAAAACAACTTGACAATCAGATTGGCATTCAGTTACCAGGTGAGTACCAAAACCATCAAAAGGCCTGATTAACAATTCTCATCCTGTCAGGTCTGCAAGAGTGGGGTAGATAAGTTGTTTTCACAATAAGGCCTAAGCTCAAGAGCTCCCTTGCTGTTCTCATGGTAAGTCTGGAGAAAGGAGGAGGACGGCCTATGTGTTCTTGCTAAAGATAATGTTTTGGGAAGGAAGCAAATATTTTACACCCCAAAATCCATGGGGATCTCCTAACTACCTATTAGCCAATCTCAAGTTGAGGAAAGGATTGTTCTTTGTCGCAAAGATTGTGTTAAACCTGAGGTACTCTTCAGTTTTCCTTTCATAACCATACTGCTTCACCTAGGTGAAGCATAACCATACTGCTTCACACTAGGTGTATATTCTCATCTTAAACTTACGGCTGCCTGGCAGACATCAAGTGGAATTTGAGTAATCAGGTTTGTACTGAATTACGGTTCTTGGAGATGTAGACAGAATGCTTCCCTGGCCTGTGAAATAGGATAGGATGTAAACAGCTGCTGCTTCGAATTTGGTGGTTTCCTGGGCTAGTGCTGGGTAGTCTAGTCTTCCTGCAGATGCTGGGCAGTGGCAGCTCCCACTTGGCCCCACGATCATGAGGGTAAACAGCCAGGACTGGACAGTGTGCTGTGCTGTTAAACTAGGATGTTTCGTAGGTGAGGTGAATCCAGTGCTTTTTCAGCTTATAATGGGGCTTAGTCACAGAACAGTTGTAGCCAGAAAGTACAAACCAGTGAGATGGGGGACACACACTGAGTAACAAGAGGGTTCTTAGGGGTTGAGGGAGCAGATAAAAACCATCTAATAAGATAATACATGTCTGATATCAATGGAGCCCTGCAGATATAGACCAACTCCATACTTTCCCGTCAGAGCTGACTATTCGTGGCCAATGGTCAGGTGCTTGGAGAGTCAGAAATTGGGAGGAACCTGCAGGGATAGAGGGGGGAGGAAGCATTGAAGCATTGTACTAGAAGGCAAAGGTTACTTGGATACTGAGCAGACAGTTTTCTCTACCATGGCTGCCTGTATATCCTGTTAAGACGGAGAAATGAAGGAGCCTTATCTAGTTGATCTATTTACAAATGGGGGTAGGCTGGCAGTGCACAAGTGGGAGTTGAAGTCCAATGTTGTCCTTTCCATGATCTGGGAGAGCTTGGATCACTTTGTCTTAATGTTTGTAAAATAAAGGAGTTCATCTAAATCTCAGAGATTCCAAGAATTTTTTTTAAAAAAATAGTATTTAAGTAGCTAGCTTTTTCAGGATCATCAATACAGGAAAGGAAAATAGTTCCTGGTGAAAGCATCTTTAAGGTTCCTGGGTTAGTAACCTGTATCTGAATGTCTGTTCAACAAAGGAATATAAAACAGATTGGCTCAACTATAAAATATATTGTACAGACCCAAATGTGTCTTGTCTGGTTTTGTGGTTACCAGGGCTTAAAGGGACTTAGAGATAAAATATGAACATATTTTAAAATATCTCACATCTAATGCAAACAATTTATTTGACTTAAAAAATCCAAACTAAAATGGACATAACACAGGATAGAAAAGTCAATTTAAAGGTAGGTATGGGAGATTAGAGATAAATGACGGCAAGTTCTGGAACAGAAGCCTGCTTTGAGCCCCTTCCCCCCACATTAGACTGTCTCCCCGCACGCCCAGGACACTTACTATGTAATTGTTGAGGTTATCTGTATGTAGCAAAGATCAAGTCGTTAAAAAACATAATAATGGAATACTGCCTGAGAGAACTTCATCCTTCCATCCTGTAGTGTGTGTGGAGTGTGCCAGGCCTGATGCTACAGGGTGGGGCATGCAGTGTTAGCCCCCGCCCCATGTCTACTGAGAACAGTCTTTCTACTGGCGTTTTAATTTCTGGGTATGAGAAAATGCCCACAACAGCCAGGGCTGGGTCGTCAGGTCAAAGACAGGAGCAGGGATTCCATCTGTATCTCCCACACAGGTGGCAAGGGCCCAAGTACTTGGGCCAGGCTCATTAGTAGGAAACTGGATCTAGAAGCAGAGTGGCCAGGACTCAAATCAGCACTCTGATATGGGATGCTGGCCTCATCAGCAATGGCTTAACCCACTGTACTACAATACTGACCCCTCTCCTCTTTTTATCACAAAAAATCTATGACAGGGCCTGGCATTGAGGTGCAGCAGGTTAAGCCACTGCCTGTGATGCCAGCATCCCATATCACAGCGCTGATTAGAGTCCCAGCTGCTCTACTTCGGATTCAGCTCCCTGTCAATAATATGCCTGGGAAAGTAGCAGAAGATGCCCCAATTACATGGGCCCCTGCCACCCACATGGAGACCCAGATGAGTTCCAGGAGCTATTGCAGCCATTTGGAAATGAACCAACACACAGAATATCTCATTCTCTGTCTCTCTTTCTCTGTCACTCAACCTTTCAAATATAACTAAATGAATGAATGAATGAATGAACGGACTGGCATTGTGGCATAGCAGGTTAAGTTGCCACCAGCATCCAATATGGGCTCTGGTTTGAGTCTTGGCTGCTTCACTTCCAGTCCAGCTCCCTGCTAATGCACCTGGGAAAGCAGAAAAAAGTGACCCAAGTATTTGGGCTGTAGCACCCACATGGAAGACCTGGATGAAGCTCCTGGCTCCAGCTGGGCCAAGGCCTGGTCATTGTGGCCATTTGGAGAGTAAACCAGCTGATGGAGGATCTCTCTCTATAATTCTGCCTTTCAAAGAAACAAATGAATCTTTAAAAAAGAAATATCTATCACATATTTTTCTCTGCCTTACTTCTTTTTATCAATTATGTGAGAATGACAGTCACAGCATAAATTACGAAGGAAAATCCAAAATACCCTCAAAATAAACTGAAATTCTAGAGGAAAACAACGAATTCTAAAATACAAAACAATGATTTGAGAAGTGTGTAAAGAAAAATGTCCCTATACCCTGAAATATCAAATGGAACCCTATGATATCACCAAATGTCTGCTGATGATGATCAACCATGACCAAGTGTTAGCAATTTCACCAGAACAAACGTAACAAAACAGGGTAAGGTCAGAACAGGGTAAGGTCAACAAGGCTGTGTGATCTACTGACAGCTCCATGGCATGTGCACAACCAAACTTGGGTCCCTACAAGAAATATCCTGCTGGCATTCCTTCTGTCAACTAGAAACTGTGTTCATGAAATAAAGTTAACATAAATTAATTGGTTATTTTAGTTTTCTATTCCTAATTCTACCAGCCACAAAAGCAGGAAGAGAAACATTAGATATCAATGTATTTCAAATTTGCACTTAGTCTCAATACATCCCACCCTGGCATCCTCTCAGCTCCATTGTTCTGAACAAACCCTGAGACAGATAGTGATCAAGAGGATCAGTCAGGACTTCTGGTAACTGTATAGAAAATCAACTCTAGGGGCCGGCACTGTGGCATAGCGGGCTAGGCCTCCGCCTGTGGCACGGCATCCTATATGGGTGCTGGTTCATATCCTAGCTGTTCCTCTTCTGATCCAGCTCTCTGCTATGGCCTGGGAAAGCGTGGAAGATGGCCCAAGTGTCTGGGATCCAGCAGCCACGTGGGAGACCAGGAGGAGGCTCCAGGCTTCAGATAGGCCCAGCTCCAGATGTGGCCATCTGGGGAGTGAACCAGTGGATGTTAGACTCTCTGTTTGTAACTCTACCTCTCAAATAAATAACAAAAATCTAAAAAAGGAAGGAAGAAAATCAACTCTAAAAATCAAAATCATAAAGTTAACAGTAGTCCACTGGTTAAATGGTGAAACACAGAAACAGTTCACGAAGGGTGTTATATCCATTATGTCGTTTATCTCCCATTACAACTTTAGAGTTTGGTACTGTGCCCATTTAAGAAAGGGAAATGGTTCAGTAACTTAGCCAAATTCACATAATCAGTTAAGAGTATATATTTAAAAACAGTTCTATCAGATACCAACATCTTACAGTGCTTCTGCAACAAAGCTCCTGGAGTCCCCCTCTGAGAGCCCACTGTCCGTGAGATGCTCTGAGTAAAATACTTCCAGTGCCTCAAACATGTGCCAGCATTATTACCCTCCTTTCCCAGCTCCAGGAACTGAGGTTGAAGGATTTAAGTGGATTTGGCACAACAGCAGATGCCTGCATGATTTTGAATTTCAGCTAAAGGTTATCTATTAACAACTGCTGAGTGTACCTCCCTACTCACCCTTACACCATGCCAAGTACTCAGTACTGATTCCTGAGGTCAGTAATGGTCATTAAAATGGACAGGCACACATTACTGTATCATACATTAGTTTAAATGTCAAAGCATTCTATTCAGGCTTGCAAGACTTTTACTATGAGGGACTTAGAAGTAATTCCAATAAAACCATCCAGAGTTACTGGATGTGTTACCACATAACTATCCCCGGAAGGTGACACTGGAACTCATATTTCCTTATCTGCTGCCACCCATCACGAAAACAAGCAAATAACTGAAAATCACTGAGCTGAAATCAGTATGCATAGATGGCTTACATTATTATACCAAACATGTCAATACAGTCAAGGCAATAGACAGCAGGTATACAAAACAATGTTAACTCACCCAAAGCTAAATACTGTTGTAATACATTTAAAAAGCAATTTTGTTTGTCCTTTCAGAATTTAAGGACCTTTTCACCTTGTTTCGAAAATCTCTTTTAAGTTTAAAAAAAAAAAAAAAAACACAGAGCAGGGCTGGTGCTATGGCACAGCGGGTTAACGCCCTGGCCTGAAGCGCCTGCATCCCATATGAGCACCAGTTCTAGTCCCAGCTGCTCCACTTCCCATCCAGCTCTCTGCTATGGCCTGGGAAAGCAATAGAAAATTGTCCAAGTCCTTGGGCCCCTGCACCCGCTTGGGAAACCCAGAAGAAGCTCCTGGCTCCTGGCTTCAAATCAGCGCAGCTCTGGCCGTTGCAGCCATTTGGGGAGTGAACCATCGGATGGAAGACCTTTTTCTCTGTGTAACTCTTTCAAATAAATAAATTAATTTTTTTAAAAAGAGCATTTAATAGAGTTTAAACCAATGCATACCTTTCAATGACCACAGATGCCTTTCCCAGTACAAGGGTACTTCAGAAAGTTTGTGAAAAATGGAATTAAGAAGAAAATTTATTTTGCTGCAAAAAAAAATTTTTTTTAAACCCATGCATGGTTTCATCATAATATGCACCTTCCAGGCACTTGCTAAACACCCCTCATGTAAGCAGAAAGGAAAAAAATGCCCACATAAGATCTCTCAATCACAGACGCTCACTTTTGACTTTAAAGAAAACAGTGACTTAAAATCACAAGTGATGCTGCCTGGCCTGCAGGATTTCCAGATTCAGATCAACCCCCACCCCACCCCGACGCGCGCGCGCGCACACACACACAGGCTGTAGACGGGGTCGGCTGGCATTCAGCACCCATTCTCATCTCCCCCTGCCCTCTCCTCTCATCACAGACCGCAAGGATGCAAGGAGGTACCTACATTCCTCAGGCTCCCTTACGAAGGACATTCTGGATTCCACTGATTGCCTCTTTCCCTGTCTGCGCTGACAAGGATTTCTGTACAGTGCAGGACAGGAACAACAGAGTGGCTCTCCTTGCCTTGCTCCTCATTTTAGGTGAAAACATTTAGTCCTCCACCAACAATTCTAAAACTAGCTGGAGGTTTTCCAAGGAAGCTGCCTTCATTCCCATTTTCCTGACGTTTTCCTTCTATTCCTGTGTTTCGGGGTTTTTATCACGAATGGATGAGGAATACAGTTAGATGTTTTTCTGTATCTATTGAGATGATCACAGGAGTTCTTAAAATTATTTTCGTTCTGTCAATACTGTGAATTACACTTATTTTTCAACTACTGAGGCAATCTTGCACTCCTGGAATAAAAGACACTTGGGCATGATGTATTGTCTCTTTTATATTACTGTATTCAGTTTGCTAGAATTTTATTAAATAATATCTTTGTTTTTTTGTAGCAGGACAATAGTGGCCTCACTAAGTAAGTTCACGTTTCCCTCCATTTGTTTTCTGAGAAGTTTGTATATAATTGTTTTTCAGCTTGGGCAGAATTCAGCAGTAAGGCCATGTGAGCTCAGAGCTGTCCTTGTGGGAGGGTCTGTAATTACACACTCAATGTCTTGAATGACAGTTGCACTTCTTCTTGAGTGTGGTTTGGTAACTTGTGTCTTTGATGTAATCTGTCCATTTGGCTTACCAAAAGTGCTAATTCTAAGTGGTTCATAATATTCCCTTATTATCCTGTAAGTATCTGTAGGATCTGTTTTAATGACCTCACATTCTCTGATAACAGGAACTTCTGTTTCTTCTTTTTTAGTTCTGGATTAGGCTGGCTGTGGGTTCACCAATTTTACCCCATCAAAGAACCTGCTTTTGCATTCACTTGATCTTTCCCCCTTTTTTCTTTTGTTTTCCATGTATTGATTTCTTCTTTTTATCAGTTCCTTCTGTACTAGATTTTAATTTCCACATCAGTGTCTGATTTCTTAAGGTGAAAGCATAGGTCACCATGTCAAAACTTTTGTTTTCCAAAATAAGAATTTAACACCATAAATTCCTCCTTAGAGTAGTGCTTTATATCCTCTGCTTTGATGCGTTTTCATTTTCATTCAATTCAAAATATCTTCTGATTTCCCTCGTGACTTCCCCTTTGACCCATAGGTTTTTAAAATGTGACAATGCATTTCAAAATACATGGGGAATTCCCAGATATCTGATACCAATTTCTATCTTAATTTCACAGATGTCCCTAAAAACTTACCTGTAAAGTGAAAGTACGGAAATCAAATTCCGTTCACCAAGGTCAAAGTGAGGAAGGCTGATCAGGCGCCAGCTTCTGGGTTAGCAACCTTTCCCTACCTTATGTTCTATCTCAATGCCACTCAAAACCAAAAGACTGGTGACTCTCTCTACCCATCCAAAAGCAGACACAGATTGGGGTGGGGGAAGGGAAGGAACGGAAATGCCCCACACATCACCTCATTAGATTTCTGCAGCTCTAGAATATGAGTAAGACACGCAGCAATTTGCTCACGAGGACAGGGACACTAACACTAGGCCCTCCAGGTCTGCTGGGACTTCTTGCTCCTTATTTACCCCACAGAGTACAGAACATGGAAATCCATAAATAATGCAAAACCTCATTTCAGACAGTGTTGGAACCACCCCCACCTCAGTTTAGAGTAAATTATAGTAAAATCAGCCACGCCGCGGCTCACTAGGCTAATCCTCCACCTAGCGGCGCCGGCATACGGGGTTCAAGTCCCAGTCGGGGCGCCAGATTCTGTCCCAGTTGCCCCTCTTTCAGGCCAGCTCTCTGCTATGGCCAGGGAGTGCAGTGGAGGATGGCCCAAGTGCTTGGGCCCTGCACCCCGTGGGAGACCAGGAGAAGCACCTGGCTCCTGCCTTCGGATCAGCGCAGTGCGCCGGCCGCAGCGCGCCAGCCGTGGCAGCCATTGGAGGGTGAACCAACGGCAAAGGAAGACCTTTCTCACTCTCTCTCTCACTATCCACTCTGCCTGTCAAAAAAAAAATATATATATATAGTAAAATCAACTAAGTTTTTAAACCTTCACTTATAATATTTATCATATTCACTCTTGGGAAAATTCAGATGATATCAAACAGATAACAGAACAAGCTAAACCACAGAAAATAAACAGTAAATGGATAAAAAATAAAGGGTGGAAAATGAGAACTCAGTTTAATAAGTATATATCAAGGCTTTTTTAATCTTTAAAAGTCCTTAATTATTAACTAGAATCTAATATTTATACACTAAAATATATTAACACCAAATATTTAATTTTAAAAAATTAACATGTTGCACCATTCTATTTCCAATTAAATTCCTAAGCTTCAATGCTACAGCAATTAAATGGCTTTAAAGGTAGAACACGCACATTCTTACCAGGTAGTTGTTGACTCAGGGGGTCTCAGCGATTTCCCTCAGGTGGCATTACCACTTTTGGCTCAGATATTAGTAGTGACAGCAATCAAAATTAAAACTAGAAAGAAAAAGAAAGACATTAAATATTGGTAGGCAAGCCACATTCAAGTCTTCAAAAAGTCTTCCATTTAATTTTCACATTTGAACAAATTTATTGGTAGAGCTCTAATCCCAGAACTAGTCCTTTTTTAGTTAGCTCAAACAAGGAGCTAATGAGGTATGTGAATTCCTACATAATTCTAACTACTTATCCTGGAATCACTTCTGAAATTAACTGCAACAACTCAGTAAATAACAACCAAAGAGCAGAAAAACAAAAAGTCAAGTATATTATAGGTATATTCAACTGAGCTACTCACTTCATTTACTCAACAACAATACATACACTGAACATTTTGTTCGTGTCCACACAATGACCTGAATAATATAATCATTCCCATAAAAACTGTACCTAATAAGAGTTTTCTATTAATTTTTCCCACAGCAATATTTAAATTCAATACAAATCTTGATAATTTTATAAATATTTTAACAGTACCAGTGGGGAAAAAAACAGTAGCAAAAACTTGATACTGCCCAAAAGACCTCTAAAATGTTTCCAGATACTGGATATTCACAGCAAGACTAGACAACAATCTGATAAATATTGTTTACCAATGTGCTATAGTTTTGAGGTGACAAAATGTATGATATAGTTCCCTATTCAGAGTTATGGTTTACTTGGGAAGAATGGGCAAGAAAAATTCCGTGAATGGGCATTCATGCGTTCAGCACCAAAGGTCTTGTGAGTTAGTCCTCCTTCAAACATGCGAAATGAGGGAGAAGACACCGTTCAGCCTGGGTGGGAGCAGCTCCATGCAGGTAATCAGAATACAACAAGGTGGGCACAAGAAAGTAGAGTCTGGCTGCCCAGCAGCGGGCAGGTGTGCCTACAGCCTCGTGAAGAGGGGTCCAGACACAGGAATGTAGAAACGGTGCGATTTCAGTACGAAGGAAAGGCAATGTTGGGTCTCAACCCCTAAGAGCTACATGCAGGTCAGCAGATTCTGACAGCCTACACGGTTAAGACCGCCATCACCCAGTGGAAAGTCTAAAAAGCTTCTTTTAGACTTTCACACATGTCCCATTTTGCTCATTTAAATGGAAAGCACACAGAGTTTTCTGCTCTGCCTTAGGAACAGCTGCAGAGCAAGCTCTAGTTGATGCAGAGGAAACAAAATTTTTCCCGAAGTAATTTGCCCAAGTGAACACCTTACTTGGAAACACAGAGAAGTATCCCTGGGTGCCGGGTCACCCAGGTCTCACTCTGCCTGCACCGGATCCTCTGATTGATGGGATCACCTCAGGAATAATGGTGGCGTGCACTTCACTTCAGAGGCAGTTACTCTCCTGACTGCACCCAGGACTCTCTGGATGGCCCTGCTGAAGAGTCACATGTGAAATCTCCCTCTGGGGGACACCATGATGAACTGCCCCATTTGTGGGAGAGGCTTTGCAATTCCTATTCTCGCTGCCAGCCATTAGTTAGCAGAGGCAGTACTCGGGGCCAAGCATGCTGCTAACACTTCACATCAGATCATCATTATGAAATGAAGAAAACAGGATCTGAAGGAGACAGGCCCAGGATCACACAGCTGGGAAGAGTCTGTGTGACTGCAGAGCCAAGAGCCTCACGTCCACATTAGCCTGCCTCCTTCTGCATGTGTGGACTGTGCCTTTTTCTTTCCTACCAGGCTACTAACACTTCTAACCGACGTCAAGAATCACAAAGGCCTTGAAGAATGAGTAACTTGAAAGAATGTATCTTTAACTCCTCTGAAGTTATAGGTCAAGGACCTTTAATGTGGGATACTGGTTGGCATGGGGACACACACTTGTAACAGGCAACACCATCATTTTAATCCTGCTCCTGCCTGGCCCGTCGTTAGGCTGAGTGATGCTCACAGCGCTCCTCTGCAGAAACCACCCAGGAGCACAGATGCCCAGTAGCATCCATCCTCTGAACTCACGTCGTGAGACTCCCCCATCCAGGAATGCCCTCTCCGGTTCCAGCTCCCAGGTATCCAAATCGTCTCTAGCCTTCAGGATGCAATCCCCATGGCCACCCTCATCCATCGTGCCTCTCTCTCTGCTCCATTGTCACCTACTTCTCTCGGTTATGGGTCAGGCATCCCCAAGCACCTGTCGGTCCTCCAGAAGAAAATTTACATGAACAACCAGGCAGTACTGCTGTGACCAGGGCTCTATCTGGTGCTGTAAACTGAGCACGTGGAGGGAGTCCGCCACTGGAGAGAGCCAGCAGAGGGAAGGCTTCCCAAAACCGGAAACCGAAGTGGAGCCTTAATCCAGACCAGGCAATGCAGACCTAATCTAAAGAGATAAGGGAGACATTTTTAAAGGTAATAAATCTTTTTTTTTTTTTTTTGACAGGTAGAGTGGACAGTGAGAGAGAGAGACAGAGAGAAAGGTCTTCCTTTGCCGTTGGTTCACCCTCCAATGGCCGCCGCGGCCAGCGCGCTGCGGCCGGCGCACCACGCTGATCCGATGGCAGGAGCCAGGAGCCAGGTGCTTTTCCTGGTCTCCCATGGGGTGCAGGGCCCAAGCACCTGGGCCTTCCTCCACTGCACTCCCTGGCCACAGCAGAGAGCTGGCCTGGAAGAGGGGCAACCGGGACAGAATCCGGCGCCCCGACCGGGACTAGAACCCGATGTGCCGGCGCCGCTAGGCGGAGGATTAGCCTAGTCAGCCGCGGCGCTGGCCTAAAGGTAATAAATCTGAGAGGTGTGGGTCCTGGGTGAGAAGTGGGTGCAGGGGCCCAAGCACTTGGGCCATCTTCTACTGCTTTCCCAGGCCATCAGCAGGGAGCTGAATGGGAAGTGGAGACTCGAACAGGAACCCATATGGGATGCCAGCATCACAGGTGGTGGCTTTAGTTGCCACACCACAGTGCCAGCCCTGCAGCTCCCTCTTAACGCACCTGGAAAAGCAGCAGATAACGGCTCAAGTCCTTGGGTCCCCATCACCCACATGGGAGACCCAGATGGAGTTCTGGGCTCCTGGCTTTGGCCTTGCCCAGATCTGGCTGCTGCAGCCATCTGGGGAATGAACTAGCAGGAGATCTCCCTCCCTCTCTGTCTCTTCCTCTCTCTGTCACTCTTTCAAATAAGTAAGTCTTTTAAAAAGATGAACAAATCAGTGTACAGAGGAATAAACTAGGTGATCTTTAAGGACCCCATCCCCCCTAAAATCCCATCAAAAATGGACTTCCCCCTCCTCATTTGGGTTCTGAATATCACCCCCAACAGGGAAGCATCAGAACTGCCTCCAGGTCTCAGGTCTAATGGTTAAAATACTATTAACAAATCAATACTCCTTACACCATTCAGTGACAAGAAACCAAGGAAAGTCTACGTTGTGAAACTACAGTGAGCCACAATGTGGGGAGTCACCACAGCCCCAAGTTATGCCAGGATAAACTGTCTGGCAAAAACCGTCTTTTCCTTTAAAGAGTGGGGCCAGGGAGGGGAGGACCAGGCAGCTTTAGGTCCCCTCAGCTGTGTTAGACCTCTCGCCTCCGGAGCCGTTCACCGCACACGCGGCTTCCGTTCCCCTGTGTTCTGATGATGGATGTGACTGCATCTACCTCACAAAACATTCAATGCTGTTTCACAGGGCCTTTTATAAGGTGAATAATAAGGTTTCCCCTAGTAATATGTCCTTTAAATCTTACTCAACTGCGACATACAAAGTCAACATGAAATGAAGACTTCTGTAATTCAAGAATGGTTTACCTGAGAACAAGTTGTAGCTAAAGGATTCATTGCTAATCTGCCAATATTACGCTAATCTGATTGTATTCGGCTTTGTCTGCTATTTTGGTCCTGGTCGTCTCCCCTAAGCCTCCAAGTTCCAGTTCTCCAGAACTCAGAAGCCAGCACGGCTCCAGAGCTCACACATGCTCCCGATATAGCTCTGCTTCCCCACTTCTCTGCAGCACTCCCTCCTCAACCAGGCTCAAACTCCAAATGCTTCCTTCCGCCTCTACCCATGAGATCACACCACCAGTGCTCTGAACTAGTCACAAATGAAGTCCTATTTATGGGACTGTTGCACACTATGGAACACGTAGCCACTATCAGCCACAGAGAATGTCAAAATATGCACTTATTGTCAAGAAGCCTAGATCGAACAGAATAAAACAGTGATCCCTGGGTTTCTCCCCACTGTCATTCAGGCTGACCACCTGAGCTTCAATACCCCAGTCCTACAACTTTTAAATCAGCACAAGTATAAACACATTCGTTTTTGGTCCCACTACTCACTTCAAGGTACAAGCGAACTCTAATAAGAAGGTGAGGTGAAAACAACATTTAGCAATAATGTAACATCCAAGCCCCTGAAAGCTTTACTTAGTGGAGAAAAAAAAAAAAAAAAAAAAACAAAAAAAACACAAATAAATATAAAATGAATAGCAAAGAGGATAGTGCTCAAAGTTAAAATTAAAATGTTACTTGGCATTCACTGAACACAGATACATATCACATTCTCAGCCATGTGCATTCTCATT
The DNA here is from genome assembly GCF_964237555.1 of Oryctolagus cuniculus. Lineage (NCBI taxonomy): Eukaryota > Metazoa > Chordata > Mammalia > Lagomorpha > Leporidae > Oryctolagus > Oryctolagus cuniculus. The sequence continues at coordinate 96,910,025 of NC_091440.1, read as the reverse complement.
TGAATAATTAATGAAATACATTAACTAGGGGCTGGCATTGTGGCACAGGGGGGTTAAACCACCACCTGCAAGCCCTACATCACATATGGATGCCAGTTCAAGTCTCAGCTGCTCCACTTCTGATTCAGCTCCCTACTAGTACACCCGGGAAAGTAGTGGAAAACAATCCAAGTCCTTGGGTTCCTTTCACCCATGTGGGAGACCCACAGATGGAGTTTCAGTCTAGTCCAGCCCAGGCTGCTGCAGCTATGTGGGAAGTAAGAGAGAAGATGTATGATCTCTCTTTCCGGTTTTCCCTCACTGTAACTAACTCTAAATTTCAAATAAACAATCCTTTAAAAAATAAACTAGGTTGGGCCAGTGTGGCATCCCATATGGGCGCTGAGGAGTCCTGGCTGCTCCACTTCTGATCCAGCTCTCTGCCATGGCCTGAGAAAGCAGGAGAAGATGGCCCAAGTCCTTGGGCCTCTGTACCCATGTCAGGGACCCAGAAGAAGCTCTTGGCTCTGGCTTCAGCTTGGCTCAGCTCCAGCTACTGTGGCCATTTGGGGAGTGAGCCAGTGGATGAAAGACCTCTCTCTCTGTATCAACCTCTCTTTGTAGCTCATCTTTCAAATAAATAAAAAAAAATCTTAAAAAGTGAACCTAGGCCGGCGCCACAGCTCACTAGGCTAATCCTCCGCCTAGCGGCGCCGGCACACCGGGTTCTAGTCCCGGTCGGGGCGCCGGATTCTGTCCCGGTTGCCCCTCTTCCAGGCCAGCCCTCTGCTGTGGCCAGGGAATGCAGTGGAGGATGGCCCAGGTGCTTGGGCCCTGCACCCCATGGGAGACCAGGAAAAGCACCTGGCTCCTGGCTCCTGCCATCGGATCAGCGCGGTGCGCCGGCCGCAGCGCGCTGGCCGCGGCGGCCATTGGAGGGTGAACCAACGGCAAAGGAAGACCTTTCTCTCTGTCTCTCTCTCTCACTGTCCACTCTGCCTGTCAAAAAAAAAAAAAAAAAAAAAGTGAATCTAAAATTATAAAAAATAAACTAAATTAATTATTCTATGAAAGAGATGAAAAATTCTCAGTTTTGAGTATTTTATTCATTCAAAAATTCCCTATCATAGACTCAGTATAGGGTCATAAAAGAATATTTTCTTCTCCTTCCAATATGAACAACTGCCTACTAAAATACAAAGAAAGACTGATTTCTGATGTAACGAGCCTGTGGAGATCCATGATTGGCCCTCAGTTTGAGCTACCAGTCCCTGCCGCAGAACCTAATAGCCTAGATAAAGATCTGGGCATCAATTCATTCAGTTACTAGGGTTAAACAATGCTTCTGGAAGGCTGTAAATGTAGACTGAGCTCCTGCACTAGGCCCAGCAGACCAGACCTCTCCAGAATGGAGTCATTCATGCTACACCCCAGGTGATCAAAGTGAAACAGACCAGTTTTTCAGAAACACACAAGTCATAGCAGCCAATCAGAGAAGGAGCCCTATTGAGCACTATAAGAAAATTTCCTGGGGCCATCATGTGACATACAGGGTAAAGCTGTGCCAGCATCCATTATGGGAGCCAGGTTCATGTCCCAGCTGCTCCACTTCCAATCCAGCTCCCTGGTAATGGCCTGGAAAAAGCAGCAGAAGATGGCTCAAGTGCTTGGACCCCTGCACCATGTGGGAGACCACGAAGAAGTTCCTGGCTCCAGGCTTCAGCTTGGCCCAGCCATGGCAGTTACAGACATCCGGAGAGTGAACCAGCGGATAGAAGACCTCTCTGTGTCTCCTCTCTCTGTAGCTCTAACTTTCAAATAAATAAATATAGCTTTAAAAAAAGAAAAAGAAAATTTCCCGTTTTAACTCTATAAGGAAAGTAACTTTGAAATGACCAGTCCACCTTTCATTCTCTATTTCTATTGTCTTCAGCCCTTTTCTTCCTGTAAAGCTAACCTCCTCTCCTGAGCTCACAGGAATAAGGATTCTTTTACAGGACACGGTGTCTTCTAACTCCAGAACCACAATAAAGACAGTGGTTGTTTAAGCTAAATTCCTGCTCATCTCTCCCCTTGACACCAGCCTCCAACTGCACACACAGCCTGAATCACACAGAGGTGAAGCTATACACAGAAAGACACCACAATGCTAGTTCCAGTTGCAGCAAACAGGAAAGAAATAGAAGTTGCATGTGGCACACTGAACTAAGAGACTAGTTTCTATCCTTTGAGATGCACAGAGCGAGCAAGAGAACTGAAGACAAATGCTCATCATCATCTCAATACTGTGCTGTCAAGGGGCAACACAGAGGTCCCAGAAGCAAAGCCTGCTCCTAAAATAGTGTGTGTCCACCTCCCAAACTGCAGACAAGCCAGAGCTGGTAGGGCTCAGAGATCTGCCTCCATTCTGTGAGTGCTGCCCTTGACATCCCACCGACTTTTGCTACAACACCGCTGAAGAAAAGAAGTTCATTCATACTGTGGAACCCCACCCAGAAAGAGACACTATTAGAATTAAGCCTTTCTTGGGGGCCTGGAGCTGTGGCACAGCAGGTTAAAGCCCTGGCCTGAAGTGCAGGCATCCCATATGGGTGCTGGTTCTAGTCCCGGCTGCTCCTCTTCCAATCCATCTCTCTGCTATGGCCCTACACCCACGTGGGAGACCAGGAAGAAGCTCCTGGCTTCTGATCAGCACAGCTCTGGCCATTGTGGCCATCTGGAGAGTGAACCAGTGGATAGAAGACCTCTCTGCCTCTACCTCTCTCTGTAACTCTTTCAAATAAATAAAAATAAACTAAATAAATCAATCTTTAAAAAAGAAAAAATAAAAAGAAATAAGCCTTTCTCAGTGACAGTGTACAACTTTCTAAATGCGTACCAATGCTTCCTGTTCTGCCCACTGAAACTGAACAGTTTCTGGAACCGCCAGTGTTCCCATCTGAGGGAATCTGAGGATCTGAGGGCCGGCTCAGGAGCTCTACGGTCTCCCGAGATGCCCGGCTTAGAGCCGCATGCACCACAGGGGATCCTGAAGGGCCCAGCCCTTTCCAGTCATACCACCCAGTATTTCCCACTCTGTGCCTGCTAGACTCGAGGGATCTTGACCCCAACACTGCTGCTGTATGTGGTGCACCCCACTCTGCAGTACAATGCAGCAGCACAGCCCACCTCCCAGGCACAAGATCCCTGGGCCTGCCCACCTGGGAGCCAGCTGCCTTCCAGAGGCACTGCATCCCATGGCCACCCACCAGAGAATAGTTCAGGGCAGCCTCTTGACCTGTATAGGTCCAGAACCATGCAAACAAGAACAAATAGACCTGAGACCATTTCAGAATTCACTCTCTTCTTAGATTTGCCTAGTCATTCATTACTACAACAAACCACACTGAAATGCTAGAGGTCAAAGAACTGAGAAGTTCCAACTGCTCAGAAACTCAGAGGAATAGAACTGATTTTCAAAGGAAAACTGCATTAGCTAATTGTCTGACGTTTCTGTCTCCATGTGCTGGTTAAGCTTTTTTACTTTTATGTTCACGGTAGAAAGATCCAGCCCTGGGCAGTCACCCTGAGTCCTTCTACTTGCAAACCCTAACTCCACTCTTCACTGTGCCAAACATTTTCTTTAATTCCTTGCACTTGGCACAATGCTTGGCACACAAACAAAACTCCAAGTGAATCTTCTCAAATAACTAGATTAAAAAGAATAATTACGCTGCATTTTCCTGATCTACTTCAACTAAAAAAAAAAAAAAAAAAAAACTGAACTTGCCTTGTTTTGGATGACCTTGCGCTGATTCAGTGCCTACCACTCATAAGTGCTGCATAAGCAAAACTACGAGGACTCGAGTCAACAGGGCAGTTGCTTTCCATTCGAGCAAACAGTTAATGAGCTTCTTGGCAATGGGCACAGAGAGATAAAATAATAACCTGTTTCCGATAAAATAAGCTATCCAGTTTGACAGAAGATTGCTGACTAGGAACAAGTGGAAAAGCTGCAGCCAGTAAATACAATGCAGGCGGTACCAGCTGGTATCAGTGCTGCCAGTGACGCTCAGAGGCGACCTGCGACCTGCAGAAGAGGAGGGGGCAGGTGGGGAAAGGTGCGGCAGGGACGGCCAAGGGGACAGAGGGACCGGGGCTCTGAGGGTGGAAGTGAACTGATGACAGGGAAGGACTTGAGGCCGGATGAAAACAGGATGAGGCCACAGGGTCCTTGAACTTGTGTGTAAAGCTGTGCAGATAACATAGGTACGGCAAGCTCATCAGTTCAGAAACTCCAGAATTTTTTAAACTCCGTTTTTAAAAAGTGGGACACCATGTCCTTGGCTGATCTTCTAGTGCTTTTCCTGTTGCTCTTGACCCCACAAAGAACATAAACAGCGGCTTCCAGGGAGGCCCCTGAAGACAACAGTTTAAACCTTGAAACAGATCCAGCCCAGATGAAAAGATTTTCTTACTGAAACTACTTTATATTTTTCTCTGCTTTAATTACTGAATCCTGTAACTGGAATTCATCCCTCATTCAAAGAGATGCCAAAAATAGCCTGTTTCAGAATGCAGAATGAGAAGCATCACGCAATTTTGCTACTAAATGGACTCCTTTTTCACAGCTCAATAGCATTCTCCAAACACAATTTCCTCTTTTTATTAACCAAAAAATGTAACATCTTGCAGATACAGGTTCAACATGAATTTCCATTACTATGTACTTGTAAGTTGAAAAGTGGAATCTCAGGCACGCACTAGCTGGACTGAAAAGCAGTCTCCCGACTTGCTCCACCCACATTTCATCACGGCTTTCATTAAACACCTCTGACTGCAGAGAACCATCTCATTTGCATGTGATGAATGAATTTTTTTTTCAAAAGCCATTATCCAATGGGCTCCCCACTGCAAATGGCAAATGATTAATAACAGCTTACGTCTGAGTCCATGGTGCCACTTCCAAAGGGCTCTCACATCAATCATCTCATTTAATCCACAACAACTACGGCACCAGCAAGGCAGGGTTACTTCATATTACAAATGAGGAAACAGGCTCAAAGGGTGGAATGCCCCCCACCAAAAAAAAAAAAAAAACCCACAAGGCAAGTGCAGGGGAAGATACCACCCCTTCGTCATCCTCGCATCCATCCCAGTTTACTCCAACTCAGCTCCTTCTCTGGCCGCCTCCTGTGAGCACTTCTGGGAGCACTCCAGTCAGGCAGTATGCACTCCTCCCTCCAAACGCCAACAACCCTCACCAGGAACATCGCCCACCTCACACAGCTCTCCAGTGGGGGCTGCTGTCCTGTTAATTGTCAGGAGCCCTCAGAGGGCGTACAAGAAGTACATAACTCTCACGCCTAGAACACCACCATGCACATGACAGGCATGCACGAAGTTTTTCTTCATGCTGCTGCCTGGCAAGGAATAACCTAGTAGGCAAAAGCCACTCTTTCCTTAACTTCGGCACACAAACTACACATAAACCTCAGCTACGGCTCTACCTCCAAGCAGAAAATCTTTTTTTTTTTTTTTTTAAAGATTTACTTATTATTTACTTGAAAGTCAGAGTTACACAGAGAGAGAAGGAGAGGCAGAGAGAGAGAGAGGTCTTCCATCTGCTGGTTCACTCCCCAGATGGCCTCAAAGGCCAGAGCCGCCCCGATCCGAAGCCAGGAGCCAGGAGCTTCTTCCAGGTCTCCCATACAGGTGCAGAAGCCCAAGGACCTGGGCCATCTTGTACTGCTTTCCCAGGCCACAGCAGAGAGCAGGATTGGAAGCAGAGCACCAGGGACTCGAACCAGCACGCCCATATGGGATGCCAGCACTGTAGGCGGCAGTTTCACCTGCCATGCCACAGCGCAGGCCCCACACAAAATCTTCGAAGTCACCCACAGCCCATCATAAATAGTACCTAAGAGGCGCTCTGAACCATAGTAAGCTGCTTCCTATCTCACTGGTTTGTGCCTCCACCTTCCTCCTGGACCATAAAACCATCCTGGTTTCTAAAGACATTTTGCATCCCAGGCATATGCCCTGCTGACCCATTGCATACATGTGTTTTAATTTCTTGATTTGATCTGCCCTGACTTCTGAACACTTGGCTGGCTCAGTCCAGGTGCCAGAGCCCTCACCTTACCCTCCAGTCCCACCCCAGCTCTCTCCTCCTGTCAAGCACAGGTGGGTCTGACACAGGGTGTTACTGGGCCTCGCACGCTTGGCCAGGCCAGAAGAACCCTGAGCCTTCTGTCTCCCTTCAGCTTACACCTGAAGCAAGTGCTACACCTCCATGGCGATTCTGGGAGGAAGACAAATCTAACACAGATAGGAGTGGTGGTAACTTCCACCCTCCCTCACAGCCTTATCTCCTTCCTCAGACTTCAAAATCAGGTGACAGATGTCTTGGGCTACAATACCATCATATGGTATTTACTTTCATTACATATGCTGAATTGGACAAAAGAAAATAAAGAAATTATACAAGTGCATAGAAATACTGAGAAAACCATGCGCATTATAAGATGGAAATAGCAAGGAACAAACGCTGCACTGCAGAGGTAGGTTTTATGATTATTACCCTGACGGCTTTTACATACTCCAGAATCAAGCTGTATTTAAAAACCAGTTCTGTAGTAGTAAACCTGACATAAAGATTTCATGTGCAATTCACTAAGTAACTTCAGGGTAGTTTCATTTCCCCCTCCTTCAGGATAAAGCAGAGTAGCCGTCATTGTAACAAATGGGTCCATAAACTTCCACCCACAGGGCACCCCAGGTGTTCAAACAAGACTGACAAACACAGCAGTAACATTTGACAGCGTGTCTGCAGCCAAATCTCCCGAGTCTCTAGCCAAACCCTCACTCACTCTCCATCTAAAGTAAGCAGGGAGCAGAACAGCTCACCAACACACAAGGACATTACAGTTTCTGAGAAAAACAAACCAAAACAAGGAAAAACATGATCACCTCCAGAAATGAATATAAAATTCAAATTACATTAAAGGTAACTCACTGCTACTGAAAATATTTCTAGCATCACATTCTATCTCTCATTAACTGAGTGAAGCAATTATTTCACCAGTGGCATCCAGTAAAACTTTGCAGGAAGCATGGTAGGGCCATGCCTGGATCGAATACCAACATCTCTGCATCTTGGAGTTATAAGTGTCTGTGCCTCTACCTCCCCGTCTGTAAAAATGAGTCTCAGAGTGTGGAGAGGAGGCGAGGATGAGCTGTTGTAGCCAAACAGCAAGGGGGAGGTGGCAGAATGGTCTCTTTGCACATCAGTTACTACTCCTCTACTGCTGAGAGCAAACCTCCCACCTGCCGCGCCCAAGGAGCCAGACGGGCACAATCGCTTCAGTCTGGCATCTTGACTTGGACCGCTCTCGCCAAAGCAGAGGGGATGACAGCACCCCATCAATGACAAGTCCCTTGGCCCCTCTTTGGGGTTATGGTGGCAGCAGTAATCTGTCTCCAAATGATGATGCTGCTACTTGTGGCAAGTGGCCAATGTACTGGACAGCCCTGACCCAGCTCGCCTTTGATTTCTACAGATAAAGGTAATGATGGCCAATTGACTTAGTGGAAGGACAGAGAGTATGAGTATATCCCAAACAGCAGACATGCAAACGTGGAAATCCTCATGGTTATCTTATCTAACTAGAGCTCCCTTCTGCAGGGCTTTCTGCAAATAGCTTGAATTCTGCCTAATGCGCTCTGAGTCTCTCAACCCAGATTCTGCCCATTCCTGCCCTCACCCCTGCTGTGCTGACATTGTCCTCTCCAAGCCCAGAGGAACTCACTCTCCCAAAGGCAGACCTTACCTCTGTAGAATCTTCTAGCACAGGAGGAACTGTTACTTGAACATGACCACAGGCCTCCACAAGGAAACTGAAGAAACTCATGTGGCAACAAACCCACACACATGGGCAGGCAGCAGACTGGAAACCAAAAAGCACTCCAGCAAATATCACTCACAATTTTATCTTCTCTCCTCACAGCTTCTGGGATAAATGAAATTGCATGAAAATGTCCTAAGAGAGTACATAATTCAGAATCCAAAGATGTGTAATTGTGTCAATTTCCATACATCATGAACAAAGATTAAGTACCACTTTATCAACTTCAATGCTTATTACAATTAATAACTTCAAATCTTTTTAACATAAAAATCCATCGGCAACTTCTCATTTTTAAAATAATTTTTCAAAAAAGATTATTTATTTATTTGAAAGGCAGGGTGGAAGAGAAACAGTCAGTTCACTCCCCAAATAGCTACAATGGCTGGCGCTGGGCCAGGCTAAAGCCAGGAGCCTCCAATTTCATCTCCCATATGGGGACAGGGGCCTAATACTTGGACCACCTTTTGCTGCTTTCCCAGGCACATTAGCAGGGAGCTGGGATTGGAAGTGGAGGAGGTAGGACCCGAACTGATGCTCCAACATGGGACGCCGGCATCACAAGTAGAGCTTACCACACTGTACCATAATGCCAGTACCAAGGGTTAGTAAGTTTTAAAATCCACCTGAGAGGGCCTGCGCCGCAGCTCACTAGGCTAATCCTCCGCCTGCGGCACTGGTACCCTGGGTTCTAGTCCCAGCTGGGGCACCAGATTCTGTCCCAGTTGCTCCTCTTCAGTCCAGCTCTCTGCTGTGGCCAGGGAGTGCAGTGGAGGATGGCCCAAGTCCTTGGGCCCTGCACCCGCATGGGAGACCAGGAGAAGCACCTGACTCCTGGCTTCAGATCAGCGCGATGCGCCGGCCGTAGTGCGCTGGCCGCGGCGGCCATTGGAGGGTGAACCAAGGCAAAAAGGAAGACCTTTCTCTCTCTCTCTCTCTCTCACTGTCCACTCTGCCTGTCAAAAAAAAAAAAAAAAAATCCACCTGAGAGCAAATGAATGAGTTACTGCAAGTAAAAACAGTGAAAAGACATTATACAGACCAAACCATGAGAAACCATTGTCCCTCCCACTGCCTAACCTACAGCCTAAGAGAACCCCATGCTGCTCATCTTGGCACTGCCACAAGGAAAGCAACCTCCCCGTCATCACCACATTCCCACAAATGACCAAAGACAGAAGTGGGTGCATGGGGGTGTGCAGGGGGAGGAGGTGTGCAGGGCAGAGGCAGGCGGTCTGATTCACCAGGCTGGAGCGGAGTAAGTGATGCACTGTGGGCACCCTGTGCCCCTTTGCTGAGGACGCCACACAAAGAGAGGATCACTATGAAAGCAGAGCAGAAACACCTGCACTCCACTCCTTGCCACCCCACAAGACAGAGCCCCCACTCCCAGGAGCAGTGTGACTCAGGCACTGCTCACGAATCTCTGCTGCTGAAAAGCTAACCAGGCTGTGTCTGCCCTGGCACAGGCACTGGGAAGGGAGCAAACGAGCAACAAGGCAGCCAGTATTTACTGCCTCTGCAGTGCTGAGCCAGGACCCTGCTTAATCGTGCTTCACATGTTTCTGTCACTTGTTCAATCCTCGCAACTCTAGAGGCAGGTATGATTAGCATCCCCATCTTACGGAGAAGTGGCTTCTCAAGGTCACACAGTACAAACCCGAGATGAGATTCAAACCCAGAAAACCCGTTTCCAGAGACTGTGCTTTTAACCAGTAGCTTGCCCTTCACATGTGAAATGAGACGGTCTGGCAGAAAAGACAACTCAGAAATGAAATGCTGCATTACTGCGCACTCCACTATTAAAGATAAACCTCACAATCTCTCTCTGCAGGGATTCTAGGAAAGTCACTGAAGCCCCGGGGTGCCACTACGCACTTGTGTCTGCATTTGTCCACACTGCTAAGCCTCCAGAGCGCAGAGAGAAGGCCTGGGCCTGGGGCAGGGCAGGGGCTGGGGGGTGGGGGGTCAGATTTGAGTGAATCCTTTCAGAAAGCAGGTGACTGAAAACCATCACAGAGCTTCTCATGTCGTGGGGGGGGGGGGGGGGGTCCCGTGAGGGCATCAGGGGCTTTATAAGACCACCACAGACCCAAGTCTTCTCATGCAATGCCCTGTGCTGCCTTGGGACTCTGCAAAGTCCCCACTCCCAAGAAGACTCTCACCAGAAGCAGCTCCTAGACCCTGGACATTTAGAGTTGTGAGCTGAGCAAATCTTTATGCTTTCTAAGTTAGCCAGTCTAGCGTACGCAGTAATAGCAACAGGACACAAAGAATATAATCAGGATAGGCCCATTTATGACCCTGCTATTGCAATCAGCGTTAACTATAACAAACATACTAAGAGACCTAGTGGAAAAGATGAGTGGAGAGTGCTTGAACACAAATGGGTGAAGAATTTCAGTAAAGTAAAATAGGAACTAAATAGGGACATGAAAAGGTAAAAATGAAAATTACAACCTTGAAAATAAAGAACAGTAAAGCTTCATAGTAAACTGGACATGGCAAAAGAAGTTCTATGATTTGAAGAGGAATAAAGGTGAGAAAAAACAACAAAACTGCATGAGATCCATGGAATAATACCAGACGGCTGACTATATGGATAAGCAGAGTTCCAGAAGACTAGGACAGAGAATAGGGCAGAAGCAATATCAAATGAGAATTTTTCAAATGTGATGAAGGACGTCAACCCTCAGACCAAGCAGCTCAACCCGGAGGATGTCAAATACAAAGGAAACCACACCTAGGCACATCATGGCTAAGCTGCTTAAAACCGAAGGCAAACAGAAAATATTCAAACAACCAGAGGAAAAACAGACATAGAAGTCACAGAAAATGGCAATAAGGACAACATTTAAGAAAGGCTAAATTTTACCAAAAATAATGAAAATTAATATAATGTACTGGTAGGTTTAAGATTCTGAGCAGTGGGAGAACAACTGCTATGCAGGACTCTATATCCAGTAAAAATATACTTAAAAACATTTATAACTAAACATTAAAATTTTAAAAGGCAAGCAATCCAGTTGTGAAATGAGCAAAAGACAAACATTTCACCATGGAGGGGTATGGATGGCAAATAAGTAGATGAGATATGGTCAACATTAGCAGCCACTAGGGAAACACAGATAAATTACAATGAGCTATCATTCCACACGTTAGAATAACAGTGATGACACCAAGCTCTGGTGAGGGAGCAAAGCAAATGGATCTCTCCTATATTGCTGGGGGATATAAGATGGCACAGCTGCTCTGAGAAGTCGTGCAGCAGGTTCTGACTCAACAGGCACCTGCCATTCACCCCAGTCACCAAACTCACGGGTATTTATGTATCCTAGAGGAATGAATACGTATTCGTAGAAAAACCAGTACACACTGGGGCTGGCATTAAGCTGCCTCTTGGGATGCCTCCACCCTCTATCAGAGTGCCTGGACTCAAGTCCTGGCTTCACTCTTCATTCCAGCTTCCCGTCAATGTACACTCAGAGGCAGCAGGTGATGGCTCAAGTACCTGCTACCCATTTGGAAGATCTGGATTGAGCTTCTCTAGCTTTTAGCTTAGACCTGGCCCAGTCCTGGCTGTTGTGGGCATTTAGGGAATAAACCAGCAGACAGGTGCTTGCTCTTGCTCTTTCTTCCTATCTCTCTATCTTTCAAATGTATAATTTAAAAAAAGACACAAATGGCCATAGTGGCTTTATTCATAGGACCAAAATACTGGGAATAGCACAAATGTTGCTTGGGTAGATGGTTGAACAAACTCTTGTTATACAGAGAACATGTTGAGTATACAATGGTACACTGCTCAGTAGTAATAAAGAACTACTGATATATATATATATATATATATATATAAGAACCCAGATAGATGTTAAGGGTGCTTTGTTTAATGGAAAATGCAAATCTCAAAAGGTTACATACTGTATGATTTTACGTACATGATATTCTAAAAGTGATACAATAGGGATGGAGAACAGGGAACAGCATCAGGGAGTAGGAGGATGAGAATACCAAAGAACGATGAGGGACATCTCGGCAGCGACAGAACTGATTTTGATATAGCAGCAGTTACATAAATCCACATGTGATAAAACTGCACAGATATTACACACACGTATGAACACATACACATGTATGAACACAGTTTAAAATACAGTGACATTCAGTTCACTGGTAGACTAACATTAACATAGCAACGTAAATTTTCTGGCTTTGATATCGTATTAAAACCATAAGAGACATTGCCAATGGGGAAGCTGGGCAAAGAGTACTCGGACACATTCTGGAAGATCAGCAGATCAAGGCCCAAGTGCTCAGGCCCCTGCTACCTGGAGACCCAGATGGAGTTCCAGCTTCCTGGCTTCAGCCTGGTCCGGCTCTGGCTACTGTACATTTGGAGAACGAACTAGCAGATCTAAGAGCACTGTCTGTCTCTGTCTCTCTGACTAAGTGGATGAAAAATAAATGCCATGCTACAAGCAACCAGGAGGACTGAAGGAATCAAAGTCACTTAGGAAAGGTGACAAGGGAGAGTGCTGCAGCAATGTGGATGATGGGGTGGAGAAGTGGCACAGGACACAGGGCAGTGCAACAATACAGCAGCCCAGCAAGAGACAGGAATGAGCCCACACCGGGGGAGCATGGAGGACGACAGAAATGGAAGGTCATCCAAGCACAAAGAGGAAAGGGAAGCACTAGGAATCACTCCCTTAATCCCAACGTGGGTGTTGGAAGGATGTCACCTTCCCTCATCTCCAAAGGGAACAGAGCAGCAGCGAGAGGCTCCACTAGAACATGAATACATTTTTGGAGGTAATGATCTCAAGAGGTGGGGACCTCTAGAGGTAAGTAACTGCAGAGTTTAAGTCTGGAGTAGAGGCCACAAGTCATCATCAGCCCTGGCTGTAATCAGAGGGCCAGAAGAGGACAGCAGTGGATGACACTGCCACAGAGAGTGAATATGAGGAAATAAATAGAATTGGGGTCAAATTCTAGGGGAGGGGCCAGCGCTGTGGCATAGTGAGTGAAGCTGCCGCTTGCAGTGCTGACATCCGATACAGGCGCTGGTTTGAGTCTCAGCTGCTCCTCTTCCGATCCAGCTCTCTGCTGTGGCCTGGGAAAGCAGTAGGGGATGGTCCAAGTCCTTGGGTCCTGCCCCACGCGGAGACCCAGAAGAAGCTCCTGGCTCCTGGCTTCAGATTGGCCCAGCTCCAGCCACTGAGGCCATCTGTGGAGTGAACCAGCAGGATGAACGACTCCTCTCTGCCTCTGCCTCTCTGTAACTCTGCCTTTCAAATAAATAAATAAACCTTTTTTTAAAAAATTCTAGGGGAAAAAGGCTTTCATGAAGTTTATATGTTAAAAAGTACAGGCTGTCAGGGCTGGCGCGGTGGCGCAATGGGTTAATCCTCTGCCTGCGGCACCGGCATCCTATATGGGCACCGGATTCCAGTCCCCGTTGCTCCTCTTCCAGTCCAGCTCTCTGCTGTGGCCCGGGAGGGCAGTAGAGGATGGCCCAAGTGCTTGGGCCCCTGCACTGACATGGGAGACCAGGAAGAAGCACCTGGCTACTGGCTTCGGATCGGCACAGCACCAGTTGTAGCAGCCATTTGGGGTGTGAACCAGCGGAAGGAAGCCCTTTCTCTCTGTCTCTCTGTCTATAACTCTGTCAAATAAATTTTTAAAAAATCATTGCAACTAATAATTCTTCTAGTGATACACCCTAGAGGAATGAACACAAATGTGAGCAAACTTTTTTCCATAAAGATGTTCCCTTCAGTGTTATTTATTATAATAAAAACACAGAAAGAAATAACTATGCCAAACAAAAGAACTGATTTAAAGCAAATTATGCTCGAGCTATAGATTATGCAACCATCTAAGTAGCATTTTGGAAGATTTTTTTAATTATGTGAGAAAATCCTTACAACATGACATGAAACAGAAAAGTGTACAAAGTAGCAGTGACAGTATTTATTTAAACAAGAATATTCATTAAACAGCTACTACAAGCATCTAGGTGCTGGGGATAACATTCAGTAAAAGACAGACAATTCCTTGTTTCTGTGAAACTTAAATTTTACCACAAAATGATCTCAAAAGAGTAAAAAATAAATTTGCATGAAAACTTCAGATGAAATAAGTGCTAAATGAGGTACACATAACAGTGATATTAAGAAAATCTTGCCGGCGCTGCGGCTCACCAGGCTAATCCTCCGCCTGTGGTGCCAGCACACCGGGTTCTAGTCCCGGTCGGGGCACCGGATTCTGTCCCAGTTGCCCCTCTTCCAGGCCAGCTCTCTGCTGTGGCCAGGGAGTGTGGTGGAGGATGGCCCAAGTACTTGGGCCCTGCACCCCATGGGAGACCAGGAGAAAAGCACCTGGCTCCTGCCATCGGATCAGCGCGGTGTGCTGGCTGCGGCGGCCATTGGAGGGTGAACCAACGGCAAAGGAAGACCTTTCTCTCTGTCTCTCTCACTGTCCACTCTGCCTGTTAAAAAAAAAAAAGAAAGAAAGAAAGAAAATCTTATTGGGGCAGGCGCCATGGTGCAGGGTAATCCTCTGCCTGCAGCGCTGGCATCCTATATGGGTGGCAGTTCTAGTTCCGGTTGCTCCTCTTTCAATCCAGCTCTCTGCTATGGCCTGAGAAAGCAGTAGAAGATGGCCCAAGCGCTTGGGCCCCTGCCAACCACATGGGAGACCAGGAAGAAGCACCTGGCTCCTGGCTTCAGATTGGCACAGCTCCAGCCGTTGTGGCCATTTGGGGTGTGAACCAATGGAAGGAAGTCCTTTCTCTTTGTCTCTCTCTATAACTCTACCTGTCAAATAAATAAATAAAATCTTTAAAAAATTTTTCTAAAAAAAAACTCATATAAAACACTTGAAGTTGATTTAAAAGAAAATTTTAAAACAAAATTAACAGAAAAATAATGGAAAATAAAAATTAACAACAATCTCAGGGGTTGAGTAAATGGTCTAGGAATAAAAAGGGGGAGGGGTGGAACACAGTGGGAGTGCTTGGCCCTCTGAGTTTATGTTCTAGAGCACATTAATAAGCACAACTTGCACAACCTCTCAGCTTTCTCGTCCTCAAACCCACAACCTGAGAAGGCACAGGCACGAGCTCACTGAGAGGCCCAGGCTTCCACCAGGTCTATTCAGACCAAATGAACTTCTCAGTAATGCCACAGGTAGAGAGTTTCACAAATGATCCTTCCATAAACAAGCTAAGACAGACTTTGTCATTGTTGAAGTTTGCTGTCAGTGTGTGATTTGACCTCCTCTCGTCTCAAGCCACTGCTGCAAAAGATGCACCTTGGAGAAAGGACCTTGCAAATGTCCTTGCACTGTGCCCTGGTCAGTGTTCTGAACCTAGTCTACCAATGCTAGTTTTTCACCCTCAGCCTAGGTATACTTGTGGAAAAACGCCCCTTGCACCTTCCCAAAAATTTCATAATCCACTCATACCAAGGTGTCCCCTTCCACCATGTGCAAACCCTCCTGATCATCCCCTCAGGGCTCAGACCACACACACGACCACCTCGCCAACAGCTCCCCTCAACAGGTATTACATTTCCATTTTCATTACAGTATGACCCCTATAAACACATACATACATACATACACACACACACACACACACCCCTAAGTTCATTCACCCACTCATTCACTGAGCCAGTACTACAATGCAGGTACTCCCTTAAAATCACAGCATGCCCTAGAAACACTACTCACAATGCTAAGAAATTTAAGGACCAGTTCCTAAAATCCCAAACATTCAATTATATAATTTGTGAAGAGAACTACCCTGAAGAAAGGTACTGAAAATACTTCTGCAAATTTGTAACATGTTCCAGAAAACACCCTTTGAAAAGAATGCACCTATGTGTGTCACATACATGTACACATACAGACACACACACACACACACTGACATTTATTCTTTAAAAACAATCTTGGAGCAAATAAACCAAGAAACTGAGAATGTGCTCATTTTAGAAAGAAAAAACAGAAAACTCTGTGACACATACTTAACTGTAGGCGCCACTCAAATTCCTAAGTTGAAGCCCCAAGCCTTTCTCACCCATGTGAGGGTATTTGGAGAGAGGGCCTGGCTGGAAAAAGTTAAGGTTAAATGATGCTGTCAGGTGTGATCTTGATCCCATAGGACTGGTGCCCCTATAGGAAGAGGAACAGACTCCGCAGGAAGGCCATGCGAGTCCAAAGCATTTGTCTGCAGGCCAGGTGAAGGCCTCACCAGGAATGAGCCTGCCGGCTCCTGGGCCTTCCAACCTCCAGAACCCTGAGAAAATCAATGCCTCTTGTTAAAGACACACAGCCTGTAGTGTTTTGTTGCGGCAGCCTGAGCAGCCCAAGACACACTGTGAAGTAAAATTACTGTATCATTCTACAGAGATAACCACTGGAGTTCACACTACTCTCAAACAAAACCCACAGAGATATTCCTAATATTCTGGAGACTGTCCTAAAAATTAAATATGACTCAAATAAATACCACCTGCTTTCTAAAACATCTGCGATCAGAAAGAGACATTTTATTAGAGATTACCTAGTTAAAAGTACTTTTCAGAGGTTGGTTACATCCTGAACTTCATTAAAATTATAGAGAAGCGGCCGGCGCCATGGCTCAATAGGCTAATCCTCCGCCTAGCGGCACCGGCACACCGGGTTCTAGTCCCAGTCGGGGTGCCGGATTCTGTCCCAGTTGCCCCTCTTCCAGGCCAGCTCTCTGCTATGGCCAGGGAGTGCAGTGGAGGATGGCCCAAGTCCTTGGGCCCTGCACCCGCATGGGAGACCAGGAGGAAGCACCTGGCTCCTGGCTTCAGATCAGCGCGATGCGCCGGCCACAGCGCAGCAGCCGTGGCGGCCATTGGAGGGTGAACCAACGGCAAAAAGGAAGACCTCTCTGTCTCTCTCTCTCACTGTCCACTCTGCCTGTCAAAAAAAATAATAATAAATAATAAATAAAATTATAGAGAAGCAAAGATTATAACAATCAAAGCCCAGAACACTCTAGAATCATTCTGACCCAGAAAGCAAAAGAGAAAAACAACTTCCCCATTTGAGGTCTTTTTGAACCTACTATTTCCTCCAGCCAGACATCCACTCTGGAATCACAGCTGGCACAGTGGGATGACAGGAGGCAGTGAACCAGGCAGAGAAGGAAGTCCCTTCAGGAGTAATCACACTCCTAAATCCCCAACACCCAGCTGTTCCCAAGACATCTGGAACTAAAGCCCCATGACCCAGACTCCGGACCTTTTCTCTCCTCTCTCCAGCCTCCCTCCCTTGGTGATCCAGTCCCAGGGTTCTAAATGCCACCTGTCTACTGATAAATCTCAAAGCCACTGACATAAATACCTGGGACAGGCATTTGGTGCAACAACTAAGATGCCACTTGGGACACCTGCATCCCATACTGAGTGCCTGAGTCCAAGTCCCAGCTCCACTCCTGACTCAGATAGTTGGGTCCCTGCCACCCATGTAGGGGACACGATTTGAATTCTGGCTCTCCCAGCATTTGAAGGGTGAGCCAGTCAGTAGACGGGATGCCCCATCCCCTTCCCCACAGTATCTCCATCTCTCAAACGCATCAAATTCAAAATTGTACGCCAAGAGCCAACTAGACGACGTCACACGAATGTCTAGTATGAACCCCTGACCTCCCACTGCAATGAGGCACTCAAGTCTTCCCCGACTCACACTGCACAGTAACTCCTAACCTCAGTCACTCAAGCGAGAACCCTGGAGCACCTTCACCTGCTCGCTCTCCCAGGCCTCACATCAAGTCCACCAGCAAGTCCACCTGGTGGTTCCACCTTCTGAACACCCTCGTGGGTCTAAATCAGACGGCTCCTGCGGCTCTTTGCACTTAGAAGCCGGGGCAGCTGCATCAAGGAAGCGGGATCTGTCCTGCTCCACAGAGTACCACTTCTCCTGGAACGTCCTTCCCCACCCAGCCCACCTGGCCATGGCTCAGGCCCTCAGATCTTCAAATCTCTACTCAAACGTTACCTCCTCTGAGCCCACCCCCAATGGCAAGTGACTCCTGAGCCACTTTACCCTCTTCAATGCTTTCTCTCCACTGGCGCCTGGCATCGTCTGACAGTCTGGGTTTCATTTACTGTGTGTCTCCCTTACTGCTGAACTCCATCAGAATTCCAGTTTGGGGTGTGTACAGACTTTCTCAGTAGCCATCGGTTCTACATCCACAAATTCAACATATCAAGGGTCAAAAATATTTAGAGGAAAAAACACTATCTGTATTGAATACATACATTTTCTCGTCACTTCGGTCCAAACAAAACAGGACAGCAACCACATGGCATTTACATCGTTTTAGACATTCTAATTCATCTAGAGATTATGTAAAGCACATGGAAATATATATGTATGGTGCTCGCTTTGGCAGCACATATACTAAAATTGGAACGATACAGAGATTAGCATGGCCCCTGCGCAAGGATGACATGCAAATTCATGAAGTGTTCCACATTTTTAAAAGATGAGTGGCTTTTCTCCTGGTTTTGGTTGGGATCAGCTTTAAACCACGTCCATAAAACAGTCCTCACAAGGGTCCAGAGACTCTCCTCATTTCCTCTCCTCTATAAAATCCTCTCATTATTTGGTTAATGTCATTCCTAGGACCATTGATTGCTATTCTCACCCTGTCTTTATACTACTGTGTTTGTTTAAATGTTTACAGGAGTTGATAATGGAACAAAGCCTTCAGCCACCAGGCGGTCAACCAAATGCTGCTACAGGGACATACTTGACTCCCCACCCAGGTGACAGTGGCTTGAGACATCGCCCCATGCCAGCATAGAGTACCTTGTCGATCCATGTCAGCAGGAAACAGCGCTAAAGACAGATCATTGTCCCTGTACCCCTCCTGGACTTTTGGGACTAATGTAATCCCATACAACTCCTGCTTTATAAAAAACAAAAGGGGGGAATGTTAGTAAAATGGCACAATTTTATCTATGGCACGATCTACACCCCAACACCATCCTAGGCTCTAGCCCCACCGCCATTGCTGGAAGCCAGGTGGCCACATGACCCAACCAGCGGTGTCAGCTACACCTCATCCTAATAGGATTCACTGCTCCTACTTCCCTGCCCCTCCCCTCCACAAAGTTTTGAAAGGACCTGTTCCTTTTTTTCTCTGTCTCCTGATCTCTCTCTGTCTTTATCTCATTCTCTCTCTTACGCTCTCCTTCTCTTTTCCTTCTTCGCCCCTTCCCTCTGGTCTGTTGGGTTTTCCCCAATAAACCCTTTCCCTTAAAAAAATATACGTATGAATCAATTCTATGCAGAAACCACACCATTTTATATCAGGGACTTGAGCATCCACAGACTTTGGTATCCAGAGGGGCTCTGGACCCAGTCACCATACACACCAGTAGATGACTGTGCTTTGTTTCCTGACGTGTTCTTAGCACCTGGAACAGTGTATGGCACCAGTAGGTGTTCAGTAACTAGCCGCTGAAAAAATAAAAATTTATGTGGCATCTCATCCCTGTATTTTCTATGGAAGAAACTAAGAAAGTCCAAGATTACCAGATTGGGGGTAAATTTATGAGGGCCTTTTCACTACACGCCCTCCCTTGATGATGTCACCTAACAAGTTCACCTCCATCCACTGCACTAAGGTCTCACCTAGGTTCTGGGAGTAGATCCACGGAGCACACTTATGGCTTAAGACCCATGTGTACAGAAGACATCTATAGCAGAAGAGACACTTAGGACATTTAAAGAAAAGATATTTAAAGAGAATGATCAACAATTTTCCACCTTCTTTTAGTTTTTCACCCCCTCAAATGAGAAAGTTCAAAATTTAGAAAAATCACTCAAAAGTAAATAACACTGCATCTTTACACAGAGAATGAGAGAGGGAAATTTCATTTGTACGGTAACAACTAAAAATACAAATCACAAATTTATCTTTATTTTTTCTGAGTGAGATCACGCTAGGGGGAGGGGGACGTGGACCCTCTCAGCAAAGAAGGTCCCAGATAAGAAATTCACAGGATGGAAATCAAAGCACCCAGACCTTTCAAACTAAGAACATCCTGACAATGTCTTGTGAACTGAGGACTGGCAAGGCATACTAATGAGAAATATTCCGAAAATGCTGTGCAGATAAAGGTCTTCAGTTTCCGCTTTCCTGAAAGAATGGTTTTGAAGGGAATGGGGAGTTCTAAGCACCAAAGCATAAACCCAGCAATGGAACAAGCCAGTCAAGAAACACATGCAACAGAAATGTGGACCATGCCTTAGTGCTACTGTGAACCTTGTCTTCCACTTGTGACAGTCACACACCAATAGAAAACCCACGTACACGGGCACTTGAAAATACCTGTGGAAAAAAGGAGTTAAAAGGCTATCTTTTTATTTATTATATATAATTTTGCACTAAAGAGCAAAAATGTTTCAAAACCTATAGTTCTGGGGCTGGTGCTGTAGCATAACAGGTAAAGCCGCCACCTGCAGTGCCGGCATCCCATATGGGCGCCAGTTCGAGTCCCAGCTGCTCCACTTCCGATCCGGCTCTCTGCTATGGTCTGGGAAAGCAGTGGAAGATGGCCCAAGTCCTTGGGCCCCTGCGCCCATGTGAGAGACTAGGAAGAAACTCCTGGCACCTGATTTGGATTGGCGCAGCTCTGGCCATTGCAGCCAATTGGGGAGTGAACCGGTGGATAGAGGATATCTCTCTCTCTCTCTCTCTCTCTTTCCGCCTCTCCTTCTCTCTGTGTAACTAACTTTCAAGTAAACAAATAAATCTAAAAAAAAAAAAAAAAAAAAAAAACCTGTAGTTTTTTCCTATTACACATTTTCATGATTTGGGGTACCAAAATAAGCTTCCCTTTAAATTCTACTTTTCATGAAGTTTTTGAAGTACACATGTGTAGCTAACCAAACAGAATATATTTACCTCTTTTCAAGATAATCCAAAGCATGAGCTCTAACATTCTCCCAGAGGTAAAAGATACATTACAACCCAACCTATACTGAGAGAATTTTTTTCATTTTTAACATTTATTTATTCATTCATTCATTTGACAGGCAGAGAGGGAGAGAAGACAGAGAGGTCCCATCTGCTGCTCCCCAAATGCCTGCTGCAGTCAGGAATGGCTCCCATGCAAGTGACAGGAACACCATTACTTGAGGCTCACTGCTGCCTCCCAGGGTCTGCATTAGCAGGAACCTGGAGTCAGAAGCTGGAACCAGGCGTGGAACCCAGGCACTCCGGTGTGAAATGCGGGTGACTGTAATGGCATGTTAACTGCTTGTCAGAGACCTGCCCCAGTATTATTTTAAATTTAAAGATAAGCGCATGAATCTACTAAACTCTGTTGTGCTTTCGGGAAATAACTAAAGGACAATTTAAATACCAGATAAAGGTAAAAATTTTTCTAAATGTATGGTACTCATTTTATTCTTTTTTATTAATTAATTAATTCCTGTTTTATTCTTAACATTCAACAAATGCCAAAACAGCAAGACTTCTCATAGGAATTCCTCTAATGACAAGGCCATGCCAAGACAAAACCCTTCAGCCTGAGTAACACTTCACCAGTCAAGTCATTTCCTTATCCACACAGCTGTCCATCTCTGCTGGACTCAGCTAGCAGTAGCGGTTTCATATCTACCAATCATGGCAGACCCCACTATGACGTCCTGGTTCAAGGACCACTTCCTTTAAATGCCCTCCCGGAACTTGTCCCCTTCAGCCCACATCAGCCAATCCTGAGATGAACCAAACCTCACGCTTGACAGAACAAGCTGAAATGTTTTCCAAACTAGGACTCTCACAAAACAGGAGACTCCCCAGAGGCTGCAACTTCTGTAGAGTAAAACCAGAAAGGGGATGACAGCAATCCACCTACAGATAGAGAAGTAGACAAGAGAACTGCTCAACTTCATCATACAAGATACAGAAATGCAAATTACAGCCACAGAGCAAAATGCCATTGTAATTTAGGAGATTTTTTTATTTGTTTATTTTTTATTTGACAGGCAGAGTTAGACACAGGGGGACACAGGTGCTCGTACATGTTCATTACTGGTGAAGAATAGACTGTCGGGCATTTTAAGTTTACAAAGCATGAATACAGCCTGTGATGACATTGAGAATGGAAACCACTTCTGCAAAAACATGAGGAGCGCTCCCTCTCACCCCTCCTGGCCACAGCTGACCACAACAGAAGACACTGCACAAACAGGCAGAGCTGCCCTCCTGGGAATGTGGACTTGGGATTGTGTGGTTCTAGTTGGGTCACTCTGAAATTTTTCAGATTTGTGCTCTAGGATCACCTCTTGCTTATATTTTTCTTTTCATTTACTTTCTTCTCTCATCTTCCCAATTTCAGTAGCGACAAATTCATATCAGTCTGCTTAAGAACATTACTTATAATTCTTAGATTATCCAATGTAACTAGACACAAGACATCCTGAATCTCACCTTCTATTTCAGAACATATTATCGATGGCATGACAGGGTTGCTAGTAACTTAAGACTTTTTTTTTCTTTCCAAAGTTCTGTAGCAATTTAAAATCAATGAATCCTTGAAATAACTTTCCAAAAGAAGCCAAATAACTTGTGGTCTCTACTTTAAAAAAGCCATTTTACCATAATAGTGACTGCCATTCACCACCAATTTTCTCTCAGCATTTGTCCCATTATTTTTCAATCTGTTACAGAATTATACAAACTATAGATCTGAATCACCCTTCAAAATGTAAAGTTGACTTTTGAAAATTATCACAGCCCTGAGTGCCTTCTCCCAGAAAGGGATCATTCTGCCCAGCAGCTCTCGTCCAGCCTAACAATGAACTCTCAGAAGGGAAGAAGACACACACATTATTTCAATCACAATAGCCAACTGTGACAACACAAAGAATGCCAGCTTTCAAAGCACTTAATTCTGCTGAAGATGCAATCATGGCACATGCCTCAGAAACCATGTACTCCCTCATCCTGTTTTTGGAGAACTCTGAAAATCTAGACAATATGTTTCCTTTCAAAACACCAACTGGTTACAGAGGAAAAGAAAGAAACAGACAAATGATCCTGCCAAGAATCATTTCTGTAGTTTCTCTTGGTAGAATGGCCCTTTCATGGCTCTAAACACTTAAATTCAATCCTTGATTGGACTGATGATATACTAACCTTTTCTTTATTTGAAACTGAATTTTAGAACAAAAAAGGATCTCAGGGCACTCCTAATCCAGATTGTCTCAATTTTTTAAGTATGAAGATCTCCACTACAATGCTAGAAATTTCTGAGGATTTTATGATAGCTGTATCTAGGGACAGAAAATGACAACAAAAAATTTGCAAGCATGCAGTAATTCTTTAAAAAGCACCAGTAAATATGTGAAACAATAACATTAACATCAACAAGGTCTAAAACCTAGTCTCCAGACTTATAACACTGATACACTATAAGAATTCAACAAGGAAGGAAGGTTTTTCTTAAATAGGCCTGGTCCTAATTTTACTAGGAGCTTCACAACTGGTGTTAAAAGTTCTTGAGGAACAATTCTGACAGAATAAAGAGCAGGGAGCATGCCCCATCAGACATTAAAACATTAGAAAGCTACAATAACTGAATTAGCATAGTCTGAGTAAAGAAACCTGTAACAGAACAATTAGAAAATGCAGAAAGGAATGCATGGACGGGAAGCTGATATAAGGTGGATGTAGTGTTGTAAATCACTCAAGTAGGGCTTACTCATTAAATGCTACTGTAACAACTGGATACTCCTCAGAAGAAAGGAAATCAAACTGAGGTTTCACTTCAGTCTTCACACAAAAAGAAGGTCCAAATGAAGCAAAGAGGAAGAAGAAACACTGAAGTTTTTTGGTTTTTTTTGTTTGTTTGTTTGTTTTGTTTTTTTTTTTAACTTGACAGGTAGAGTTAGACAGGGAGAGAGACAGAGAAAGGTCTTCCTTCTGCTCCTTCACCTCCCCAAATGGCCACTACGGCCGGCACTGTGCCAATCCGAAGCCAGGAGCCAGGTGCTTCCTCCTGGTCTCCCACGTGGGTGCAGATGCCCAATCACCTGGGCCATCCTCCGCTGCCCTCCCGGGCCACAGCAGAGAGCTGGACTGGAAGAAGAGCACCTGGGACTAGAACCTGGCACACACATGGTGCCGCAGACAGAGGATTAGCCAAGTGAGCCAGGGCGCCCGCCCCTTAAGTTCTTTTAAAAACAATCCTGAGGTGAAGAAGGTCTTTGGAAGAGTAACTGAAAAAGAATGGAAGCCAAACATTAAACTACTTGAAAGAAATCAAATGCTAGTCATTAAAGAAAACTGAATAAACAAAATCAAGATTATTACACGAGGTCCCTTTGGGGCCTCATAATTCCATCCAGGACACAAACCCCGGTCCTGTAACATCCAAGCACAGCCTTCTGTATACCACGTGTAGTCCCCAGTCACCTGGAAAGCAGCAGCAGTAAAAGCCACGTGCTCTAACAGACAACACCCTCGAACCCTCCTTTCTCGGCCAGGCCATGAAGTGAGTTTCCTCCAGCACCATCGGCATCATCACCCCCGCTCACGCTGGAAGCTGTCAGCCACCCAAGGAGGTGAGGCCTTTCATCACACCTGTGGGAGCCACGGTTTAACTTTAGCAGAGTGCATCCTTAGTAAGGCAGTGACAGGTCAACAGGTTCTTCCAGGCTCACTGACTGCCACATAATGTGAGCAGAGACTAGGGAGAACTGGCTGTGAGGAGGCAGTATGCCCAAGAAGATGATGAGTCATTCTACACCGTCTACCTACTGTCAAACCCACGAGGAAGGGACGTGTACCCACCAAGAGCAGCAACACCTAATTATGTTTCAATCCACAAATCTCTCCATATGACTCAGTAAAGTTACATTTATCTAACTGATTAATACAAGCAACACACAGCTAACCCAGTGTGTTGAGGTGGATTTGCTCTGAGAGAGGAGTGTGATGGGGGCAAGAGGCACGGAGTCACCACACAGACCCGGGAGTCAGGTGAAAGCAGGCCAGAGGCAAGCGGCCCGCAGACTCGTTTATTTCAGTTGGTACAGCAGCTTAAATAGCTAAGGCAGCCAATCCAGTCAAGGGGCGGTTTATGCCCTAACCAATCACAGCCTGTTGCCAGGCAATATCCGAAGCCATCCAATCACAGCCTGTTGCCAGCCAGGCTCTGTTGCCAGGTGGGTTTCAAAGCCATTCCTGAGTAACTGACACTCACTTGCCAGCGGCCATCTTGGCATGGCCTTCTCATTCCACCACATTTCTCCTTTTGTTTATTTTTGAGCAACGGGAGGCATGATTCTTGGCCATATCATTGTTGACCCCGTTTCCATGTGGTCTCCGTACGCAGCTGTGCCTGTCTTAGGTTGTCCCCCAGGGGATCTTACCCGTCGTTGACTAACCAGCGCTCAAAACAGTAGACCACAGGAGTGCTTGCTCAGATGGGGGTAGGAATGAAGAAAAATAGTAATCAGGAATGGCATGACTGCACACAGGCTGTGGGCCGTTTGAGTGGCTGACCGGAGCTAGAGGGGTATAAAACAGTAACAGATGTGGCTATCAGCAGTTTCTCAGGGTAGGATGATAGGGCAGGTACGTCTGCTAACAAGGCGGACTCTCAGTCTTGTTCAGCTGGTTCTGGTTGACTGTCAGTTGCAGGCTTGATGTTTCTGGCTGGTACCCAAATGGGCTGTCCTGCATTCTCTGGAAAGACACATGAATATCCTTGACCCTTGGTTAGCAAAGGGTGTGGTCCCTTCCATTCTCCTCTCAGGGGGTCTTTGCACCTAATCATAGGGGCTGGGGCCTGGGATGGAAAGGATCCCCAGTGTTTATAAGCTGGGCTGATCTTGGGAATCAAAAGTAAGAAAACTGATAGTGAAAAGGACCTCTGTCATTGCAAGCTGTGGGTCTGGGGACATATGATTTTTTTTTTTCTGTCTTTGTAAGAGATCTTTAATTGTCCTATGAGTTCTTTCAATGATTGCCTGTCCCTGTGGGTTGTATGGGATACCTGTGGCAGACTGTATGTTCCAGGATTTCAGGAAGGAATTACATTTCTGTGATGTATATGCTGGCCCGTTATCAGTCTTTATGGTCCAGGGAACACCAAGGACCAGCATGGCTGGCTTAACCGCCTTTATCACGAGTAGCCTTTTCTCCGGATTGGGCTGTTGCAAATACAGCCTCTGAATAAGTATCTACCACCACATGGACAAACTTAAGTTTACCAAAGGAGTTAATGTGGGTGACGTTCACTTGCCAGAGCTTATTAGGAGCAAGGCCTCGCGGGTTCACTCCTGCTTGTTGCAGTGGGCCTAATGGGGAGAGGAGTGCACAATTCTTGCAAGAGTGCACTAGGTGTTTGCATTGGCTCATTGTTAGCTCTGGGAAAAGCAATTTTATGTTGCTTGCTGACATGTGAAATTTTTCGTGTAGAATATGGGCTTGTTCTAGGTGTCCAATGGAAGCCGTGTTGCAGGAGATAAGACGATCAACCTTTTTGTTGCCTTGGAAAATAAAGCCAGGTAACCCAGTATGTGATCTTACATGTGAGATATACCATGGGTGTTTTCTGTTCTCAGTTAGCTCTTTAAGTGTTGTGAACATCTGGTCAATTGGCTTATTGGTCAGGTTAAAGACTGCAAAAGGGATCGTCTTTGCTACCCTTACTGAGTATTTGCTGTCTGAAAATATATTTACCGGCCCATCCTGGCTAAGGAGTAGAACCTTGACTATTCCCCTTATTTTTCCCAACTGTACTGATCCCCCGTGGGGTTCTCATTCCACCACACCAGTGATTTTCTTACAACAGGGGCAGGGCATCCCTCAGTGATTCAACTCCACACCCAGAAGCACTACTGGGACAGCTGATGGGGTTAGGGGAAGACCCTCACCCACAAGGTAAGGGGTGTATTTGTTACTTATGTTCACATCAATATCATCTTGATTTTCATCACTTTCTTCCTGTGGATTTTTTTTCTTTTATCCATATCTGGTATTTCCCCAAGACCTTATCAATCTGTTCATCTCTTTTCACATCAAGTATCGTTTAATGGAATTATTACTTGGGTTTCATGGATTCCAGTCATTTTTTAAAAGTCGTTCTTTCTCGGCTGGCGCCGTGGCTCAATAGGGTAATCCTCCGCCTGCGGCGCCGGCACTACAAGTTGTAGTCCCAGTTGGGGCGCAAGATTCTGTCCAGGTTGCTCCTCTTCCAGTCCAGCTCTCTGCTGTGGCCCAGGAAGGCAGTGGAGGATGGCCCAAGTGCTTGGGCCCTGCACCCGCATGAAGACCAAGAGAAGTACCTGGCTCCTGGCTTCAGATCAGCGCAGTGCGCCAGTCGCAGCAGCCATTGGGGGTGAACCAACAGAAAAAGAAAGACCTTTCTGTCTCTCTCACTGTCCACTCTGCCTGTCAAAAAAAAAAAAAAAAAAAGTTGTTCTTTCTCTTGCTCCCCAGGCAACTACTTGGGAGAACTACACGATGCGTGCTATGGCGGAGGTGCTCCTGGGAGGAGGGAATCGGCCACCTCACTTCTCTCCCCTCCCACAGGATGGGATCTGAGGAATCCTCCACTCTGAGCTATTTATGCGGCAGGAGTTGTCAGAGCTATCAGAGGCTGAAGAGCAGTTCTCAACTGTTAATTTACAAAGGAGACTTTGAAACAAATGTGACTTTCTGTAAGATCAACAGCCTACAGGGCAACACTGACTGCAAGACATTCTAAACCCTGTCCTGTACCGACCTTCAACATGCAATTATGCGCAGCTCAAAGTTCTGAATAATTTTCTCACATGTTTCTTTTCCACCCATGAATGTTCCCTAGACAACTGAACATGAAGCTGAGAAACAGGGAATGATTAGCCTAGCAGTTAAACACTGATTCAGACTACCTAAGCTGGATGCCCAGTTCCAGCTCCTGACTCCAGCTTCCTGCTAATGCAGACCTTGAGCAGTGGTAATGACTCAAATAACTGGGTTCCTGCCACACACAGGAGAACCTGGATTGAGCTGCTGGCCCTCAGGTTTCAGTCCAGCCCAGTGTCAGCCATTGCAGACACTTGGAGAATGAGCCAGTGGAAAGGAGCTAACTTCTCTCTCTCATCCACTTAAATATACTAATATTTTTTTTAAATATTGGATAAGTTCTTTAATTCACAGACAAAAATGAACTCAAGATAAATCAACATCTTACTTGAATTACCAAGAAATAACTGAAACTACAAGTCAACTTGACTAAGCCATCCTTAATAAATTCCTATAATAAGCTCACTGGTTAATACTCAGAACTTTCAATATACTGCAGTAAATATATCAAAGATAGGTTAACAGAGGCCATTTAAAATCCTATGACGAGTGATCCATAAAAACCATGTTCACGGCACATGACTGGAAAGTCACACTCTTACCTAGAGATAAATAAGCACTCTGAAGAAGCACTCTTAGCAAATCCTGCCCAAGACTCAGTAAAACACTGTCTCACTTCCCAGTTTCACAAAGATCTTTCAAGCCCTGAGCTGTTTCAGCATCAATCACCAGCTACCAGGAAGAAGAAACTGGGAAAGGTTCCATCACTCCATCAATCTGCTGCTCCCTTGCAACTAAGTGACTAATCCACAACAAAAGCAAAAAGAGGCATCTGGGAGCACACACTGTGGGGCAACAGGTTAAGTCCCCACTTGGGAAGCACACATCCCATATCAGAGTGCCTGGTCTGAGACCAACTACTCCAGGTGATGGCTCAAGTGCTTGGGCCTCTGCCACCCACATGGAGTTCCAGGCTCCTGGCTTCAGCCTGAGAACCTTAGATATTGCAGGCATTTAGAGATTCAACCAGTGGATGGAATACCTATCTATCTCTACCTTTCTCTCTCTCTCTCTGGCATCCCTTCAAGTAAATTAAAATAAGTTAAAAAGAGAAGTGTCTGGAAGATGGTGTCTCTGTTCCAAAGCTTGTTTGGTCTCCAAAATCCTGCAAAACCAAGTGTGTGTCTTATTGTCTTATTACAGAACAGGAGGATACTGCTTAAGAGTTGGGGGGAAGGGGAGGGATGAGTATATATTAGGCAAAAGTACAGTGTCTTCCAGGAGGTCACATAGTCAATGCACTCAGCCCAGGCGTCCCAGGCGTCCTTCGCTGAAGACTTTTCAGAACCTTGGTGAGAGAATCACGCCTCCCATTAGCCTTTCAGCTTTGGCACCATAAACCCTTCTGGGATAACACTCTCTGGCCCCTGTTACCATCTCCTGTGGCAATTCAGGGGGTTGGAAGTGGTTTAGGCAGCCTCTTGATCCCAATCCCAAAAGCAAACTACAACAAAGCTACAGTGATTTCAAAAGATAGTAGCTTCGGATTGGTGCAGCGCTGGCCGTGGCAGCCATTTGGGGAGTGAACCAACAGAAGGAAGACCTTTCTCTCTGTCTCTCTAACTCTACCTGTCAAATTTAAAAAAAAAAAAAAAAAAAAAAAAGGATGGTCAAGACCTGAAGAACAGGACAGAGAGCACTTTAGAGTTGACACAGACAATGGCAAGTTACTGAAAGTCCACAAAATCTCAGCACTTTTCTGGAAAAAAAAAAAATTGTTCAAAGAAATAACAGAAACAAGTACTATAATAAACTTCATAGCTTGAAAAATAACTTTCAAAGAAATATATAATCTGTAATGAAAGCACCACCAACAGAAAAGAACTATTTGGGCTTAAGGGCCCGGGGGTTAGAGCTATCCTGGAAGCCTGCCAACTCTGTGACCTACTCTGCATCCCTAAGTGCTCCCATTTTGACCAAAAACAAAGTAATACTATGCACCATAGGAGAAAGAGCCCTAGAACAACATCAGGAATCCCTGAACAGCTTTAGCACACTTTGCCCTGTGTGACCATGAAACCGAGACTCTGTTTCTCACCCTGGAAGGAAAACTATTTCTTTTTTCCTGATCCTTGCTTACTCCCTTTGGAACTTCTCCCCACATAAACCAGGATCATCTAACCAACAAACTACTTACAGGGCTGTTACAAGCATCACATCAGATCACATAATTAAATGCATTTAACACTATAAATCACAATATAAACATGCTCTCCTATGGAAGCTGACATGTTAGCCACCTCATGACAAAGTGTCCAACGTGCTTTACTATGGCCATTACTATCTCTCCACTAAGAAAGACTCCAGGCTTCAAATTACTACCCTGGCATTAATTTCTTTTTTAAATTATTTATTTATTTGTTTATTTATTTATTTGAAAAGGAGAGCACCAGAGAGGGAGAGTAAGGAAAAGCCAGAAGCCAGGAACTCCATCTGGGTCTCCTACGTGGGTGGCAGGAGCCAAACTACTTGGGCCATCTTCTGCTACCTTCCCAGGCACATTAGCATGGAGCTGGATGCAAAGCGGAGCAGCCAGGTCTTGAACTGGTGCAATGATATGGGATGCTGGCATCACATGTGGCAACTAACCTATTGCACCACAATGCCAGCTCCTTAGCATTCATTTCTTTTCTGCTCCCATTTTAAGCATTTATAGAAGCACCTGTTATCATGTTTCTTACTAATAATGCTCTCAGCATTTCTATGTTAGTAGCTGAAAAAAGACATCTAGCTTGTTTTTGCCCCTCTCTCCAAAGATGCGGTCTCAAAATACACAGGCAGATTTGAAGGTTTCTTAGAAATTTTCTGGCTACTGGTGTTGTTTTTCACTCAGCCAGTAACTGCGCGATTTTCTATTCTTGATACAGTACTCAGTCCTTTATTATTTAAATTCTCTTTCTTAAGTATACTCCTTGCAAAATCTCTGTGGAGTAGGTACTCTTTTAGATAAGAAAATAAAGGTTCATAGAAATTAAAAAAAAAAAAATTCCTCAAATAGCACAGCTAACAAATGACAGAGCCAAGATTTGAACCCAAATCTGCCCAGCTCCAAAGCCCCTACCCCTGACTAGGCTGCTACTCTGGCTCATGAGGTCTTACAGGCGATCTGTCATCCCTCTCAGAGCATGATGAACCCAGTCAGGGGTATTGGTCTAATCAGGAATCATCCACGTATGACTGCAGTCATGTACACCCCACTGTGTCAGAGAGCAAGATCATGGTTATTGGAAAGAAAAAGCACAGGAGCAGTAAATGAGCTCCAAATGAGACTCATGCAAAAACAAAACAAAACAAACACACTTTAAATCTTATGCATTGGCTTAAAGTGAACCACAAATTTTGTTCAAGAACTTCAGGAAAGGAAACTGATGGATTACAGAATTAGGTGTCTAAAAACCACAAATGCATCAACTACTCGAAGCAGTGCCTTTATTCCTGACTCTAAGACCTGAAAGTCATTTCAACTCACACAGTAAAGTCCACACCTGCTAACACCCTCCCTCAAAGCAAAGGCTGAAGATTTCACTGAACTGCCTCCCCATACAACATTCCCAAGCCCAGCTTACAGCAAATGACAGCCAAGCAAAGAATCGCTAGTAGGTGCCACTTTTTTAGAAAGCCAAAAAATTCTGATGGTCTTCCACTGATAACACCCCTCCTTGGGACCCATTCCCCTGAAAGCAAGTGGCTTTGTAACTTTTTTTAACAGAACTCTTAAAAAATAAAATCCTTCCACTTCGACCATGGCCTTGTCTAAATATGATCAGAGTCGGTGAACTCAGGGGACTTCCATAGCCTTGGCAGCTCATGACAAGAGCCTAGGGTGATTACTGATGCCATAAACAAGAGTGTCAATTTGTTAAGTCAACAACAGGAGTCACTGTGCACTTACTCCTCATGTAGGATCTCTGTCCTTAGTGTGCTGTACATTGAGATTTAATGCTATAACTAGTACTCAAAC
The DNA here is from genome assembly GCF_964237555.1 of Oryctolagus cuniculus. Lineage (NCBI taxonomy): Eukaryota > Metazoa > Chordata > Mammalia > Lagomorpha > Leporidae > Oryctolagus > Oryctolagus cuniculus. The sequence goes on along the minus strand of NC_091440.1, from coordinate 96,878,287 downwards.
AGTATTTTTCATTTTATGTTTCTGTGTGGGAGCAAACTGTTGAAATCTTAATATATGCTAAACTGATCTTCTGTATATAAAGAGAATCGAAAATGAATCTTGATGTGAATGGAAGGGGAGAGGGAGTGGGAAAGGGGAGGGTTGCGGGTGGGAGGGACGTTATGGGGGGGAAGCCATTGTAATCCAAAAGTTGTACTTTGGAAATTTATATTCATTAAATAAAAGTTAAAAAAATAAAATCCTAATCATAATGTCAAGAGCTAAAAGGGGAGTGGCTCTGGTTGGAACAAGAATGAACATTTCCCCACTGTTTTCCCTGAGGAAGAGGAAAAGGAAACAGGTCAAAATGCTTTGGTCAAGTGAAACCTCTCCAGATTTCTATTCATTTAATTACTAAAAAAGAAAAATAAAAAAAAACTGTGGTTGAACAGGGTTAACTTCATATTACCACTTCAGAAATACTGGAAACTTAAATAAAAATTGCTAAATCTTAGAATTTATTTTAGTACTCTAATGAGTATACTCAGATTAATCAAATTCTATTCATTTTTTTTAAAAAAGTCATCACATTTCATCCACTCGGATCTAGTTTCCTCATTTGATCAACAACCAATACTTGTAAAGTCATCTCTAAAAAAAGAAATTCCAAAATTACCAGAAATACTTTGAGGCTGAATTAGGCACTGTCCCCTCAAAACTTACCAAGTAACAAGAAAATAGCATATATGAGATCCAACACGTTGGAGACAATCTTTGAATGTGAATTGGATGCACTAGAGAGTATGAATCTAGGGCATGGCCAGTTTGGGACAAACACCATGGAGTCAGGTGCCAGTCACTGAGACTTTAAAAAAAAAAAAACAAAAAACAAAAAAACAAAAATGAACATCTTAAGGGAAACAGAAAACTATATGCATTTTTAAGCTACATTATGCTATATGCTTCAGTATTTCTGAGCAAAGAAAACCATGAGAGCCAAGTTTTCGATGCACGCACATGAATAAGCGTCTATTCTAGTACTTTTTTAAAAGTTCAAGATCTTCTTAAAAATGAAACTGTATATACTGGAAAGCCAGAAATGTATGCTATGATTTGCTTAACCACTTTTGGAAGACAGGTACCTCAACTTCCAACATCCAAGTTTTCAGAAACTCAGTCAACCTAGAACTCACCGATGAGTATTTCTCAGCTTAATTCAGTTTCATTATAGGAAGAGGGAGGTTTCCCTTGCAGAGCTGATGACGTTGCATTTCTGATGACCTACACAAGCCATGCTCACACTGACCACCAGAAAAGTCATCCCCCCAGAGATGATCACAAGAGTCTACATTCAGACCAATGGAGTACTCAGGGTGAAAACAGAGAGGCATGTTTTTATTTTTCTGAGACAAATAATAATAAACTAAGTGACAATAGTAATAATAACATTTACTATAGTAAATAAAAATAGTGACAATTCATGTGAGATTTTTTTGTCTGTAAAACAACCCAAGCAAATAAATATCACCTCAGGAAAGTGATGCACTACCTTCAATCTTATTTCCTACTCTTGGGACATCAATTTAACATTTGTCAAGATCAAGACTACCCACAGAGAAGCGAGATACTCAGCAGACTCATAGAATGGCGGATGTCCTAAACAGCACTCTGGCCTCAGAATCAGCCCTAAAGGCATTCGGATCTGGCTGAAAAGCCCATGAGAGTATTTCAGGCATGGAAAGCCAAGACACTCTGGCAAAAAGATCTCTGTGAGTGAGATCCCAGTGGAAAGAACAGGTCTTCAAAGAAGGAGGTACCTTTCTCTGAAGGGAGGAGAGAACCTCCACTTTGACTATGACCTTGTCTAAACAAGATAAGAGTCAGAGAACTCAGAGGGCTTCCATAGCCTTGGAAACTCATGACTGGAGCATAGGGAGATTACTGATGCCATAGACAGGAGTGTCAATTGGTAAAGTCAACAACAGGAGTCACTGTGCACTTACTCCTCATGTAGGATCTCTGTCCTTAATGAGCTGTACATTGAGATTTAATGCTATAACGAGTACTCAAACAATATATTTCACTTTGTGTTTCTATGGGGGTGCAAACTGTTGAAATCTTTACTTAATGCATACTAAACTGATCTTCTGTAAAAAAAAAAAAAAAAAAGAAAAGAAAAGAAATTATCAATTCCCAACTTGACTCTCACTGGGATTGAACATGACAATAGGTCTGATCTGATTTCATCATCATTTAAAAAAATCATCTATTATTTTTCACTTCATGTTTCTGTGTGAGAGCAAACTGTTGAAATCCTTACTTAATGTATACTAAGCTGATCTTCTGTATATTAAGATAATCGAAAATGAATCTTGATGTGAATGGAAGGGGAGAGGGAGTGGGAAAGGAGAGGGTTGTGGGTGGGAGGGACGGTATGGGGGGGAAGCCATTGTAATCTATAAGCCGTACTTTGGAAATTTATATTCATTAAATAAAAGTTAAAAAAAAAAAGAATATTAAAAAAAAAAGACTATCCACAGAACACCAAAATATTTAAGGTGATTTGTCAACTACCCAAAATTAATGGTAAGTAAAAAATACTAATTAACATAATTAAATATTTGTTTATAATCGCAAGGAAATGACAGATACTTCGTGAATGCAGATGCAAAAATCCTCAGCAAACAACAAATGATATCTAGCAATACATAAAAAGGATTATGTATCTCAAACAAGTGGAATTTATCCCAGCAATACAAGGTTGGTTTAACCTCTAAAAACTAATACAAGTAATATCAGTAACATAAAAAACCATATGCCATCCCAATAAATGCAGAAAAAACATCTCACACAATACAACACCCATTCATTAATGTTATGATTTGTTACAGATGTTAACTAATGAGAGAAGCACCAAAAGTATGTGTGTGGGGTGACATGCAGAATCTGAAGTGAATAAGAAGGTGAATCCCAAATGCATGAAAGAAAAAGTGGATTGTTGTCATCGCCTGCAATGCAGCATCCCATATGGGCACTGGTTCGAGTCCCGGCTGCTCCACTTCCAACCCAGCTCTTGGCTAATGGCCTGGAAAAGCAGTAGAAGATGGCCCAAGTCCTTGGGCCCCTGCACCCACGTGGGAGACCTGGAAGAAACTCCTGGCTCAGCTCCGGCCATTGTGGCCATTTGGGGAGTGAACCAGTAAATGGAAGATCTTTCTGTAACTCTGCCTTTCAAATAAATTTTAAAAAATCTTTTTTAAAAAATAAGTATATTATTCATAGGCCAGAGAGGTTGGGGTACCTACAGGAGGCCCAAAGATGACAGCAGCCTGCTGAACCAGTGGGTGGGGAAACAGGGAGAGAAAGGGAAAGAAGGGAGAGGTGGAGAAGGAAAATGAATCCAGATTGGGAAGGAGGTAAAATAGCCTTGTGGGCCAACTTCATGACCTACACATGTAATAATCCTGTATTTAGAAAACCTTAAGGAATCCACGAAACTACTAGAATTAAAAGACAAGTTCAACAAAGCCACACGCTACAGACCTATATACAAAAAACAAAAGTGACTACAAAGAGGAAGCATGAGAAAATTTCCACACCCATGATTAATTGCACAGAAATAACATATTTTTAATTTACATTACAGTCAAGAGCTTAATGCACCACCAAATAAATAGCTAAACAGGTAAAAAGTAAAAAGACCCTAGTTCAGCAGGAATCAAGGCAAGGGCTATAAAAAGTAACCAAATGAAAAGATGTACATTTCACTCACATACAATAAACCTGACAACAATCTCAGATCATTCAACCTATGGAAGTATTATCATTCTTAACCACTGGTTTGACAAAGCCATAAAAGTCAGACAAAACTATGTTTACAGCAATACTGATATACACAGGCATTTCTTTTTTTTTTTTTTTTTTTTTTTTGGACCCCTTTGTAATTTTAGCTCCCACATATAAGGGAGAACATGTTGTGTCCAGCTTATTTTACACAACATGATGTCCTCCGGTTGCATCCCTTTTGATGCAAATGATAGAATTCCATTCTTTTTTATAATTGAATAATACTCCAGTGTGTGTTTAAGGAATTTATTAATACATTGGATTTTCAGGATCACAGCACATTTATAATTACAACACAATTCTTATGCTAATGTAATATTAATATGGAGAATAGATTCAATATAGTTCATAGATAAAATTCTAAGAATACTTCCCTCCCTCTCACTCTCACACACTCTCTCTCCCTCACTGTACTAATTATCATGCACTTACTGTGATCCTGAGAATCTAATGTATTAATAAATTCCTTAAAAATAAAACCAAAGGAAAAAACTGCACAGAACACACAAATGAGTGCACATAAAAGCCAATGAAATCTTTTTTTTTTTTAATTTTTTTAATTTTTTTTTTTTATTTTTTGACAGGCAGAGTGGACAGTGAGAGAGAGACACAGAGAGAAAGGTCTTCCTTTTTGCTGTTGGTTCACCCTCCAATGGCTGCCGCGGCCGGCACGCTGCGGCCGGCGCACTGCGCTGATCCGATGGCAGGAGCCAGGTACTTCTCCTGGTCTCCTATGGGGTGCAGGGCCCAAGCACTTGGGCCATCCTCCACTGCACTCCCGGGCCACAGCAGAGAGCTTGCCTGGAAGAGGGGCAACCGGGACAGAATCCGGCACCCCGACCGGGACTAGAACCCGGTGTGCCGGTGCCACAAGGCAGAGGATTAGCCTAGTGAGCCGTGGCGCCGGCCTAAAAGCCAATGAAATCTTAGTATGCTACATGGATTGTACTAAGACGAATTTTGATATTGTATATAGTTAAGATGTGACCACGGGGGGAAATGGGATGAAGAGCACACAGGACCTCCCAGTACTGTTTTCCCACTTTATAAGTCTATAATTACTACAAAATTATTTCAAGAACTAAGAGTATTTCTACATAAAAGCAACAAAAAAAATCAAAAGTAAAATTAAGATCCCAGATGATTCTCTGTACAAATCTGGGAACAACTATCTTACTTTTTTGGGTTTTTTTTTTTAGATAGCAAGTATAGAAGTTATGTGAGTACATGATATATCACCACTCCAAACTACTTACCAGTAAAATTCACAAACTTGTCTGCACATGGGAATAACCTAGATATCGGAAATTTCAAAACCCATGCAACACTCCAGATCACAATTTCTTTTTTTAAATTTTTTTTTTCATTTAATTGAGAGACAGTTATAGAAAAGGAGAGGTCTTCCATCCGCTGGTTCACTCCATAATTGGCTACAACTGAAAGACCTCTTTCTCTCTCTCTCTCCTCATCTCTCTGTGTAACTCTTTCAAATAAATAAATTTTTTTTTTAAAGAGGCAACTGGGGAAAGCTGACCAAGAATAAATAACTCCAAAATGCATCATAGTAAACTATCAGACTTTAAGGATACAGAAAATATCCTCAGGGACCCCAGGTTAAAAAATTAAATAACTTGCAAAGACAAAATCAGTCAGCCTAGCAACAGACTCACCAAAACAACATATGACGCAACCAGAGTAGATAATCATTTTAAAGAGACTTAAGGGGAAAAAAATTTTTATAGCCAGCCAAGTGGTCCTTCAACTAGCAAGGCTATCAAAAAAAATTTTTTTTCTGAATAAGCAACAACTTGGGGCCAGCACTGTGGTAAAGAGGATAAAGCCACAGCCTACAGTGCCGGCATGCCACATGGGTGCCTGTTCGAGTCCTGGCTGCTCCACTTCCAATCCAGCTCTGTGCTATGGCCTGGAAAAGCAGCAAAAGATGGTTCAAGCATCTGGACCACTGCACCCATGTGGGAGACCTGGAAGAAGCTCCTGGCTCCTGGCTTCAAATCAGCATAGCACTGGCTATTGCGGCCATCTGGGGAGTAAGCCAGTGAATGGAAGACCTCCCTCCCTCCCTCCCTCCCTCCCTTCCTCCCTCCCTCCCTCCCTTCCTCCCTCCCTCCCTCCCTCTCTCTGCCTTGCCTCTGCCTTTCAAATAAAATAAATCTTTTTTTAAAAAATTAAGCAACAACTTGCAAAATATTTATTACATATATACCTTTCCTGAGGGTTTTTTTAATTATTATTATTCATTTTCAAAGGCAGAGTTACAGAGAGAGAAGGATAGAGATCTTCCATCTGCTGATTCACTCCCCAAATGGCCCCAACAGCCAGGGCTGGGCCAGGCTGAAGCCAGGAGCCAGGAGCTTCATCTGGGTGTCCCACATGGATGGTAAGGGCCCAAACACTTGGGCCATTTCCACTACTTTTCTCAGGCACATCAGCAAGGAGCTGCATCAGAAGTAGAGCAGCCAGGACACAAACCAGTGTCCAAATGGGAGGCTGGCATCACTGCTGGTGACTACCTGCTATGCCACAACGCAGATCCCAGTTGCCGAGGATTCTATTCACTTTTTTCAACCTGGTGCATCATATAGACTACAGACACAGAAAACAATCTGAATGACTACCTTTTTTTTTTTAAGATTTTATTATTTATTTGAAAGGTAGAGTTACAGACAGTGAAAGGGAGACAAAGAGGTCTTCCATCTGCTGGTTCACTTCCCAGATGGCCACAACGGCCACAACTGTGCCAATCTGAAGCCAGGAACTTCTTCAGGTCTCCCACGTGGGTGCAGGGGCCCAAGCAGTTGGGCCATCTTCTATTGCTTTCCCAGGCCATAGCAGAGAGCTGGATTGGAAGAGGAGCAGCTGGGACTAGAACCGGCACCCATATGGGATCAGCACAAGCTCTGGCCATTGCAGCTACCTGGGGGAGTGAACCAGCGGATAGAAGACCTCTCTTTCTGCCTCTGTGTCTCTTTAACTCTGTCTTTCAAATAAAATAAATACATCTTTTTAAAAATTGGTATTTAAACTCTATATGTTCTGACAAAGTAGAAAAACGCAACTAAAATTATGGGAGCAAAGGGACAGAGAAATGAGACCATTGACAACAGGTGAGAACCAAAGGATGCCATTTAAAACTGATATACGTAACAGTGAAAGAACAGGTGAAAAGCGAGCAAGGGATTAAGGTACTGATTCGAAGGTAATCACCAAAACAAACACTTAGTCCTTCAAGATTTCAGGAGCCAGCGCTATGGCGCAGTGGGTTAAGCTGCCGCCAGCAATGCTAGCACCCCTTACAGGCACTGCTCCACTTCCTACCCAGCTCTCTGCTTATGGCCTGGGAAAGCATAGAAGATGGCACAAGTACTTGGGCCATTGCATCCATTTGGGAGACCTGGATGAAGCTCCTGGCTTCGGCTTGGCTCAGCCGTGGCCATTTGCGGAATGAACCAGCGGATGGAAGATCCCTCTCTCTCTGCCTCTGTCTCTTCCTCTCTGTAACTCTTTCAAATAAATAAATAAATCTTTAAAAAATTGTATGTAATGTAAATGTAAATGTAAATGAGCTTGCCTATTAAAAGTAAAAAATCTTTTTAAATGTAGTTAGAGAGTGCAAAGTCTAACCTATGCTGTATAAAAGAGACATACTTAAAATACAGTGATCCAAAAAGGGTAAAAATAAAGGATGGACAAGAAATTGTCAGGTGAAAGCAAATAATCGGATTATAATCATACAAGACAATAAAATTCAAAACAAAAAGTATCCAGATTGACAATGTCCACCATTAAACTCTAAAAGCTGTATTTCACAATGAGGAGTAAATTATTAATATCTATAACAGAAACAATAGCAGATCCAAGAGGAAATTACAAACACACAAGAAGGTTCACACATCATTCAGTACAAGAGGAAAAATTAAAGATGTAAGTGATTTAATCAATAAGGCAGTTTTAAAATGCATATTATTCATTTTATATATACACCTACATTTTGGCAGCAGAGAATAAATATAATTTTCTTCAAGAACACACTGAACATTCATAGCAAATGTTATGATGACACAAAAAATCATTAATGTATTCATAAACATTCATAAAATATAAAGCCACAAACAAAACCTGTTGGTCACAATATAAATAGTAATAGTAATAACCCAGAAATACAAAATACTGAAAGCAACACACTCATTAACCATAAAAAGAGAAGGGTAACTGAACTATGGTACACTCACATAATGGAAAAGATTCAGGATAAAGAATGAATAATCAGCGAGCACTTAATAAAACTTAATAAAAAAGTGTTGAATGGAAGACCAACACAAAGCAGTACATGAAGTTCAAAAGTATGCAAGACTTACTATGAGTCCTAGAGATGAACTTAGTGGTTCCCTGGGAGAGTGGATAATGAGGGCATCCTGAAGTTCTCCTGAATATACTGGGGGGCTGGTTTCATGGATTAATTCATTTCCACCAAGTTCTACACTTCCAGATTGTATGGGATGCCAGCACTGAAGGCAGCGGCTTCACCCACTGCACCACAGCGCTGTCTCTCTCTATATATATACACACACACACATACATATATACATGCATACATATATATATACATATATACACCAATGTATTTACCAAAAAGAAATAATTAAACCAGGAAAAGGAAAACCAGGCACTTAAAATGTTTTCTATCTAAAAATTTAAACTCTTGAGTGAAAGGAGATATACAGCAAATCATAAGAGACCTTGTGAGAAATAAGTATAATGGAAACCTGTATACCAGAGTCCATAGAATACATTTACTAATAACCAGGGCAACAAAAGCAAAAACAAGTGGAATTTCATAAACTGAAAAGCCTCTGCATGGCAAAAGAAATAACAAGAGACAACCCAAAGGCTGGGAGAAAACATTTGTAAATCACAAGTCTGATATGGGTTAAAATCCAAAATACATAAGAAACTCAAAAGATTCAATAGCAAGAAAATAAAAGCCTAATTAAATATTGGGCAAAAGAAAACATACAAACGCCAATAAATGCAAGAAAATATGCTCACCATCACTGATAAGGAAAACACAAGTTAAAACCACAAGGAGGAATCACCTGACACCTATTACCAGAAAAATGAAAGATAACAAGTGTTGTCAAGGATGCAGCGGATTGGGACCCCAAGGTGCACAGTTGGTGGTACTGCGAATTAACAGTCATCATGGAAGGCAGTAGGGAGGAGTCTCAGGAAACTAAAAACAGAAGATGAACCAGCAATCCCACTTCTGGGTACAATTCCAAAGGAAAGGAGCCCAGTATTCCAAAAAGGTGTCTGCACTCGCATTCACTGCAGCACTATTCACAACAACTACGATGAGGAAGCAACCTAGGTGACCATCAAGGGATGAATGGATAAAGAAAATGTGTAAATCAACATAATGGAATACTATCAGCCCTAATCAAAAAACAAAACAAACAAAAAAGGAAACTCATTTGTGACAACATGGTTGAACAACTGAAATATTAGTTAGCAGACTGTAACACCACGTTAAGAATTGATACCAAGAATTCAAGAATAGATCGGTGTTAGGAAATCTAGTAATACAATTCACCACACTAATTGTCCAAAGAGGAAAGTCATATAATTACTCACACAGAAGCTGAAAAAGTCCTTGACAGCATTCATTCCTAATTAAAGGAAAAAAAAATCTCTTGTGGGCAGGCATTTAACCTAGTAGTTAAGCTGTCCACATCCCACACTGGAATTGAAATTGGGTTTAGTTGTCTGCTCCAACTCCTAACTCTGGCTTCCTCCTAATACAGATCCTGCAAAGCAGCAGTGACGGCTCAAGTCACTGGATCAAGTCATGTGTAAGAACCAGATGGCTCTGGCCCAGCACAGCCTCAGCCATGCAGGCATTTGGGGAGTAAACCAAAGGACGGGTGAGCACTTCCTTAACATTTTACACAAAGAGGGAGAACAAGAAAGAACTAAGAACACACACACACAAGTGAGTATAAGTGCCAACATGTCAGTTGGGAACTGAAAAAAATAAATGTCCATTACTTTCTCTACGAGACTGTTCTGAACATATTCACCACTGCAATCACACAAAAGAAAACAAAGATACTGTAATGGGACGGAAGAAAGAAAACTCTCTGTAAACTGATTACATGAAAGTAAACATCAGGGGGCCAGCACTGTGGCACAACAGGTAAACGCCCTGGCCTGAAGCGCCAGCATCCCATATGGGCACCAGTTCTATTCCCGGCTGCTCCTCTTCCAATCCAGCTCTCTGCTATGGCCTGGGAAAGCAGTAGACAATGGCCCAAGTCCTTGGGCCCCTACACCCACATGGGAGACCCAGAAGAAGCTCCTGGCTCCTGGCTTCAGATTGGCAGGGCTCTGGCCATTGCGGCCATTTGGGGAGAGAACCAGCGGACACAAGACCTTTCTTTCTCTCTCTCTCACTGTCTGTAACTCTACCTCTCAAATAAATAAATAAAATCAAAAAAAAAAAAAGAATAAAAGAAAAAAAGTAAACCTGGAATGCCCAAGAAGCAGTGCTAAAATTTAAACAAAAAATTCAGTAAGGCAGAATATAAAATTAAAAAACCAAAACCCTTCACCTATACAAAGAAAAACCTGTCAGAATGTATAACGGAACAGAAAACCCCGTAGCAATTAAAAAAAAATACTTAGAAATAACCTTAAGAAATGTTCAAAAGCTGTATGAAAAAATCTACAAATATATACATGCCTAAAAGGCACACAATAGTAGCAGCCTTGAACATTCACTGTTCATAGTTAGAACATCACAACTTTATCATGTTGTCAGTTAACCCTATATTGATTTAAATTATAATACAATTCCAATAAAAATTTAAAACAAACACAGGCAACAGCATGGTAAATGCAGAAAAAGAGGAGGCATCAAGAAGAACTGGTCCCTCCAAATATTAGAAGAGTCTCGTTAAAACTGTGGCAATATGGGGACCAGGCTGTAGCACAGTGGGTAAAGCCAACCACCTGCAGTGCCGGCATCCCATATGGACGCTGGTTCGAGTCCCAGCAGCTCCACTTCCAATCCAGGTGTCTGCTGTGGCCTGGGAAAGCAGAAGATGGCCCAAGTCCTTGGGCCCCTGCACCCACATGGGAGACCGGGCAGAAGCTCCTGGCTCCAGATCGGCGCAGCTCCAGCCATTGAGGCCAATTTGGGAGTGAAGCAGCAGATAGAAGACCTCCCCCACCCCCTCTCTGCCTCTCCTTCTCTCTCTGTGTAACTCTTTCAAATAATAAACAAACAAACAAATAATTGTGGCAACACAACATGGTTAGACAGACCAGTAGAATGAAAAAGCAAGCCCCAAAACAGACCCAACTACATACAGAAATCCAATATGTAACAATAGAGCGCAAACTTTTTAAATGGTGCTGAGAAAACTGAACTGCCATTTGGAAGAAGAAAAGGTTGCATCTGTTCCTCACACCACATAACAGAATAAATACAAATCTAAATGTAACACGTGAATTGGTGAAGCCCTCTGTAACATGGGTTTAGTGAAAAGTTTTCTGAGTTTGACTCAAATTCACACCCAGCAAAAAGAAAGCTTGCCATATCTGACTGCCCGAAGATAAAATCTATTGCATGAATAAAAACAACACCAGCAAAGTCAGAAGGCAACCAACTAGGAGAAAATTCTATAACATACCACATATACAGGGCTACCATTCCTAAGACAAAACGAACTTTTCAAAAATGGAAGGAAAAAGAGAAAAAAAAAATTCTTTCTTTCTTTATTTATTTTGGACAGGCAGGGTGGACAGTGAGAGAAAGAGACAGAGAGAAAGGTCTTCCTTTGTCTGTTGGTTCACCCCCAATGGCTGCTGCGGCCGGTGCACCGCGCTGATCCGAAGCCAGGAGCCAGGTGCTTCTCCTGATCTCCCATAGGGTGCAGGGCCTAAACCACTTGGGCCATCCTCCACTGCCTTCCTGGGCCACAGCAGAGAGCTGGACTGGAAGAGGAGAAACCAGGACAGAATCCAGCACCCCGACCGGGACTAGAACCCATAGTGCCCGGCGCAACAGGCGGAGGATTAGCCTATTGAGCTGCGGCGCCGACCGAGAATAAAAATTCTTTAGAAAAGGACAAATGTCAAAAAGCAAAAAGAATTTCCCTTAAATATATGAAGAAATGTTCAAACTTAGCCATAGTAAAAGAAATGCAATTAAATTTGATCAAGATTTTTTACTTATTAAATTAGCAAAAATTCAAAAGCTGGACAATGTACTTTGATCAATAAGACTATAAAGAAACAGGTACTCACACACTGTCCACAGCAATGCAAAAGGATACAAGCTCTATGGGAGGGAATCTGACAGTAACAAAATTATATATGCGGGGCCAGCGCTGTGGCCTGGCAGGTAAAGCCGCAGCTTGCAGTGCCGGAATCCCTTATGGGCGCCGGTTTGAGACCTGGTTGTTCCACTTCTTATCCAGCTCCCTGCTAATGGCCTGGGAAAGCAGTAGATGGCCCAAGTCCTTGGGCCCCTGCACCCAGAAGCTGCTCCAGGCTCCTGGCTTTGGATTGGCACAGCTCCAGCCATTGCAGCCACCTGGGGAGTGAACCAGCAGATGGAAGACCTCTCTTTCTCTCTCTCTCTCTCTCTCTCTCTGTAACTCTGACTTTCAAATAAATAAATAATTCTTTAAAAAAATTTATATACACATTTATTCTTCAACACAGAAATCCAATTTTAAAGACTTCATCCTCAAATCAAATTTCCTGCAGTACAAAAAATACATGAGCATAAAGTTATTCATGGCAACAGTATTTGTAATTGCAGAATACTGGGAACCTAAATGCCCAAACATTATATAGACAGCACTATGCAGTCGTAAAAATAATTAACTGATTAAGGAGAAAAAACTCCAGGATATAATACAGCCATTTCTAGGGTATATTTTAAGTGAATAAAGCAAAGCACAACAGAATATAGAGTATGTTACCTTCTTTTTTGAAGGGGAATAAAGAAAACATCCATGTATTTTCTTATCTTCACAAAGGGGTGGGTAAGCAGGGTTAAAAGGATACAGGAGGGAATGACATCACTCTGAAGTTACACTTTTTGTATAGTTTTGACTTTCCAGAAGTACCTTATCTTGCATTGTGTTGTATAGTTATGTTAAAAAGAAAAATCACATCAACCAGCGTGGGGAGCAAACACTGAAACAAATGATCCAGGTATAATTTAAACAAGCAGCAAACCCATGCTACAAGGAAACATTTGTCCGTTTAACAAATTCAAACTTTATTAGCATAGATGTTCATATTGCCTTTTTTTCAAAACCATCCATTTTATGGCAGATGTCCTAAACAGCACTCTGGCCTCAGAATCAGTCCTTAAGGTATTCGAATCTGACTAAAAAGCCCATCAGAGTATCTCAGGCATGGAAAGCCAAGACACTCTGGCAAAAAAAAAAAAACTAAATGACAGATCTCTGCGAGTGAGATCCCAGTGGAAAGAATGGGCCATCAAAGGAGGTACCTTTCTCTGAAGGGAGGAAAGAACTTCCACTTTGACTATGACCTTGTCTAAATAAGATTGGAGTTGGCGAATTCAAAAGGCCTCCATAGCCTTGGCAACCCATGACAAGAGCCTAGGGTGATTACTGATGCCATAAACAAGAGTTTCAATTGTTAAGTCAACAACAGGAGTCACTGTGCACTTACTCCTCATGTAGGATCTCTGTCCTTAATGTGCTGTACTATGTAAATTAATGCTATAACTAGTATTCAAACAGTACTTTACACTTTGTGTTTCTGTGTGAGTGCAAACTGTTGAAATCTTTACTTAATATATACTAAATTGATCTTCTGTATATAAAGATAATTGAAAATGAATCGATGTTAATGGATTGGGAGAGGGGGAGGGAGATGGGAGGGTTGCGGGTGGGAGGGAAGTTATGGGGGGGTAAAGCTACTGTAATCCAAAAGTTGTACTTTGGAAATTTATATTTGTTAAATAAAAGTTTAAAAAATCATCAAAAAAAATCCATTCTATAGGCTTTGGGGGATGCTCCTTTTTCATTCCTGATGTTGCTTATTTGCGTCTTTGGTCTTTTTAAATGGATTAATCTCATCAAATAAATTGATGTCATCAATCTTTCCAAAAGAACTACCCCTGGACATGTTCTCTATTATGTATTGTCTTCTATCTTAGGTATCCACATTGTTAATGCCCATCTGTTTCCTCATGGGTTTAGTTTGTTATTCATTTCTAACTTTCTGAAGTGGATGCTCAGATCACTAAATGTTTTTCAGGTTTTATTCTTTCCAAACATCTGCATTTAAGGCTGGACACTTTCCTGAGTATGACTTTAGCTGCATCCCACAAATTTACATATATAGTATTTTCATATTAACTCTAATGAAACATCCACTAAAAGTTTCTAATTTCCACTGTAACATCTTCTTTGACCACAGGTTATTTAGAAAAGATTTTCTAGCCAGCATCTGCTATTAATTATTTAGAATGCCATTCTGTTTGATTTTTTTTTAAAGATTTATTTATTTGTTTGAAAGTCAGGGTTAAGCAGAGAGAGGAGAGGCAGAGAGGCAGGAAGAGAGAGAGAGAGAGAGACAGACAGAGAGAGAGATCTTCCATCCAATGATTCACTCCCAATTTGCTGCAACAGCCAGAGCTGTGCCGACCTGAAGCCAGGAGCCAGGAGCTTCTTCCAGGTCTCCCACATGGGTACAGGGACCCAAGGACTTGGGCCATCTTTTACTGCTATCCCAGGCCATAGCAGAGAACTGGATCAGAAGTGGAGCAGCCAGGACTCGAACTGGCACCCATATGGGATGTTGGCGCTTCAGGCCAGGCACTAACCCACTGCACCACAGCGCCAGCCTATTCTTTTGATTTTAATACCCTATACAGAATCTTGTTTTTGTCCCCAAAAGCAGACAGCCAGGATGAATGTCCATGTGCATGTACCATTAAAAATGTGTATTCTGTATATATTTTGTTGAGTCAGGCAAGTTTTATTAACTGTTATTCAAATCTTCCACATCCTTACTAAATTTGGTTCTGTCAGTTGCAGAGATGGTGTTTAAAGAATTGCCCTCAGCCGGCACCGCGGCTCAATAGGCTAATCCTCCGCCTGTGGCGCCAGCACACTGGGTTCTAGTCCTGGTCGGGGCGTCGGATCCTGTCCCAGCTGCCCCTCTTCCAGTCCAGCTCTCTGCTGTGGCCCGGGAGTGCAGTGGAGGATGGCCCAAGTGCTTGGGCCCTGCACCCCATGGGAGACCAGGAGGAAAAGCACCTGGCTCCTGACTTCGGAGCAGCCCGGAGCACGCTGGCCGCATTGGCCATTGGAGAGTGAACCAACGGTAAAGGAAGACTTTTCTCCATGTCTTTCTCTCTTACTGTCCACTTTGCCTGTAAAGGAAGGAAGGAAGGAAGGAAGGAAGGAAGGAGGGAGGGAGGGAGGGAGGGAGGGAGGGAGGGAGGGAGGGAAGGAAGGAAGGAAAAAAAGAATCGCCCTCAGCCCCAGCACTGTGGTGCAATAGGTAAAGCCACCTGCAACAATGGCATCCTAGTTGCTCCAATTCTGATCCAGCTCTCTGCTAAGGCACCTGGGAAAGCAGCGGAAGATGGCCCACGTGCTTGGGACCCTGCACCCACACAGGAGACCCGGATGAAGCTCCCAGTTTCGGGAGCAGCCATTTGGGGAGTAAGCCAGCAGATGGAAGATCAATCTCTTTCTTCCTCTCTCTCCCTCTCCCTCGGTCTCTAACTCTGCCTTTCAAGAAAAATAATCCTTTAAAAAAAGAAACTCCTTCCATGAATGATTTTATTTCTTCTCCCTACTTCCTTTTACACCTAAATTACAGCCACTAGAACTCTTTCTGGATTATCTATTATCTATCTAGCCTATCACAGAGCATGGAAAGGTGAATGACCTCTACAACAATCAACACGGCAGCAGTTTTCAGCTAATTATTACCCAAAGTGTCTTAACACCTCCCATCTCAAAAATAAAATCATTTCTACAGACATCCTCCAAAATTTAATTGGGTCATACCCAGGAACGCCAGAGAACAGACCAATTTGTTGAATTTCTCAGAGGCACATTCTGCAACTAATTCATACTGCCAGGTGCATGGGGAAAACAGCCATCACTCCACAGACAAATAACTGAGACACTGCTATGGCAGGACCTGGCTCTGGTTCTTCAGCAAAGACGGCAAATCTCACCCTGCCCTCTGGAGCCTGTGGTACTGGATTCCACCAAGCCAAGACACTGCCTTAGAAGTGCTCACCCACAATACTCTAGACAGCAATTCTTGGCACAGTCCTGAGACCTAAAAGCTGTAGGCACCTGTGCTTTAGCAGAATGTCTGATGGTCTGGCTAACCACCTGTCCATGTGGTCACACAGTTCAAGGTGATTCTCGCATCCAAGGAGTCCTCGCAACAATCTCAGAGCTCAGGTATAGAATCAGAATCATGCTTTGTACCTCTAAGTTCTCAGCCAGGCATCACCTCCCAGTTTGGAACAGGCACCCCTCCCATGGGCACCTTTTGCTGTTCCACCTGTAGCAGCACATCAGAGAATCCCCCCCACACACTGTGATATCATCAGCCCCTTGAGGGCAGGCACTGATTCATCTCAGGAGCACAGAACCTAACACTGGCAGGCTCCTCCTCCTGTCTAGGAGTCTCCTCCACACAGCAGCCCCAGTATTCTTTTACAATGCAAATCAAATGGTAACATATTCGTGCTGAAAACCTGGCTAGTGCCTGGTGTCTCACTCAGAATAAAATCCCGAGGGCCACTGCAGTCTATGTGGCCCTACATGACCCAGCCCTTACTTCCTCTGTCCCCAAGTACTCACCTCACTCCCAAATCGCCCTCCCTGCTGCACTCAGCACTCAAGAGCCTTTGCTCTTGCTGTTCCTCTCCCCCTCCCCCAGATACGACTCCTTCCCAAAGGAGGTGCCTGGCTGGCTCACACCTTCACTCACTCACACCTTCTCCAAGGTGACTTCAAGGAGGCCTTCCCCAATCACTCAATCAAAAACTGCAGCAGGCTCTGGAGCAGGCATTTTGGCACAGCAGCTCAGCTGCCCACATCCCATATGGGAGTACACAGCTGCAGCCCCTGGCCCTGCGTCGTTCCTGTCACGCACATGGGAGTTCTTGGCTCCTGGCTTCAGCCTGGCTGAGCTTTGGATGTTGTAGGCATTTTAAAGGTGAACCAGAAGATGGACGATATCTATCTATATCTGTACATCTTTCAAATGAAAAGAGTTTTAAAAATATGTCAAGGTATGCTCTCCCTCTTGATTTTCTTTACAGCTATTGCTACTACATATATTTATATGTTGTCTGTTATCTTTCTCCTCCACTAGAATGCAGGCCTCTAAAGAAAAGGCAGAAAATTTGTCCTCCAAAACAGCGGTTGAGAATTCTTGCTGCAAAAGACCAGACAGCAAATGTCTAATACTCCGCAGGTTGAACAACGTCTGTTAGCACTTAGTGCTCCTCAGCTCTGCCTTGCAGCACTAACACAACCACAGACAATGTACAAATAAAGGGACAGGTCTGTGTTCTGATACAATTTTCTTTGCAAAATCAGGTGAGCAGCCAGGTGTGGTCCCCAGGCTGTAGCTGGCCGTCCTCTGCTCTAGAACAAGCATGGCATGGAGCAGACTGACTTAATTAGTCAACCATCTCTCTCAGTTTCTAGAGCCAACTGTAATGGATGACGGAAAATACTGGCACGCCAAGCCCATCAGACGAGTAACTTTAATCTTCTAGTACATCTTCCACCAAAAATCCCATCTGAGATCAATTCTACTCCTGAATGACTATGTTCACTCTTACCACTAGAACGTATACAAACCATGTTGATTTGGCCTTGGGTAGATACATCTTGAAGTTGCATCTTTACTTCATTTAAGGATTTTACAATAGTTTTTTTTTTTTTTTTTTTTTTTTGACAGGCAGAGTGGACAGTGAGAGAGAGAGACAGAGAGACAGGTCTTCCTTTGCCGTTGGTTCACCCTCCAATGGCTGCGGCTGGCGCACCACGCTGATCCCATGGCAGGAGCCAGGAGCCAGGTGCTTTTCCTGGTCTCCCATGGGGTGCAGGGCCCAAGCACCTGGGCCATCCTCCACTGCACTCCCTGGCCACAGCAGAGAGCTGGCCTGGAAGAGGGGCAACCGGGACAGAATCCGGCGCCCCGACCGGGACTAGAACCCGGTGTGCCGGCGCCGCAAGGCAGAGGATTAGCCTAGTGAGCCGCGGCGCCGGCCAATAGTCAGTCTTACAAAAACCACTGTTCTATGTGCCATAAGAATGCCACTGAGCATATCACCTACTACACCTTTCAATGTAAGCAATGCCAAGCCCCACATGTGAAATCAGGGAACACACTAAGGACGGGACATGGATGGTGAAACTACCACACAAAGGATGGTGCCCTTTCACTCTGGCCACCACGATGCTTAGCCAAGTTCCTGGTCAGCCTAGGGCAGCAACTGGCTATGCCAGCAACACCATGTCCCCTCTGCTCCAGAGGTTCCTCGCCATGTTACACTTTCCAGCCCAACGTACATGAGCTGAGGCCAGGTCTGTGCACAGCCAGCGATGAGAAATAACATGAGCTGGTCCACAGCACTTCCTATGGGGCTCTGCTCCTGTCCCACCTGCAGGCGGGACTAGCTCCCCAGTCCCTGGGGAGGCTGCAGCAGGGTGGGGAAGAAGGCCGATCATGGGAGCAGTCACACGGAAGTCCACTCAACCTGAGCGTCCACACGGGTGAACAGCACATGCTTCTGGTGCTGAGTCACTGAAACCCTGCACTTACGGAAGCAGTCAGCCCTCCTGTCAATAAGCATGGCTGCAGAGACCATGCCCTCACAGAAAGCACAGTCTTACTGTTTCCATGCCTGGTTCTCAGGTACTTTTTTGATTCTCCTTATTTACATTAGCTTATGAGTACTTCCTCTAAGCTAATTCACAACCTTATTAAATTGGAGACTAGAGACACAGAAAGCCTCTGCTGTTTATGTTCAGTGAAATGACAAGCTTCCTAGACAATGAAAATCTGGATATAAAGTACACATTCCATTTAAATAGAACTCTATTCTCTTCATAACTTGCATTTGTACACAAGTTCATCTAAGTTATGTCAGTATCCACAATGAGAAAGAATGCTGAGTAAATATTAAAATGCAGGTATCAAATGAAACCTGACGATTATTAGAAACCAAACAGTCTAAGAAATCAAGCCACAATTCCTAAACTGACTGGCAAGAGGGAGTAACCATGAACACAGCTTCATATAACACAGCTGTCTCAAACCCTTCTGTGCTTAATCCCTATATGAGGAATTCAAAAAATTCATAGAAAATGAATTAAGGGATAATTTTTATGCAAAAACATTTGAAATCCATGTATAGGTTTTCCATGACATGCATTTTACATGGACTTTTAAGATTTCTCAGGCAATTCTTTCAAATGAGGCCATGCAGTTTTGGAATTTCTCTAATTTGTTTCATTTTTTAAAGATTTATTTATTTGACGGACACAATTACAGGGAGAATGAATAAGAGACACAGAGAGAAAACTTCCATCCACTGGTTTACTCCCCAATGGCCCACAACAGCCAGGGCTGGGTCAGGCCGAAGCCAGGAGCTTCTTCCAGGTCTCCTACATGGGTGCTGGGGCCCAGTACATGGGCCATCTTCCACTGCTTTCCCAGGCAATTAGCAGGGAGCTGGATCAGAAGTGGAGCAGCTGGGACTTGAACCAGCATTCAGCATGTCAACATCTCAGGCAGCAGCTTCATTGTACACCACAGTACTGGCCCCAATGTGTTTTGTAAAGGGGCATTATTGAGGGAACTGGACATGTCAGAAATGGAAGTTTTCAATTAAGCTTATGTACCACAATGGACAAACAGTAGAGCCTCTATGAACATTTTAATTACAACTCAGGTAGGAGCTTCATTATCATTGATAAACATTGTAACCATTCTAAATTGCAATGCCAACTTTTGCAAAGGAGTAACATTTTAATAATCTTCCTCAATGGGAAATCTCAAGAACAATTCACATGTTAGTGAAGCCTTGGGAAACAATGTTGTTTGCACTGCATAATTAAAATCTGAAGACAGCTGACTAGGGGATTTGGCAGTTTCTGTGTATTTCTGGTTTTTAAACCAAAAAATCAGACCAAGTAATTATAAAATATATACAAAAAAGAAGACAGATATAATGTAAAATCAAGAACAGGTATATATTTTAAACTGTACAGGGTTGGTTATTTTTATAAAAATGTGTTTTTCTACTTATGAGAAATGGACATGTGCCCACCATTGGAAAATTACAATCTTCCTCCCAAAAGTAAGATGTTGCTTCTGAAGAAACGGACACTCAGCCCCTTCTCCTCATTGTGAGCTGGCCACCAGCACCTCAAAGAATGAGCACGTGAGCACATACTTCTCCCTCTCTCTCTCTCTCCCCGTGTCATCTTTCTGGTTAATACCATCCCCCCAGGTGGACTAGAGTCTCTTCCATGCTCTAAAAGGAGCAACTCAGATCCACAAGCCCCTCCATAAACAACTTCCATACTTAGGAGAGAACAGCATCACAAAGTCAGCGCTGAGCATTAACTGGTCCAGGTGAGAGCCTAGGACAGACCTGGTAACAGAACAGGCTAAAACACAAAGGCAGCCCTATCATTTCCATATTGTGAGAAGCCAAAAAATAAGTGTGATAGTAGGGCAACATTAAATTAAATTACAGACCAAATGTGACACTGCCATGACACTGTCCTGGTTATTAGATCCCCACGAACCACGGTTCACAACAATTTTGGTCAACATAAAAATATTTGTTGAGGGACCGGTGATGTGGAGTAGCAGGTAAAGCTGCCACCTGCAGCACCAGCATCCAATATGGGCGCCAGTTCAAGTCCCAGCTCCCTGCTAATGTGCCTGAGAAACCAGCAGAGGATGGCCCAAGTGTTTGGGTCCCTGCACCCACGTGGGAGACCCGGAAGAAGGTCCTGGCTCCTGGTTTTGGATTGGCCCAGCTCTGGCCCTTGCAGCCATTTAAGGAGTGAACCAGTGGATGGAAGATTCTCTATCTTTCAAATAAATAAAAAAAAATTGTTGAGTGGGAATATGCACTTCACCCATTTACCTGACAAAATGCAGTCACACAATGCTAGTCCACAGTCAATGACGTCTATACTTTTGAATTGCAATATAATTCCACTGAGCTCTTTGTGTGCACAAAATGAGGGGAAGCTTCAAAATAAACCAAAACGGAACTGCTGCAGCATGGTCATAAAAATCATCAGCATGGACTGGGGTAACTTTTAAAAATCCAATACAGTTCTGCATTGCTAGAAAACAGAAATCCTCAAAGACAACAGATCCCAAAGGCCATGAGAAGATAGCCAATGGGAGAAGGCAGTGAGCACTATCAGTGGGGACTCAGGTGAGAACAGAAACAGGAACCTGGACACCAAGGCCAAAAAGGTTATCTGACAGGCAGGATGCACACATCCACCAAGCGCTAATGCAGTCCGAGCCACCGCACCCCCTGGTTCCTGCCCACAATGGGCTGGTTCAGCAGGGGGTAAGATGGCTTATTCTATTCTACCTCACATAAACGTGAGCAGGCAGGAGCTTGTTCATGTCAAACGTTTTGTCACCAGTAACTAAAACAGGGTCTGACACTTTGCAGACATTCACACATGGATGGATGGATGGATGGATGGATGGAAGGAAGGAAGGAAGGAAGGAGGAAAACAAACAGCCAAAAGATTCAGGAATACATAACACATATTTTTGAAGATATCTTGAGCTCAACTTCAAGACCACTGCTCCAAAATGTCAGGAGTACACAGCTGAGAAATGATCCCAGATGCTGTGCTGAGAGCCAAGTCTAGGGGTTCTAGCAGTGGACCAAAGAGAGGAGGAAAACACCCTGGCATGTTTGGACCATTTAAAATTTGAAAAAGAGGAGGGAAGAAAAGAGTCCACAGACGAAAAGAGCTAACCTCCAAGAGAACAAACAGGCACCCATCCAGGGAAAGAGAAAAGAGAGAACAAAGCTGGCACCTAAGGTTTCAGAATGAAACCCGAGTAAGGAAAAATTATTCTATTCTCAGGACATCTAAGACAGGAGTCTAGCTCTGACACAAAACAAAGAAACAAAGCTGGCCTTGAGATAAGTGGCCGAGAAAGCTCTGACAGGAGACACTGTTCCCTTAGGTTGGGAGGACAGCACAGCTGAGGAGGGGACAGGCAGTGACCAGGACAATACAGCCTCAGGAGGCACCCACTACTCAGGGAAAGGGTAGGCTGTGCCGAGAGGAGCCCACCCAGAAAAGGACCAACCAGTCCCAGAAAAAGCATATGTTCTTAATAAACATTTAAGCAAGAAGGGAAAGTCACTGCTAAAACAAACAAACAAACAAACCCCACCCTGCTCCAGTTAACTTCATGGCCTGCTGTCCTCTCGGTCATCAGGGTTGAGCACTACCTCCCCTAGCCAGCTTCTGGCCCGCAGCAATGAGTCTCCCTGAGACTCCTCTCACAGATACGGCTCATTCTAGCCTAGGGCTAAATCCAACAGAACCTTTTAAATCACTGTCTAGCTGGACCTCTCTGCCATACCCTCTCCCTTGGTTCTTTACTAACACTTACACATGCGCAAATCTCTCTATCCAAAAAAATAAAAAGGAAGAAGCACAAAACTCCAACAGGTTGGGGCTGGCATCCCATATGGGTGCTAGTTCATGTCCCAGCTGCTCCACTTTCCATCCAGCTCCCTGCTAATGGCCTGGGAAAAGCAGCAGCAGATGGCCCAAGTGTTTGGGCCCCTGCCACCCATGTGGAAAACACAGATGGAGTTCCTGGCTCCTGGCTTCAGCCTGGCCCAACTCCAACCATTGCAGCCATCTGGAGAGTGAACCAGCGGAAGGACGATCTCTACCCACCCACCACTCCCATCCTGCTGCCCTCCTCCATAACTTTGACTTTGAAATAGATAACCTTTAAAAAAAAATCCAACAGACTCCCCTTTCATCCACTCTCCCATAACCACCACCATCAAACTTGTTGGCACTGTTATCCACTCACCCTGGAGTTCTATTTCCTGATGTCCACTCTCTATTAAACCCTGACACAGAGTGGTCCTGCCACTGCCAGCCTCCACACTGCTAACCTCTCCTGACCGCCAAGCTCTCCCTCTTCGCTGAGATTCTCTTGGACACCATAACCTCCAGTCTAATCCATCTCATTGTAGGAGCTTACCTTCTTGCCTACATTTCAAACACAAGAGTTCCTTGGATTTCATTCTGTTCTGCTGCTTTTGCTACTCTACACATGCTCCTTGAATCACCCCATCGACTCCAGCAGCCTCATTAACAAACATGCAGGCAAAGGCGGAGGTTCCAACCGTTGCTCTGTTCCTAGCACCCTATTGAGCACTGCGTAATTTCTCAAACCATGGAGTCAGGCTGGGCACCACCTCTCTCATTTCCATCCCACACTGATTTTCATATGGTGCAGCAACTACCAAAAACACGTCTTAACAAAGGTGGCACCATAGAAAAGAATGGTGCATTTGTCAGCTCTCTGTTACTATGACAAAATACCAAAGACAAGCTACTTACAAAGGAAAGAGGGGTTTGTCTAGCTTGGTTTTGGAGGTTCAAGTCCAAGATCAGGCAGCTCCAACAGTATGGTATCTGATGAGGGCAGTGCTCCAGCAGGTGCAGAACAAGGATCATATGGCCAGCCAGGAAGTAGGCTTTTATGACCCACCTTCTCAGAACACCCCTAATGACCCCATACTAGCCCCACCTCCTAAAAACCGTAACTGGGTAAAGTTTCCACCCTCTTAGTGCCACTAGCTTATGATTTTGGGGTTTCCACCATCTGCGTGAAGTCAGGAGCCAAATGCTGTTCAAATCATAGCAAATGCAGTTCAATCTAGGGTAAAATGTAGCTCCAACAGGATGCAAAAGACATGAAGTAATGCTATTTGCTCAACAAGTTAGATGTCCCCCCAGTCTCCCTCTGAGCTAATAGTGACACCTTTGTTGGCTGTTGGAGAATTCTCAAACTGTCTGGGACACTGTAAGGCAGCCAAGAACTCTCACATTTGTACCTTCAGTCCAGATACCTCCTGATATCCAGATCACCAACACAGCTGACCAAACACCTAAAACGTACCCTGGCCAAGGGTAACCCAGCCTTTCCCGCACACCCACACTGCTGCCCCTATCCAGGAGGACAGCATCATCCAGCCAGCCAGCCAGAAGCAGGTATAGCCCTCATTGACTAACTTCCCTGCCTCTGACACACACATCCTCAAACTGCCCTCCTTAGAGCCTTCGGTCCTCTCATCTACGCTCCAAAGGACAACCATACCATGTTCCTGTCCCTCTTTTGCTCAGAATTCTTCAACCATTTCCTCTTGCCCCAGACAACTACACACAACAGGAATCCCAAGACTCTCGTGGCACAGATCCTAGCAACACCCCTGTCTCACTTCTTGCCACTTCCCTCCCTTGTCCTCCACCGCTCTGCCCCAATAAACTCCTGTTGTTTGTTTCCAGTTGCTCCAATGTACCCTCTCTCTTCAACCCAGGCTCTGATCCACACCCTCTCATGTACCTCCTTTGGGAGACTCCTGTAGTCCCTCTGAATAGTCCCTAAGCTTGAGTTCTGATTCTCCTCCCAGCTCCTACAGCTGGCCCCTTTCTGAGCCCCTATCATACACAGCCTGCATTGTAACCCATGGTTAAAACTGTATGAGGTCAAGACTGAACAGCAAGCTTACTGGGGGCTGAAAGAGGTATCTGTCCTGTTTATCACTGAATCCTCAGCCCATAGTATAAATCCTAAAGTGTACTGAGTGATTAAAACAGGGAACGAACAGATCAGGTCACGCATCCGAGGCTGCCATGCCCACACTGCTCACTCTCAACACAGCACTCATCACACTGCACCGTTTCTCTCCATAGGTTAGGAACATCTTGAAAGCTCTACTCTCTTATGTCTGCCACCTCTGTGATGAAAACAGTGCCTGGTACTTACTAGGCATTCGATACATGGTTTTTAAATGTCAAAGATTATTGAGAAAAAGACTCTGGAAGGAAACATCCCACACTAGTAACTGATTACCACAAAAGAACGAACTGAGATAAGGGCAGCCATAGGAGATTACAGAGTTTCCCTCCAACATCTCCATACTGACATGAGATTCACTGTACAATGTGCAGTATTTTTTACTGGCATAAAATACTCCTGAATTACCAGTGTAAAAATTAAGTCACATGTAAAGAACCAGCCCTGAAGAAGCATTTGGTGATAAGAAGCATTTGGTTCAAAACGCCTGCCACTAAAGCAAACTCCCACCACCACCACCACCACCACCACCACCACCCCCAAAATCCTGACTTTAAGGCAGGCTATTGGGGCCAGCGCTGTAGAGCAGTCTCTGCCTGGAGCATTGCCGAAGTCCCTGTTGCTCCACTTCCTTTCCAGCTCCCAGCTAATGGACTTGGGAAAGCAGCAGAAGATGGCCCAAGTGCTTGAGCCTCTGAACCCATGTGGGAGATCCAAAGGAAGCTCCTGCCTTTGGCCTGGCCCAGCCCCAGCCACTGCAACCATCTGGGGAGTGAACCAGTGGATGGAAGACCTCTCTCCCTGTCTCTCTCTCCCTGATACCTTTCCAACAAATAAAATAAATCAAAGAAAAAAAAAAAAAAGGCAGAGTACTAAAGGGCGGAACAGTTTAACAATTTAAGGTCTGTACTGGAATACAGAGCAACCCCAGTGATGAGCACAACCTGTGAGTAGTCTAACAGGGAAGTTCTTGGAACTCTAGAAAGGACTACTAGCACTGGTCCCCTGGAACAGGCAATTCTAATAGTTGTAATAGTCTTGTGAATACCAAAACATTCACAAGAAAGGTGACCCGCCACACGCAAACTCCTGTGGGACCTGCAAGGTCCTAGCAGATCTACGAAGACACCCTGGCAACACACAGGGGGCTAGATGTGGGCACAAGCACTCAGCAGCCTGTGTTCAAAGTCATGTAGCATCACTGACTCTTGGTTCAGAAACTTAAAGCAAACAGATAATGTTCTATAGCAACTTGACCTCAGCAGCTAGAAGCTCAAGGACCATTTTTATATAGAGATAGTTCTAGAACTAGCTGCTTTTCCCTGTTCCAAGTAGAAGCAAATACGGCTAGATGATGACTACATAAAGCCGACCAAACTTTCCAACCAAGTGAGCTTTAAGCACCTGAAGACACACCTGTCATGAGCAGCAGTGCAATGCAACGGTCTTTTAAACCGAGGAAAGAGGAGCACCTCGATGTTGTCAGAACCCGGGAGAAGGCTGCAGAGAGCACTCAAGGAGAACTGCCTTTGAGAAAGGTCAACCCCAGCTCTCTTTTGTTTAACCTCTCCAGTGGATAAAAAGAACCAGCTGTGAAGAATCACTGCATTGTTTCGCTGCTACAAAGGGAAAGTTTGGTAAAGCAGAAACAAAAAGACACAGCCAACGCGACACGGAATTTGCCCCGGAGGCGTGAAAAAAAAAAAAGTCCACTGGAACACTTAGGACATAAGAGTCGCAGACATTTGAACAGTTTTAGGACAAACCAAACTTTTAAAATGCGAAACCTTACAAATGGCTAGCTTCCCTCTCCCCTTGACAAAAATGCGGATTCCGGTTCCTCCGAGTCAAAATGGCATGCCCCGCGTCGCATCTGATTTGCTGCAGAGCTTCAGTGCAAAAACTAGCCTTTTTGCATTTTCAGCTCTGAAAACTCCAAAACGTCTGCTGAAAGTAAACCGCCAGATTAAAAATTAATCCCCGAATGAGCAAGGATTCCTATTCCGCCCAACAGCAGCCTATTCATCCCTAAGCCCTTCGCATAGTTTAATAATTAAGAACTCAGCTCGCCACCAGGGGAACTATCCCTTGCAGAGAGGCCAGGCCGCCAAGAAATCGCCACTGCCCCCCAAGTATCGAAGACCGAGAGGAGGCATTTTGCCCTGGCGGAAGCTCGGGCGCCGCGGCCCCCGCCCAAGCGCAGGGGAAGCCTCCGGGGACGGTCCACCCAAGGCGGAGCGGCTCCGGGGAGCCGGCTAGCCCGACCTCGCTCCCCTCGAGGAGCCGAGCCTGACCGCTGAGGCCCGAGCCGCGCGGCCCCGCAGCCCTGGGCTAAGGGGCCGCACTCGCCACGCACGCGAGCATCAGGAGGGCGCAGCCGATGCGGCCGAGGGCCCGACCCCAGTGGGCGGCCCGCACGTAGAGAGGGGACTAGATGCAGCCGAGGCGGGGGCGCGCGGGGCGGGGAAGGATGTGCAGGTCCCCGGTGCGGGGTGGCCGGGGGCGTCGCGCATGGGGCGCGAGCGGAGGCCCGGGCGCCACCTGCGACCGGCCGCCCCGCGTCCGGGGAGCGCGCCCCGGACAGCGCGGGGGCCAAAGGGCCGGGGACGGCGCGGGAGAGAAAGGCTGCCGGGCCGCGACGGCGGGAAGCCAACGGCAGGCGCGGGAGCCGGACAGTAGGATGCTGCCGGGCTGCGGGACCAGGCGCGGGCAGCGCCGCGGCCCGCAGTGGGCCCCGCAGCCCGGCCGGAGCGCGCGTGGCGCGATGCAGCAACTTCACTTGGCCGCGGGGCCTCCGGGGGCCCCGGCTGCGCGCCCACCCCCTCCCCCGGCGGCCACCCGAGCCGGAGCCCAGCAGGGAAGGGCACCCTGGACCAGGGAACCGGGCCGGCCGAAGCCCGCACTCACCGCTCCGCGGTCCCGCCGCCGGCGCCGGGACTGCGTTCCGAGCTCCATGGTCCCGCCGTACCGCGGCCGCTCGGCGCCCCCTCCCGCACCACACCGCACGCAGCGGCGCGAGCGACGCCGCCTCCGGCCGGACCACGGCCGCGGCCACGCCCCCTCCCGGCAGGGGGCCCGGCCGGAGCCGGAGGGAGGCTCAGCGCCGGCTCCACCAACCAGGGCCCACTCACAGGGCCGCTTCACCAGGATTGGCGAGCGCCTCGGCCAATGGGGCGCCGGCAGGAGCGCGGAGCGTCGGCGCCGAGGGGCGGGGGATTGCGGAGGAGGTGGCTCTCGCCCTTGGTCCTCTACCCCTGCTCAGGAGGTCTCCGGCTAGAGTCCTTTTCGCGGTGGAGAGATGGGGATGCTTCGAGCAGAGTTTAAGAAGGGGGCCCTTTGAGCTTCCACCTCTACTCCCATGTTACCTGGGATTCGCGTGGACCTGGAAGTAGGGGGTCTGTGTACCTGTGTGTGTTGTCACACGTCCTGCAGGCTTGATGGTTGTGGCCGCCTGCTCCGTTTCATGACACGCTCAGGTCCGCTAACATTCTGCCTCCAAAATTCCCCATCTTCTCCCTCCACAGATTCTTTTTCCTTTCCTATTCAGCCTCTCTCCCTGAATGGGGACATCCACAACACCTATTGAACGGGGGAGGTCCCTGAAGCTACCGACCTAAGCCCCGTGAAGGTGCAACCTAACCAAGTGGTACCCCAGGGTTAGGAGGAGGGCTGGTAAATAAACTTCAGAACAAGAAAAGAAGGAAGCAGGGGGAAGAAAAGGGGAACATGTTCTCCCAGGTCCTGAAGAGGTTTAAAAATATCAAATGGACATATTACCTTTATTTTACTTGCCTTTATTCTTTCTGATTTAAACATAACATCACTAAATTGAAAAACCTGGGGAAGGAAACTAAGTCCCAATAGAGTCCTAGAACACTAAGTCAGGTTGCTGTGATAATTATCTGTTCCAGCTAGTAACGCTAAAACAGGGGAAAAGGAGTTGGAAACAATTGTAGCAAAATTTGCAGAAAATTTGTTCAGTAGAACATTCATGCAGCCCTCATCATATAATGTCTAAATCTATTAATCTGTTACTTTCAAAGGAAATAGTTTAAAAGCTGTCTTTTAAGATGTCCTATACTCAGTTTCCGTATTGTACCAAAATGAAATATACCAATCGTTGATAAGGTAAACAGGATGTAATGGGTGATTACAATCTTTGGTGTTTGGAATAAAGATACTGAAGTGCAGCATTTCTGCTGACTTCAAAGCTGAACTGACATTCAAATTAAAATGGCTCTCCTTATTTCATCTTCACTTACCCAGAGGAATAGCTTCCATGTCTATATTTAGGTCATTGATTTAGAGCTCAAAACATATGAAGGCAGGATTCCCAGGGTGTGTTTTCAGGGCTGCGAATCACAATTCCCTGGCTCCTTACCTCTTCAGTAACCTCGTCTGAACGGTGCCTCACTCAGTTTGCACCGCTATTAGCCCTTAGTAACCTGGTCCTGGTTCAGGCTTGTGTCGCGTAGATCAATGCTCTCCCTCCAATCAGATCATCAGTTCCAGAGGATGAGGACCTTCTTTTATATTCCTTTCCTCCCTGCCCCTGCCCCACCAAAATGCCTAGCTCAGTGCTGCACAGATGCGAATTACAACTCTACCCTTAGTTTCGTCCCCATAATATAAAGAAATCATTTAAAATATACAAGGAGTGCTCATAAAGTCCATGGGAAACAAGTATTGTGGGGGAAAAACTATGCATGAATTTCCTTTTATGCATCAAAATAAACAAGTTTTGATTCCGTTTTCTACAAAATTTTTGAAGTCCCCTCACAGTACTTTTGCAAAACTGTTCTTTACAAACTGTTCTTGAAAACTGTTCTTTAAAAATTGTTCAGAGAAGTTTAGCTGCGGGGCTTGCACCTGCCACTAATAGATGCCTCACCCTGAAGAAGTGCTTACAGCTGTTGCTGAATCAAGGCGTGAATTGGTTGCCTAGCACAGAAACTTGACTAACGTGCTTACCAAATAGGGGCACTTCTTAACCACAGAAGTTTGGAGAGCAGGCTTGTGCAGCATCACCACAGCGTCCCCACAGTATCATGCATCTCTGGCTCCTTCCAGCCCTGAGCTCTGCCATCCTTGGTACACTGGCTTTTGTCTTCATCCTTACAAGATGGCTGCTCCCTTCTGGGCATTGATCACATCACTCTCTGGAAAGAGACGAAAGATCAAAGAGGTACATGCCAATTGGGTCCACTCTCTTTAGCAATCTTTATAGGAAAACACCTGCCAGCACCTTCTGTTTGCTTCTTATTGGCCATACCTGTATCATGTGAGCATCCTTACCTGCAAAGGAGTCTGAAATGCTAAGAATTTTAAACTGAGAACTTGTCTGAAACAAATAAAAAGTCATGGTTCTGTTAGTAAGGGACAAGGGAAATGCAGAAGCTGGATATGATAGTAGCAGTACCTATCATAGATGTCAAATAAATGAATTCATGATTTAGCCATCACTATTTATTCATGAGCAGACCCACTTCTTAAAAGACAGCTACTGAAATCTCAATAAGAAAATAACTCAGCTTTAAAATGAGCAGAAGATCCGAGCAGATGAACAAAGCAGGGATGGTGATATTACAGATGGCCAACAGGCATATGTTCAACAACATATGTCATTAGGGAATTACAAATTAAAACAACAGTGAAATACCATGGCATCCCCTGAATGGCCAAAATTTTTAAAGCTAACAAAAACCCTAATAGCACCAAATACTAGCAAGGGTGTGGAGTAACAGGAATACTCATTCATTGTTGGTGGGAATGCAAAATATTACAACCTCTCTGGAAGACAGTTGCCAGTTTTACACAAACCTAAGCATGGTTTTACCATAAATCTAGCAATCATATTCATTAATATTTATCCAGTTGATTTGAAAACTTATATCCACATGAAGACATGTGCCTGAATTTTGTACATAATGAACAAACACTGGAAGGCTCATATGTCTTTCAGGAGAATGGATAAACTATCGTATTCCAGAAAATGGAATTTAACTCAGCAATGAAAAGAAATAAGCTATCAAGCCACAAAAAAGTCTTGGAGGAACCTTAAAGCATACCGCTAAATGAGAGAAGCCAATCTGAAAAGGCTATATACTGTGCAGTTCCAAATACATGACATTCTGGAAGATAAAACAACTGTGGAGACAATAGAAAGGCCAGTGGTTGCTAGGGGTCAGAGGAAGGAAGGGGAGAGAGGGATGAATAGGTGGGGCACGGGACTTTTAGGACAGTGCACTTACTGTGTAGGCTACTACTTGCTATGCCACTCTGTATATAATAATGGGGCATAGACATCACACTTGTGAAAACCCATAGAATTTACAACACAAAGAATGGATCCTAATGTCAACTGTGGGCTTTAGTTCATAGAAATGCATCAATATTGGTTTATTATTTGGCACAAAAATATCCCACTAATGCAAGACATTAACAGTAGAGGAAATGGGGCCAGTGCTGTGGTGTGGCAGGTAAAGCCACCGCCTGCAGTGCTGGTATCCCATGTGGGCACCAGTTCGTGTCCCAGCTGCTCCTCTCCCAATCCAGCTCCCTGCTGATGGCCTGGAAAAGCAGTGGAAGATGGCCCAAGTGCTTGGGCCCCTGCACCTGCATGGGAGACTGGGAAGAAGTACCTGGCTCTTGACTTTGGATTGGCTCAGCTCCAGCTGTTGTGACCATTTGGGGAGTGAACCAGTGGATGGAAGACCTTTCTCTCTGTCTCTCCCTCTCTGTCTGTAACTCTACTTCTCACATAAGTAAATAAATCTTTTTTTCTGTTTGTTTTTTTTTTAATTTATTTATTTGACAGGTAGAGTTATAGAAAGAGAGAGAGAGAGAGAGAGAGAGAGAGAAAGGTTTTCCTTCCATTGGTTCACTCCCCAAATGGCCGCTATGGCCGGCACCGCGCCGATCTGAAGCCAGGAGCCAGGTGCTTCTCCTGGTCTCCCATGAGGGTGCAGGGGCCCAAGCACTTGGGCCATCCTCCACTGCCCTCCCAGGCCACAGCAGAGAGCTGGACTGGAAGAGGAGCAACCAGGACTAAAACCGGCACCCATATGGGATGCCAGCACCACAGGCAGAGGATTAACCAAGTGAGCCACAGTGCTGGCCCTAAATAAATCTTTTTTAAAAAATAGAACAAATGGGGTGGGAGGTGGGAACTCTGTGTTCTGTGTTGCTCAATTGTTCGATACATCTAAAACTATGGAAAAATAAGGTCTGTTAATTATTTACAAAGAAACAAGCCAAGAGGAGCCATTGTTGGCTTTAGCAAGGAGAATTAATTTTCCTTTATTTTTTTCTTTGCTTTAGGTATATACCTTTATTGTAGTCACAAATTCCATAATGTTCAACTGTTGAGAAAACTTAAAAAGTTCTTCATCACTTTTTTTCTAATTTTCTGCAAATTTCCCCCTTTTTATATTGAAAATGTTCAACTGTGAAGAAAAATTGAAGAAGTGATACAATGGGTACCCAAATACCTTTTACCAGATTCACCATTGTCTACATACTAGCACACTTGCTTCACCCCAGCTTGCACTCGCTTGCACGCTTTCTCTGTCTGTCATGTTTTTCTTCTTTTAAAAATGTACTTATCTGTCCGCCTAGCGGCGCCGGCACACCGGGTTCTAGTCCCGGTCGGGGCGCCGGATTCTGTCCCGGTTGCCCCTCTTCCAGGCCAGCCCTCTGCTGTGGCCAGGGAGTGCAGTGGAGGATGGCCCAGGTGCTTGGGCCCTGCACCCCATGGGAGACCAGGAAAAGCACCTGGCTCCTGGCTCCTGCCATCGGATCACGCGCTGCGCCGGCCGCAGCGCGCCGGCCGCGGCGGCCATTGGAGGGTGAACCAACGGCAAAGGAAGACCTTTCTCTCTGTCTCTCTCTCTCACTGTCCACTCTGCCTGTCAAAAAAAAAAAAAAATGTACTTATCTGAAAAAGACAGGGAGTGAGAAATCTCCCATCCACTGGTTTCCTCCCCAAATGCCTGCAAC
This sequence comes from Oryctolagus cuniculus, assembly GCF_964237555.1. Taxonomy (NCBI): domain Eukaryota; kingdom Metazoa; phylum Chordata; class Mammalia; order Lagomorpha; family Leporidae; genus Oryctolagus; species Oryctolagus cuniculus. The sequence goes on along the minus strand of NC_091440.1, from coordinate 96,845,515 downwards.
AGCCAGTTTTGGTCTGGGCCAACACCAGGAGCCAGGAACTCAATCCAGTTCTCCTCCTGGGTGTCAGGAGCTCAGTTATTTGAACCATCACCTTTGTCTCCCAGGCTGTAAACTAGCAGGAAGCAAGAGGCGGATATTAAACCCAGGCACTGTAATATGTGAAGGATGCCTCCTAATCAGCAGGACAAATGCCTGACCCCTGATTTTTTTTAATCCAACTACTTGAAGGCAAATGACATCAAGATTCATTTTATGCTTAACACTGCCGCATATATCTCAGAGTAAAAGCGCCTTGATTCTTCAAATACCATGAAAAGCCATACAAAACTTATAAACTGGGATCGTGGAGATGAGGAGCCTGTCACACGCTACTCCAGACATCATCACTCCCACCCACCCTCCTCTGTTCTGTCTGTAAATACTTGACTAACCTGAAGCGTTTTCAGCCCCATGAATTGGTATCACACCAAAGTAGCAAAATTAAATTTGGGAGTAGGAGCAGGGGCATTAGGGCATTGTGCTAAAGGGAGTTCTGGTTCTGTGCAATCGCACGTGTGTAGCTCATGGTACAGCCAGGCTCGCGCCCACCCGTGAGCGTGATGCAGCCGCAGGGCATTACGTGACAACTGAACAGCTCAGAAGCGGACTCCTGATAAGCTTTTCACGAATACATTTCTAAAGCCACTTGAAATGTGCCACCTTTGTCCTTCGCCTGGTCAGAATCTTGGAGGAAATTCCAAAGGTGAAACGTAGGCAGAGGGTGTCATCTTTACTTGAATCTGACAGTGATGACACAGTGACTTTTTCAAGACACTTTATAAATTAGAAATGTGTTTAGTGATTTGCGTATGTTCCCTTTTGTCATTATAAACTCTTTAGTGGAAAAACAATTGTCATTCTTTTTACTTAATAACGTGTCATCTCACATAAAAATTACAAACTGTTTTGCATTAGGAACTCAGTTCAGACTCAACGTTGGGGAAGCTGAAGAACAAAGAGTGGTTACTAATTAAAAGAATATAATTAGAATATGTAAGAAATCAAATTACAAAGCATAATAATTGTCATCATTTTTGACATGTTCATTTGTACTTGCTCTCAGAACGAAGTGAAATAATGACTACAAATGCCTCAGTTCTCAGGAATTAATTTAGCTCCATACATAAGTCTTTATAAACACACTTCACTTACTCTGGTTTTCTTCCGAAGGTTACTGTCTATTTTTATCTTGACGGTGGAGTACATGCATGCATATACAAGAGCCTTCTAAAAGTTCATAGAAAATAGAATTTAAAAGTTCATTTTGATGTTAAAAAAAGTTGAAGTCTATGCAAATAAGAGGTCTTCAAAAAATTAATAGAAGATGCATATTAGAAAAAACTATGCATAGTTTTTAAATTTTTACACTACAATAAACTTATCTTTTAGTTCCATTCATTCGCGAACTTTTTGAAGTATATTGTACACACCCACATCTTAAAAATGTAAAATTTTCTTCAGATGCATGAGGAACTTTATCTTAAACTTGAATATTAACCCAGTTATCTCCTGCCAACAGAACAATGTATTCCTGTGAACTGACTTTGAGGTGAGAAAAGTTACAGGAAGGTGAAAAATGTATTGAGCATTCACTATATAAAGTAGAGTGTGCTTGTGCTATGGGACCTTCCTACCCTCTGTTAGGTGTGTGGTCTTAAACCCATTTTACAGACAAGGTACAGAGAAATTGTGTTATTTCTCCCGAGTTTACCCAGTCAAGAGTCTGTGCTGTTGTCATGGACAGGCTGTTTTTGCAGTGGAACCAGGACAGCCTCAGAAGTAGCTATTCTTGCTATGTGAGACGCCAGCGCAGTGTGCACTATGCTCGTATTCTCTATAAAGAAGCACAAGCCCACACCTCTCTCAGATCTGTCCTTGCCCTGTTTTCCCATGGCCACCCTCTAAGCTGAGGTCACTGTTATCACTTTCTGTACTGTGACAATATTTCTAACACGTGCCCCTCAATTTCATTCTTCTTCAGTCTCTATTCACACTTTTTTATGGATGATTTTTAAGATACAGATCTTGGGGCTGACATTTGGTATAGCAATTAAACTGCTGCTTGGAATGCCCACATCTTACATCAAAGTGCCCGGGTTCAGGTCGCAGCTCCACTCCTGCTTCCAGTGTCCTGCTAATGCACACGCTGGGAGGCGGCAGCAAGTAATGGTGGCTCAAGGAGCTGGATTCCTGGCACCCACCTTAGAGACCTCGATTGGTTTGCTGGCTCCTGGCTTAGACCAGCCCTGGCTGCTGTGGACATCTGCGATATGGAACTAGAGGATAGGAGTCTATCTCCCTCTCCTTGCCCCCTGCCTTTCAAATAAATAAACACATTTAAAATATCTCTCCCAATTCACAAACCTTTGGGGGAGGCTCTCACTGGCTACAGGGTAGATTAAATCAAGCCCTCATAATCCAGCTTCAACAGTTCCCCCAAAGCACCCGGCACCACTGGCATTCTCCCCACGTGTCTGACCTCCCCTCCTGACCTCTCCCCTGGGAAGTGTGGCTTTCACCAGGCACGCAGCTCAGATGTCTCAGCTCTCCGGAGCCTTCCTGGGCACAATTACACTCTCTTCCCCTTTAAGACTCCGCCTGCACTCCTTCACATGGCTGTAAGGTCACAGTTATTTCACTGTCCCCCAACAGACCGGGAATTCCTCAAGGGCAGAGTCTATTTCTTTTTTTAGTTTTCATTTTTTTTTTTTCTTTCAAAGAGAATGAGAGATAGGTTCCATCCTCTGGTTCACTTCCCCAAATGCCTGGAAAAAAACAGGGCTGGGCCAAGCCAAAGCCAGGAGCCCAGAACTCCATCCAGGTCTCCCACATGGTATGGCAGGGACTCGCGTATTTGGGCCATCACCCAGTGCCTCCCAAGGTGCACATTAGCAAGAAGCTGGATCAGAAGCAGAGCGGAAACTTGAACTCAGGAACTCTGGGATACAGGCATCCCGAGCAGGGTCTCTTAACCTCTGCACCACGTGTCTGCCCCCAGAGTCTTTCTTACTCATCTTGACTCCCTAGCCCCTATGATATGCTGGGCATTGTATATTTGTTGAATGAAATTTCACGATATGACAGGAATAACCAATACCCAAGCAGTCTAAAAGTCAGAGGGCTCCCGCGGCATCAGCTTGAAAATTTGCAGGGTGGGCATGTGGGGAACAGGCTTTCATCCCTCACAAAGGCCATGAGGCTGATGGCGAAGACATCAGGAAGACTGAGGGTGGCCCAGGGGGGCAGCATGTGTTGCTCCCTGCATGCTGGTCTGGGCGTGCTGCCTGTTGCTGCAGACACCCACCAGCTTCCCGTGACCCTTCCCCAGCACACACACCACCTGGACCTTGCTGCAAGTCCAGGAGGGAGAAGGCCTGGATCTGCCTGCCAGATGTGTTACAGCAAGATGAGCACTAGCCATCATTAGACACTGTGTGTTGTCCTCTTACTCTGGACTCTAGAACTTTGGGAGGCAGGGGCATGGCGTGCAAAGAGTGCGAGCTCTTGAACTGAATGAATCAAGATTAAATTCCAAATCTACAGCTTACTTGGGAAAGTAGCTCAGTGTCTCTGAGCCCTCTTTTCCACATAGAAAATGAGAATAAAAGTAGCCAGTGTCCAATGAATACCAGTTATTCCTCTTCCTCATCCCCCCGCCTCAGATAGCATTCCCTTCACCATCTGAAGGAAACTTGTTTTAAGGCTCTATTTTATAAACAGCGCAAAAGGGTTACCTGGAAATGATTGAACCAAAACTTAAGAGGTACTGTTTTAAACATACTGCAAATAATGTATAAGATGAGCCTACGAGGGTACTTCAAAAAGTTCGTGGAGGAGCTGGCGCTGGGGTGTAGCGGGTTAAGTCAACGCCAACATCCCATATGGGTGCCAGTTTGTATCCTAGTGCTCCACTTCCAATCTAGCTCCCTGCTGATGCTCTGGGGAAGGCAGCAGAGGATGGCACAACTGGTTGGGCCTCTGCTACCCACATGGGAGACCCAGATGCAGTTCCAGGTTCTTGGCTTCAGCCTGGCCCTGCTCCTTAGAGAGTGAACCAGCAGATGGAAGATCAATTCTCTCTCTCTCCTTCTCTCTCTCTTTCTCTCCCTCCATCTGTCTTCCTCTCTGTAACACTGCATTTCAAATAAATAAAATCTTTAAAAAGTTCATGGAAGACAGAATTAAAAGTTTATTTTTGTATGAAAATATTTTAAGTCTGTGACTAGTTTTTTGATAATATGCATTTTCTAAAAACTTTTTGAAGACTCCTTGTTATATGTTCCAGTAACGCATTATTTAAAAAAAAAAAAAAAAAAAAAAACCTTATAGCCTGATAAAGCCGAGAGCAACAACCCTGTGTTCTGTGTGTACCTTCTCCAGTTGTTCATCCTCACCTGGGACCTATGGCACTCTCAGATCCACATGTACCTTGCAGATATAGCAAAAGTTGAAGAGCTATCGCTCCAAAGTCAGTTCTTAAGCTATGGAGTCTCCACTTTATTGCTTGGGTGATGACTGCTTCTAATTTGTTCCTGAAAGGAAGGTGCAACACTTTCCTGCAATGCATACTCTGCCAAATTACCTGCTCCAGTCGCCTGGGGTTGGCTTTTATCTGGTGCTGTGGGGAGGCAGTTATATAAGCCACCTGGGCTTTTGGCAGGAAGAAAATACCTCACAGATTGATGCTACTTGAAAAACTTGCCTTCATTATCAGACTTCCCCTTGGTTGTCAGTGCCTGGGGGTTTTGCTAGTTAACTGTTCCAAGCCCATATACCTGTATGTTAGTTATCCCATGGCCTTTCCTATAAAGTGTAAAGATAGCAACACATTTCAACATTTAAAAAGTTTTATTTCTCCTTAGAAAAATCTTCTCTAGGAGAGAAGATAGTTGACAGCACCAGTGAGCTCAGAGCCAGGGAAGTTAAATGAGTTGCCTGGGGCCACAGAGGGTTTTTATTTTACCAGATCCCAGATTTCCTGATTGCCTGGGTTCCCAGTCTGAATCACTCTTGGTGGAAAGGACTGTGCATGCCAGGGCCAGCTGCCCTCACTACCCCTAAGATGTCATCAAAGTTTCTTAGTCACCGCAAGGCTCTCAGGATATTCAGCCAGCATTTATCAAAGGGGAGACGGGTGGCAAGGTGCCTTGGAGGGTGTCAGGCTGAGTTCAGCGGTGCTTCCTGCCTTCAGAGAATCCCCACGGCACAAAAGGGGAAACCAGGCATGGCGTCAATTGCAACAACTGTAAGTCAAGAAAAAACGGGGTTCTGGGAGAAAAGTAGATCTAGATAAAATTCCATTTGGGGCGACATGAGAGAGAAAATATATTCCAGTGGAAATATGGATGAGGTGACTTTGAGGATGAACCTTGAACGAGAGATGTCATCTTCAACAAGCAGAGATGGATAAGGGCACTCCATGCAGGTGCTGGTGTCTTTGGGGAGACTGGAGGGCTGGGGAGGTGCTGCACAAAGTTGCAGAGGAGCTGGGAGAGGTGAGGATGCAACAAGGTAGGGTCTCTGACGTCCTGCTAGGAAAGTCTGACATGATTACATAGACGACAAGGAGCCTGAAGGCAGTGTATTCCACACAGTGTACTGCGGCCTTAGGTTGGGCCGAGGACTAGAGTGACATGAAAAGTTCCTGTGCACTTTGTGAAGATTTCTATCATTTGATTGTAGTGAGTGTAGTGTACAGAGGAATAGAGAGAGGAGGCAAGGATGTGGGTTACACAGTTCTCAAATAAGGAACCAGAAACGAAGGCCCCAACTGAGAAGTGACAGGAATGGAATCCAGGGGATTCGGCCATTGACTGGGTGTAAGAGGAGAAAGAGATTACAATGTCAGAGATTATTTTCAAGGTTTCAAGCTGCTAGGGAGGAGAAAGCGGATGTTATTACAGACAACATAGACTGGAGAAGGAACAAGTTTGAAAACAAAATCTCAAGTTTTATGCTGAATGCTAAGGAAATTTACTGGACAGTGTAGAAATGAAGTTAGAAATACCAGAGTCAAATATGTTTGTGAAGAGGTGGACTTATTGGAATCTGAAAACCTGAGCTGTATCTCTCTATAGAACTCAGTGGTGCAGCGGGTTAAGCTGCTGTTTGCAGCACCAGCAACCCATGTGGTGCTGGTTTGAGTCCTGGCTGCTCTACTTCCACTCCAGCTCCCTACTAATGTGCCTGGGAAAGGGGTAGAATATGGCCCAAGCACTTGGGCCCTTGCACCCACATGGGAGACCTGGATGAAGCTCCTGGCTCCTGGCTTTGGCCAGTATAAGGTCAATTCATATCAAGCCAAATGTTCGAGCTGGACAGAGTAAAATCTTGCTTACTAGAAAAAATAAAGTGATTTTAGGTAATGTCATTCATTGGCATTGATGCATGATTAAGTGACTACATTAGAATCTACATAGGATATACAAGGCTACTTTAGAAGTTTGGTGGAAAACTAGAATTAAAAAATTTAATTTCATGCAAAAAAATGAAATCAATGCATATTTTACATAACTTTTTGAAGATCCCTTGTGTATACCATTTCACAATTTTTTGGCATCAAAATAAACATTTAATTCAATTCTTGACAAACTTCTTGTTATGATGTGTGTGTTTGTGTGTTATATGCATGTGCATATGTGTTACTGGGATATGAAACAAGTATGGAAAAAATTGTACAGAAATAAACAGGCAGGTCATATTCATTTGATCAGTTCATTTATTTTATGCTGTATCCCATTACGAAGATTTAAGGTGTCCTACGAAGTGTATTCAATAAAAGCGTATTGGCAATCAGGGTATCAAAGAAAGAACAAATGTGGATTGGACATCTGTGAGGCAATGCTGAAATCATGAGCCATAGCAAAGGGCAGGTCACCCAACTGGCTCTGAACTCCCAAGCTGCCACCCCAGCAGAGAAAACGTGAGTCACAGTGTCTGTCAAATAAGACTCCAGATCCTCAGAAGAAATGGTAGGCGTTCCCTCAGGTTCCCAGGGAGGCAGCTAGGAGCCTGGAGGAGTGGTAAGGATGGATCCTGGGAGACCCACCCTGGAACATCACGAGTATGATAAAGGAGGCAAGATCTGCTGCAGGAAGGATGTTGTTGTCTCTGTTGTACTTTTGCTTCCATGATTACAAAAATAATACATTTGTAAAAGACTTTGAAAATGCAGAAGAGCAGAAAAAACAAACTATAATCCTACTCAGGAAGCATCACTGTTCGTCCCAAGTACTAGTAGTCCTGATGATCACCCTTTACCCTAGATACCTGCCTCAATGTTTTGGTTTTTTTTTCTTCATTTGGATCTTGCAGTCAAGAGATGCTACTTGCAGGGCCCCTGTGCTTCACTACTGGCTTGCATCTGGCCCACTGCGTATGCTTGTTGTCGCTCCCCGTCTTCGTGGAGGAACGACACAGGACCCTGCGTTGTTCTTTCGTCTGCTCGGCCCTCCCCGGGTTTGCTGCTGGTTCTTCCCGGGTTGGCTGCTGGTCCTTCCCGGGTTGGCTGCTGGTCCTTCCCGGGTTGGCTACCGGCCCTTCCACCTCCGTGGAAGGGCGGTTCTCCCTGCCACATTCCCCACTTCCGCGGGGGAGCGGCACATCGCCGGCCGGCTCTCTCGGGGGCTGCACAGGTGTTCCTTCAGATAGATGTTCCCCTTAGATGTTCCTGGTGCATATTGTCTCTCTCCTCCTTTATAGTCCTCTTCCGCCAATCCCAACTCTGCTACCCACACGCCGAGTACGCTGCTCTCCTCCAATCAGGAGCAGGTCCTACAGTTTTTGGTTGAACTGGAGGCAGCTGTGTAGAAGCTGTTTCTCTTCTCAGCGCCATATTGTGGGAGAGCAGATGCATAGAATAAGTCTTAATTCCAGTAACTTAGTCCAGTCCGGGTTGCTCCCCACACTTGTGTTTCCTAACTGGTCCTTGTGATCCCCAAAATAAAATCCTAAGCTATATATGGTCCCTAAAATAAACTCACAAAGTAAATAAAAAAGAAGGGAAGTAGTAAAAAGGAAAATAAAAGGAAACTCTAGTAAGTCATGATTGATTAGTGGTATTTTTTAAATATCAATGAAATATTTAAGGGGGGAAATTTGTTAAACCACTTCAAGATTGAAAGTCAAAAATTGTTTAAATGGTAAATGGAGGGGTAGGTGTTGAGCCTAGCAGTTAAGATGCCCATGTTGTACACTGGAGTACCAGTGTTCAATACCCAGCTCTGACTCCTATCTCCAGCTTCCTGATGATGCAAATCCTGGGACCAAGAAGTGATGGCTCAGGGCCAGCACTGTGGCATAGTGTGTTAAGCCTCCGTCTGCAAGACTGGCATCCTATATGGGTGCCAATTTGAATCCTGGCTGCTCCACTTCCAACCCAGCTCCTTACTGATGGCCTGGGAAAGCAGTAGAAGATGGCCCAAGTGGTTAGGCCCCTGTTCCCATGTGGGAGACCTGGAAGAAGATACTGGTTCCAGCCTTCAGTTCAAAACATTTCAACCAATTGAGGAGTCAACCAGTGGATGGAAGACCTCTCTGTCTCCCCACCTCTCTCTATAACTCTACTCTCAAATAAATAAATAAATCTTTAAAAAAATAAAAAGAAGTGATGACTCAAGTATTGTGCCCCTGACACTCATGTGGAAGATCTGGAATGAGTTCCTGTCTCCTGGCTTTGGCTTGGCCCAGCCCTAGCCATTGCTGGTATTTGGGGAATGAAGCAGCAGATGGGAGTTCATTCTGTCTATTTCTGTTTCCCAAATAAATAAATAATAATTAAAAACAACAAGTATTTTAAGATTTATCATAAAAATTGAAAAGATAAAAGTTGTATAAAGGGATAGGCAAAAAGCTTACTGAAATCAAAATAAATATAGAAAGCTAGAAGGCATTATAGAGACTAACAAAATTAAAAGAAAATTGAAAAGCACATAATTACAGGTGAAAATAATTTTAAGGTGAAAATAATTTTAAGGGTAGGCTTTTAGCACAATAGTTAAGTTGCCACTTGGGATGCCTGCATTCCATATTGGAGTGCCTGGTTCAAGTCCTGGATCCTCTGATTCCAATTCAGCTCCCTGTTAATGGGCATCTTGCAAGGCAGGCAGTGATGGTTCAAGTATTTGGATCCATGCCACCCTTGTAGGAGACCCACATGGAGTTCTGGGCTCCTGTCTTCAGCCTGGCCAACTCCTGGCTGTTGCATGCATTTGGTTAGTGAGCCAATGGATGAGGTCAATCTTTATCTATCTGTTTTTGGAATACAATGAAAATACTTAAAAATTTAAAGAAAACAGAGTATTCTGAAAATGGGGGAAATAATTCAAAAATACAAAGAAGGACCATGAAAACCAGAAAGGGTACCCTAAAATGACCTTGAGACACAAAGATAAATTCTCAAGAAAACTCTGACTTCTCTGATCATGCAAGAGGACGAAAGAGAAAACCAAGGGTGGCAGAGACCTTCACGAAGCCTGGAGACACCTCTGGCTTTGGATTCCATTTTTCACAAGGGTGAAGAGTCTGCAGGACCAAGAGCAGCAGGATGCTTCAAGCAAGACCACACCTACTGCCTCTCCCATCCCTGAAGATCCTGCCTGGGGGGGGGGGGGCTTTGTACCAAGTCTTTAGGGGTGGCTGATCCCACTGGAGAAAATGTCCTTGAGTTTTTCACACTTGTCGGTGGAAGACAAGTACTTGGCATGGACTGGAGGGAATTTGTGCATGCCCAGGGCTGCCCTGGAGAGATGGGAACAGCAGAAAACCAGTGGAGCACATGTGGTGGGAACCCCTGATCTGGAATCTGGTTTTGACCTTGGCATGAGTGGGAGACTTCATTGGTCAGCTCAGCCTGCCAGGAGCCCTACAGTTTCCGTGGTAGCAAACGCTACCAAGTGGACTCAGTGTGCCTGTTTATTCTGAGCAACACAACATGGATCAAACAATGCCAGAGTTTTACTCTCTAATCTTTCTATAGATGAAGGGAAAAAAAAAAAAAACAAACCTACAGCTCGTGCTATGACATTACTTAGATGTGTTAAAACTAATTAGCTCTTAGCTTCATTTCTATTATTAGTAGTCACATTTTGATGTTTTGCAGGAGGCTTTCTTGGTAATGCCAGGGAGCATCCTGTGGCTGCCATCCTCTGACAAGCAGGTACCCATCCCTTCTCCATGGGAGACGGAGCCTCAGGCAACGCAGGGCTGCAGGACAGGCACACCTGCCAGCCCATCAATGTCACTCACACACTTTTTCCTCCTTCTTGATAGGAAACCAATTTGAGGCTTAGATGTCGCTGCACATCTTAGATGCTCAGATAAGAGTCTGTTGTGAAAAGCCAGGAAGCATGCACATCAAGTAGGATTGTGACTATGGTTCCTGGCTGGAAAAGAAAATGGAGCACTAAAATTCACTGGATATTTTTCTGTCCATTCTTAGTATTACTCAGTCCTTTCTTTTTATTCAAAAATTTATTTAAAAGATTATTCAATATTTATTTATTTGAAAGGCAGAGTTACAGAGGGAGAGAGACAGAGAGAGAGATGGAGAGGCAGAAAGATCTTCCATCAGCTGGCTCAGTCACCAAATGACTGTAACAGCCAGGCCTGAGTCAGGCTGATGCCAGGAGCCTGCAACTCCATCTGGGTCTCCCATACGGGTTCAGGGATCCAAGTATTTGAGCTGTTTCCCACTGTTTTCTCAGGCACATTAGCAGGAAATTGGATCAGAAGTGGAGCCATGGGGACTCAAACCTGTGCTAACATGGAATGCTGGCATCACAAGTGGCGGCTTAACCTGCTATGCCACAATGCCAGCCTTCTCGCCCATTTCTTTTACCCTCTTTATGCCTAGACAACTTGGCAAAACAGTGCCTGGATATGCCTGCAAGACTGGCACTCTCAAGCCTGCCTTGGGGTCCTGAGGAACTCCTCCAGTGCCACTCAGCCTGTTGCGTTAGAGTGGAACAGGACAGCCACACCCGTGCACCCCACAAAGCTGCCCTGTATCCGTCACCCAGCACCCAGCAGCCATCCATCCACCCTCCGATTGTAGATCTTTGTTTTTTTTTTTTCTTTTGATTTAACAATTGACACTCTTATTTATTTTTTTTAGCTCTTTGTTTCTTAATGACTTTTTTCCCCCTGAGGAACTGATCTATATATCAATAACAATTGCCAAGATCTTAGAGATCAATTTTTGTAGGTTTAAATATAGCAATGGCTAATGACTTATTGATTATTCCAGTGAAGCCCAGCTAAAAGCAGTTTCCCACTTGATTGCTAGAGGCATCCAGAAGGGGTCAAACTTAGTCTGCCTGGGAAAACACTCGATGCCCTGCAATCTCTCTGTCATTCTGGTCTTTTGAAAGAACCTTCAGGCAGGTGGCTCCGGAGAAGAGGTGGTGGTCATGGGTGGGCCTTGCCCATCCCATGGAGGCACTGAGGGCTCTGGGCAGGGCAGATATTTTGTTTACAGCGTCCCATACTCCCACCCACTACTCCCCCCTCTTCCTCCCCTCTTCCCATCTGCAGAATTGGGTCTTCAAATCTGAAATTTAAAAGAACAGTGATCTTTTCTCTCTCTGCCTCATGCCCATGGATAAAGAGCAATCATAATTATTTCTCTTCAAATGGTTCACAATGAAGTCCTTTTCCCTTTTGAAATTATCCCTATTGTATTTTAGACATTATCCTGAAAGCTAAAAGCTTTCTTAAATCAACAAAAAACACATTTTCACTCTACAGACCTTTGCCTATTTTGAGCCACATTGTTTCCAAGATTTTGGGGTTTGCTGAACCTCCAGCAGATGTCCATGCACCAATGCTTCGCTCCTTCCTGCATGTGCAAAGAAAGCTCTCAGAGCCAAGGAGAAAGCAGAGAGGCTTCTGGGTGAACAAAGACCCCAGGGTCAGAGTCAGGGCAGACATACGGCCACCACCTCCACATCACCCCAACATCATCTGCTGAGAAAAGTCCTAAAGAAGTGGGCCCACATTCCAACATGGGATGGTGACAGGACTCAGTGTCCCCAAGCCCAGCACTGCCCTCCATCAAGTGCCAATTTTCTTCACTTATTTTACATGCTCCTACTATGAATCTTTCGTCCCATTAAAACTGTGGACTACTTATGTGCAGACCACTTATGCATGCTCGACTCATTTTAATGACAGAAAATAGCATTTGCAAAAATGTCACAAGACAATCAATCAGTAAGCATTTACTGAGCACCTATTCTGTGCCCAGGACAACAATAGCACTTGCTAATAAATTTGCAGGGGGCTTCAGTGGGAGGTGATACAGAACAGGATGTAACCCAGATACAATGTATTTGGTATATGGCATTGAACTCTCAGTTTCAGACACGTCACTTCCAGCTGTGTGGCTAACACACAAGCCTGTGTGAATAGGTACTCAAGACCCTAACCACTTCTCACTGACAGATTTTGATGCAGTACCACAATTAAGATTCTGCGGCTCTCCGGCATATACAATACAAAAACATTTGAAAAGGAAGTGTGGTCTAGATGGAGAATAGCAAACGATTTATGATTTATTTGCCAAGGCATGTAGGAGGTAAATATACAACAAAACTCTAGCAAGTTTAGCATTTTCCTTTTCCAGATAGAATGCTGCTGACTATAGGCCAACAGCACAGCTTTGCACAGCTCCTTGCATTGAAATTGGCCAAGAACGAAAGACTAGCACTGTTCAGCATTCAGATGCCATCGAAGTAATTTGTTAGTTTGTGGCAAGATATTGGTTTACTCCAAAAAGATCTGCAACCTTATTTCTAACCCACTTGGCAAACAGCAAAGGTGTGAAGGGGATAGTCTTCCCTCCATTTAGCTTTTCCATGTAACCAAAGGTCGAAATTTTAAGTGTCCAATAAATCTTCCTTATATGGGTGTGATGCCCCAAGTTAACTACAGTTCCATCAAGGCAGCAAATCTCAGCCCTCAGCTGGTAGCTGGATGGAAACGTCAGTTAGAATTAGATCATCTTCAAAACCTGCACTTCAACCCAAGTAATTAACTTGAACCACAGCATGTAACACACAGTATAGTTCTCCCAGGTTCAGCTCTAAAGGGGAATGAAACAGGTGCCCAGATCCTGGCAGAGGAGGTGTCTGTCTGCCTGGTACACACAGGGCAGGGGAAGTGGGCAGAGTGAGCAGAGTGACAGATGGATTCTGAGCACAGTGAGACCCCCTCCTGATTGGAGGCTCAGAAAAGAAAGGCCCAAGTGAAGACCACGGATGGAGCTGAAAGTATGAAAGGGCTTTGGGCATGTAGAAAGGAAGACCCCAAAGGGCTGGGGCAATGGGGGTGACAGGGCCAGGTGGGTTCTCCACCCAGGCTTGCCTGCCTTTCTTTTCTGTAACAGCTAACGCTGCTTGAGTCTTACTGTGTACCAGGCACCATCCAAAGTACATGTTACATAATAGGATCCTTTTAACCCTCAAAATATTCCCCTGAGATTTCCACAAAATAATCATCCCCCCCGCCTTTTTTTTTTTCAGATCAGAAACACAAAGCACAGAGAGCTTCAGCAGCTTGCCCAGGGCTGCACAGCTATGATACAATAGGCTGGAATGCAAACCCAGGCAAGCTGGTAGCAATTGTAGCCCCCTCCCCAGCCCTTGGGATCTTGCACCCAACACCTCGCAGGGTTCAGCTGCAACTTCTAGTTGCTAAGTCTGACTCCACTTTGGGGGTGCTGCTCTCAGTTGAACCTCCACCTTGTTTCTGAGCACAAGGACCCCTGGAGTTAACAGTGTATATTTATAAAACAGCTTTTTATTGTTTCTCTTGTTTAAAAAGCAATACTTATTTGGTGTAGAATAATTAGATGATAGAGATAAGTACATAGAAGAAAATTAAAAGTTCTCCATAATTCCACCACCCCAAGAATAAGCTGTCTTAGCATATTGCAGAGTATTCACCTGGACCATCACTCTGCATGCACTCTTGGAACAAACCCCCACAACTACAAACCCTCTTTCCCCTTAGCATCAACACCAACCTCTTTTCATGTCAACAAACCTCCATCTGTAGTCCAATTTTAAATTATTCCCTCAACGTGTGCTGTGGTTTGGATGTGGTTCATTCCCCAGTGGTTCATGTGCTAGAAGCTTGGTAGCAAGTGTAGCAATATTGGGAAGTGGGGGTGGGGGGTCTGTGAGACATGAGGCCTCACAGAAGATGAGGTGGCCTTTGGGGGCTACACTTGGAAGGAATGAGTGACTTTTCAGGGGAGTGGGTAAGGTCTTGGGGGACTGGATGAGTTCCCTTGAGAATGTGTTGTAAAGTGAGTGTGGCTTTCTTAGCTTGCTCTCTTTCTCCCTCACATGCATCAACACCCTTCTGCATGTAGCTGGTTCCCTTTTCCACTCCCCCATCATGTTGTGATGTAGACAGAGGGCCCTCACCAGATACCAGCTCCATGCTGTTTAGGCTTCCCAGTCACTAGACTCATGAGCCAAATAAACCTCTTGGAATACCAGCTTCCCACATCAGAGAGCCTGGCTCAAGTCCTTGCTCCACTTCTGATTCCAGCTTCCTACTAATGTCCATCCTGGGAGGTAGCAGATTAGCAGATGATAGCCCTTGTGCTTGAGTTCCTGCCACCCATGTGAGAGACCCTGGTTCCTGGCTTTAGCCTGGTCCAACCCCAGCTGTTGTGGGCATTTGGTGGGCGAACCAGCAGATAAAAGATCTCTCTCTCTCCCTCTCTCTCTCTCTCTCTCCTTTCTCCATACCCCTCATCACTCAAGGCAAATTCCCTTACCTATAAATCTATACAATCTTTTTTTTTTTCCTTTTTTGTCTTCATTTTAATGAACACTTTACAAAGTACAAAATACACTGTCTTTTTTTTTTGGGGGGGGGGACATTAGGTACTTTTTTTTTCCTCTCCATCATACAGTACATGAGTCTAGAGGGTCTGTGGGCGGGCCTGCCAGTTCTCCCCCCATCCGCCCCCCCCACCGTGGGCGAATCCTCTGTTGCTGGAGACCTGGGCATGGCAGGTGGGGCAAAGGCCAGAAGGGCATGGCCAGGAGGTGCCCCGCCCCCCCCCCCCAAGATGACTCCCACTTCCGGGGCAAGACACAGGCCTCCCCACCCCCCAAGTGCACAGAGCACCCCCTGCTCCTCCACCTCGGAGTAACGGAAATGATTTTGGCATACAGCAACAAGAGGAGGGCACGGGATGGTTTGGTTTTGTTTTTTGGAGCCAACCCTGCTCAACTCTCTGTGGCCCGTTTCTGAATATGGGTAAACCGAGGCAGCAGGGGGGAACTTGGCCTTTTCATCCTACCCCTACTGGGGTCTGCACCTTTGCTGGCCCGGCCCTGCTGGCGAGGTGGCAACCCCACCCCGCTCCACCCCACCCCATGACCTTGCTCTTCAGGACCCGGGACTCTGGAACAGTGCACATGGACCGGCAGGCCTGGCGCTGGGGAGCCACAGCCCTGCTGGGGACAGCTCTGCTTCCACCTCTAGAGTCTCCACCCACCGCACTCCAGCCTGCGCCCCCACCCCACCCCCTCAACCACCACTGTACTGAGCGAGCCTGGCCCTTAGCTCAGGTGCAAGTTCACACAAGCACACATGTGCTCTCTCTCTCTCTCTCTCTCTCTCTCTCACACACACACACACACACACACGCTTACACACACCCGTGTTTTTCTAAACATGCACAGAACAGTGTCCTGCCCCTCCCGGGGGACAAGGACCACCTGCATCCGTGGCTCCTGCATTCGCCCATCCACTTACACCAAGCGCCACAGACCCCCGCGGGTGCCCCAGCCCCCGGTGAGGGCTGCCCTCGGCCCCACCTCCCCACCAAGGTGGCCACCTCCCTAGGGGGCCTGGAGGGAGAGTCCTGCTTGTCCTGGTTTGACTACGAAAGAAAAAAGTCTTTTTTCTTTTTTTAAAAAAAGATTTATTTTATTTATTTCTTTTTTTGAGAGGCAGAGTGGACAGTGTGAGAGAGAGACAGAGAGAAAGGTCTTCCTTTGCCGTTGGTTCACCCTCCAAAGGCCGCTGTGGCCAGTGCGCTGCAGCCGGCGCACTGCACTGATCCGAAGCCAGGAGCCAGGTGCTTCTCCTGGTCTCTCATGGGGTGCAGGGCCCAAGCACTTGGGCCATCCTCCACTGCACTCCCGGGCCACAGCAGAGAGCTGCACAGGAAGAGGAGCTACCGGGACAGAATCCGGTGCCCCAACCAGGACTACAACCTGGTGTGCTGGCGCCGCAGGCAGAGGATTAGCCTATTGAGCCGCAGCGCCGGCCTATTTTATTTATTTGAAGGCAGAGTTACAGAGAGAGAGAAGAGGGGTGGGGAGAGAGAGAGAGAGAGAGAGGTCTTCCATCCGCTGGTCCACTCCCCAAATGGCCACAACAGCCAGGGCAGGGCCAGGCCAAAACCAGGAGCCAGAAACTTTGTCCAGGTCTCCCTCGTGGGTGTAGAGGCCATCTTCCACTGCTTTCCTAGGCTCATTAGCAGGGAGCTGGATCAGAAGTGGGGTAGCCAGGTCTCAAACCAGTGACCATTCAAGATGCTGGCGGCATTGCAAGCGGAGGCTTGACCTACACCACAGTAAGTACTGATCCTTATTTTTTTTTTAAGATTTATTTATTTATTTATTTGAAAGGTAGAGTTACAGAGAGGAAGAGAGGCAGAGGCAGAGAGAAGTCTTCCATCTGCTGGTTCACTCACCAAATGGCCACAATAGCCAGGGCCAGGTCAGACAGAAGCCAGGAACCAGGAGATTCACCCATGTTTTCCACATGGGAGCAGGGACCCAAGGACTTGGGCCATCTTCTACTGCTTTCCCAGGTGCATTAGCAGGGAGCTGGATTGGAAGTGGAGGAATTGGGACTCAAACTGGTAGCCATATAGGATGCCTGCATTGCAGGCAGGGACTTAACCCACAACACTGCAACGCAGGCCCCCTGAACTTGTACAACCAAAACCAAGTCACATACTTCCAAGAATACAGTAGCACCAGGGGAGAAAGAGCTCCATTCACGGGCAAACAACCCTGTAGCACAATTACACCTGACCTACCAGGCTTTTGTTTGAAACACTGGTGGAAGCCATCCTGACCTCCTAACTCTTGCATTCTTCATGCCTATAAAGCCATGGATGATGACAACAAGGTCTGCCAATAGCAGGAACCTGGTATTGTAGTACCTGGGCACACTTGAACCTAGCTCCAGCAGCCTCAGAGTACTTCTCCAGCAAGACAGTGGGCGAACAGAGCACCCGAGGCTCTTTCCTTAAAGGATTCTGCCCTGGAAGGTTTTTAAAACAAATTCGCTCATCTGGGCATCTCATGGGCCTGTGATAGGAAGAGCTGCCTTGAGGACTTCTGATATGCCTTCCTTGTCTTTCTCCCATTGTCTTCCCCATTAATGCATACTTCTCTCTTGCTTTCACTAATCTCTTTAGCATACAGTTAGTTTGACTTCATTGTCCTGTCCTAAACAAGCTTTTCTCTCTCCATGGCCAGGCTGACCCCTCCTACAAAGTCTCAGGACATGGATACAAAAATGTCAAGTTCCTTGCCATGCTGGAACAAGGAACAAGGACTGCCTGTAGTCCCACTCCCAGTAGAATCCTCCTTTCCATGTGAGACCTCACCAGCACAGCCTTGACTCTCCACGTTTCCACCAGCCCTCGCCAGCATCGCCCACAGCACTCTGCTTACAGCACCCCAGGCCTTCTCTAGCCTGTTCCTCCAAAACCTTCCAGCCTTTTCTGGTAAACCAATGCCCAAAGCTCCTCCACATCTTCAAGCATACTTAATTGTAACAGCCCCATTCCTTGGTACAGATACCAGAGAGGAGCTACTTAGGAAGGAAGAAGGATTATTTCAGCTCACGTCTTTGACAGCTCACAGTCCCAAGATTGTGTGGCCCCACTGGCCTGGGGTCTAACGAGGGTAACAGATGATGTAATAGTGCAGAGGAAGGATCACGTGGTGAGCCAGGAAGCAGAGAGTAGAACAGTAAGGCCCATCTCAGCTTTGGTAACCAACTCTTGTGAGAACTACCTTCTGAGAGCATGCATGCCCCAGTGACCTAAAGACCTCCACTGGGCCCACCTAGATGCCATAACTAGATCAACTCTCCACCCTTAATCTCATAACCATTAACATTTATCCACTAACTACTGACACAAGACTTTGGTGACCAAGCCCCAACATACAGGCCTTTGAGGAATACCCAAACCATTCATTATCCAAACCACAACAACACAACACTTTTCTCTTTAAAACACCTAGTTTTGGGGCCGGCACTATGGCACAGCAGGTTGAAGCCCTGGCCTGAAGCGCCTGCATCCCATATGGGTGCCGGTTCTAGTCCTGGCTGCTTCTCTTCCAGTCCAGCTCTCTGCTATGGCCTGGGAAAGCAGTAGAAGATGGCCCAAGTCCTTGGGCCTCTGCACCCATATGGGAGACCTGGAAGAAGCTTCTGGCTCCTGGCTTCGTATCGGTGCAGCTCTGGCTGTTGCGGCCATCTGGGGAGTGAACCAGTGGATGGAGGACCTCTCTCTCTCTCTGTCTCTACCTCTCTCTGTAACTCTTTTCAAATAAATAAAATAAATCTTTAAAAAAATAAATAAATAAAACAGTCATATATTTTGTTATAGCAACACAAAATGGACTAAGACAAAATGTTGTCTCATAATTGGGAGTCAAATGCAGTCAGGTAGGGGAGGAGATTCTTAGGTCTGATCGAAGGAAGAAGGCCCTGGAATTGAGTAAGCATAAGGTAAAGTAGGCCCAGAGGTGGTAGCTATGGAAAAGGGCTCCCAAGGATAAACCTAGTCCACACGGGGCAGGAGTGAGCACGGCTAATTCAATCCAATTCCAAACTGGTGGTGGGAGCCAAGAGGGACTCCATCAGAAGCTGATACTGGAACATGACTTCAGAAGAGAGAGTAGACTGGGTTGGAGGAATAGACAGAGACTGGGCCATCCAAGGGCGTCAGGGAATGTAATGTCAACCATAGGAAAGCAGGAGCCAGGCCACAGCTCCAGGTTTCTCAGACAGGGACAGGAGGGTTCACCTGATGGGCATCCTGACCTTCCTGCTGGTCTCTCAGGGTTCTGGCCATTGAGGCCAATGACTGTTCTAACCCCACCAAATGTGGGCCAGGGATGTTGCCGTACTTTCTGGAAAACTCCTGTGGCCTTGGCTGAGGGGGCATGGATGACCTCTTTCTGGGATGGAGCAGGATGGGTACAAGGACCAACCTTCTTTCTTTGTCCTTTTGCCCTGTTGGATTGATACTCATCCTTCCAAAATCTGTTCTTGGAATCATAAGTCCATGGGTAAAATCCTGCTAGTTGTGTTGTCATTTAATGCCTAGATCCTACCCTTGAGTCTCTGATATCACTGGTCTGGGAAAGATATTTTTAAATACCAGGAGAATCTTAACTAGGAATGGAAACTCATAAGGAGAGCAAATAGATGCCCCTGAAGCATGACTAGGAGTGGCAGACCTGTTCTTTTCAAAGCTGACAGCCAAGAGCTCTTGGCTCTTCAGTCCCTGGTTCCTACTCTCTCATTTTTCACATCAGTTCCCGAATATGGGGCCCATGTTCTGGAACCCATCCCTCCCCACCCTCCTCCACCCCCCACTGGACCTATTCAGTGCAACAGTCAGTAAGTAACCTAGGCTGTGTCTCCAAACACAGCATTTGCTTTCCAGATTTGAGTCAGTGTTTACCCATTGTTTGCCTGGTAGCAAGCCCAGTAAGATGAGGAGGGATGTGAGAAGGGTTGCAAAGAGGAAACATGGGTTTGGATGAGTGGTCGGATGCCAAAGGCCCAGACTGTGACCTGACAACTGGAGAAAGGAGAGAGATTCCATTGAACAAGTGAGAATCCTTGCAGCTCATGAATAACTTAGGAGCAAATGGCAGTGTGTTGAGTCTGTGGGAAGACGAGTGCTTGCTTGCTTGCACATCTTTGGCTGTAGGAGGATTTGTGTTCAGGTAACAATGTAACTCTAGTTGTTAACTCCGGGAAGAGAAGGAATTGGAGGCGTGGCAAGACAGCAGCAGGCTGTCACAAGGAAAAGATCACAGGA
Organism: Oryctolagus cuniculus; assembly: GCF_964237555.1. Lineage (NCBI taxonomy): Eukaryota > Metazoa > Chordata > Mammalia > Lagomorpha > Leporidae > Oryctolagus > Oryctolagus cuniculus. The sequence continues at coordinate 96,825,369 of NC_091440.1, read as the reverse complement.
AGAGATTAATAAACCCACAGTGGGGAGGATGGGAACAGCACAGGAAAAAGCTCCATGGGAAGCAGTGTGGTGGGGTTTGACTCAAACGATAATTTGAGCTGAATGAGCCATCTCTCATATATTATGAGGAATTTCTCTCACTGTGGAATACTAAATGATAGCAATTTTGAGATGCACGATGCTTATTTTTTTAAAATATACTTCCTGCGTGTGTGCAATGGTGAAAATGGGCTCAGTAAGGAATTGACATAGATGACAAAGGCATTCTGGTCTAATGGGAACAGAATTGTGCTGTCCTTGCCAAAGGCTGTCCTGAGATGTTCTAGAAGGTTCCCAGGCTTGCATGGCACCCTGCTCAGGGAATTGAGCATGACACACAGTTTGGTATTCATTTCCTTTGGTCCTGTTTTTAAAATGCAGCTGCTCTCATTTAGGGATAACACATTGAGCACATTTGCACCAAAGTGCTAATGATTCTCAGATATCCTTTCCTGATGACAGATGTTGAATAAGGGTGAGAGCACCATCCTCCCATCACAAAGGAGCAAAAGAGAGAGAGAGAGAGAGAGAGAGAGAGAGATGGTTATTTATTTGTATAGTCATTGCAGCATTATTTGCAATAGCAAATAGGCCAAAGCAACCCAACTATCAATGTATGAATGGTAAATAAAGTGCAGAATATACATACAGTTCATTTTCAAAATGTTTTCCTATTTATTTTTTTGAGATGTAGAGAGAGAGAGTGAGAGAGAGCAAGTGTACTCTATCCAGTGGTTCACTCCCCAAATATCTGCAGTGGTTGGGCTGCACTGGGTCCAAGCCAGGAACTGGAAACTTAATCCAGGTCCCTGACATGGATGGCAGGAATGCAGTCACTTGAGCCTTCAATGCTGCCCTGCAGAGTCTGCTTTAGCAGGAAGCTGGAGCCAGGTATCAAACCCAGGTACTCTGATGTGGGATGCAGCACTTTAACCAGAGTCTTCCCACTGGACTAAATGCCCACCCCCATACAACAAACTTTTAAAAATAAAATAAAAACTTTTATTTGTGAAACTAGTCAACATACACAAATGATCATAAAGCTCTGATAGAAGGAAACATTTTAAAACAATGTGGAGGCCGGTGCCCCGGCTCAGTAGGCTAATCCTCCACCTAGCGGCGCCGGCACACCGGGTTCTAGTCCTGGTTGGGGCGCCGGATTCTGTCCCGGTTGCCCCTCTTCCAGGCAGCTCTCTGCTGTGGCCTGGGAAGGCAGTGGAGGATGGCCCAAGTGCTTGGGCCCTGCACCCCATGGGAGACCAGGAGAAGCACCTGGCTCCTGCCTTCGGATCAGCGCGGTGTGACGGCTGCAGCGCACCAGCCATGGTGGCCATTGGAGGGTGAACCAACGGCAAAAGGAAGACCTTTCTCTCTGTCTCTCTCTCTCTCACTATCCACTCTGCCTGTCAAAAAAAAAAAAAAAAAAAAAAAAAAAAAACAATGTGGAGGGGTGCAGTAGGTTTATCCTCCACCTGCGGCGCAGGCATCCCATATAGGCGCCGGTTCTAGTCCCAGCTGCTCCTCTTCCCATCCAGCTCTCTGCTATGGCCTGGGAAAGCAGTAGAAGATGGTCCAAGTCCTTGGGCCCCTGCACCCATGTGGGAGACCCGGAAGACGCTCCTGGCTCCTGGCTTTGGATCAGCAGAGCTCCGGCCATTGTGGCCAATCGGGGAGTGAACCAAGGGAAGGGAGACCTCTCTCTCTGTCTTTTCCTCTCACTGTCTATAACTCTACCTCTCAAATAAATAAATAAAATCTTAAAAAAAAAAAACAATGTGGCAGATCATCTCTGTGATCTTTCCTAGAATGGAATATTCGATGTAATCTAATTCAACACAGTCTTCACTGGCAGAGTTCAATAATCTGGTGCATTATGGAATATTTTTCAAAAACCCTTTAAAAAGGAAGGATGTTCTGACCCATGTTACTACACAGATAACGCTTCTGGACATTATGCTAGTGAAATAAGCCAGCCACAAAGGAGCACATAGTGTATGCTTCCACTTGTCCAAAGTCCCTGGAGTACTCTGGCTCAGAGATACAGGAAGAATGGTAGTTGCCAGGAGTTGGAAGGAAGAAAAAGGGAAGTTAGTATTTTGTGGTAGAGGATTTCATTTTTGCAAGATGAAAAAGTTTTGGAGATTCGTGTCTCAACAATGTGAATGTATTCAAAACCACTGAACTATGTACATAAAAATGTCTCAAGTGGTGAATCTTATACCATGTGTATTTTGCCACAATTTGTTTCAAAAATTAAAATCAAATCTGCCTCTATTGAAGCTTTGTATAGAGCATGCCCTGAGTGAAGTTGAGTATTTTTTTTTTTTCAAAGAAACAGAGGGAGGGTAGTATGGTAACTATTGCTTTTCTTTTTTTAACTTATTTATCTGACAGGCAGAGAGACAGAGAGAGTTCCTGTCTGCTGGCTCATTCCCCAAATGCCAGCAATGGCCGAGGCTGGGTTGGGCGATGTTGGGAGCTGGGAACTTAATCCAGGTCTCTCAAGTGTCTTAACTGTGAAGCTAAATGACTAGCCCAGTTATTGCATTCTTTCTGGAGTTTCTATTTTTGGATCATCCTTGGTATTAGTGTTGCTTTCCCCAGCACAATCCAGGTCAGAAGCAGCAGCAACCTATTCCATGACCATTTATCTGATACCTGCCATGGCATCAGGCAACCCAGGTGGTTTTTATAAGCCTCAACAAGCCTGATGAGGTAGGTACTAATATTCATCTTTTAAAGATAGGAAAACCAAGGCACAGTTTGAAATAGGAGTAATGAACTTCTGTTTTCACACATCAGCTTTCCCTCGAAGGCCAGGAGTTTTATTCCACACATCTTTATTCTATACAGATTCTATACTGGGAAATAGAACTAAGTGTCTTCATTGGTCTCTGAACAGCAAATGGGAATCTGAATGAACAGCAGAGTCCCAATTAAATGATGGTTTCGAGTGTGCCTGATCTGTATTCTTTATGGTCATCCAAAGACAGCACAAAGAAATGCCCTTGTTAAGACACACACACACACAACACACACACACACATATTTATATACATACACATATATACATATATACAAAGTCAATAACAGTGTGCAAGATCTTAGGACACCACCAGTGGGCAGGATAACAAGGATTTCTGAACTTATGGCCTTTTGCAGTCATGTAAGGAGTCTGCTGCACATAACCATGTGATGTACTTCAACACATTCAGGTGTCAATGGGCTTCACCCCTTCCTCCCTTCTCCATTCAACTCTCCCCGACTCCTCAATCCTCTCCCAGTTATACTTTCCACTGGCTTGCTCTGGACTTAAAGGGTCAGAGTCCAAATTCTTGCTGTCTCTCTGCCTGCTGTCTTGAAGTCTGGATGTTGGGCTATGTCTGACCTGTACTTGGACCACAAGCTCTCTTGGGTCTTCAGTTTGCCAGCTGACCAACTTAGGGCTTCCCAGCCTCAGTAACCACAGGAGGCTCTTCCCTATAACAAGTCTCTCTCTCTTTCTCTGCCTTCTTATATAAACATATGCATGGGATGGGAGGGTCTTCGTGCCCATGGGGTGGAAGGGTCTTCAAAAAGCATGGGGAAATGCATATTACAAAAAAACTACATGGATTTTGGAAATTGTTTGCATCACAATAAACTTGCCTTTGAATTCCATTTTTCATAACCATTTTGAAATACCTCTTATCTGTGTATATATTGAAACATGGCTACCTTTATGTATGCAGGTATGTGCACATAAACCTATCACTTGAGCACACAAAAACAGGAACTCAAACAACCACAAAATGCAGTGCCCAGCTCATAATTCTACCTGCATTTAAAATTTTACTTCTGCTACAGTTCAACAAATCCTTATTGACATAGTTCTTGCTTATAATGAATTCTCAGTGAGACATACTGTTTCACTATGCCTGGAAAGCTCTCCTTATGCTTTTAAACATTGCTATTTAAGAAAAAACATTTCCAAGTTCATTATGAAGTACAAGAATTCCAAAATATCAACGGCATAATATGAATGTTATTTTATAAGTTAAGTTATACATTTAGGATTATGTCAGAAGTTATAAGAAAGCATGGTATATAATTCAGTAACTCACCATAACTGACAAAAAACCAAAACTGTGGGAAACTGATTATGTTATGTTTTCACATACTCTACATCCATAACATCTTTTCTTTATTTGTTTTTAGCTTATTTGAGAGGCCAGGAGACAGAAGAGACAGACAAAAATAGTTTCCATCCACTGTTCACTCCCCCAAATGCCATCAATGGCCAGGGTTGGGCCAGGGGTGAAACTAGAACTCAGTCCTAGTCTCCCACATGGGTGGCAGTAGCCCAGTTACTTGAGCCATCACCACTGCCTCTCAGAGTCTGCATTGGCAGGAAGCTGGAGTCAGGGTCAGAACTTTGAGTCAAACACACTGATATGGAACACAAGCATCTTAATTGCTAAGCTAAATGCCCAGTGTCTACATGGTTTTTTGAAATGAAACTGCTGCTTATGGTGCTGTTTATACAGTAAAATGTTTTGCCCCTTGACACAAACATATGTGAGGCAGCATATCTCCATGAACAAATGGAAGCAGCAATGAAAACATGTTAAAACAAAGCAACTTATTTGGTTTCTTGGAGAACACATTAAGTTAATCTCCCTCGGTTCTTAGGGTAGCTAAGCTTGGAAAATCAGACTCAGGAACATCTGTTGCACAGAAGTAGAATCTGTAATTCAAGGCAAAAAAAGAATAAAAAATTGAGACAAAATGTAACTTCAGCTCATTTGGCAAAAAACATTTGGGCTCTTTGAGGTGTAGGGGTAAGGGAGAAGATTGTGCAAGTCTACCTGTGTCTTTAATTTGTAGAGGCGTGGATCAGGGCCTAATCCATATGCTCAGCAGTAAGAGACAGCACGCTTAATGACTTAAGGGACCCAGAGAGAGAATAGCAGCAAGATCTTTATTAATGGAGGCGGTTCCGGACTCTTGTGCTTCTTCCTTTGATAAGCTGATTATTGCTTTATTGGTTTCAGCCTTTTCAGGACCATGGACAGCTTCACCACAGTAGGGTAGTTGTTTCCCTACTTCCATTCTTCCACTTGCAGAAATTTAGAGGAAAGAAGCCTGAAAGATTAACCATTTTGCCACCTCCACTTTACAGATGAGAAAACTGAAGCTTATAAAAGAAACATACTGAAGTCATATGAATAAATCCAAAAAAGTTAGTCTCCTCAGTGACATAGCATAATACAGAGAAAGCATATCACTTAGAGCAAGTGAACTTGAATCCATTCTAACTCTTAATTTGAACAGTGTGGAATATGAGCTTCAGTTTCCTTATTCTGTAAAATGGGCACAGGGATGTTTTCCATGTACAGTTGTGAGGATCAGAGATAAAGCAGATAAAATGCCTAGAACAACTTGACTTTTAAAAGTCAACTTGAGGAAGGATTCTATAAGTGACAGCCAGTAATCAGACCAACACCCAACCCACACATACCATATTGAGAAACAACTGAGCCCAAAATACCATCCTTGGTGCTGTTGGAAACACCAGTATGTGAGACCATGAATTCCAGAGAGCTCAGAGTTCTACTTGCCTTCTTATGAGCAATATTTTGACCCCCTATTGGGCAAGAAGTTTCAAAGATAACTATGCCATCCTTGTTTCCTTAGATCATAAGGTTTACACATTAGCAAAACCATACTTACATATTGGATTGTCTGAGCCAGGATTTGGCAACTGGCTTTAGCAAATGGGAGCCTACATCTTCAATCTCAAAGCCCTGTTCTACAGTCCTCTGTAGGAGTGCTCTAATAGTCCCCCCTCCCCGTAATCATCTCTCTCTGTTAGATAGTAGTATTAATATCTTTCATATCTATCCTCCTGTTCTCCCTACTTGCTCCCTCCACTCTGCTGGGATATTTACTGAGTACCTGCTGTGTGTCCAATACCAGGTGAGAAGACAGAGTTCCTGGCTCCATGAAGCTCTGATGTGAAGAACTCAAACACTAAATATGCAATTACCATAAAGTAAGAGGGGTATTACCTACAAAGATCTTTTTGTTTCAGAGCAGTGAAAAGTAACTCTTTCTTATAAAGAGCTGAGGGACTCTCATCCAAACTAAAAAGTGTGGCACAGGAAATCATTATCATCATAATAGCCTGGTTGTTACCTCTACAATGGATAGATAATGGCAAGACCCGCACTTCAAGTCTCATAAAACTAAATTTTCTTAGTGCTGTCACCTTTTTCCTTCACTTGGGAAAAAAACATCAGAATGGAATCTTTTTAATGTGTCTAACGCAAAAAAGGGAAATTTAGAAGTACATTAAAATATATATCACAAAACTCTATATTGTGCCAATAATCACCTTGGAAAGCATACAAAGGCATTTTAAAATTCAGATGATTGAAGCTGGGTCTGGAATGAGTGTTTGGAAATTGTTGATTATATGATTAATAAGGACGCTGAATATGTTTTTCTACTTTTGAGCCATGCCACTCAATTTAAGGCATAACTTTTCACACCCGGGGCTTATTACACAGTACGTATCTAATGCTAGCAAGGATTTGTGTGCAAGTCTCTGTCCTTGAAGAACCTTGAGGGCATTAGTTAGCACATTCAGCCCCTTGTTGAAACAGGTAAGCTGTGTGTTCCTATCTTCAGACTCAGGACTGTGTGTGCCTCACTTCAGGGCCCAAAAGGAAACCTGGGTATCAAATGAGTAAAGTGCTCATCTTCCATTTTTTTTAAAAGGTTTTTAAAATATATCCTCATCACTGTCTTTAATTTTCTTCCTTTTTTTTTTATTTTTTTTATTTGAAAGATAGAGTTAGACAGTGTGAGAGAGAGAGACAGAGATAAAGGTCTTCCTTCCATTGGTTCACCCCCCAAATGGCCACTACGGCTGGTGTGCTGCACCGATCCGAAGCCAGGAGCCAGGTGCTTCCTCCTGGTCTCCCATGCGGGAGCAGGGGCCCAAGGACTTGGGCCATTCTTCCCAGGCCACAGCAAAGAGCTGGATTGGAAGAAGAGCAACTGGGACTAGAACCCAGCACCCATATGGGATGCCCGCGCCACAGGTGGAGGATTAACCAAGTGAGCCGTGGCACTGGCCCCTCTTTTGTTTTTTATTTATTTTTTTTAAACATATTTATTTATTTGAGAGACAGATTGACATGGAAAGAAAGACAGAATTATGCTACATCACTGAGGAGACGACTTTTTGGATTTATTCATATGATTTCAGCACGTTTCTTTTAGAAGCATCAGTTTTCTCATCTGTAAAATGGAGGTGGCAAAGTAGTTAATCTTTCAGCCTTCTTTCCTCTAAATTTCTGCAAGTGGAAGAATGGAGGTAGGAAAGAGAGAGAGAGAACTCCTACCTATCACACTGCTTTACTCCCTCAGTGCCCACACTGGCTGGAACTGGGCAGCAGCTAAGGCTGGGAGCTGGGAACCCAACCCAGGTCTCCCATTTGTGTGGAAGGCATTCACTTACTTGAGCGGCCACCTGTTGCCTCCCAGAATCTGCATTAGCAGGAAGCTGGAGTCAGAAGCCAGAGCCAGGATTTGAACCCAAGCATTCCTATATGGGAGGTGACCATCTTAGCCACTAAGTCAAACGCCCACTCCATCTTTCTCCTACTTTTTTTCACCACTCTTCGAGATCAACCACTTGAAAACAAAGTGTGCTAATGAAGCAATCACCAGAAGAGAAACACATAAAATGGAAAAAGAAAAAATTGTTTATAAATAATTCATACTAATTTACATGTTTCCTAATTTTTCTTCCCATGATTTATTACTATTTAACTAGGAAGGGCAAGCTCAGCTACAAAGCACCTATTGTCTTATATACTGGGTATTGTGCCAGGTATCAGGGATTTTTAAAAAAATGTGTTTTTTTAATGAAAGATACAAGGTGGTAGCCTTCAAGAAGTTTGTGGTATTTGGGGGAGAAAATCTTGGAAATGGACAACTTTGATGTAATGTGGTAAATATGATAGTTGTGCTCACAGGGTATAAAGATAACATACTGAAAACATATTTGACCTAATCTGAAACAACCATGGAAGAATTCCTGAAGAGATGAAACCTGGGCAAAGCTTATGAGAGGAAGAAGAGCTATCAGGATGAAGCAGGGCATCTTCATTTGCTGTCTGTGGCTGTAACTAAGTGCCTGAGGCTGCATACTGTGTAAAGAAGAGAAGTTCAGTTAGCCCACAGTTCTGGAGGCCCATGAACACAGTGCTGGTGTTCTGGTGAGGGGCCCCTGGCTGCAACACAGCACAGCAGAGAAATGGAAAGCAAGCCAGCTACATGCAGAAGGGACCGATCACATGGGGAAGGTGTGCTTTAAAACAATGCACTCTTAGGAGAACTCACTTCAGGAGAGCAGAAGTTACCTCTTTGGAGGTGGTGTCCGCAACACCTAATCACCTCCTACTAGGCCTCACCTCTTAAAGATTCTCCTACCAAAACAGCACCACCCTGGGATGAAGCTGCCAACACATGAACCTCCAGGAGACATATTCAACCCATAACTAAACTGTAGCGTGGGAAGAAGTCCCCTCACCCAGAGACAGTGTGGGCACCAGCAAGGTCACCTGGCCCAGCACGGTGTGAGCAATGGATGGAGTGACTGTTGGAGAAGAGGCTGGAGGAGAAAGCAGCAACTTGTGTGTCTTTGTCACAGCAAATAAATAAAACAAATATTTCTTTAAAAAATGATAAAGGCAAAGAGTGGTGGGAGTTAAATTTGAAGCATGGACAGGAGCCAGCCCCACAGCTAATGGGAAACCGTAATTTCCCTCTGGCGGCGTGGAATTATCCATATTGTACACATTTCATGGAATGAAACTGCATTCCGAAATATATCTTTCATAAAAATGTATTTCTCTCATCTGAGCCTCTAATGGCACCAGCAGCTACAGTTTCTCTGGATTTTAAATGCGAAGAGGATTTTTCTGCCTATTCATTCATCCTGTAAATATTGATGGCAAGCCCTGCACTGGCTGAGAGTGAGGTTGGCTAACAAGCTCGCACGACCCTCAAGGAGCCCACGGTCCAGTGGGGGAAGAAGCAAGAGCACCAGCATTTCTCCAGCTCTGGCATACAAACCAACAGAAGCGTGCTCGAGGTGCGTGGAAGCCCAGACAAGGGATAAGTCAGCTTGGTTTCCCAGAACAGAGCACCACAGCCTGGGCAGCTTGAACATTTACTGCCTCACGGTTCCAGAAGCTGTAGGCCCAAGATCAGGCTGTCGTCAGGGTTGGCTCCTCTTGAGGGCTTTGCCCTTGGCTTGCAGACAGCTGCCTTCTTGCTGTACCTCCACACGGCCTTCCTGTGTGCGTGCACACACCCCTGGTGTCCCTCCATGTGTCCCAATGTCCTCTTCTGACAAGGACCCCAGATTGGTCAGGGTCCACCCCAATAGCCTCTACTTTAACCACTGATTTCAAGGCTCAACCTTCCCCCTCTCGGAACCAGGGAATGGGCTTTAGTGTCTGAATGTTGGGGAAATACAATCATCCCCTAACAAGGGCTGTTTCATAGTTTGGGATTGGGAAGAGGGACAACCAGCAAAGGGTTCTGAGGAAAGCAGCTTGAACTTGTCCTGGGAGCCAAGGGGAGTTGTTGAAGGGCTCTGAGTGGCTGAGTGGCAGGGAGACACCTGTGCTTCAGGAAGTGGCCTTGTCACACAGACATGGCCAGGGGTGCTGCTGTTGCAAAGGAAGAATGGGGGGAGGGTTAGGAAGGAAGGGACGTTTTGAAGAAGTGTGGGAATAAATCAGATGTGGTCTCCTGTGTGTGTGTGTGTGTGTGTGTGTGTGTAATAGGTGGTGAGATACATGTGGGAGAAAAATAGAAACATGTATCTTCTCAACCTTCTTGTCAGGAGATTCAGAATAACCTGTGCTGAGTCCTTGAAGACCGAATTCATTCTGTCGAGGAGTAACACAGCACAGATGAAAGACGGAGTTGCATTAGCATAACAGGCTGGGTTGCGTCCCTATCCCTAGATTCAGCCGTTGAAGTCCTAACCCCCAGAATCTCAGACTGCGGCTGTCTTTGGAGATAAACTTTTAAGGACATGAGTAAGGTGGGCCCTGATCCGATATGACAGGCGTCCTTACGAGAAGAGGAAATCTGGGTACGCAAAGGGGCTCCAGGGGTGCACTGGTATGCCCACAGAGGATGGGCCACGGGAGCACACAGCGAGAAGAGGGCCACCTGCACGTCTTGGAGAAACCAGTCTGCAGACATCTTGACATTAGTCTCCAGAATTGTGAGACAATCCAGGTCTGTTGTTGAAACCACCCAGGCTGTGGTCTTTCGTTTTGACACCTCGAACATATGAATACTATCAGTAAATAGATGTTCAAGATAACACTACTTTAAGTACAAACACTTTGAAATGTACTCCTCTTGGAAAGATTATTGGCCAGCGCCTCGGCTCAATAGGCTAATCCTCCACCTGTGGCACTGGCACCCCAGGTTCTAGTCCCAGTCGGGGCACTGGATTCTGTCCCGGTTGCTCCTCTTCCAGTCCAGCTCTCTGCTGTGGCCCGGGAATGCAGTGGAGGATGGCCCAAGTCCTTGGGCCCTGCACCCACATGGGAGACCAGGAGAAGCACCTGGCTTCTGGCTTCGGATCAGTGCAGTGCACCGGCCACAGTGCGCTGGCCGCAGCGGCCATTGGGGGGTGAACCAGCGGAAAAGGAAGACCTTTCTCTCTGTCTCTCTGTCTCTCTCTCTCACTGTCCACTCTGCCTGTCAAAAAAGAAAAAAAAAAGAAAGATTATTTCTAGCCATGTGTGGAAGTGGTGATAATGCGCACACTTTGACCCCTGTCTTGGTCACTGTCAGGCTGTGACGTGATGCTCAGTGCACTGCAGGAGACAGGTACCTTCCTCTCCCTGAGTGGTCCCAGGATGGGATACTTGCAAAGGACTCTTGTCAGGTTATTGGATTTTAAAAATGTTTTACTTATTTATTTCAGAGGCAGAGAGAAAGAAAGAGAGAGAGGTGGGAGAGATGGATGGAGAGATCTCCCATCTGCTGGTTCACTCCCTAAATGCCTGTAACAACCTGGGCTAGGCTAGGCCAAAGCCAAGAGCCAGGAATGCCATCTGGGTCTTCACATGAGTGACAGGGGCCCAACTACCTGAGCAATCACCTAGGCCTGCCTCCCAGGGTCTGCATTAGCAGGAAGCTGGAGCCAGGTACTGAACCAGGCACTCTGATGTGGGATGAGGTCCAGCGTCCTAACTGGCAGACCACATGCCCAGCCCTGTTGCCAGTCTTCAGGATTTGTTTTTGTTCTGTGTAGGTCTCGTCTGCCTCTGTCAGGCTGCCATTTCCCCGTTTCTTGTGTGTCTGCCTCCAGGAGCCTCTTGCCATCTCCCTAAGGTGGCTTCTAACTGTGAGCCAGACACGAGATAACCAGGTATGTGGCGACTGTGTGAGGGAGGTGTGACCAGGCCCCCTAAAAGAACAGAGTACATGAATGAATTTTTAAATTTTATTTATATATTTGCAAGACAGAGAAACAAAGAGAGAGATCTTCCATCCGCTGGTTCATTCCCCAGATGGCCCCAATGGCCTGGGCTGGGCCAAGCTGAAACCAGGAGCCTGGAACTCAACCCGGGGTCTCCAATATAGGTGGCAGGAACTCAAGCACTTAGGCCATCATCCACTGCTTCTCAGGACGCATTAGCAGGAGCTGGTTCAGAAGCAGAGGCTTGGAGACTTAACAGGCACTGTGATGTGGGATGTGGGTATCCCAAGGGTGGTTGAATCTGTTGCACCACAGCGCCCTCCCCAGGTTTTTGTACAAATTGGATGACATCATTTTTACCTTCTCAGAGAACATTTTAACTTCCTTCCTGGATTCTGGCAGGATTGCCATGTGGATGGAAAGGCCTCTGTGGGTGTGAAACAGCTCCCCGAGGTTGGGGTTGTGAGATTCACCTGTGTTTTTCACCCCTGTTCCATCTGTGTGGCGAGACAGCCCTCATCACAGCGCTCCTGCTGGCCTCTCCACAGGGCCACCGTGAGGAAGGCTTCCCTTCCCGCCTTCCCCATCCCACAGGCTGAGCTTTGTAACTCTCAGGGAAGAGGGATCCAATTTATCTTCATTTGTAAAAAAGATTTAGTTATTTATTTTTAAAAAGGCAGGAATGGGGCCGGCGCTGTGGCACAGTGGGTTAAAGCCCTGGCCTGAAGCGCTGGCATCCCATATGGGCACCATTCCAGTCCCAGCTGCTCCTCTTCTGATCCAGCTCTCTGCTATGGCCTGTGGTAGCAGCAGAAGATGGCCCAAGTCCTTGGGCCCCTGCACCCACGTGGGAGACCCAGAAGAAGCTCCTGGCTCCTGGCTTCGGATAGGCGCAGCTCCGGCCATTGCGGCCATCTGGGGAGTGAACCAGCGGATGGAAGACCTCTCTCTCTCTTTCAAATAAATTTTTTAAAAAAGGCAGAGATACAGAGAGAAAGAGAGGGAGAGAAGGAGAGACAGAGAGAGAGAGAGAGAGAGAGAGGTCTTCCATTCATTGGTTCCCTCCCCAGATGGCTGCAACGGTCAGAGCTGGGGCGATCCTAAGCCAGGAGCCAGGAGCTTCTTCTGGGTTTCTCACATGAGTGTGGGGGTCCATGCACTTGGGCCATCTTCTACTGCCTTCCCGGGCCATCATCAGGGAGTGGGATTGGAAGTAGAGTAGCCAGGACTTGAACTGGCGCCCATATGGTGGCAGCGGCTTTACCCACTATGCCACAGTGCCAGCCCCATAATTTATCTTCTTACATCCCCAGAAAGATCCATAAGCTTGTCAGACTACATTCAGGCCCATCACACACATCAGGGCCTGCAGACTGGTAAGACAATGTGTCTCAATGTGAAAACAAAAAGCTCCAGGACCAAAATTAAAGTCAAACAAATTGGCTCAGGAGACTGAGTCTCTGCCAGGGTTCTTTTTCTTCTCTTCCTTCTACTCCTTCTTCTTCTTCTTCTTCTTTTTTTAATATAAACTTTGTTTCTCAACCTCAGCTCCATCAAATTCAAGACTTTCTTTCTTTTTCTTTCTTTCTTTTTTTTCTTTTTGTCTTTTCTTTGTGTGTGTGTGTGTGTGTGTGTGTGTGACAGGCAGAGTTAGACAGTGAGAGAGAGAGACAGAGGGAAAGGTCTTCTTTTTTCCATTGGTTCACCACCCAAGTGGCCGCTACAGCCGGCGCGTTGCAGCCGACGTACTGCGCTGATCCGAAGCCAGGAGCCAGGTGCTTCTCCTGGTCTCCCATGCGGGTGCAGGGCCCAAGGATTTGGCCCATCCTCCACTGCACTCCCGGGCCACAGCAGAGAGCTGGACTGGAAGAGGAGCAACTGGACAGAATCCGGCGCCCCGACCAGCACTAGAATCCAGGGTGCTGGCGCTGCAGGTGGAGGATTAGCCTAGTGAGCCGCAGCGCCGGCCCAAGTTCAAGACTTTTAAGCAATGTCACCAGCCATGTAGTTTTCATCCTTAAGGAACTGAGGGTGCCAGGAATTTAACCATGTCAGTGCAGTCTCTTCTAGGTTATTGATTTAAATTTTTTTTTTAAGATGGGAGGGAAAAATAGAAGCCAGAAGGAGTCAAATCAGGACTGGAAAGTGAATGCCCAATTATTTCCTAATTATTTGCCACAGAAACTCACAAAGTTGCCCTCATTGAGGAGACGAAAGAGCAAGGGCATTGGCCTGGTGGAGAAAGACTCCCATGGACCCTGATCTGGCTCTGGCTCCTGGGGGACTGCGGGCTCGCTGGCACCTGGGAGAAAGGTGCTCAATCCCTCCAGGCTTTCATTGAAATGGAGGGATTGGCCCCTCCTATTGAACCCTGCACAGAGCTGCCCCAGGGTCCTGAGCACCTGTCACCTCTGGCCATGCACTGACCAGGCCCATTAGTGGCTGCCTAAGCAGCCACCACAGTGGACCAGGGAAGGATGAAATGCTCAGCCCACACCCTCAGCCACCTGCACTGCACTTCCAGAGATGCTACCATCCACCATGGCTTTCCATGGCACTGTGAGCCTGTCATTCTTACAGTGTCAGCAGATATGGAGAAGAGAAGTGTCTACAGAATAGACTGTATGGCCCAGCTAAGCCAGCTAACATTCAAGGTGGGATTTTGCCCAAAAATGCAGAGACCAATGGCAGGAAAAAACTGACAATCCTTCCAGGGCCTCTTCCCCCACAAGCTCCAGCAGCACTTCTGAGACCCCAGCCACACGTGGAACACTGATGCAAAGGAGTATCTTTGGGATTAATGAGCTGTGGCTTTGCAACTTCAAGACAATCCATGAGACTTTGTAGGACTCTGGGTCCTACAACGTGTGAAGGTTGGACCACAGAAGAGCCCCCTTCTAATTCATGTGCACTTCCTGAATGTTACACTTACTGCACACCAGGCACTGAGTGCTATGGGAGAGCTCACTGCCATGAGTCAGACAGGGACCCTGCCTCTGTTTAGTGGAGGCACAAGCATTGTACACCTATGGCTATGCCCAAAGATCCAACATGGTGAGTGCCGTGGGAAGGTCAGGAAGGCCGCCGATGCGTTGCTGTGAGAGGTGGAGTGGCGTTTTCCCGCCCCTGCACAGGACTGGCCCTGTGGCTTGTCTGAACCAACAGAGTGATGGACAGTGAAGCCACACGGACCCAGGTAACCCTCAAGAGATCTGCACCTTGTGCCTGTGCTGCTTGGGGTGCTTCCTCTTAAAGTCATGTGTGCAGTCCAGCTGCTGCGAGGCTGCTGTGGTAGGAAGAAGTCCAAGGGAGCCATGCGCAGGAAGAGGCTGTGAGGAGGGTCGCGGGGGCACCTGAGCTGTGGGAGGCCACTATAGACCGTCCAGCCCTGCTCAGCCCCCCAAGGGTCACACCCACATGGCTGCAGCAGTCACACACACAGACCCACAGAACCAGGAGCAAACAGAGGGGTAAGTGTTCTAAGTCAGTTTCTCTTCAGGTGAATTGTTATGTAGAAGGGGATAGCCAGAACTAGTGCTCTAGGAGAAATGGAGCAGAGAGTTGGGTGTTCAAAGCAGTCTTTTTTGGGGGTGGGCATGGGGGCACAGCAGGTTAAGCCCCTGCTTGGAACATCCGCATCTCACAGTGGACTGCTGGTTCAAGTTCCACTTCCAATCCAATTTACTGCTAATGCATTCTGGGGGCCACAGATGATGGCTAAATACTTGGGACCCTGCCACTCATGTAGGAGACCCCGATAGAGTTCTGGGCTCCTGATTTTAGCCTGGCCCAGCCCTGGCTGTTATGGGCATTTTGGAAGTGAGTCTAGGGTTGGAAAATATCTCTCTCTCTCACACTCTCTCTCACCCTCCCTCTTCCTATCTCTCTTGTCACTCTGCCTTTCAAATGTATGGAAAAATAAATATACATTTTAAAGACTATTTTTAAAAAACCAGTCTTCTTGAAAAGGTCCTGCTAGTTTCCCACTCAGTGTCTACTTAGAAGGTGGCAAAGAGGCCAGTGTAATTGCAAGAAGGCCATACATCAGCCTGGCGATGGACCCTCCATGCAATTCTGTGTTGCCTGCGTTTTTTGGAGATTCTGCTTTCTCATCCCACCATATCTGCAAATGTACTACTGGATATGTAAATGAAATATTTGGCACTTTATTATAAAATAGCCTTTGTGTTAGACAATATTTGCTCAGCTTTAGGTCAAAGGGGCTAAAGGAAGTGCTCTGAGCACACTTAAGACAGGCTAGGCTGGGCCGGCGCTGTGGTGTAGCAGGTGAAGCTGCTGCCTATGGTGCTGGCATCCCATATGAGTGCTGTTTCAAGTCTCAGCTGCTCCACTTCCCATCCAGCTCTCTGCTATGGCCTGAGAAAGCAGTGGAGGATGGCTGAAGTTCTTGGACTCCTGCACCCACATGGGAGACCCAGAAAAAGTGCCTGGCTCCTGGCTTTAGATGGGCCCAGCTCTGGCTGTTGCAGCCTTTTGGGGAGTGAACCAGTGGACGGAAGACCTCTCTCTCTCTCTCCCTCTCTCTCTCTCTCTGCCTGTCGGTAACTCTGCCTTTCAAATAAATAAATAAATCTTTAAAAAAAAAAAAAGAAGATAGGCTAGGCTTCACTATAATGTGTGATAGGTTGCATGTAGGTTAAATGCATTTTTGATTTAGGATATTTTCAATTTATGATGGGAGTATAAGCTCATTGTAAATTGAAGACCATCTGTAATTTTTTTAGTGTTTTTTATTTTTTAAATTTTTAAATTTTTTAAAATTATTTATTTTTAAAATTTTTTTTAGAACTACAGCAATTCTTTTTCCTACTGAAATAAATGAATCTGGAAGAAAAAAAAATTTAGCCTAATTGATAGGTAATATACATTGAAGTATTTAGGGGTTATGGAACCCATCAACATATGACTCTCAAATATTTCTGAAAATTAGTATTTCTCTAATATAATACATACTATACAACATAATTGTAGCACATTAGAAAGTATGCAAATACAGCCGGCGCCGTAGCTCAATAGGCTAATCCTCCACCTTGCGGCGCCGGCACACCGGGTTCTAGTCCCGGTCGGGGCGCCGGATTCTGTCCCGGTTGCCCCTCTTCCAGGCCAGCTCTCTGCTATGGCCAGGGAGTGCAGTGGAGGAAGGCCCAGGTGCTTGGGCCCTGCACCCCATGGGAGACCAGGAGAAGCACCTGGCTCCTGGCTCCTGCCATCGGATCAGCGCAGTGCACCGGCCGCAGCGTGCCAGCCGTGGCGGCCATTGGAGGGTGAACCAACGGCAAAGGAAGACCTTTCTCTCTGTCTCTCTCTCTCACTGTCCACTCTGCCTGTCACAAAAAAAAAAAAAAAAAAAAAAAAAAAAAAAAAAAAAGTATGCAAATACTAAAGCAAACGAGTGGCTGTTAAAAAGAAGTGAACCTGGGAGATGTGTTGGACAAGCTATACTTATCCTTATAGTTTTCTGTAAGTTTGAAATTATGTACTTCCAAAGCAAAAGTTACTAAAAAATAAATCTTGATAAATATATATTTTTTCAGGAACAATGCCATGGCACAGTAGATTAATCCTCTGCCTGAGGCACCGGCATCCGATATGGGTGCCGGTTCTAGTCCCGGCTACTCCTCTTCCAGTCCAGCTCTCTGCTGTGGCTTGGGAAAGCAGAAGAAGATGACCCAAGTCCTTGGGACCCTGCACCCATGTGGGAGACCTGGAAGAATCTCCTGGCTCCTGGCTTCGGATCAGCGCAGCTCCGGCTGTTGTGGCCATTTGGGGAATGAACCAATGGAAGGAAGACCTTTCTCTCTCTCTCTCTCTCTCTCTCTCTCTGTCTCTAACTCTAACTCTCAAAAAATAAAATCTTTAAAAAAAATTCCTTTAAGCTCTTTAAAAAAATAGATGTATTTATTCTGGTAAATAAGTACTTACATTTACCTCGCACTTTCCTGAGGGTCATAGGGACTCAGAAAAGCCATTGCATGCCCTGGGTTTTTGGGTTTCCACCCAAAAAACAAAAACAAAAACAAACTAGGAAGCTCTCGTGTTGGCCCCAGCCCTCAGAGCGACCCAAGGTAAAAGCAGATCCCTCTGCTACGGAATTAGGTTAGGGAACAGTGCTAAGGGGGACCCATCTGTGAGTTCCATGTTTTGTATTTGTCTTGGATCCCCTGTTAGATGTCCAACCCAACAGGACAGGGACCAGGCCACTGATAATATGACATTCATTCATCTCACAATCGTTAACTCCTGTATTTAATTTAACCCAACCTGTATTGAATGACTCTGCTCATTTGTCTGGCTTGTCTCTCCCATATTAAGGAGAATAAAGTCTGACACATGATACATTATCAGGATGCCAAGTTCATAGCCACTCCTGCAGCCTTAGCCTTGGCTAGTGCTTTGCTCCTGGAGGAAAGAGTGAGGAGTGAGATGGCTGCTGCCTGTCCCCACAAATGGAAAAGCAAACCCCATCTCTCATTCCCCAGGTGGAAGGGCACTGGCTTCATGTTTTCCTCAGTGGAACCATGTGATAGGAACACTGAATATGGCTAGTTCAAGGGAATACCCTACACACCTTATCCCACACCCCCTCTAACGCTGGCCTCACTCCCATGGTGCGTGATTGTTCTACATCAAGTTTTTCTACCTGACATAGCTATAACATTTGGCAGCCACCATTTTGCCTGTGCTATATCTTAATTTGTGGTTTCTCAAAGGGAGAGTGTTATTATTGAATATTTTAATGTTTAATGGTTGACTTGACTTCTGTAGTTCCCATTTCATAGAATTTCTGTGGGAGGGGGCCCCTGGATTCTGATCTGTGCTAACCTCTACAACTGTCTTCATCTGAGACTCTCGGCCTTGTTTCCTAAGTAGCAGGGACTTGTCTAGTGCAATCAGAGGCAGGCAGCCGTAATTGGAAGCTGGATCTTCGAACATCTCCCCTGCTGGTTAGCTACTTTCAGAAAAAGACTGCTCAAAGCGAGGCTCCAGGCTACTGTGTGTGGTTGAAGGAGAGTGAGAGAAGATCAAATTCCCATGAGGGAGAGGGGCTTAGAGTCAGGATTTCCTTTACTGTCAAGTGTTTAAGCACCTTTGGTCCAGGCAAGGAAGACTTGTCAGCTCTGAGCCTCACCTCCTAGGCTCTCCTTGACAGGGTGAATGTAGAGGAGAAAAGTAGCTAGTTAGTACTCCCCTACCCTGTCCCACCCTGGAGTGGGAAAAAAAAACAGCTACTGTTCCTTTAATTTAACCCTAACCTCCCTGGCCAGGAAAAACCATCCACACAGCAGAGCAGCTCTTAGCATTGCCAAGTAAAACAGAGGTGGAAACTAGAGAAGGGAAGGGAATTAGGCTAAGAAAGCTTTTTATTTACTTATTATTAGTAGTAGTAGTATTTTTACTTTTCCCCTTCTATCCTGGAGGAGAGAATTCAATTCACATGAATAAACAAGGAAATCAAAACACAAAAACAAAGGGAAAGCCCTCTCTTATAGTATACTCCTAGAGGCATGCCCTGAGAAATTTTCTAGGGCAAAGCTGAGCTGAGGGGGTAAGATCATGAACCACAAATGTGGCCAGAGAAGAAAAATGAACAAAGGGAGAATATTTTAAAAAATGACTTACCTAAAACATCCCCTGCCCCGGGAACTTGCATCGCTGTGTGCTAGACGTGCTGTCGCCTCCCACGTCTTCACATCATAATTATCATATTTGATGGGACTGTAAATTCTAGTGGAATGTAAATTTGCTGGCCCAAATTTTTCTCCGCCATATGGCTCAATAATTGGGCCTGTCTCATAAACTCCAAGGATCAGGATGAGGAATAATGATGTCCCATGATAACACATTCCTCCAGAAACACAATGTTCTGGCTGGGCCCAGAGGGGAGGGCCACTGGTGCCTTATGAGCTGGCTCCTGGGGCTTAAAACCCCACAGGACAGTCTCTCGGAGAAGCCTCGGCTTCTACCCTTGCTCTCAAGTCACACGCAAGGGATTCGTGTTAATCCTAAGAGGGGCAGACGGCACAGCAAAGTCGCTCCTCATGTCTGAAGAAGGAAGGGCTGCTCCTCTTGAACTTCACTTACTCCTGACAGAGCAAGATTCTGTGTTATTGGCTGCCAAAAACAATTCTGCTCTCTTTGGAGATGATGCATGTTCTCATAAGCGGTCTCCCATCCTGTAAGAAGGAGAGGAAGAAAAGATTGATTTATTTATTTGAAAGACAGAATGACAGAAAGAGACAGTGGGAGAGCTCTTTCATCTGCTGGTTCACTCCCCAAATGCCTGCAACAGCCAAGGCTGGGCCAAGGCCGAAGTCAGGAGCCAGGAGCCCACACCGGTGTTAGGGGCCAAAGTACTTGCACCATCCCCCCCCCCAACCCCCCCCCCCCACACACACACACACACTCCTAGGTGCATTAGCAGGAAGCTGGATCCAAAGCACAGAGCAGCCAGGGCTAACAGGAAGCAGCAGGAAGCAGGACCCAAAGTACCCAACAGCACTCCCATATGGGATGTGGGCATCTCAGGCCACAGCTCAACCCGCTGGAGGAAATTTCTACTAAGACCTGTACTTGCTCTGTTCATTTGGAACTCTTTTGCAGGTGATCTTCAGACTGAGTGTGAAGACTTGAGAGGTTTGCCGACGCGAGCTGCCCCAGGTGCTCACCATCTCTTTCTTATTTCCTCTGTCCCACCCTGGTGCTGCCGGAGAACATGGAAGGGAAGAGAGAGCCCTAGTGATTTTCACAGCAGAGAGCATGTTCACAGGGAGGAGGAAGTGATCCCACTCCACGCAGCCCTGGGGAGTGAGCAGGGCTCAAAACCAAGCTCTGAACAAATGGCAAAGGCTTTTCTTCGATTTACCCCCAGAAGCAGGCTGGAATTGTCATTCCCGTTACCATCCAGGGCCATCCGAACTGGTCCCAGTGGCTGGAAATTCCTGGAAGAGACTGAGCCCTTCCATAAGCCAGGATCTTAGGGCCAGGGTGAGGGCTGGGCTGCAGTGAGTCATCCTTGGCCCAGGATCAAGGAGCTGGAAGGCAAGAAGGCAGGGCCAAGTAGATTCCAATCCTGGCTGCCTTGCAGTGGCTCTGGGATGCAGACCCGTGCAGGACGTGGCCAGAGCAGCACACGGGTGACCCTGGCAGCGCAGCCCCACAGGAGCCAGAAGATGTGACTACTTCCCAGCCAGGAGAAGATTCTAACAGTCCATCTCTCTTCTCTGCCCTTTACATGGTGTCTCTCATGATGGAAATGATGATAATGTTGATGACAATGGGGACAGAAGGCATCTTTATTATCCCGTCAACTATTCGGTGCCTCACAGGCACTGGCTCATTGTAAGGTAGGAAGGTCCTGATTTCAGGAAAAAAAAAAAAAAAAAAAAGAAAGAAAGAAAGAAAGAAAGCTCCGAAAGTTTAAATGATTTTCCTCGATCTCACAACAACGCAATCAGGATTCAAATTGTTGAGAGAATGACACTCTGCATCCTATGTTCGTTATGACACCAAGTTTTCATCCGAAAGTCAACCGAGAAAAACCCAATATGAGGGAAGAGAGCTGGCCTTTCAGAACTGCCTAGTCATATGCTGCAGAGTGTGTTTTTAGCCTGCCAGGGGCAGGGTTTTCAAAGTAAGGTCATCTATCTCGCAGTCTTCTGTTTATACTTTTCTATTTGACAAGTTCAAGGTTGCCTGGAAACAACCAGCCTAAGGAATGGAAAACCAATATCACATTTTTTAAAATCCATAAATTTAATGGAATTTGTTAGTCAGGTGGGAATTCTGGTTTTTTAATTTTTTTCTCAAAAACATCTTTTTAAAAAGACTTTTGTTCATTTATTTGAAAGGCAGAGTTACAGAGAGAGAGAGAAAGAGAGAGAGAGAGAGATTTTCCATTTGCTGGTTCACTTCCCAAATGGCCCCAACGGCCAGGGTAGGGACAGGCCAAAGCCAGGAGCCAGGAACTCCCATGTGGGTGCAGGGACCCAGGCACTTGGCCCATCTTCTGCTGCTTTCCCAGGCACCATTAGCAGGGTGCTGCATTGGAAGTGGTGCAGCCAGGTTCCAAATTTTGGTTTCAGAAGTTTCTTTTTAGATATCCTTCATAAAGACAGCTTCCTTTCACTTTAGTCAAACTTCTTTGAAATGGCTTTGTAAATTCACAGTGCCTCAAAGGTCTCATTAATGCCGATACGTCCTGTTGTTACTCAAACAGGGCTAGGCACTGTGGGAAGGGGCAACAGAGTACAATCCTTACCCTGCAGGTGCTTATTACTGAGTGTGGATGGGTGTGGATGCTCCCCAGCACGTAACGGGACTCAGTGGAAACTGCGCTGACTCTGACTCCACCCACTCTGCTGGGCATCCCAGCTCAGCCACACAGCACACTGCAGAGCACCGACTGGGCCCCCTCGTGACTGCAGGGCTGACTGCCACCGCCTAGCATTCGAGAGGGCTGTGCCTGCACAGCGCTGGCCTGGGGAAGATCCAGGTTCAACATCTGAAGTGCAGGATACGCTGAACGTGGATCACACAGTCAGAAACTCATCAGTGAATCACCCTAAGTGAGGCAGTTTGTGCAATCCCTAAAAGAATTGGAGATGAGTGAAGTCTAGACAGGAAAGGAGGGGTATGAGCATGCATGTGCAGGGACATATAACACCGATCGGCACCAGAGGGCTGGGAGGAAGCTTGAAACGGATGGGTGGGTCGGCAGATGGACCAAGGGCAGGGCAGGTCAATGAAACGCATGCGCACAGAAGCACAGGTGGCGCAGCCAGGCGGATTCCTGGAGGAAAGCTGAGGACTCACATGGAAAGCTATGCCAGGACGCATTATAGCATCTCATGAGAAACAACTGAGACTAGAACTTAGGCACAAGGCAGAACCCGGGGGAGGTTTAGACCCGGGATGCTAAGTGATCTAATGGCTTATCCTGGAGCGGACCTGGATGCTGACAGCCCCGCTGGGAGGCTGCTGGGCCGCACATCAGAGAACCAGAGCCTGGCCAGGGAAACAGCAGTGAGAATAAAAGGAGAAAGGGAGATTGAATAATACGCAGGAACTCCTGTGACCGTGTGTTAAAGGCCCTAGAGAGGTTTCTGGGGGGAGCCTTAGACTGTCCTCAGACAGGCAAGGCTGTGGGGAACCACACAATAACCTGGGCTCTTTCAGACATGGATTCTGTCTTTACAAATACCCTCTCTTGCCTCCGTGTTGGCCATCAAGGATTGCCACTTCTGCCCTCCATGAGCCTGGCAATGAGTACATGCTTATTAAATGCCCGATATGAGGCCGTATGGGGTCCCCTCGCTGATTTATGTCCCCTCAGCAGCCCCCCAGCCTCCCCTTGCTCTTTCCCAGGGCTGGTTTCCAAGACTCCACTCCTGGGACTTTCCAACATTGCCTTGGACCTGGCTTCCTTGGTAGGGTTGTTGGTATGACTTTCATCATTATCTACTTAAAGGGAATTCCCAGGGCTGATTCTCAGAGCCCTGTCACCCAAAGGTAAGCCACAGTGTCTGATTATCTGCCAGCCTGGTTGCCCGTCCCACTTCTGTTCCACCTGGCAGAGGGAATCATTGTTTTCATACAACTTTTTTTTTTTTTTTTTTTTGACAGGCAGAGTGGACAGTGAGAGAGAGAGAGAGACAGAGAGAAAGGTCTTCCTTCTGGTGGTTCACCCTCCAATGGCCGCCGCGGCCGGCGCGCTGCGGCCGGCGCACTGCACTGATCCGATGGCAGGAGCCAGGTACTTATCCTGGTCTCCCATGGGGTGCAGGGCCCAAGCACTTGGGCCATCCTCCACTGCACTCCCTGGCCACAGCAGAGAGCTGGCCTGGAAGAGGGGTAACCGGGACAGAATCCGGCACCCCGACCGGGACTAGAACCTGGTGTGCCGGCGCCGCAAGGCGGAGGATTAGCCTAGTAAGCCGCGGCGCCGGCCTTCATACAACTCTAAAGCTAGTTCTCTCTATGGATCCCTAAATAGTTCACAATTGCTCCTCTTAGTAGCTTGTATGGATTCCTGCTAAGGGCTTTGAACTACTATAAATGCTCCCTCTCAGGTCTTCATCTGTGCATGCCTCTCCCGCTTCCCACATCCTTGATAACTCCTACTCAGTGTCAATCTACAAGGTGCCTGATAACAGTGTTTCACATTATAGGAGTCACCCCTTATCCATGGTCTGCCTTCCCGAGGTTTTCACTTTTCCTATGATTAACCACTGATCCAAAATATGAAATGGAAAATTCCAGAAATAAGCAACTAAGGAGCTTTATATTACACTATTCTGAACAATGTGATGAAGTCTCATGCTTTCTCACTCTGTCCTGCCTGGGATGCAAATCATTTCTTTGTTCACTGTATTCACACTGTATATACTACCCTCCCAGTTATCACTTAGTAGCCATTTGGGTTATCATCAACTGCCATGGTACCACAGTACCTGCATTCAAGTAACCTACATTTTACTTAATAATTGCCTCAAACTGCAAGAATACCTGATGTTGCCAATTCAGATATCCCAGAGAGCATTTATAGAGTGCTTCCTTTAAGTAAAAAGGCAAAAGTTATCAAATGAGTAAAAGAAAAAAAAATCTCATGTCAAGGTTGCTGGATCAATGGTAATAAGGAATGTTCTATTGAGGCAAGTATGAAGACCGTAAAGGAAATGATGTTAGTTTTGCTCTCGCATCTCAAACTACAGAAGTTATGGCCACAGTGGGAGAAAGTGCTTAGGTTGAAATAGAAAAGATGGTAAATTACAGGATTTGGTACTATTCATAGTTTCAGGCGTCCACTCAGAGATCTGGGGTTATGTTCCTCCAGGGATGAGGAATGATTGGATTTCTAGGTATTTGCACAGGAAAGGAAATGCTGGAGAGAGATCTTTAATGCGTCTTTCCAAGGCTGTTTTGTTCCCAGTGACATGTGAGAGGTCACTGTGATATCTGAGATGTTGGTTCTGTCAGTTTCCAGTCTAGACTGTCCCTGGAACTCTCAAACCGAATTTTCCTAACACTGCTCACATTTCACTTCCTCAAAGACTTCCCATCAGCACCTGATGTCAGCCTGTGAATCAGAAAGCCACCTAGCATCAGAGCCTTCTTGGAACCAGAAGGAGCCTTAAATATCAACACTTGTGACACCTTTTTACAGAGGGAACAGAAGCTTCCAAAAGGACACTGTTTTCCCGAGGACGAGGAGGGCTGGGAGCTGTTGGGTGATAGAGGCAGCCCTGGAGCCTTGTGCTCCTGTCCCTCCCCCCAGAGCAGGGGAGATGTCCGATGTCCATAAAGAGCAGCCCAGAGCCAGGGCAGGCACTGTGGGATCTAAAGTTCTTCCTGCATCTCTGATTGCTTGGTGCTGCTTGTATCTGATTTCCAAACAGTGCTATGACCATGTACCATATAGCAACAGTTTGGCTAATCGTGGATTGTATACAGTGGTACATTCCATTTACCATAGGTATGAGTACTAGTAGTAGGAGATTTGTGTAAGTACAGTCTGTGTAGTCGGTACAATGACAAAGTTGTCTGATAATATATATCTTAGAACAACATATCCTTGTCATTAGGCAGCACGTAACTGTAATTGGTTGTAATGACACAATCGACTGTTAATTTATTTAACTGAAAGGCAGAGAGATAGACAAATAGACATATAGATCTTCCATTTGCTGGTTCACTCCACAAATGCCTGCAATGGCCAGGCATGGGTTAGAGCCAAAGTCAGGAGCTGGGAACTCAATCCAGGTGTCCCACACAGGTGGCAGAAGCCCAGTCACTTGGGCCATCACTTGCTGCCTCCCAGGGTCTATATTTGCAGGAAACTAGAATCAGGAGCCAGAGCTGAGAATTGGACCTTGGTGCTCTTATGTGGAACACGGGCATCTTAACTGCTAAGCTACCTGCCTGCTCCCACAATACAGTCTCAATAAGATTTTCTGTCCAAGTGCAATCTGGCTGACCTTTCCACAGTTTGCCTTTGCCAGATCCCGGGAAATGTCTAAAGGGAAATTAACAATGAAGTTGATTTTTTTTAAAGGTTAAACCCCTGATTTCATCTTCCAAATCACTGCCATTGTATTTCAGCTTTGAACACTTTCCAGATCTCCCAGATTCATCTTTTTTAGGACTACATCATTTTCATAACTACACAGAAAGGCAAGGTGAAAATGAATCTGGATGACAACACCTGGAAATGTAATGCCATGTTTGCCTCGACTTAGCCACAGAGGCCAGCGTGGACAATGCCCTGAGCATGGCTTTCTCCCACCTCCTCTGTAATTTGAGGTTGCACAGTTAAGCATTTCACAGCTGCAAAAGGGACATGGCAGGCAGACTGTAATTCTGCATCAAACACAATCCCAGCGAAGTCTGTAATTTGTGATGCTTCCTCTGATTCTTTCCTTGTATGCCGCCGGCCCTTTAGCACAAATCATTGTAAAGGCTTCCGTGCTTTGAAGAATTACCACCTCCAGCCAAAGATCCGAGAAAGAATTTTAAATTTACCCATCGGCCCTCAATTTTGCCACTTTAGTCAACTGCCTGCCTACAACGCATAGACCTTTCACCAAAGGCTTCCGGGACTGCTGTAAATTAAGCCAAGGTGAGAAGGAGATGTTTAGGATGGCCTTTCCCTACCAATAAATCTGACCATAGAATCACTCCTGTTTCATCAGAGGAAAATTAAATTGTGTACACAGCAAGGTGGCCTGGAACTTATCAGGGCATAGAAGCACTTGGCATTTAAAAAATACCCAAATGGAAGCAACTTTATGGCTTAGGATTTCTAATAGAAAAGACGCCAAGAGTTAAACAGATTTCAAAATGTTCCCCCCTCCCTCAGAGTCCAGAGTTATGCTCTACTAAAGCTGCCAGAAATGACTTGGATGAAATGACACGAGTTGAGAAGCCAGGGCCATCAGAAGCTAATGAGGTGCAGCACCCTTCAGCAACACTGAACTCACACCAAGGCCAAGACTCCCCAGCCTCCGCGCGGGATGTGTGGATGGGGTTGCAGACAGGGGCTTGCCTCTGCTGCTGGGGCGAGTATGGGCAAGGAAGAGATCCAGGCTCCCTCTGAGTCAAGGGCAGACAGAGATCAACTGAGAGAGAGAGAGATTATAGATCCATCCACAGGGGCTTAGGAAGGGCTCAACAAACATGGGATACAGGCTGGAGAGAGAAATCCTGAAAACCATGCAGAAGTGGAGTGGGCTGCAGGAGCTTCTTCTTGGGGCCCTTGCTGGGTAGGAAAGATCCTATGACTGGAGCTGTGAGCTGGCCGGGCTGAGCAGCCAGGCAAGGCAAGGAGAACCAGCAGGAAGCTGGAGAGGATGCCTGGGAGGGCTCCTGGAAAGCCCAAGACCCCGGGGGAAGTTGCATTTCAGTATGAGAACATTTTCCTTCTTACATCTTTTTATCAAATAAGAAGAGCAAATCGGCCCCCTCAAGACAGCCCAGAGCCAATTAACCTGCTTGCCTTCATTTCAAGGATGAAGGTAGACCTTGCTACTTAATTACCTGTCATTCTCTACCTGCTTTTCCAAAGTGAGGAAAAGCATCAGCTAAAATGACGGGGGATTCTCCAGGCAGGCAGAATGCAGTATGCGTTACAAGGAACCTTCAAAGCGCTCACGGACAACGTTTTATGACAAAACTGCATGGATTAAAAAAAAAAACTTACACCAGAATAAACTCACCTTTTCGTTCTATTTTTTCCATGAACTTTTTAAGCTATCCTCTATTTGAAAAGCCAAGGCTATCAAAACGCAACAAAAAGGGCTTGAATTTGATCTTCAAGCCAGGAACCAATCAGCCTCGTTGTAGGAAAGACAGCAGGTAGAATTCCCAGAGGTAAGGTTTTCGTTCTACTCCCAGGGCCGCCCTAGCAAAGCAGCACAGCCGCGTGGCTTAGAATCACAGCCCGCCTGGTCTCCGAGGCCTGGGGGCTGCAGGGCCTCCTTCCCTCTGAAATCCCGCGCTGTCTCTCCCCAGGCCTGCCTCTACCTCCTCTTCTTGTCTTCATGCGTCGCCCTGCTGTGCGGGTCTCTGCACATTTGCCAGTCGTGATGGAGCACGGCCCCCCCAACGACCTCCTTGTGACTTGGTTACCACGCGAAGACTCCGTCTCTAAACAAGGCCACATTGCAAGGTCGCGGGGACGAGGTCTGGTGGGGGACACAGCCCAGCCCCTGTCAGGGTTGTGGCGAGCGCGTGGCCGGAAGTGGCTGCTTCCGTGGGAGGGCGTAGCGACCCCGGAAGTGGCGCCTGAGCGTTTCCGGAAGTGCCGCTGAAGCCCTCTTGGGGCCTGGACACTGCTAACCCTTTCTCGCAGGTTTGGAACTCAACCTGGGGAGAGCTGTTTTTCCTAAGTCCATCTTCAGTATTAACAACAACAACAAAAACACAGTAGAAAAAAATGAGGCTCACTTACCTTTCCACTTAAATGGGGGCACGTAAGCAAGCATCAGCTTTTTGGTAATTGCTTCACTCTCTGCAAACCCTGTGAAGACAATAAGGTAATAAGTAATTTTAAAAATAGGAATAATGGGGGCTGGTGCTGTGGTGTAATGGGTAAAGCCACTGCCTGCAGTGCCCACATGGACGCCGGTTCGAGTCCTGGCTGCTCCACTTCTGATCCAGCTCTGGGCTAATGGTCTGGAAAGCAGAAAAAGATGGCCCAAGTCCTTGGGCCCCTGCACCCACGTGGGAGACCCGGAAGAAGCTCCTGGCTCCTGGCTTCATGATCCTAGCTCCAGCTGTTGCGGCCAATTAGGGAGTGAACCAGGGGATGGAAGACCTCTCTCTCTGCCTCTCCTTCTCTGTGTAACTCCGACTTTCAAATAAGTAAATAAATCTTTAAAAAGAAAATAATAATGGGGGCCAGCGTTGTGGCGGAGCACCTACAACAATATGGGTGCTAGTTTATATCTCAGCTGCTCCACTTCTGATCCAGCTCCCAACTAATGGTCTGGGGAAAGCAAAGGAAGATGGCCCATGTGTTTGGGCCCCTGCACTCCATGGGAGACCTGTATGAAGCTCCTGGCTCCTGGCTTCTTGTCCCAGTTCTGGCCATTGTGGCCATCTGGGGAGTGAATGAGTGGATGGAAGATCTGTCTCTCTAGCTCTGCCTTTAAAATAAATAAATAAATACATCATTGAAAGGTGTGAAATCTGATTCCAGCTTGATGACGTTCTGGAAAAGATAAAATCATGGAAACAGCAAAAATCTCAGCGATTGCCAGGGGTTGGGAGGGAGGGGGCCCAGGCACAAGGGCTCTTCAGAGCAGCGAGAGTGTCCCACCCAGTACTCCAAATCCAGGTGTTGGGAGAGAGTAGGGGTTAATTTTTCTTCTAGGCTCTTGCCTTGCACAAGAATAAACATCCTAAGTGCTGGCATGTCTAAGGTAAATTTCATTCAAAAGGCGAGAAAATGAACACACATAGATGAGTAGGGGTTGCTCCACACAGTGATACCCGTCATGACTGGGCAATGGGCTCAGCAGGAGAAGACGGTCAGGGACGGGAAGGAGAGAGAGAGAGCACCCTAGCACCTCCTCCAGTAGCAGTCTCTGGTGGAAGACCGGGGTGGGGGGGCCTCCTAGTACCTCCTTTTATGAGGTCGTGAAGGCACCTGGGAGTTTCATGATACCTCCATAAAATTCCCTGTGAATCTTCTCCCCAGATCCCAGTGAAGCAAATGAATCCCGGGACAGGGTTAGTTTTGATTGACAAGTAGGAGAACAGAATCACACATGGACTGGGGGTTTGTGGCTTGCAGGGACCTCCAGCTCAGCTGATGCTGACCAGCGGCCTGCTTGCCCCATATCGCAGGGAGTGGACAGCACCAAGAGTGACCCCTGCCGTAAACCATGGGGAGTCTGGGTGACCCGAGGCTGTGGAGGCTGCGCGTGTAGGGGAGAGGGGTTCCTGAGAACTCGCTGTATTTTCTGCTTAACTTTACTGGCTATGAAAATCATGTATTAATTTAAAACATATTAACTTAAGCCAAAGACGGTGAGCATGAAAAGGCAGGAAATTTTAAACAGGATCCCGAAGCCTCATAGCAGACAGAGGTGTGGTGAGCGAGGGCAGGTGGAGGAGGTATAGTCTGAATGCAGGGCAGGGATCCTGACGAAGTCTCAGTGTGGCCCTGGTGTCTGTGTGTGAGACGGGAGCCATGATCCTGTCGCTGTTTGTGGGATGCAGCGAGTCAGGCCCTGCCCAGCATGTGGGATGGTGCTGGGTCCCAGAGGTCGCTCCCCATGCATGCCAGACATTTACTGAGCTGGGTCTTTCTGCCCTCCCTAGATCTGTCCTCAGGCCCTAGCAGTGTCCCTCCTGGACAGAAACCCTCTGTTGCACCCCTGGGGACTGGGGTCCAGTACACACTGGCTTCCCAGAGTCCTGAGACCTCAGGGTGGAGTGGGAGCAGAGGCTGGGGAGGGGGCTCACCATTCAGGCAGCTGCCACATGCTTTTAAAAAATGTTATTTTTATCTACTTGAAAGGCAGAGAGAGAGAGAGAGAGGAAGGGAGAGCGAGAGATGAAGGGAATGGTATCTTCCATCTGCTGATTCATTCCCAAGATGTCTTCGATAGTCAAGACTGGGCCAGGCTGAAACCAGGAGCCTAGAACTCCACCTGGATCTCCCACACAGGTGGCATAGACCCAAGCACTTGGGCCTTTTTCTGCTGCCTTCCCAGGTGCATTAGCAGGGAGCTGGATCCGAAGCGGAGGAGCTGAACTTCAAACCAGCACTTGGATATGGGTTGCCAATGGCTTAACCTGATGCACCACAATGCCCAACCCCGTCACTCACTTAAAATATCCTCTCCCACCTGCAGCCAGGCCTGGTGTCCCGGAGATGCCAGGTGTGTCTCAGGCTCCCCACAAGGTGAGGGGGGAGTGAGGAGCGAGGAAGGAGCCTCCTGTCGCTGTACCACCAGACCGTCCGCCAGCAGCTGCTGCAGGCCCTGCCCTACCCCAGCCCACCCTCAGAGGCAGCAGAAGAGGCCCCTCCCCTCCCGACCTTGCCTGGGCGCTGGTTCTAAAGCAGGAATTGTCTGCTCCTCCACCTCCTCTTCTTATGCTTCCCTTTGTGATCAGATAACCATCTCCGTGTATCAGAAATCCACACGCTCTAAAATCTGGCACAATGGAAGAAGCCTGCCTCCAGCTTCTTTCTCCTTCCAGTCTTCTATGGAGAGCCTCAGTCGTCCCTCAGTATCGTGAGGATTGGTTCCGGGACCCCCGTGGATGCACAAATCCACAGATGCTTTCAAGTCCCTTACAGAAAATGCTGTCGTGTTTACAGAGAACCCACGCACATCCACCTGTACACTGGCTCTTGTTTCTGGATTATAATGCTTAATGCAGCCTAAAGGCTGTGCAAATAGTTGCTATAACAATGACAAGAAAAACATCTCTGTACATGTTTGGTATAAATACAGTTTACATATTTTAAATATTTATTTATTTGAAAGACAGAGTTATAGAGAGGCAGAGGTAGACAGAGAAAGAGAGAGAGAGAGAGAGAGAGAGAGAGAGAAAAGTTCTTCTATTCACTGGTTCACACCCCGAATGGCCGCAATGACTGCAGTTGAGCTGATCCAAATCCAGGAGCCAGGAGCTTCTTCTGGGTCTCCCATGTGGGTCCAGGGGCCCAAGGACTTGTACTACCATCCACTGCTTTCCCAGGAGCATTAGCAAGGGGCTGGATCAAAAGTGGAGCAGCCAGGACAAACTGGCATCCATATGGGATGCCGGTGCTTCAGGCTGGGGCTTTAACCCACTGCACCCCAGTGCCGGCCCCTATTTTTGTATTTTTTAAAAATTTATTTTATTTATTTGAAAGTCAGAGAGAGCTAGAGAGAGACAGAGAGAGATCGTCCATCCACTGGTTCACTCCCCAAATGGCCACCAGCCAGAAGCCAGGGACTCCATCTGGGTCTCCTACACTGGGAGCAGGGGCCCAAGCACTTGGATCACTGCCTGTTGCTTTTGCAGGATCCTTAGCAGGAACCTGAATACAAGTGGGACGGCTGGGACTTGAATCAGTGTTTGGGTATGGGGTGCTGACGTCATAGGTGGCGACTGAATACACTGGGCCACAACACCGCCCCACAGTTTTTTTTTAATTCTTTGGATCTGCAGGTGGCTGGCTCCATCAGCACAGAATGTGAGGCTGCAGAGGCCATCTGGGTTTTTATGAAGCTTCGTTCCTCACTGGCCTGCCCCAGTCCCCAACTGCCTCCATAGCAGAATATGAGGTTTTAGATTTGCCCACTCCATAACACTGGTGTCTTCTCATTTTGCTTCTAAATATTTCTTGAAAGATTTTTGTTATCTCCCTCTCTCATTTTTTCTCCTCGTGAGTTTATACTTTAAAATTATTTTCTTTACTGTCATTTTGATGAAGTTTTGTGAAGGAAAGGAGAAAAATTCAGCAGGGGGCTTCATCCTTTCTCATTCATTCTGTTTTTTGCTTTTTTTTTTTAAGATTTAGTATTTATTTAAAAGGCAGAATTACAGAGAGGCAGAGGCAGAGAGAGAAAGAGGTCTTCCATCTGCTGTTTTACTCCCCACAAGGCTGGAATGGCTGGAGCTTCTTCCAGGTCTCCTACATGGGTGCAGAGACCCAAGGACTTGGGCCATGTTCCACTGCTTTCCCAGGCCACAGCAGAAAGCAGGATAAGAAGTGGGACAGCCGGAACTCTTAACGCCCATATGAGATGCTGGCACTGCAGATGGTGGCTTTAACTGCTATGCCACAGTGCTGGCCCCCATTCTATTTAACATATTATAAAATGTAACTAAGAACCACACGAAGTATATGTGTACAGTCAAACACTAAAGAGCTAACACCTCTATGGGCCACCTCTCAGGTCCAGGCACACAAGAGGCCCAGACCCCCAGGACCGGTCACAGTCCTGTCTCTGAGACAAAGTCAAGCTTAACCAGGAGGATGGCTGAAGGCTACATGGGCCTTTGCACTATTCTTGTAATTTCACGTAGGGTTTTGATTGCTTCAAACATAAAGTATGATCACTTCTCGGCCTTTTGGCTAAGATCAAGTGTAGTATCAAATATAAAGTATGTGTCCATGAAGAACGTTTTCCAAGGCCTCCAGTGGCTGTCTGGACCCTCTGAATATAGAATTCTATATACACCATGGTTTTCCCTATACACATGTACCTATGATGAAGCTACTTTATAAAGTAGCATAGCAAGAAATTAGTAACAACTAATAAAATGGAAAATCATAGCAATATAATGTAATGAAATTTCCAGCCTCATTGCTCTTGTGATTTGAGGCCATTATTTGAACAAAAGCACTGAGACTCCTCAACAGTTGATCTGAAAACTGCTTGGGCTACTAAATGACTAACAGGTGGGCAGCATATACCTTGAGGATACACTGGACAGAAGCACGATTCATGTCCCAGGCAAGGAGAAGCAGGACAGCAAGGGATTTCATCATATTGTAGAACAGCAAGCAAGTTACAGCTTAGGAATTGCTGATTTCTAGAAGTTCCCATTTAATATCGTCAGACTGAATTTGACCCGGAGTAGCCAAAGTCACAAAAAAAACTGTAGATAAAAAAGGAGAATATATATATGTCCTCATATGTGTGTGTGTGTGTGTGTGTGTGTGTTATACTACTTGTGCATCAACATGTGATTTGGTTCTTACTCCCTTTGTCAGAGTTAAAATGAGTTCATAAACCAGGAAAAGCACGTGAAAAGTCACAGCTTTCCCTTTTCCTGTGTGGAAAATATGCTCACCTTATGTTTAAGAAAAGTAGGCAGACAAGGTAAGAATTCAACGTTTTAAAAAACTGCCTGATTAATAAAAGCCCCCAGGATGGAGGTATCTCTATTTGGATCACACAGGCTCCGTGACAGGGTGGCCGCTGTGCCCTGCTTGGCAGCGTTGTATTGTTATCACTCAAGTTGGGTCACCTGCCACTTTCTCAAGGATCTCTCAAGGGCTGGCATTGTAGTGCAGCAGGTCAAGCCACCACCTGCGACACTGGCATCCCATCATGACCTGGTTGCTGCATTTCTGATCCAGCTCTCTGCTCATGTGCCTGGGAAAGCAGCAAAAGATGGCCCAAGTCCCTGGACCCCTATACCTGCATGGGAGACCTGGAAGAAGCTCCCAGCTTCAGCCTGGCCCAGCCCCTGCTATTGCAGCCATTTCAGGGAGTGAACCAGCAGACGGAAGATCTCTTTCTCTCTGTGTCTTCCTCTTTCTCTGTAACTCTGCCTTTCAGATAAATAAAATAAATCTTTTTTTTTAAAAAAAGAGGTAGAGACAGAGAGAGAGGTCTTCTCTCCGCTGGTTCACTCCCCAGATGGCCACAACGGCTGGAGTTGTGCCGATCCGAAGCCAGGAGCCAGGAGCTTCTTCTGGGTCTCCCACGTGGGTGCAGGGGCCCAAGGACTTGGGCCATCTTCTATTGCTTTTCCAGGCCATAGCAGAGAGCTGGATAGGAAGTGGAGCAGCTGGGACTAGAACCGGCGCCCCTATGGGATGCCTGTGCTTCAGGCCAGGGCTTTAACCTGCTGCGCCACAGTGCTGGCCCCCAAATAAATAAATCTTAAAAAAAAAAAAAGATGCCTCTAGACGCACCTAAAACCACCTTCTTCAGGCTGGTGTTGGGGTGCATCTCATATAGGAGCATCAGTTCGAGCTCTGGCTTCTTCACCTTTGATCCAGCTCCCTGCTAATACTCCTGGGAAAACAGCAGAAGACAGCCCAAGTCCCTGGGCCCCTGAACCCACGTGGGAGATCCAGATGAAGCTCCTGGCTCATGCCTTCCACCTGGCCCAGCCCTGGCTGTCATGGCCATTTGGGGAGTGAGCCAGCAGATGGAAGATCTCTGTCTCACTGCCTCTCAGACAAAGAAATCTTTAAAAACAAACAAAACTCCTCTCCTTTCCTGTCCTTTTCTTTTAGCTGACTTGTTTCCCTGCGTCGTAACGAGTACCAACTGCCATTACATTACACACTCCTTTGTGTGACTTTTATTGGCTGTTTTTCCCCTGCACCAAACATAAGCTCCCAGAAGGGGCTTTGCTGCACTGTTTATCTCTGAAGCCCAGAAAAACGCCCGACACCCAGTAGGCACTCAATAAATACTTGCTTAATAAATGCAAATAAAACTAACTCTCAAAAAAGGAATATACTGAAGCTGTAAGAGGAAAAGAGCTCTCAGGGAGTGCCCTACCCAGGAAACTTTCTCACTTAATTTGACACCGGAGACTAGAGAAACATTTGTTTTCCTCATGAAAGATCTTTCCTAAAGTCTTTGAATGTGTATCAGAAAACAATAGAAATGCAGACAGGCAGCATATTATGAACAAAATATCCAGCACTTGGGGCCAGCGCCACATTGCACTAGGTTAATCCTCTGTCTGCGGCGCCAGCATCCCATATGGGCACCGGTTCTAGTCCCAGCTGCTCCCTGCTGTGGCCTGGGAAAGCAGTGGAAGATGGCCCAACTACTTGGGCCTCTCTACCTACACAGGAGACCAGGAAGAAGCTCCTGGCTTCGGATCGG
This sequence comes from Oryctolagus cuniculus, assembly GCF_964237555.1. Lineage (NCBI taxonomy): Eukaryota > Metazoa > Chordata > Mammalia > Lagomorpha > Leporidae > Oryctolagus > Oryctolagus cuniculus. The sequence goes on along the minus strand of NC_091440.1, from coordinate 96,790,221 downwards.
TGCAGCTCCAGCCGTTGCGGCCATTTGGGGAGTGAACCAACGGAAGGAAGACCTTTCTCTCTGTCTCTCTCTTTCTCTCTCTCACTGTCTGTAACTCTACCTGTCAAATAAATAAAATAAAATCTTTAAAAAAAATATCCAGCACTTTCTATCAGAGTCATGCCCTTAAGAAAAAAATGAGTAAGTAGGACCAGGCTAAGATACCTTAACTGATGGAATACATGTGTCCCATGTAGGAACGCCCAGGTTCCTAATTTCCATGCAGAATCTGGGAGGCAGCAGTGATGGTTCAAGTAACTGGGTTCTGGACACCCACATGGGAACCCTGGATTGAGTTCCTGGCTCCTGGCTTCTGCTCCAGCCCTGGCCCAGCCCTGGCTGTTGTGGCACTTGGAGAATGAACTGGTGACTTAGAGTTCTAGCTATCTGTCGCTTTATCTATCTGTTTCTCTCTCTGCATTGCAACTAAATTTTAAGAATTTCCAAATTAAAAATTAAGCCAAGTATAACAGTCATCATGCAAACTGCACCATCTCTGCAAATTCAGCATTCTGAATCATCGTATTCAGTTCCCTCCGGCCTCTGCAGATCCCCGTGGTCCTCTGTCAGGACGGTATCTCCCAACATGGAAGTGAGTATTCACTCTAAACAAAAATCCTTCACTTGTGTGTGCACTGTCGCTGTCAGGAGCTGGTCCAAGGAAGCCTACGGATGTCACCTGGAGGGAGTTTGCAGGGCATCACAACACAGATGGCAATTTCGAGGTAATTTCAAGTTGAACCCAGCTTCGAAGCCATGCCTTTCGCACCTCACTCCTCCTAACACCTGCCACCTCTCTGCGACAAGGAGACAGAAGTGATTTCCAGACAGCAGAAGGGGACGGGCTGACTCAGCTCACACCCAGAGTGGTGCAGCTGGCAGCCAGGGTAGGAGCGAGGACACGCAGCCTGTCTCTGGGGACGCGTAGCTCCACAGTTCTGAGAATACAGTGCTTACTCAGTAGGGTTGGGGTGAATGAGTGAAGTTACTGCAGAGACAGTCATTCTTCCTATCTCACTGGAACTGAAGCTTGCTAAGGGTGAAAATGTCTGCTTTGTGTGCTGCAGCACCTCATGGTCTAGATCAGGGCCCATGGTGAGCGCTCAACAAAATACCTGTGGCCTGAATGAATGGAAAATTGTTGCACAGCATGGATCTTAGCAGTAGCAAAGAAGGGAGAGCAGTAACTATATCTACAGACACAATGAGGAACTCATAGTTCATATCTCAAGTTAAGCGATCACAAAGGAAGAATTCTGTCTGCAAATGGCAGACCAAACCTGACATAAGGGAGTTGGCATTCCAGCGCCAGCTGGCACAGGTTTTTGAAACCGTGGATGTGTTTTGGAAGAACCTGGTGTATGAGAATCAGCTGCCAAAGGCAGAAGGTGCTATGAGACTGGAGAAAGAAGGCAAATTCAAAATCACAGAGAATGCAGTTTTTCAGGGGGCCTTATTTATGAGAGTCTCAGGTGACCACAAAACAGGATCCTTGAGCCACAAAGTAAGAAAACAAAAGAGTTTACTAGACAAAGTGGCCTGGAGTTGTTCAGGAAATATTAGCTTACGTAAGACACACTCTGGGGCATCAGATAACAATGGCGGTTATCTTACTGACTCTGGTTACCCTATTCTGGGGATGATCTCTGGGGTACCTCAAGGGCAAGACAGCAGCTACATCCAAGATGGCCACAGTCACGTCCATCTGAATCCTTGCAGCACGACATGTAACAGAATTAGAAGAGGAGCAGGGCAAGACCTTTTTCTTACATCACTCCTGGATAAAGCCATCAAGCCTCCTGGTGAGGAAAGATAGACGTGAGGGACTGACACGGTTCTAGGTTCCCCAGTACCAGAGAGAAAGCAGCACGCCATTTCTGCGTCTTCTCTCTCTCTCCAGGCTAGGCATGCCGCCTCCTTCCAACTGCCCTCTGGCCGGATCCGACTTCCCCCGGCACTTCCTGGTTGTTGTCACATGCCGTTCTGAGGGGGACACTCCACTGCCACCAGCCAGTGCAGAGAGGAGTGGAGTTCTAGAGCCACGCTTTTGGGCACGTCGCCTGGCGGGCAGTGGCTGTTGCAGCAACTGCTCCAGGAGATGCACACCGAACTACCCCTGAGCGGCCAGCAGGGAGTCGTCCAACCGCCCACTTCTCTACCTGTGGTTTCTTTCACGTCAACAGCCGCCTCCCAGGCCCAGAAGAACTAAATGTCATTGTGGGCGAGTGGTATATCTCTCCAGAGTGTCGTCTTCCTACCGTTCCATTACAAAAATATAATTATGGAGCTGAAGCCTTGGGAATGAAACCATCCGTGAGCCTGCCCACCTTATGCCACAGCTGGTAATGTTAGCAAATTGTACGGCGGGTTTTTACCGTGTCTTTATAGAGCTGTGCTGATAACATTCAACTGTTACGTCTCCATCTTTCTCAGTGAGTTTGGCGCTTTCTCATCACGTGTAATGACTGAATAACGGTGCTTCTAGGGGATTTACACAGTTTACTTAACCATTAATCTATCATTAAGAATTCAAAGTGTTTACTGTTCTTTCATGCTAATGAGTAGTGCTATAAAAAGCATCGTCCAGAGTGCAGTTTTCCCAGAACTTAGGATAATTTACTTTAGAAATTCCCAGAGGCAGAATTACACACACACTGGAGTAGGAAGATAGAGCTCTTTTAACAGGGACCAACAGACTTAGTTTTTCATGGAGAAGGTCAAATTACTTCCAAGGACCCCCAACATAATTATTTATGATTTAAAAAAGGGAAAAAGAAAAAAGGAAGCATTCCTAGGGGAGTGAGGGATTAGACAGAAGCCAGCGAAGTTGAGAGCTAAGACTTTTGGCTCCTCGTTGGGGTAGGCTGCTGCCTCCGTGCCTGCCTCCCCTCGCGGATGGGGCCAGCGCGTCCTCGTGCCGTTTGCTCTCTCGACACTCCGAGACCTGGGATTTGTCTTTCATGTCGGGTTGCAGAGGAAGAAGAACTGGCAGAGCCTAATGGGCTCTTCCTTATTAACCTCTCCCTGTTTCACTGTAGAAAGCCCATTTTACTGACTGTCCACATAATCAAGGAAGGCCAGGGCTGTGGACACAGGGAGTTTGCCCCTGGCCAGCTCTGTCCTCCCAGATCTGCCATGAGGTCCAGGGAGGAATCTTGTTCCTCTCCCAACACTAAGCTTTGGGCAAGAAGCTGTGTTGCCAGGAAACGCTCGCCTGCCCATTTCAACATCAAGGGTGGTTTGTAATTACTTGAGAAGTCCTTTCCTAAACAGCTATGGACAGAGGAGGGCCCCTTGAAAAGCTTATGGAGAAACAAGTTAAGAGATAATGCTCATTTCCACGAACTTGTTGAAGACCCCTTGTGAATGCTTCAAGATGGAGGCACCATGGGTGTAGCTTGTTCCTTTAAGACTGGAAACCCAGGGCTGGCATTGTGGCGTAGCAGTAAAGCTGCTGCCTGTGACACTGACATCCTGTATAGGCACTGGTTCATATCTCGGCTGCTCTGCTTCTGATCCAGCTTCCTGCTCAAGCGCCTGGGAAAGCAGCAGAGGATGAGCCAAGTGCTTGGGCCCTTGCCACCCACATGGGAGACCCAGATGGGGTTCCAGGGCTCCTTCTTGCAGCCTGGCCTAGCTATGGCCACTCTGGCCATCTGGGGGAGTGAACCAGAGGATGGAAGATCTCACTGTCTCCCTCTCTGCATCTCCCTCTCTCCCTGTAACTCTGCCTTCCAAATAAGTAATCTTTAAACAAAGAAGAATGGAATGGAAATCCACCTGCCCATTCTTCCTTCCAGTCTGGCCTTTCCTCTGGTTGCCGGGGGAGGGGGGGAGGGTGTGAGGCGGGGACACAACACTCTCAAAGCTCTTGGAACACCCTGACACTGTTCCCTTTGTAGGTGTTGGTTGCGACGAGCATGGCTGAGCTTCCCCAGTTACACCACGTCCTGTGCTACAGAAGCTTTGAGGGAGGTGGGGGCTGGGCTGCACAGGGCACCTGCAGGCACAGGCGGGCACCAGAAAACCCAAAGGCGCCTGCTATTTCCAGACCATTTCTAGTGTGGTCTGAGATCTCAGAAACCCTCCTGCTGTTTGTGCTTCCTTCTCTGGATTTAGGGAAAAGATAGGCACACAGGAAACAGGAGGTCGAGCCATGTAGTCAAACGCCAAGTTCTCGCCTACACAGCATCTGTGCGCCGTGTGCAGGGCCTGGGGACTTCCTGTTTCTCCTTCTGGTCCTGCTCACCAGGGGCTGCTACTATCCAATTCTAGGCAGGAGCCCACCAACCCCAGCCCGGCTCCTTCTGGGTGAGCAACCGCCCCAGACACCGTGAGCTCACACATAGGCTGTCTGTAGTGGTGTCTTTAGCCAGAATGACTGAGTGCTCCTGGGAGGCTGGGCTGAGCCCTGACCTTCATACCAGGATTACAGGGGAGGGGGCTCCCAGAATCGCCTTCAGAGAACACCCGCCACCCTACCTGCCACAGGTGAGGCCTCACCTGTGCCAAGATGCCACCAGGGGTGGTGTGCATCCTCTCTCCCTCCTGCACCAGACTAGGCCTGACCTGGGGAAGCAAGGCAGAGTGTGGGGCAGCCCGGTAAGCTTCGCTGGCCAAACGGCTGCTAACTTCCTTTGTGGGACAGCCTGTGCCTTGAAAGACCTCCCGTCATTTGCATCAGGAAAATCGTTATCTTGGTTACATCTTCTTAACGCAGGTGAGATTGGAACAGAACAGTTTTGAGAACTGAGTTGAATGTGTTATTTCCTTCATTTTCTTGTGCGTAAACTAGGCACTAACATGTGCATATATGCAAAACACGTACTTTTTTTTCCCAATAAGATTTATTTATTTGAAAGGCAGAATTATAGTGAGAAGGAGAGAGAGAGAAAGAGAGAGAGAGAGCGAGAGCGCTTCCATCCTCTGGTTTATTCCCAAAATGACCACAATGAAAGCCTGGAATTCCATCTGGGTTTCCCACATGGGTGCAGGAGCCCAAGCACTTGGACCATCGTCCACTCCACTGCTTTCCCAGGTCCATAAGCAGGGAGCTGGGCTGATTGGAAACAGAGGAGCGAAGACTCAAGCCAGGACTCATAGGCAATGCTGGTGTCGCAGGCAGCAGCTTAACCCCGTGGTGTCACAATGCTGCTCTGAGATCTGTGCTTTCACACACTGACTGCTTGCCACAGGCCACAGGGCCACTCCTGACCCTTGTTCCTGGCTGATCCTTGTTCCTGCCAAGACGAGGATGGGAGAGGCGAGATGATTGGCTCAATGTCATGTGGTTGCTTGGTGATCACGCCAGGATTCTGACTCCAGAGTTTGCTACCTGCTCTGTCCTGAGTGTGCCCGGCTCTGTGTTTCTTGCAGCACTGGGAGGTGGCATGGCACTGAGGGTCAGACTAGAAAACTGAGTCTTCTCTGCTTCTAAGTCCCTGTGTGATCTTGGAGAAGTCACTGAGGCCCTCTGGATTTGGGGCGTGCTATGGTTTGGATGTTGAGTGCTCCACAGAGCCCATATGTTAAAGATTTTGTCCCCAGGGTGGCACTACTGGGAGGTGGGGAGACCCAAAGGAGGTCTGGGTGGGAGGCCCTTCAGCCCCTGAAGGTGTGCCCTGAGGAGGGAGGTCTCCCATGACCCCTTGGATGCTCACCGAGCTTGTTATAAAAGCCTGAGTTTGGGCTGACTCTATTCATGGGTCATGATGTGGCTGGGCACTGGGCCACTGCTCATGCATTGCACTTACCAGAGCCCAAAGCAGTGGCACAGCCCCACCCTGCAGTTGAATCCCTAAAACCGTGAACTGAAAAAGTCTTTTCTCTGTATAAGTTGGTTCCCTTGGGCATTTAGAAGCTGGTTAATACAGAGTGTGCTGTGTGTGAAACACGCTTCACAGAGCACCGTGTGACAGGGCCCCAAAGTCCCTTTGGAGCTACAGAAGCCTGGGAGTCTGGGAAGGCCACGGCTGGTTGCACAATGCACTTGGAAAGTCCATGCAGAACCCACAGCTCAGCCCACTTCCCACAGAGAGAAACCTCGCTGCTGCAGTTTCCTTCTCCTGCCCATGAGTCCATGGAATCCTGTCCTAATAACAGAGTGGTCACTTCCACCTCTCTGTGTGGTACCCTGAGCGATGTGCTGGCTCCTGGGGAAGGGGGCAGTCTCCCTGCTCAGCACCACCTGTCAGTAACACTCCTGGCGGTTTAGCTGGTGGCTACTGCCAACAAGAGACACCCCCCCCCCCCGCCGACCCCAGAGGCCATGCTTGACATCCTGATTGCTCTCAACAGACACAACAGAGCCCAAGAGAGAGCAAGTACAAGATCTCCGCTGGTGCATTACAGCGAGCCCACACCGGGCAGGCAGATGGGCCTTGTGGTCCCTGCAGGCCCTGGGGGATCTGGCACCTGGGAGGAGCTGGGCTGGCCCCTTAAGCCCTGTGGCCAGGTTTAGAAACAGCGCCTGCCTCACAGATGTGAAAAGCAGATGGATTCCAGCATTTCCCTCATAAGTTCCCGGAACAGTTGCACAGCTCCTGGATAAACAATACTCTGCCAGGTTCTCGGGGCAGGGGACCATGTGCAGCTTTGCTTCTCCAGGGCTGTCTGTCCCCCTGGCTGGGCTCTTGCCACCAGAGGGGAAAGCCTTGGCCAGCACCTGCCTCCCAGTGGGCTGCCCAGGGTCCTTGGAACTCTCAAGGCAGGCTTGGGGTATAAAACACCTGCTATTGGCTGCCAGCCACAGCTGCCCGTACTATGGGAATCCAGTATTAGCAATGACTTCTTTTTTTTTTAACTTTTATTTAATGAATATAAATTTCCAAAGTATGATTTATGGATTACAATGGCTTCCCCCCCATACCGTCCCTCCCACCCGCAACCTTCCCCTTTCCCACTCCCTCTCCCCTTCCATTCACATCAAGATTCATTTTCGATTATCTTAATATACAGAAGATCAGCTTAGTATACATTAAGTAAGGATTTCAACAGTTTGCTCCCACACAGAAACATAAAGTGAAAAATAATAGATGATTTTTTTAAAATGATGATGAAATCAGATCAGACCTATTGTCAGCAATGACTTCTTGAAGACAGGAAGGGCCTGAAATTGCCCTGTCTAGAAAAATGACGGTCGATGGATTTTTTTTTTTTTTGTAAATAAATATGTAGAGCAAGGACTTCTGTGAATCTGTGCTGACTAGTGGCTGCATGGCAATTAATTGAAATGTATTTGTTCTGAGTTTTCCAATGCCAAGACAGACCAGTCCGTAAACCCGCTGTTTTTTGTTTGTTTGTGTGTTTGACAGGCAGAGTTAGACAGTGAGAGAGAGAGAGAGAGACAGAGAGAAAGGTCTTCCTTCCAGTGGTTCACCCCCCAAATGGCCACTATGGCCGGCATGCTGTGCTGATCCAAAGGCAGGAGCCAGGTGCTTCCTCCTGGTCTCCCATGCAGGTGCAGGGCCCAAGCACTTGGGCCATCCTCCACTGCACTCCCGGGCCACAGCAGAGACCTGGACTGGAAGAGGAGCAACGGGGACAGAATCCAGTGCCCCAACCGGGACTAGAACCCAGGGTGCCGGCCCTGCAGGAGGAGGATTAGCTAAGTGAGCCATGGTGCCGGCCAAACCTGCTGTTTTCTTGGGAGAGGTGGAGCCAGGAGGGCTTGGGAAGCAAACATGGGAGGCCCTCACACTTGGTCCCTTTCTCCCAGAATCGCCAGATCCACACTGGTTACCTTGTAGGACTTCAGCCTTCATTCTTTAAAGTGATCAGAGGACTAACGGGAGGTGTAATGGTGACATACAAGCCTATTTCCAACAGCTTGTGGAAAACAGGATTCAAGGTTAGCCTCATTTGGTGCAAAAAAAAATTTTTTTTGAAGTCCAGGCATCTGTGGGGTCTTTCAAAACTTCATGGAAAGTGTGTCTTAGGGAAAATGATGCAAGATTTTTTGCACCAAAATAAGCTTGTCATTCAGTTTCCCAAAAACCCTGGGCAGTGCCTTTGGTCACGTATCTGACAGTGAGTGCCCAAGGACATGGGCGCCACGACAGGCCTGGCCCCTGCCCTCATGGGCTTAGTACAGAAATGACAGCAGAACACGGTCACTACCATTCCCCAGTAACTTCCCTTGACACCCCAGGGACCAGGCTCCCCCGGGAAGGGAGACGACCGCTCAGGCGACCCCCGAGGGATGTCAACCATCCCTACACCATGAAGGCAAACATGTTTGTGTTCTGGGCAGGAGGAACCCCACACACAAAGGGTCTGGTTGGGGGGGGGATGGAGTGTGAGCCGTGGGGGCCAGGGCAGTGGGCACGAGTGGAGGCCAGGCACTCGAGAGCTAGAGAGTGGACTGAGACAGCGTAGACTCTACTCTGGAGCAGGGTTTCCAGGCTCCATTGGCCCCTTCTGGCATCTTGGGCTACACACTTGTTTCTTTGTGTGTGGACGCCAGGCAGGCGTGATGTCCTGCACGTTGTAGGGTGTTCAGCAGTCCCAATCAGGAGTCAGCATTTGGTCTAGCAGTTTTGATGCCAGTTGGGACAACTGCGTTGCAAGTCCGAGTACCTGGGTTCGAGTCCTGTCTCTGCCTGAGGCTGGCTTCTAACTAATGTGCCCTGGAAGGCAGTGGTGATGGCTTGGATGTTGGGGTTCCTGCCCCACAATGAAGAGACTTGGATTGAGTTCCTGGCTTCTGGCTTTGGCTCAATCTAACCCTGGCTGGGAGTGACCCAGCAGAAGGGAGATCCATCCACTCTGTTTCCTTCTTCCTCTCTCTCTCTACCACTTCAACAAACAAACAAAAATTGAATGAAAACTAAAACGTCTTCAGACATTTCTAAGTGTCCTCTGGGGGACAAAACTGCCCCTCCTTTGGGACCCCTGTCCCAGGAGCAAGGAGGAGCTGCTGAAGGGCTTGAGCAGTAACAGTGGGGTCAGGTGCAGCTGAGGGGCTGCAGCTGCTTCCTCTGCCCCTGCTCCATCTTCCTCCCCTCCTCCAGGCTGGGGCTGGGGGTGGCTGGCACTGTGGCCTAGTGGTTAAGCTGCTGGCAGCCCATTGTGGCCAACTGAGGCGTGAATCAGTGGATGGAACATCTCTCTCTCTCTCTCTCTCCTTCTCTCTCTCCCTCTCTCTGTAACTCTGCCTCTCAAGTAAATAAATAAATCTTAAAAAGAATATATAAATAAATGAAAAAAGTTATAGGGAAAAAAAAGTTAATGCGCTTTTCCTCTCCAGGTGTCTTCTCAGAAACTGGAGGCAGAAAGAAACTTTCCTCACTTTTATTTTTTACATTTAAAAAAATGTTCTATTCACTTATCAGAGAGAGAGAGAGAGAGAGAGTCCACCCACTGGTCTGCTTCCCAAATGCCTGCAACAGGAAGAAATGAGCTGGGCTGCAGCCAGAGGCTGGAAACTCAATCCAGGTCTCCCCCACGGGTAGCCCAGGCCCAATCACTTGCTCCATCACCGCTGCCTCCTCGATGTGCGTTGGCAGAAACTGGAGTCAGGAGCGTGCTATGGAACCTGAGCTCTCCCTTGCAGGACGCGAGCGGCTTCACCACCAGTATAAGCGCCCATCTCAAAGCCTTCCTCTTTGGGTGGATTGTTTGTCATATTCTTGTAATACAAAGGGCCCTATCCAGTTTATCCCTTTGTCCTCATGGTTGGAAAGCTTAGTGGTAATATTTCTACTCAGTTGCATCAGCCCCTCTTGGCTGGGATAAACAAGAGTTGCCTCCTGGGGCCACACAGTGTGATTGACATCAGTCCCCTGAGAGGGCAGGACTGCAGTGGTCCAGGAGCTGCACTTCCCTGTCTCCCCTCCAGAGGGCAGCAGACTTTCAGTTTTGGCTATGGGGCTGTTGTCACAGGTTCTTTGAATTGTTCAAGAGAAAACAGGAAATCCACATTTGTTTGTTTGTGTAAGATTTATTGATTTATTCAAAAGGCAGAATGACACAGAGAGAGAACTCTTCCATCCACAGGTTCACTCCCCAAATGGTTGCCAACGGCCTCTGGTAGGCCAGACTGAAGCCAGGAGCTTGGAACTCCAGAGTAGTCTCACACGTGGGTGGTAGGATCTCAAGTACCTGGACCATCTTCCTTGCTCTCCCAGGCCATTAGCAGGGAGCTGGATTGGAAATAGAGCAGCCAGGACTGAAACCAGTGCTCCAATATGGGAAGCCTGTGTCACAAGTGGCAGTTTAACCTGCTGCACCACAATGCTGGCATCAGAAGTCCAGACTTGCATGCAAAACCTCTAAATATTTCAGTATTGGCAATCAATTCAAATGTGTGTAAGATGTCTACTAGGCCAAATTCAACTGTTTGGGGTTGTTTTCCTGCTCAAGGGCCACTTGCGACCTCTGGATGAGTGGTTTGTTTTTGATTTCGTTTACTATACATATTATTTCATTTCATCAATTGAGTTTTTCTTTTTACTCTTGTTTTAATTATGTTGGTTTCATTTTATTAAAAGATATATTTTATTTATTCAAAAGGCAGAGTTAGAGCGAGAGAGAGAGAGAGAGTCTTACCAGCTGCTTCACTCTTCAAATGACCACAATGGCCTGGGCCAGGATGAAGCCAGCAGCCTGGAACTCCATCTGGTCTCCCATGGGGGTGGCAGAGACCCAAGCACTTGAGCCGTCCTCCACTGCTCTCCCAGCTGCATCAGCAGGGAGCTGGATGGGAAGCAGATTTGAACTGGGATTTGAACTTAGCATCCATACCGGATGCGGGCATTGCAGGCGGTGGCTTAACAGATTTCAGTTTTTCTTTGGGGACGGAGGGGATTGTGTTAGATGCTTTCTATTTACTGCCCCAGATCCATCCTCCATCTCCCACCTTCCTCTTCTTTGTAGTGGGGTCGATATGAGGGTCTTCTTGTCCTGTGACTCAAGCTGGGAGGCCCTGGCAGGGTTCAAGGGTGGTAAGGACGTGAGGTTGGGGTGCATGTTCCCTGGCTCCCACCCTGCTGGCCCGCCTGCAGGCCCCAGCTCAGGCGAAGCAGCCTTGCCCACAGCGTGGGGATCTGGCCCCGCCGCTGGCCCTTCTGGGGCAGGTGAGCTGTGGAGCCTTCATCTTCACACCAGCCGCCTTGGTTTCCCTCAGCCCCACCCACATCTTTGTGGAGAACCCCTTTGTGGAACTCGCCTCAGTTCTCCAATGGGAGGGTTCTTTGCTTCTTTGTCAAAGGCCCACAACTAATAAAGTAGAAGGAAGTCACAGCAGAACACAGGAAAGTTGTCAGGCTGTTGATGCGACCAGAATGTGAGCATGCTTCCAAAAGTTCGTGGAGGGGCTGGCATTGTGGCCCAGAGGTCTAAGCCACCACCTGTGGCCCTGGCATCCCATAGCTCAGAGCCAGTTCTGGTCCTGGCTGCGCTGCTTCTGATCCAGCTCCCTACTAACGTGCCTGGGAAAGTAGCTGGAAGATGGCCCATGTGCTTGGGCCCTTGACACAACACCCACATGGGAGACTCAGACAGAGTTTTGGCTCCTGGCTTGGGCTATTGCTGCTATTTGGAGAGTGAACCAGCAGATGGAAGATCTTACTCTCTGCCTCTCCCTGTCACTCTGCCTTTCAAATAGTTAAATCTTTTTTAAAAAGTTCATGGAAAATTGAATTAAAACAGGAAGTTTATTTGGGGGCAAAGAAATGGAAACCCTTGCATTTCTTGTGAACTCTTGGAAGAGCTTTCATATGTATGGGTTCAAGATTTTGTTCTGCCACACTAAACTTATATTTTAATTCGAGGTTTGCACAGTCTTGGAAGTATTCTAGTGCAAATCATATCTATCTCAGAGGGGGGCAGCTGGTTGGGAAAGCTTCCCTACAACATGGCAGGGGCCCAGTCTGCCATTCACAAACCAAACCCCCACTTCCGGCGACTCAGCTTTGAACCCTGACTTTCAGCCGGTCATGGCCTTTTTGTCTAGAACGGCGATTATCCCCTAGCAACTGCACGGAGAGTGCACCCTGGGGATGAAGTGAGAGAGGAGCTGGACAGAAGCCTCATGTGCCTCCTCCCACGACTGCTTCGTTGACTTTGCTGCAGCCTCTCACTCATCAAAATGCACTCTGGAAGTTTCTAGGCAGCACAGAGTAGTGGTCCATGGCAACCGTGTAAATCACACATATCCGTGCTGAGGTTGCACATCTTGTCATTTTACCTATACAGCCGCGGACAGGCAATCTCCTCTCTGCGTGCTTTGGCGTCCTCATAATGCAAACCTCCCAGGGTGGCAGAAAGGCTTAAACAAGCAAACGCGGGGAAAGCACTTACTGCTCCTAGCACAGGGGGTGCCCCATAAATGGAAGAGATTATCAACAAACCGAGCCCCGGAGCCGCTGCTGACTCTCACTGCCGTAACGTGCACATCTGCCCATTTACAGTACCCAATGAGCTTTGCTTTGTGCAATGACCTCGGACAATGCACGACTGTAAATCACACTCCAGATTGTCAGAGAAAGATTGCATCGTGCTCCATCTCGTGTTCAATAGATTCTCATGATTTGCACATTTGGAAAAAGGCCTGCATCATTAGCCGTCTGCAGGCCGTCATCATCCATCCCATTTTGCGTTTCTTGATGATTGCCCACGGTGGTTCGGAAATGACATGTGCAAATCCTGTCAGCGGGCTGCAATCACAATTCCCCACTCCCCACATCGAGAGACCAAAGCTCATTTAAAACGACATGTGGCATCGAGAGACCAAAGCTCATTTAACCCGACATGTGGCTTTCTCTCTCTCTCTCTCTCTCTCTCTCTCTCTCTCTCTCTGTTGATTGGGGCTGCAGCTCTATTTATGGATCGGCTTCAGAGAGGAGTTCATTCTCACAAGGTACTGTCAGCTTGCCAGGATAACCAATTTACCATCAAATCATTGTATCAGGGGCTAGTGTTGTGGCGCAGAGGATTAAGCCACCACCTGCAACACCAGCGTCCCACATCAGTGCCAGTATGAGTCTCGGCTGCTCGGCTCCCAATCCAGCTCCCTGCTCATGCACCTGGGAAAGCAGCAGAAGATGTCCAAGTGCTTGGGTCCCTGACACCCATGTGGGAGGCCCACGGAGAGTTCCAGGCTCCTGGCTTCGGCTTGGAAGTTGTAGCAATTTGGGAAGTGCACCAGCGAATCGAATCTCTCTCTCCCTCTCTCTCTTGTAACTCTGCCTTTCAAATAAATAAAATAAATCTTTTTTTTAATTAATATTTCACTTGTGGGAATGGAAGGCCGAACTTGCTGAGTTGGAAGAAGGAAAGACCCAGTAAAGAAGAGAGAGAGTAAACAGGGGACTATGGAACCATCTCTTGGAAGCCTTGCTAAGTGTGAATCGTAGTCACCAACCTCCATTAGGGGTTGCCAGTGTCCTGCCACCTGGCTCTCAGTCCTTATCTGTGAGTGTGACTAATAAAATCCGCAAAGTCTCAGCTGGTATTTATTGAATGCCATCGCCCTTCCGGCACTGCAGGGAATTGGGTCCAGGACTCCCCATGAATACCCAAATCCACAGGTATGCAAATCTTTCCTACAAAATGGTGCAGTGTTTGCATAGAACCTGCACACACCCCGCTGCAGACTTTAAGTCATCTTTGGATGACATATAATCCCTGACACAATGCAAATGCGTGTAAATAGTTGCAACACTGCAGAGTTTAGGGGGCAATGACAAGAAAAAGGTCTGTTCATGTTCAGGACAAATGCAGGTTTTCTTCCAAATGATTTTCTTTCTTTTTTTTTAACTTTTATTTAATAAATATAAATTTCCAAAGTACAGCTTATGGATTACTATGGCTCCCCCCCCCCCATAACTTCCCTCCCACCCGCAACCCTCACATCTCCGGCTCCCTCTCCCCTTCCATTCACATCAAGATTCATTTTCAATTATCTTTATATACAGAAGATCAGTTTAGCATATATTAAGTAAAGCTTTCAACAGTTTGCACCCACACAGAAACACAAAGTGTAAAATACTGTTTGAGTACTGGTTATAGCATTAAATCACAGTGTACAGCACATTAAGGACAGAGATCCTACATGAGGAGTAAGTGCACGGTGACTCCTGTTGTTGACTTAACAAGTTGACACTCTTGTTAATGGCGTCAGTAATCACCCTAGGCTCTTATCATGAGTTGCTAAGGCTATGGAAGCCTTTTGAGTCCACAGACTCTGATCATATTTAGACAAGGTCATAGAAAAGTGGAAGTTCTCTCCTCCCTTCAGAGAAAAGTACCTCCTTCTTTGATGACCTGTTCTTTCCACTGGGATCTCACTCGCAGAGATCTTTCATTTAGTTGTTGTTTGTTTGTTTTTTGCCACAGTGTCTTGGCTTTCCATGCCTGAAATACTCTCATGGGCTCTTCAGCCATATCTGAATGCCTTAAGGGCTGATTCTGAGGCCAGAGTGCTGTTTAGGACATCTGCCATTCTATGAGTCTGCTGTGTATCCTGCTTCCCATGTTGGATTGTTCTCTCCCTTTTTTATTCTATCAGTTAGTGTTAGCAGACACTAGTCTTGTTTATGTGATCCCTTTGACTCTTAGACCTATCATTATGATCAACTGTGAACAGAAATTGATCACTTTGACTAGTGAGATGGCACTGGTACATGCCACCTTGATTGGGATTGAATTGGAATTCCCTGGCATGTTTCTAACTCTACCATTTGGGGAAAGTTCGATTGAGCATGTCCCAAATTGTACATCCAAATGATTTTCAATCTAGAATGATGGAGTCGGAGGATATAGATACCGGCAGACAACTGTATTTACTCTGCACCAGTACTTGATAGAGATGACAGTTCCACAGACTGTGACGTGGAAAATCCTGTGGTTGTCGCTTTTCTGGTGAGAGGCTGAGACTCAGAGAGTTGGAGTGGGATTTGCACCCGGGGCACTGCCCCAGCCGTGCACGGTGAGTGAGGCCGCCTCTCTGTGCCGTAGCAGGACAGAACAAAGGCCTGGAAAAGGGATTTGCAAAACCAGATGGTGTGCAAAGAAGGCAAGTGTCAGCCCGATGGAAGGTGCTGAGCTGGGCGCTGCAGGGTGGACCCAGAAGGAGGCCTGAGCGCCACAGAAAGGGGAAAATGAATACAGGACCTAGAAGAGAGCCCCAGGTAAGTCAGCGGTGTGGACCAAGGTCCTGAGGCAGGCATGAGCTCCATTCCTTTGAGACACTTTGAGCAGGCCAGCGAGGTTGCAGCTGAATATGTGAGGTAGGCAAAGAGATCGGAGAAACTGGCAAAGGCTGGAATTTGCAGCGCGACTCCGGCCGAGGGTCCTGCGCAGCCCGCCTGGGGGTGGCCGCGGACTCAGGGCGTGGAGTGGGGGTCGGCCTGCACTTCCTGGCCGAGCCCGGCCCCATCGACATGCCGCGGCCTCCAACACACGGTGCTCCCGCTTTGTCGATGTTTTCATCCAGAGTTTTCTCTGAGCCCCTGAAGCTGACGTCACTTCACCAAAAAGGACAGTGAGGACGCTGCCCACCACCCGGCCACCATCCTGAGGAGGCGCCACGGAGACCCCTTTCCTCACGAGGCCCCAGGGTTCTCGGCCTTGTGTGGACCCCGAGGGCCCAGCCCCGTCCCCACCCTGCCCAGGGGCGCCCCCTTGCGCCGCTGTGGCGAGAGCGGCCTGCGGTGCAGTCTAAGCACCCGGCTCTCACTAAGCTCAAACCCAAGGGCGCTCCTGAGTCCTAGGTGCAGCCTCCCCACCCACAGCTCCATCCTGGGCCCTGGAAAGGCCTGGGTTTAGGCCCGCAGACACAGGTGCGTGTCGGATCGCTCCAACGCCTCCCTCTCATGGCTCTTCTTCCCCGCCTCCCTTCTTCCCCAGCTATTCCCTGGCTGGCTGCCTGCAGGCTCCGCGCCCCTCCAGCAGGGGGCAGTAGACGCGCCCAAGGGATGTATTCAGCTTACAATTCTGGAGGCTCAACAACAATGGCACCGGCTTCTTGGCTCTGGTGAGGGCCTCGCGATGGCTGGCGTCGCAGCAGCCAGGACTCATGAGACAGGTGAGTGACGTGTGTGGACAGTCAGGGGCCCTTCTGGGAACTACTCCAGTCACAGGAGACTCGCGTTAATTTCTTCTGAGGGTGCAGGCCACAGTGTGACCTGGGAACCCAGGGACCTTGCACTCATCCCCACCACAGGGAAGACAAACCACACACACAGCAGCTCCTCCCCACCAGAAGAGCCAGCAGAGTACGCCTCGGCTCCCCTCCTGCTCCTGCAGGGCTGGCACCGGGGCCAGAACTGTAATAGGAATAGGGGACCAGCACTCCTGCCAGTCCTGCGTGGTAGCTCCCTTCATCCCTCCCGTCTAGCTAAGATGCCCGCCTTCCCATGATGCACCTGTGCTCATCCGGGACCAGGAAGGAGGCGGTGCCATGATGGCCGCGGGGACGATAAACCTTAGTGGAGGGGCCGTGAAAAATTCCAAAAGGCCTTAGACATACTAAATTCCAGTTAGGGCAGCACCCCTATCTTATGACGCACCCCCCCCCCCCGGAAAGAGAGCATCAGGCCGCGGGCCAGCTGTCCTCCCTGCTAAGTGCCCAGCTTCCTGCTTCTGCCCGGGTCCCTCTTCAGCCTTTGCTGTCCTGTCTTCGCAAATGCCCAGGACAGTTTCTGGGAGCACTGGAAGCTTGTTTTTGTCTGCTTCCCTCCCCCCCCCCCCCCACAAGAAGCTGGAGGAAGGCAAGGATTTTGTGGCCACAGCAGGTGGCCCTGGAGGCCGCTGGTGCTTAACTGGTATTTGTTAAATGAATAAAGTCAAGCGTGCTACCTGCCCAGGTAAATTGTCATTGGCCCGAGAAGGATTAGCAGCCCACGAATGAGGCAGATGGATTGAGACTGTGGCTAGGTGACAGAGGACAGAAGCTCTCCCAGGAGGAGGCAGAGGGGGCAGGCAGGCGTGGCTACAGGTGACAGGCACCTGCTTCTGGCCTCAGAGCCCTGCTCAGCTCTCACATGGCCTCCACATGTCTCACCTGTCACTTATAAAACAGAATTTAAAAAATAAAGCGTGTATTATTCCAACTATGAAAAAGAACAACCGAAGAGTTAAGAAAAACATGCAAGAAGCAAATTTTAAAAGGTGATTTATTTTCATGAAAAAAAAATACTAAGAAATGTGATAATCAAAGGGCATTATCTTGGGTCTGGCACTGTGGTGTAGCAGGTAAAGCTGCTGCCTGCAGTGCCGGCATCCCATATGGGTGCTGGTTCGAGTCCCGGCTACTCCATTTCTGATCCAGCTCTCTGCTATGGCCTGGAAAAGCAGTAGAAGATGGCCCAAGTCCTTGGACCCCTGAACCCACATGGGAGACCCGGAAGAAGATCCTGACTCCTGGCTTGGGATAGGTACAACTCCGGCTGTTGCGGCCATTTGGGGAGTGAACTACTGGATGGAAGACCCTTCCCTCCCTCCCTCCCTTCCTCCCTCCTTCCCTCCCTCCCTCCCTTTCTCTCCCTCTCTCTCTCTGTCTCTCTCTGCCTCTGTAATTCTGCCTTTCAAATAAATAAATAAATATTTTTTTTAAAGATAGAGTTCTGTATATATATAGAGAGAGATGAACACACACACAGACATATCTTCGGTCCACTGGAGCTCACTGATTAAGTCTGAAACTATTCAGCTTTTAGACTGAATTGTGAGGAAGACAGCAATTTACTAGGGCTGCTGAGAAATTATGAGAGGGATGACCAAGAAAAAGGGAAGGCAGAATGTCCATGCCATTCTTTATTATTTTTAAACATTTATTTATTTGAGAAGCAGAGTTACAGAGAGAGAGAGAGAGAGTGAGAGAGAGAGAGAGAGAGAGGAGAGGTCTTCCATCGCTGGTTCACACTCTAAAAGGCTGCAACAGCCAGGGCTGGGCCAGACCAAAGCCAGGAACCAGTAGCTTCTTCTGGGTCTTCCACATGGGTGTAGGGGCCCAAGCAATTGAGCCATCTTCTGCTGCTTTCCCAGGTCATAGCAGAGAAGGGGATTGGAAGTTGAGCAGCCGGGACTCGAACCGGCACCCATACAGGATGCCCGCACTGCAGGTGGAGGCTTAGCCCACTAGACCACAGGTCCAGCCCTGTGCCCATGCCCTTCTATAGCTAACTTGAAGGTGAGACTATCAGAAAACAAATGCGGAGAGGGAACTAAGGCAGGAGGAGTGTGCTGGTGGAAAAGGTGGGCCAGAGAAGGTCGTGGCCTTGAGGACCTGCCGTGACTGGGATGTGAGGGGCCAGCGGGCAGGTCTGCCGCACCTGTGCTGGCAGATGACTGCAGGGAGCCAACTCCTTCCCCACCGTTGTGGGGGACCCACTCCCTGAGCTGCGCCCCGGAAAACCTGACAGTGCCGACAGTGCCATGCTGGCTTTGGCAAAGCTTGAAAAAGAGGCAGCTCAGGCCGGCGCCGCGGCTCACTAGGCTAATCCTCCACCTAGCGGCGCCGGCACACCGGGTTCTAGTCCCGGTCGGGGCGCCGGATTCTGTCCCGGTTGCCCCTCTTCCAGGCCAGCCCTCTGCTGTGGCCAGGGAGTACAGTGGAGGATGGCCCAGGTGCTTGGGCCCTGTACCCCATGGGAGACCAGGAAAAGCACCTGGCTCCTGGCTCCTGCCATCGGATCAGCGCGGTGCGCCGGCCGCAGCGCGCCGGCCACGGCGGCCATTGGAGGGTGAACCAACGGCAAAAGGAAGACCTTTCTCTCTGTCTCTCTCTCTCACTGTCCACTCTGCCTGTCAAAAAAAAAAAAAAAAAAAGAGGCAGCTCTGCAGCGCCCATGCTTTAGAAAGCCACGCCTCCAGGAGTTGGGTAGAACCTGTTGTAGACCCATTCACATGGAAAACCTAAAATTACCTGTAGTGCACATCTCTTCAGGTGACATCTACCACTCTGGCAAAGTAAGATGTGCCCGTGTGTGCATGTGTGTGAGTGTGTGCATGCGAGCGTGCGAGTGCACACACACATGCATGCATAACTCTATCAGCCCTTAGGGGAGCGGTGCTTACTGTGTCAGAACTGGGCCAGGACCTCTGTGGGTAAGGGCCACACTGTATTAATAACACGTGTCCTAGATACACAGAGAGCAGCCAAGGTCCCCACCTTGCTGTTTCTTTCTTTCCTTCCTTCCTTCCTTCCTTTCTTTTTAGATTTATTTATTTATTTGAAAGTCAGAGTTACACGGTGGGGGGGGAGGGGGTCTTCCATCCACTGGTTCACTCCCAAATTGGCCACAATGGCCAGAGCTGTGCCGATCCGAAGGCTGGAACCAGGAACTCCCTCCGGGTCTCCCATATGGGTGCAGGGGTCCAAGGACTTGGGCCTTCTTCCATTGCTTTCCCAGGCCATAGCAGAGAGCTGGATTAAAAATGGAGCAAGCTGGCGCTGCGGCTCAATAGGCTAATCCTCTGCCTGCAGCGCTGGCACCCTAGGTTCTAGTCCCGTTCGGGGCGCCAGACTCTGTCCCGGTTGCCCCTCTTCCAGTCCAGCTCTCTGCTGTGGCCCGGGAATGCAGTGGAGGATGGCCCAAATCCTTGGGCCCTGCACCCTCATGGGAGACCAGGAGAAGCACCTGGCTCCTGGCTCCTGCCATCGGATCAGTGCGGTGCACCAGCCGCAGCGCGCCGGCCGCGGCGGCCATTGGAGGGTGAACCAACGGCAAAGGAAGACCTTTCTCTCTGTCTCTCTCTCTCACTGTCCACTCTGCCTGTCAAAAAAAAAAAAAAAGGAAAGGAAAAATTATTTCCAGGCCATGTGTGGAAGTGGCGATAATGCGCACACTTTGACCCCTGTCTTGGTCACTGTCAGGCTGTGACGTGGTGCTCAGTGCACTGCAGGAGGCAGGTACCTTCCTCTCCCTGAGTGGTCCCAGGATGGGATATTT
Organism: Oryctolagus cuniculus; assembly: GCF_964237555.1. Classification (NCBI taxonomy): domain Eukaryota; kingdom Metazoa; phylum Chordata; class Mammalia; order Lagomorpha; family Leporidae; genus Oryctolagus; species Oryctolagus cuniculus. The sequence continues at coordinate 96,770,287 of NC_091440.1, read as the reverse complement.
GCAAAGGACGCTTGTCAAGAGCAGCCAGGACTTGAACTGGCACCCATATGTGATGCTGGCACTGCAGGCGGCGGCTTTGCCTGCTACACCACAGCGCCAGCCCCTTGCTGTTTCCCCTTCCCATCTCCTTTCTACGATAGTGCCTCTCAGTACAAGTTGAGCACCAAAGTGCTCCAAAATCCAATGTTTGCTGAGTGCTGACATAATGCTGTAAGTGGAAAATTCCCCATCATGAAACTTTGGTCCATGCACAAAATCCCTAAAAAATTTGTGTAAAATTACCTGGTCTGTGGGTGTATATATATATAAAGATATATTCAAAATATAAATAAATTAGTGCTTAGACTTGGTTCTCATACCCCAATATTTGATTACATATGTGCAAATTTCCAAAATAAAAAAAAAATGAAATCAGAAACCCTTCTTGTCCCAACCACTTTAGATAAGGGACTCTCGGTCTCTACTGGTTGCTGACTTACTGTCCACACGTGAACCCTGGTCAGCCACTTGTTCTGAACCTTTGGCCACTGACACTTTACTCCCAAGGCTGAAATGTGCTGAAGCTACTCGCTTGTGGGAGCCTGTGGGGCACCTGCTCGCCCCTGGAGTCCACTTCTGCCTGGGGCCCACACTGTTTTGGCATCACAGACTGCAGAAGCAGGTGTGCAGTCGGATCCAGCTTCAAGAAATTGACGTCTTTTAGGACTTCAGACGCCCAGAGGGAACAAGTAACACATGGGCACCTGCCAGCGGCAGACACAGATGTGTGCTCAGAAGGAGGGATTCCTGCCGAGGAGGAAGCCCTGTCACCCGGGGGTGGGAGCTCTGTGGTTCCAGGGGCCTTGTGGAGCAGGTCACCAACCTTGTTAGCACAGGAGACCCTCAGGACAGCAAGAAAAAGTGCACAGCCCAGTGAGGGACCCGTGATGAACTCGCGACACCCACGGGGAAGTCAGCTGGTTGGTGAGTGTGTTTGCTGGTGAGTGTGGAAGGCCCAGTGGGGTGCAGGCAGGGAGAGGAGCGGGGTAGGGGAAGCTGGGGAAACTTGAGGACAGCTAGCAACGACAAGAAGAAAGTACAGCGGTGGCGGACAGCTCTGGGTCCACAGGGGTGGGGTGACTGCACTTACATGTAGGCTTCCAGGGGAGAATTGGATGCCTGCTTCAAAAAAAACCCACCCAGGACCTTTGGAGTAGGCAAGGATTTCCAAAGCAGACATTCTAGCCGTAAAGAAAAACTGTGTACATTGAACTATGTTCAAATGAGGAACTGTCCATGGAAAGCCAAGCAAGGGTGTGGAAGGTTGGTGCAGAGTGGAGTACCACCACTCGGGACACCTGCGCACCCTATCGGTGTATCTAGGTGACATCCCAGCTCCTCCACTTCCCATCCAGCACCCTGCTAATGCACACCCTGGAGGCAGCAGGTGTAACTCAAGTATCTGGGTCACTGCCACTCATGTGAGCAACCCATAGTTCCAGACTTGCAGCTTTGGCCTGGCCCAGCCCTGCTGTTGCAGACATTTGGGGAGTGAACCAGTGGACAGGAGCACTCCTGCCTTTTATTCTCTGCTTTGCAAATAAAGTTCAAAAAAAATTAAATTTTTCTTCTTTTGAAGATTTCTTTATTTATTTGAGAGGAAGAGTTACAGACAGACAGAGAGGTCTTCATCTGCTGATTCATTCCCAAAATGGCTGCAATGGCCAGAACTGGGCTGATCCAAAGCCAGGAACCAGGGGTTTCTTCCAGGTCTCCCACATGGATGCAGGGGCCCAAGCACTTGGGCCTTCTTCCACTGCTTTCCCAGGCCATTAGCAGGGAACTAGATGAGAAATGGAGCAGCTGGGGCTCAAAGTGGTGCCCATATGGGATGCTGACACTGCAGGCAGAGGCTTGGCCTACTACACCACAGCACCAGCCCCCTATTTTATTTTCTTAAAGATTATTTATTTGGAAGGCAGAGTGATGGAGGATGGGGAGATACAGAGATATGGAGGTGGCGGGGGGAGAGAAAGAGAGATCTCTTCCATGTGTTGATTCACTCCCCAAATGACAACAGAAACCAGGAATCCCATCCTGGTCTCCCACGTGAGTGGCAAGGGTCTAAGCAATTGGACCATCCTCCACAGCCTTCGCAGGCACATTAGCAGGAAGCTGGATGAACCCGTGCCATCCACGGAGAAGAGCAGGAAGCTGCTAGAGCAGCAGGGACTGACCTAATTCCCGGTGCCATAACATTGGCTCCTAAAATTTTTTTTTAAATGAATAGGTGCTCAATTTTATGCAGTATCTGCGAAGAGCAAATTAAGATCATCATGAGACATCAGTGCACACTCAGCCGGATGTCTGAAACAAAAACGACGAGCAGTACCCAGTGCTGGCCAGGGTGGGGAGGAAGAGGAACTGCTGGTGGGACTGCGAGTGACACAACCACTTGGGAAAACTTCCTGGCAGTACTTAGGGAAAGCTGATGACATGCCTACTCCAGAGGTGGCAATCCCACACCTAGGGGTACACCCAAGTGAGGTGTGTGCAGGCTACACCAAAGGGCACATGCAAGGCCGCTTGGGGAAGCAGAGTTTGCCACGGTCTAGAACTGGACACCCAGCACTGGAAAAGCAAATCAGTGGTGCCATGGTCCACGATGAAGTTCCATTCAGCTGTGGTTCACAGAGGGCGGTCCCTGGGCCAGCAGCAGAAACACCAGGGGGCGAGTTGTTGGAGAAACAAGTTTTAGGATTCCATCCAGACCCAAGGAATCCGAAACTGCTGAGGCTGCTGATTCTCAGCCATCTGTGTTCCAACCAGGCTCTCAGGTGGCCGCGGTGCAGGCGGAAGCTTGAGGTCTAGCAATGAGACTGAGCACACTACAGCTCCACTGCAAAATGCGGGTGAGCCGCGTGGCTACTGCCTTGAGGGGAAGCTGCCGGGCACGTGAGAATGCGTGCTGGGGGCTGCTTTATACCAGGTTCACTGAGGTTGGGATTGGGGCCAGAGTAGGGCGATGGAAGGCAGGTGCATAGGACACCATGTCAGGGGTGCACACGCTGGACCTTGCCAGTGTCTGTGTCCTTAAATCTTGCACTCTACAGACTTTACCTGGTCCCACCTGTGGCAAGGGCAGTGATACTCAAAGGAGCACAAGGCACAGGAGACAGGGGTAGGGCCTTCCAGGATACTCTTTTTAAATTTAGTTTTATTTTCTTAAAGATTTATTTATTTGTTTGAAAGTAAGAGTTACATAGAGAGGAGAGGCAGAGAGAGAAAGAGGTCTTATATCCGCTGGTTCACTCCCCAGTTGGCCACAATGGCCGGAGCTGCGCTGATCCGAAGCAGGAACCCGGAGCTTCTTCCTGCTCTCCCATGTGGGTGCAGGGGCCCAAGGACTACTGCTTTCTCAGGCCATAGCAGAGAGCTGGATCAGAAGAGGAGCAGCCGGGACTCGAACCGGCGTTCATATGGGATGCTGGCACTTCAGGCCCGAGTGTTAACCCATTGCGCCACAGCACTGGCCCTTTTAATTTTTTTT